>NC_134444.1:1780863-2414560 GCF_030867145.1 Opisthocomus hoazin
CGTTTGAAGTTTGAGGGGGCAAGACAAGCAAGCAGCCCCAGTCTCTGTGCCTCTGTGCGAGCAGTGCCATGGGCAGATGAGGCTGAGCAACAGCTTTCCAGGCTAGCTCTTTCTGCCTGCCAGCTATCTGCAGACTTTTGCATTTTCAGAGCAGGGCTGCCGGAGGAGCCCGGCACGGACCACCTAAGCTACGTTTGAAGTTTGAGGGGGCAAGACAAGCAAGCAGCCCCAGTCTCTGTGCCTCTGTGTGAGCAGTGCCATGGGCAGATGAGGCTGAGCAACAGCTTTCCAGGCTAGGTCTTTCTGCCTGCCACCTATCTGCAGACGTTCGCATTTTCAGAGCAGGGCTGCCGGAGGCCCCCTGCACGGACCCCCAAAGCTACGTTTGAAGTTTGAGGGGGCAAGACAAGCAAGCAGCCCCAGTCTCTGTGCCTCTGTGCGAGCACTGCCATGGGCAGATGAGGCTGAGCAACAGCTTTCCAGGCTAGCTCTTTCTGCCTGCAAGATATCTGCAGACGTTCGCATTTTGGGAGCAAGGCTGCCGGATAAGCCCGGCACGGACCACCTAAGCTACGTTTGAAGTTTGAGGGGGCAAGACAAGCAAGCAGCCCCAGTCTCTGTGCCTCTGTGCGAGCAGTGCCATGGGCAGATGAGGCTGAGCAACAGCTTTCCAGGCTAGCTCTTTCTGCCTGCCAGCTATCTGCAGACATTCGCATTTTCAGAGTAGGGCTGCCGGAGGCCCCCTGCACAGACCCCCAAAGCTACGTTTGAAGTTTGAGGGGGCAAGACAAGCAAGCAGCCCCAGTCTCTGTGCCTCTGTGCGAGCAGTGCCATGGGCAGATGAGGCTGAGCAACAGCTTTCCAGGCTAGCTCTTTCTGCCTGCCAGCTATCTGCAGACGTTCGCATTTTCAGAGCAGGGCTGCCGCAGGCCCCCTGCACGGACCCCCAAAGCTACGTTTGAAGTTTGAGGGGGCAAGACAAGCAAGCAGCCCCAGTCTCTGTGCCTCGGTGCGAGCAGTGCCATGGGCAGATGAGGCTGAGCAACAGCTTTCCAGGCTAGCTCTTTCTGCCTGCCAGCTATCTGCAGACGTTCGCATTTTCAGAGCAGGGCTGCCGGAGGCCCCCTGCACGGACCCCCAAAGCTACGTTTGAAGTTTGAGGGGGCAAGACAAGCAAGCAGCCCCAGTCTCTGTGCCTCGGTGCGAGCAGTGCCATGGGCAGATGAGGCTGAGCAACAGCTTTCCAGGCTAGCTCTTTCTGCCTGCCAGCTATCTGCAGACGTTCGCATTTTCAGAGCAGGGTTGCCGGAGGCCCCCTGCACGGACCCCCAAAGCTACGTTTGAAGTTTGAGGGGGCAAGACAAGCAAGCAGCCCCAGTCTCTGTGCCTCTGTGCGAGCAGTGCCATGGGCAGATGAGGCTGAGCAACAGCTTTCCAGGCTAGCTCTTTCTGCCTGCCAGCTATCTGCAGACGTTCGCATTTTCAGAGCAGGGCTGCCGGAGGCCCCCTGCACGGACCCCCAAAGCTACGTTTGAAGTTTGAGGTGGCAAGACAAGCAAGCAGCCCCAGTCTCTGTGCCTCTGTGCGAGCAGTGCCATGGGCAGATGAGGCTGAGCAACAGCTTTCCAGGCTAGCTTTTTCTGCCCGCGAGTTATCTTGCAGACGTTCGCATTTTCAGAGCAGGGCTGCCGGAGGCCCCCTGCACGGACCCCCAAAGCTACGTTTGAAGTTTGAGGGGGCAAGACAAGCAAGCAGCCCCAGTCTCTGTGCCTCGGTGCGAGCAGTGCCATGGGCAGATGAGGCTGAGCAACAGCTTTCCAGGCTAGCTCTTTCTGCCTGCCAGCTATCTGCAGACGTTCGCATTTTCAGAGCAGGGCTGCCGGAGGCCCCCTGCACGGACCCCCAAAGCTACGTTTGAAGTTTGAGGGGGCAAGACAAGCAAGCAGCCCCAGTCTCTGTGCCTCTGTGCGAGCAGTGCCATGGGCAGATGAGGCTGAGCAACAGCTTTCCAGGCTAGCTCTTTCTGCCTGCCAGCTATCTGCAGACTTTTGCATTTTCAGAGCAGGGCTGCCGGAGGAGCCCGGCACGGACCACCTAAGCTACGTTTGAAGTTTGAGGGGGCAAGACAAGCAAGCAGCCCCAGTCTCTGTGCCTCTGTGTGAGCAGTGCCATGGGCAGATGAGGCTGAGCAACAGCTTTCCAGGCTAGGTCTTTCTGCCTGCCACCTATCTGCAGACGTTCGCATTTTCAGAGCAGGGCTGCCGGAGGCCCCCTGCACGGACCCCCAAAGCTACGTTTGAAGTTTGAGGGGGCAAGACAAGCAAGCAGCCCCAGTCTCTGTGCCTCTGTGCGAGCACTGCCATGGGCAGATGAGGCTGAGCAACAGCTTTCCAGGCTAGCTCTTTCTGCCTGCAAGATATCTGCAGACGTTCGCATTTTGGGAGCAAGGCTGCCGGATAAGCCCGGCACGGACCACCTAAGCTACGTTTGAAGTTTGAGGGGGCAAGACAAGCAAGCAGCCCCAGTCTCTGTGCCTCTGTGCGAGCAGTGCCATGGGCAGATGAGGCTGAGCAACAGCTTTCCAGGCTAGCTCTTTCTGCCTGCCAGCTATCTGCAGACATTCGCATTTTCAGAGTAGGGCTGCCGGAGGCCCCCTGCACAGACCCCCAAAGCTACGTTTGAAGTTTGAGGGGGCAAGACAAGCAAGCAGCCCCAGTCTCTGTGCCTCTGTGCGAGCAGTGCCATGGGCAGATGAGGCTGAGCAACAGCTTTCCAGGCTAGCTCTTTCTGCCTGCCAGCTATCTGCAGACGTTCGCATTTTCAGAGCAGGGCTGCCGCAGGCCCCCTGCACGGACCCCCAAAGCTACGTTTGAAGTTTGAGGGGGCAAGACAAGCAAGCAGCCCCAGTCTCTGTGCCTCGGTGCGAGCAGTGCCATGGGCAGATGAGGCTGAGCAACAGCTTTCCAGGCTAGCTCTTTCTGCCTGCCAGCTATCTGCAGACGTTCGCATTTTCAGAGCAGGGCTGCCGGAGGCCCCCTGCACGGACCCCCAAAGCTACGTTTGAAGTTTGAGGGGGCAAGACAAGCAAGCAGCCCCAGTCTCTGTGCCTCGGTGCGAGCAGTGCCATGGGCAGATGAGGCTGAGCAACAGCTTTCCAGGCTAGCTCTTTCTGCCTGCCAGCTATCTGCAGACGTTCGCATTTTCAGAGCAGGGTTGCCGGAGGCCCCCTGCACGGACCCCCAAAGCTACGTTTGAAGTTTGAGGGGGCAAGACAAGCAAGCAGCCCCAGTCTCTGTGCCTCTGTGCGAGCAGTGCCATGGGCAGATGAGGCTGAGCAACAGCTTTCCAGGCTAGCTCTTTCTGCCTGCCAGCTATCTGCAGACGTTCGCATTTTCAGAGCAGGGCTGCCGGAGGCCCCCTGCACGGACCCCCAAAGCTACGTTTGAAGTTTGAGGGGGCAAGACAAGCAAGCAGCCCCAGTCTCTGTGCCTCTGTGCGAGCAGTGCCATGGGCAGATGAGGCTGAGCAACAGCTTTCCAGGCTAGCTCTTTCTGCCTGCCAGCTATCTGCAGACGTTCGCATTTTCAGAGCAGGGCTGCCGGAGGAGCCCGGCACGGACCCCCAAAGCTACGTTTGAAGTTTGAGGTGGCAAGACAAGCAAGCAGCCCCAGTCTCTGTGCCTCTGTGCGAGCAGTGCCATGGGCAGATGAGGCTGAGCAACAGCTTTCCAGGCTAGCTTTTTCTGCCCGCGAGTTATCTTGCAGACGTTCGCATTTTCAGAGCAGGGCTGCCGGAGGCCCCCTGCACGGACCCCCAAAGCTACGTTTGAAGTTTGAGGGGGCAAGACAAGCAAGCAGCCCCAGTCTCTGTGCCTCGGTGCGAGCAGTGCCATGGGCAGATGAGGCTGAGCAACAGCTTTCCAGGCTAGCTCTTTCTGCCTGCCAGCTATCTGCAGACGTTCGCATTTTCAGAGCAGGGCTGCCGGAGGCCCCCTGCACGGACCCCCAAAGCTACGTTTGAAGTTTGAGGGGGCAAGACAAGCAAGCAGCCCCAGTCTCTGTGCCTCTGTGCGAGCAGTGCCATGGGCAGATGAGGCTGAGCAACAGCTTTCCAGGCTAGCTCTTTCTGCCTGCCAGCTATCTGCAGACTTTTGCATTTTCAGAGCAGGGCTGCCGGAGGAGCCCGGCACGGACCACCTAAGCTACGTTTGAAGTTTGAGGGGGCAAGACAAGCAAGCAGCCCCAGTCTCTGTGCCTCTGTGTGAGCAGTGCCATGGGCAGATGAGGCTGAGCAACAGCTTTCCAGGCTAGGTCTTTCTGCCTGCCACCTATCTGCAGACGTTCGCATTTTCAGAGCAGGGCTGCCGGAGGCCCCCTGCACGGACCCCCAAAGCTACGTTTGAAGTTTGAGGGGGCAAGACAAGCAAGCAGCCCCAGTCTCTGTGCCTCTGTGCGAGCACTGCCATGGGCAGATGAGGCTGAGCAACAGCTTTCCAGGCTAGCTCTTTCTGCCTGCAAGATATCTGCAGACGTTCGCATTTTGGGAGCAAGGCTGCCGGATAAGCCCGGCACGGACCACCTAAGCTACGTTTGAAGTTTGAGGGGGCAAGACAAGCAAGCAGCCCCAGTCTCTGTGCCTCTGTGCGAGCAGTGCCATGGGCAGATGAGGCTGAGCAACAGCTTTCCAGGCTAGCTCTTTCTGCCTGCCAGCTATCTGCAGACGTTCGCATTTTCAGAGCAGGGCTGCCGGAGGCCCCCTGCACGGACCCCCAAAGCTACGTTTGAAGTTTGAGGGGGCAAGACAAGCAAGCAGCCCCAGTCTCTGTGCCTCTGTGCGAGCAGGGCCATGGGCAGATGAGGCTGAGCAACAGCTTTCCAGGCTAGCTCTTTCTGCCTGCCAGCTATCTGCAGACGTTCGCATTTTCAGAGCAGGGCTGCCGGAGGCCCCCTGCACGGACCCCCAAAGCTACGTTTGAAGTTTGAGGTGGCAAGACAAGCAAGCAGCCCCAGTCTCTGTGCCTCTGTGCGAGCAGTGCCATGGGCAGATGAGGCTGAGCAACAGCTTTCCAGGCTAGCTCTTTCTGCCTGCCAGCTATCTGCAGACGTTCGCATTTTCAGAGCAGGGCTGCCGGAGGCCCCCTGCACGGACCACCAAAGATACGTTTGAAGTTTGAGGGGGCAAGACAAGCAAGCAGCCCCAGTCTCTGTGCCTCTGTGCGAGCAGTGCCATGGGCAGATGAGGCTGAGCAACAGCTTTCCAGGCTAGCTCTTTCTGCCTGCAAGATATCTGCAGACGTTCGCATTTTGGGAGCAAGGCTGCCGGGTAAGCCCGGCACGGACCACCTAAGCTACGTTTGAAGTTTGAGGGGGCAAGACAAGCAAGCAGCCCCAGTCTCTGTGCCTCTGTGCGAGCAGTGCCATGGGCAGATGAGGCTGAGCAACAGCTTTCCAGGCTAGCTCTTTCTGCCTGCCAGCTATCTGCAGACGTTCGCGTTTTCAGAGCAGGGCTGCCGGAGGCCCCCTGCACGGACCCCCAAAGCTACGTTAGAAGTTTGAGGGGGCAAGACAAGCAAGCAGCCCCAGTCTCTGTGCCTCTGTGCGAGCAGTGCCATGGGCAGATGAGGCTGAGCAACAGCTTTCCAGGCTAGCTCTTTCTGCCTGCGAGCTATCTGCAGACGTTCGCATTTTCAGAGCAGGGCTGCCGGAGGCCCCCTGCACGGACCCCCAAAGCTACGTTTGAAGTTTGAGGGGGCAAGACAAGCAAGCAGCCCCAGTCTCTGTGCCTCGGTGCGAGCAGTGCCATGGGCAGATGAGGCTGAGCAACAGCTTTCCAGGCTAGCTCTTTCTGCCTGCCACCTATCTGCAGACGTTCGCATTTTCAGAGCAGGGCTGCCGGAGGCCCCCTGCACGGACCCCCAAAGTTACGTTTGAAGTTTGAGGGGGCAAGACAAGCAAGCAGCCCCAGTCTCTGTGCCTCTGTGCGAGCAGTGCCATGGGTAGATGAGGCTGAGCAACAGCTTTCCAGGCTAGCTCTTTCTGCCTGCGAGCTATCTGCAGACGTTCGCATTTTGGGAGCAGGGCTGCCGGAGGCCCCCTGCACGGACCCCCAAAAGTACGTTTGAAGTTTGAGGGGGCAAGACAAGCAAGCAGCCCCAGTCTCTGTGCCTCTGTGCGAGCAGTGCCATGGGCAGATGAGGCTGAGCAACAGCTTTCCAGGCTAGCTCTTTCTGCCTGCCAGCTATCTGCAGACGTTCGCATTTTCAGAGCAGGGCTGCCGCAGGCCCCCTGCACGGACCCCCAAAGATACGTTTGAAGTTTGAGGGGGCAAGACAAGCAAGCAGCCCCAGTTTCTGTGCCTCTGTGCGAGCAGTGCCATGGGCAGATGAGGCTGAGCAACAGCTTTCCAGGCTAGCTCTTTCTGCCTGCCAGCTATCTGCAGACGTTCGCATTTTCAGAGCAGGGCTGCCGGAGGCCCCCTGCACGGAACCCCAAAGCTACGTTTGAAGTTTGAGGGGGCAAGACAAGCAAGCAGCCCCAGTCTCTGTGCCTCTGTGCGAGCAGTGCCATGGGCAGATGAGGCTGAGCAACAGCTTTCCAGGCTAGCTCTTTCTGCCTGCCAGCTATCTGCAGACGTTCGCATTTTCAGAGCAGGGCTGCCGCAGGCCCCCTGCACGGACCCCCAAAGCTACGTTTGAAGTTTGAGGGGGCAAGACAAGCAAGCAGCCCCAGTCTCTGTGCCTCGGTGCGAGCAGTGCCATGGGCAGATGAGGCTGAGCAACAGCTTTCCAGGCTAGCTCTTTCTGCCTGCCAGCTATCTGCAGACGTTCGCATTTTCAGAGCAGGGCTGCCGGAGGCCCCCTGCACGGACCCCCAAAGCTACGTTTGCAGTTTGAGGTGGCAAGACAAGCAAGCAGCCCCAGTCTCTGTGCCTCTGTGCGAGCAGTGCCATGGGCAGATGAGGCTGAGCAACAGCTTTCCAGGCTAGCTCTTTCTGCCTGCCAGCTATCTGCAGACGTTCGCATTTTCAGAGCAGGGTTGCCGGAGGCCCCCTGCACGGAACCCCAAAGCTACGTTTGAAGTTTGAGGGGGCAAGACAAGCAAGCAGCCCCAGTCTCTGTGCCTCTGTGCGAGCAGTGCCATGGGCAGATGAGGCTGAGCAACAGCTTTCCAGGCTAGCTCTTTCTGCCTGCCAGCTATCTGCAGACGTTCGCATTTTCAGAGCAGGGCTGCCGGAGGCCCTCTGCACGGACCCCCAAAGCTACGTTTGAAGTTTGAGGGGGCAAGACAAGCAAGCAGCCCCAGTCTCTGTGCCTCTGTGCGAGCAGTGCCATGGGCAGATGAGGCTGAGCAACAGCTTTCCAGGCTAGCTCTTTCTGCCTGCCAGCTATCTGCAGACGTTCGCATTTTCAGAGCAGGGCTGCCGGAGGAGCCCGGCACGGACCCCCAAAGCTACGTTTGAAGTTTGAGGTGGCAAGACAAGCAAGCAGCCCCAGTCTCTGTGCCTCTGTGCGAGCAGTGCCATGGGCAGATGAGGCTGAGCAACAGCTTTCCAGGCTAGCTTTTTCTGCCCGCGAGTTATCTTGCAGACGTTCGCATTTTCAGAGCAGGGCTGCCGGAGGCCCCCTGCACGGACCCCCAAAGCTACGTTTGAAGTTTGAGGGGGCAAGACAAGCAAGCAGCCCCAGTCTCTGTGCCTCGGTGCGAGCAGTGCCATGGGCAGATGAGGCTGAGCAACAGCTTTCCAGGCTAGCTCTTTCTGCCTGCCAGCTATCTGCAGACGTTCGCATTTTCAGAGCAGGGCTGCCGGAGGCCCCCTGCACGGACCCCCAAAGATACGTTTGAAGTTTGAGGGGGCAAGACAAGCAAGCAGCCCCAGTCTCTGTGCCTCTGTGCGAGCAGTGCCATGGGCAGATGAGGCTGAGCAACAGCTTTCCAGGCTAGCTCTTTCTGCCTGCCAGCTATCTGCAGACTTTTGCATTTTCAGAGCAGGGCTGCCGGAGGAGCCCGGCACGGGCCACCTAAGCTACGTTTGAAGTTTGAGGGGGCAAGACAAGCAAGCAGCCCCAGTCTCTGTGCCTCTGTGTGAGCAGTGCCATGGGCAGATGAGGCTGAGCAACAGCTTTCCAGGCTAGCTCTTTCTGCCTGCCACCTATCTGCAGACGTTCGCATTTTCAGAGCAGGGCTGCCGGAGGCCCCCTGCACGGACCCCCAAAGCTACGTTTGAAGTTTGAGGGGGCAAGACAAGCAAGCAGCCCCAGTCTCTGTGCCTCTGTGCGAGCACTGCCATGGGCAGATGAGGCTGAGCAACAGCTTTCCAGGCTAGCACTTTCTGCCTGCAAGATATCTGCAGACGTTCGCATTTTGGGAGCAGGGCTGCCGAATAAGCCCGGCACGGACCACCTAAGCTACGTTTGAAGTTTGAGGGGGCAAGACAAGCAAGCAGCCCCAGTCTCTGTGCCTCGGTGCGAGCAGTGCCATGGGCAGATGAGGCTGAGCAACAGCTTTCCAGGCTAGCTCTTTCTGCCTGCCAGCTATCTGCAGACGTTCGCATTTTCAGAGCAGGGCTGCCGGAGGCCCCCTGCACGGACCCCCAAAGCTACGTTTGAAGTTTGAGGGGGCAAGACAAGCAAGCAGCCCCAGTCTCTGTGCCTCTGTGCGAGCAGTGCCATGGGCAGATGAGGCTGAGCAACAGCTTTCCAGGCTAGCACTTTCTGTCTGCCAGCTATCTGCAGACTTTTGCATTTTCAGAGCAGGGCTGCCGGAGGAGCCCGGCACGGACCCCCAAAGCTACGTTTGAAGTTTGAGGGGGCAAGACAAGCAAGCAGCCCCAGTCTCTGTGCCTCTGTGTGAGCAGTGCCATGGGCAGATGAGGCTGAGCAACAGCTTTCCAGGCTAGCTCTTTCTGCCTGCCACCTATCTGCAGACGTTCGCATTTTCAGAGCAGGGCTGCCGGAGGCCCCCTGCACGGACCCCCAAAGCTACGTTTGAAGTTTGAGGTGGCAAGACAAGCAAGCAGCCCCAGTCTCTGTGCCTCTGTGCGAGCACTGCCATGGGCAGATGAGGCTGAGCAACAGCTTTCCAGGCTAGCTCTTTCTGCCTGCAAGATATCTGCAGACCTTCGCATTTTGGGAGCAGGGCTGCCGGATAAGCCCGGCACGGACCACCTAAGCTACGTTTGAAGTTTGAGGGGGCAAGACAAGCAAGCAGCCCCAGTCTCTGTGCCTCTGTGCGAGCAGTGCCATGGGCAGATGAGGCTGAGCAACAGCTTTCCAGGCTAGCTCTTTCTGCCTGCCAGCTATCTGCAGACGTTCGCATTTTCAGAGTAGGGCTGCCGGAGGCCCCCTGCACAGACCCCCAAAGCTACGTTTGAAGTTTGAGGGGGCAAGACAAGCAAGCAGCCCCAGTCTCTGTGCCTCTGTGCGAGCAGTGCCATGGGCAGATGAGGCTGAGCAACAGCTTTCCAGGCTAGCTCTTTCTGCCTGCAAGCTATCTGCAGACGTTCGCATTTTCAGAGCAGGGCTGCCGGAGGAGCCCGGCACGGACCCCCAAAGCTACGTTTGAAGTTTGAGGGGGCAAGACAAGCAAGCAGCCCCAGTCTCTGTGCCTCTGTGCGAGCAGTGCCATGGGCAGATGAGGCTGAGCAACAGCTTTCCAGGCTAGCTTTTTCTGCCCGCGAGTTATCTTGCAGACGTTCGCATTTTCAGAGCAGGGCTGCCGGAGGCCCCCTGCACGGACCCCCAAAGCTACGTTTGAAGTTTGAGGTGGCAAGACAAGCAAGCAGCCCCAGTCTCTGTGCCTCTGTGCGAGCAGTGCCATGGGCAGATGAGGCTGAGCAACAGCTTTCCAGGCTAGCTCTTTCTGCCTGCCACCTATCTGCAGACGTTCGCATTTTCAGAGCAGGGCTGCCGGAGGCCCCCTGCACGGACCCCCAAAGCTACGTTTGAAGTTTGAGGGGGCAAGACAAGCAAGCAGCCCCAGTCTCTGTGCCTCTGTGCGAGCAGTGCCATGGGCAGATGAGGCTGAGCAACAGCTTTCCAGGCTAGCTCTTTCTGCCTGCAAGATATCTGCAGACGTTCGCATTTTGGGAGCAAGGCTGCCGGATAAGCCCGGCACGGACCACCTAAGCTACGTTTGAAGTTTGAGGGGGCAAGACAAGCAAGCAGCCCCAGTCTCTGTGCCTCTGTGCGAGCAGTGCCATGGGCACATGAGGCTGAGCAACAGCTTTCCAGGCTAGCTCTTTCTGCCTGCCAGCTATCTGCAGACGTTCGCATTTTCAGAGTAGTGCTGCCGGAGGCCCCCTGCACAGACCCCCAAAGCTACGTTTGAAGTTTGAGGTGGCAAGACAAGCAAGCAGCCCCAGTCTCTGTGCCTCTGTGCGAGCAGTGCCATGGGCAGATGAGGCTGAGCAACAGCTTTCCAGGCTAGCTCTTTCTGCCTGCCAGCTATCTGCAGACGTTCGCATTTTCAGAGCAGGGCTGCCGGAGGCCCCCTGCACGGACCCCCAAAGCTACGTTTGAAGTTTGAGGGGGCAAGACAAGCAAGCAGCCCCAGTCTCTGTGCCTCTGTGCGAGCAGTGCCATGGGCAGATGAGGCTGAGCAACAGCTTTCCAGGCTAGCTCTTTCTGCCTGCCAGCTATCTGCAGACGTTCGCATTTTCAGAGCAGGGCTGCCGGAGGAGCCCGGCACGGACCCCCAAAGCTACGTTTGAAGTTTGAGGTGGCAAGACAAGCAAGCAGCCCCAGTCTCTGTGCCTCTGTGCGAGCAGTGCCATGGGCAGATGAGGCTGAGCAACAGCTTTCCAGGCTAGCTTTTTCTGCCCGCGAGTTATCTTGCAGACGTTCGCATTTTCAGAGCAGGGCTGCCGGAGGCCCCCTGCACGGACCCCCAAAGCTACGTTTGAAGTTTGAGGGGGCAAGACAAGCAAGCAGCCCCAGTCTCTGTGCCTCGGTGCGAGCAGTGCCATGGGCAGATGAGGCTGAGCAACAGCTTTCCAGGCTAGCTCTTTCTGCCTGCCAGCTATCTGCAGACGTTCGCATTTTCAGAGCAGGGCTGCCGGAGGCCCCCTGCACGGACCCCCAAAGCTACGTTTGAAGTTTGAGGGGGCAAGACAAGCAAGCAGCCCCAGTCTCTGTGCCTCTGTGCGAGCAGTGCCATGGGCAGATGAGGCTGAGCAACAGCTTTCCAGGCTAGCTCTTTCTGCCTGCCAGCTATCTGCAGACTTTTGCATTTTCAGAGCAGGGCTGCCGGAGGAGCCCGGCACGGACCCCCTAAGCTACGTTTGAAGTTTGAGGGGGCAAGACAAGCAAGCAGCCCCAGTCTCTGTGCCTCTGTGTGAGCAGTGCCATGGGCAGATGAGGCTGAGCAACAGCTTTCCAGGCTAGGTCTTTCTGCCTGCCACCTATCTGCAGACGTTCGCATTTTCAGAGCAGGGCTGCCGGAGGCCCCCTGCACGGACCCCCAAAGCTACGTTTGAAGTTTGAGGGGGCAAGACAAGCAAGCAGCCCCAGTCTCTGTGCCTCTGTGCGAGCACTGCCATGGGCAGATGAGGCTGAGCAACAGCTTTCCAGGCTAGCTCTTTCTGCCTGCAAGATATCTGCAGACGTTCGCATTTGGGAGCAAGGCTGCCGGATAAGCCCGGCACGGACCACCTAAGCTACGTTTGAAGTTTGAGGGGGCAAGACAAGCAAGCAGCCCCAGTCTCTGTGCCTCTGTGCGAGCAGTGCCATGGGCAGATGAGGCTGAGCAACAGCTTTCCAGGCTAGCTCTTTCTGCCTGCCAGCTATCTGCAGACGTTCGCATTTTCAGAGCAGGGCTGCCGGAGGCCCCCTGCACGGACCCCCAAAGCTACGTTTGAAGTTTGAGGGGGCAAGACAAGCAAGCAGCCCCAGTCTCTGTGCCTCTGTGCGAGCAGGGCCATGGGCAGATGAGGCTGAGCAACAGCTTTCCAGGCTAGCTCTTTCTGCCTGCCAGCTATCTGCAGACGTTCGCATTTTCAGAGCAGGGCTGCCGGAGGCCCCCTGCACGGACCCCCAAAGCTACGTTTGAAGTTTGAGGTGGCAAGACAAGCAAGCAGCCCCAGTCTTTGTGCCTCTGTGCGAGCAGTGCCATGGGCAGATGAGGCTGAGCAACAGCTTTCCAGGCTAGCTCTTTCTGCCTGCCAGCTATCTGCAGACGTTCGCATTTTCAGAGCAGGGCTGCCGGAGGCCCCCTGCACGGACCACCAAAGATACGTTTGAAGTTTGAGGGGGCAAGACAAGCAAGCAGCCCCAGTCTCTGTGCCTCGGTGCGAGCAGTGCCATGGGCAGATGAGGCTGAGCAACAGCTTTCCAGGCTAGCTCTTTCTGCCTGCAAGATATCTGCAGACGTTCGCATTTTGGGAGCAAGGCTGCCGGGTAAGCCCGGCACGGACCACCTAAGCTACGTTTGAAGTTTGAGGGGGCAAGACAAGCAAGCAGCCCCAGTCTCTGTGCCTCTGTGCGAGCAGTGCCATGGGCAGATGAGGCTGAGCAACAGCTTTCCAGGCTAGCTCTTTCTGCCTGCCAGCTATCTGCAGACGTTCGCGTTTTCAGAGCAGGGCTGCCGGAGGCCCCCTGCACGGACCCCCAAAGCTACGTTAGAAGTTTGAGGGGGCAAGACAAGCAAGCAGCCCCAGTCTCTGTGCCTCTGTGCGAGCAGTGCCATGGGCAGATGAGGCTGAGCAACAGCTTTCCAGGCTAGCTCTTTCTGCCTGCGAGCTATCTGCAGACGTTCGCATTTTCAGAGCAGGGCTGCCGGAGGCCCCCTGCACGGACCCCCAAAGCTACGTTTGAAGTTTGAGGGGGCAAGACAAGCAAGCAGCCCCAGTCTCTGTGCCTCGGTGCGAGCAGTGCCATGGGCAGATGAGGCTGAGCAACAGCTTTCCAGGCTAGCTCTTTCTGCCTGCCACCTATCTGCAGACGTTCGCATTTTCAGAGCAGGGCTGCCGGAGGCCCCCTGCACGGACCCCCAAAGTTACGTTTGAAGTTTGAGGGGGCAAGACAAGCAAGCAGCCCCAGTCTCTGTGCCTCTGTGCGAGCAGTGCCATGGGTAGATGAGGCTGAGCAACAGCTTTCCAGGCTAGCTCTTTCTGCCTGCGAGCTATCTGCAGACGTTCGCATTTTGGGAGCAGGGCTGCCGGAGGCCCCCTGCACGGACCCCCAAAAGTACGTTTGAAGTTTGAGGGGGCAAGACAAGCAAGCAGCCCCAGTCTCTGTGCCTCGGTGCGAGCAGTGCCATGGGCAGATGAGGCTGAGCAACAGCTTTCCAGGCTAGCTCTTTCTGCCTGCCAGCTATCTGCAGACGTTCGCATTTTCAGAGCAGGGCTGCCGCAGGCCCCCTGCACGGACCCCCAAAGATACGTTTGAAGTTTGAGGGGGCAAGACAAGCAAGCAGCCCCAGTTTCTGTGCCTCTGTGCGAGCAGTGCCATGGGCAGATGAGGCTGAGCAACAGCTTTCCAGGCTAGCTCTTTCTGCCTGCCAGCTATCTGCAGACGTTCGCATTTTCAGAGCAGGGCTGCCGGAGGCCCCCTGCACGGAACCCCAAAGCTACGTTTGAAGTTTGAGGGGGCAAGACAAGCAAGCAGCCCCAGTCTCTGTGCCTCTGTGCGAGCAGTGCCATGGGCAGATGAGGCTGAGCAACAGCTTTCCAGGCTAGCTCTTTCTGCCTGCCAGCTATCTGCAGACGTTCGCATTTTCAGAGCAGGGCTGCCGCAGGCCCCCTGCACGGACCCCCAAAGCTACGTTTGAAGTTTGAGGGGGCAAGACAAGCAAGCAGCCCCAGTCTCTGTGCCTCGGTGCGAGCAGTGCCATGGGCAGATGAGGCTGAGCAACAGCTTTCCAGGCTAGCTCTTTCTGCCTGCCAGCTATCTGCAGACGTTCGCATTTTCAGAGCAGGGCTGCCGGAGGCCCCCTGCACGGACCCCCAAAGCTACGTTTGCAGTTTGAGGTGGCAAGACAAGCAAGCAGCCCCAGTCTCTGTGCCTCTGTGCGAGCAGTGCCATGGGCAGATGAGGCTGAGCAACAGCTTTCCAGGCTAGCTCTTTCTGCCTGCCAGCTATCTGCAGACGTTCGCATTTTCAGAGCAGGGTTGCCGGAGGCCCCCTGCACGGAACCCCAAAGCTACGTTTGAAGTTTGAGGGGGCAAGACAAGCAAGCAGCCCCAGTCTCTGTGCCTCTGTGCGAGCAGTGCCATGGGCAGATGAGGCTGAGCAACAGCTTTCCAGGCTAGCTCTTTCTGCCTGCCAGCTATCTGCAGACGTTCGCATTTTCAGAGCAGGGCTGCCGGAGGCCCTCTGCACGGACCCCCAAAGCTACGTTTGAAGTTTGAGGGGGCAAGACAAGCAAGCAGCCCCAGTCTCTGTGCCTCTGTGCGAGCAGTGCCATGGGCAGATGAGGCTGAGCAACAGCTTTCCAGGCTAGCTCTTTCTGCCTGCCAGCTATCTGCAGACGTTCGCATTTTCAGAGCAGGGCTGCCGGAGGAGCCCGGCACGGACCCCCAAAGCTACGTTTGAAGTTTGAGGTGGCAAGACAAGCAAGCAGCCCCAGTCTCTGTGCCTCTGTGCGAGCAGTGCCATGGGCAGATGAGGCTGAGCAACAGCTTTCCAGGCTAGCTTTTTCTGCCCGCGAGTTATCTTGCAGACGTTCGCATTTTCAGAGCAGGGCTGCCGGAGGCCCCCTGCACGGACCCCCAAAGCTACGTTTGAAGTTTGAGGGGGCAAGACAAGCAAGCAGCCCCAGTCTCTGTGCCTCGGTGCGAGCAGTGCCATGGGCAGATGAGGCTGAGCAACAGCTTTCCAGGCTAGCTCTTTCTGCCTGCCAGCTATCTGCAGACGTTCGCATTTTCAGAGCAGGGCTGCCGGAGGCCCCCTGCACGGACCCCCAAAGATACGTTTGAAGTTTGAGGGGGCAAGACAAGCAAGCAGCCCCAGTCTCTGTGCCTCTGTGCGAGCAGTGCCATGGGCAGATGAGGCTGAGCAACAGCTTTCCAGGCTAGCTCTTTCTGCCTGCCAGCTATCTGCAGACTTTTGCATTTTCAGAGCAGGGCTGCCGGAGGAGCCCGGCACGGGCCACCTAAGCTACGTTTGAAGTTTGAGGGGGCAAGACAAGCAAGCAGCCCCAGTCTCTGTGCCTCTGTGTGAGCAGTGCCATGGGCAGATGAGGCTGAGCAACAGCTTTCCAGGCTAGCTCTTTCTGCCTGCCACCTATCTGCAGACGTTCGCATTTTCAGAGCAGGGCTGCCGGAGGCCCCCTGCACGGACCCCCAAAGCTACGTTTGAAGTTTGAGGTGGCAAGACAAGCAAGCAGCCCCAGTCTCTGTGCCTCTGTGCGAGCACTGCCATGGGCAGATGAGGCTGAGCAACAGCTTTCCAGGCTAGCACTTTCTGCCTGCAAGATATCTGCAGACGTTCGCATTTTGGGAGCAGGGCTGCCGAATAAGCCCGGCACGGACCACCTAAGCTACGTTTGAAGTTTGAGGGGGCAAGACAAGCAAGCAGCCCCAGTCTCTGTGCCTCGGTGCGAGCAGTGCCATGGGCAGATGAGGCTGAGCAACAGCTTTCCAGGCTAGCTCTTTCTGCCTGCCAGCTATCTGCAGACGTTCGCATTTTCAGAGCAGGGCTGCCGGAGGCCCCCTGCACGGACCCCCAAAGCTACGTTTGAAGTTTGAGGGGGCAAGACAAGCAAGCAGCCCCAGTCTCTGTGCCTCTGTGCGAGCAGTGCCATGGGCAGATGAGGCTGAGCAACAGCTTTCCAGGCTAGCACTTTCTGTCTGCCAGCTATCTGCAGACTTTTGCATTTTCAGAGCAGGGCTGCCGGAGGAGCCCGGCACGGACCCCCAAAGCTACGTTTGAAGTTTGAGGGGGCAAGACAAGCAAGCAGCCCCAGTCTCTGTGCCTCTGTGTGAGCAGTGCCATGGGCAGATGAGGCTGAGCAACAGCTTTCCAGGCTAGCTCTTTCTGCCTGCCACCTATCTGCAGACGTTCGCATTTTCAGAGCAGGGCTGCCGGAGGCCCCCTGCACGGACCCCCAAAGCTACGTTTGAAGTTTGAGGTGGCAAGACAAGCAAGCAGCCCCAGTCTCTGTGCCTCTGTGCGAGCACTGCCATGGGCAGATGAGGCTGAGCAACAGCTTTCCAGGCTAGCTCTTTCTGCCTGCAAGATATCTGCAGACCTTCGCATTTTGGGAGCAGGGCTGCCGGATAAGCCCGGCACGGACCACCTAAGCTACGTTTGAAGTTTGAGGGGGCAAGACAAGCAAGCAGCCCCAGTCTCTGTGCCTCTGTGCGAGCAGTGCCATGGGCAGATGAGGCTGAGCAACAGCTTTCCAGGCTAGCTCTTTCTGCCTGCCAGCTATCTGCAGACGTTCGCATTTTCAGAGTAGGGCTGCCGGAGGCCCCCTGCACAGACCCCCAAAGCTACGTTTGAAGTTTGAGGGGGCAAGACAAGCAAGCAGCCCCAGTCTCTGTGCCTCTGTGCGAGCAGTGCCATGGGCAGATGAGGCTGAGCAACAGCTTTCCAGGCTAGCTCTTTCTGCCTGCAAGCTATCTGCAGACGTTCGCATTTTCAGAGCAGGGCTGCCGGAGGAGCCCGGCACGGACCCCCAAAGCTACGTTTGAAGTTTGAGGGGGCAAGACAAGCAAGCAGCCCCAGTCTCTGTGCCTCTGTGCGAGCAGTGCCATGGGCAGATGAGGCTGAGCAACAGCTTTCCAGGCTAGCTTTTTCTGCCCGCGAGTTATCTTGCAGACGTTCGCATTTTCAGAGCAGGGCTGCCGGAGGCCCCCTGCACGGACCCCCAAAGCTACGTTTGAAGTTTGAGGTGGCAAGACAAGCAAGCAGCCCCAGTCTCTGTGCCTCTGTGCGAGCAGTGCCATGGGCAGATGAGGCTGAGCAACAGCTTTCCAGGCTAGCTCTTTCTGCCTGCCACCTATCTGCAGACGTTCGCATTTTCAGAGCAGGGCTGCCGGAGGCCCCCTGCACGGACCCCCAAAGCTACGTTTGAAGTTTGAGGGGGCAAGACAAGCAAGCAGCCCCAGTCTCTGTGCCTCTGTGCGAGCAGTGCCATGGGCAGATGAGGCTGAGCAACAGCTTTCCAGGCTAGCTCTTTCTGCCTGCAAGATATCTGCAGACGTTCGCATTTTGGGAGCAAGGCTGCCGGATAAGCCCGGCACGGACCACCTAAGCTACGTTTGAAGTTTGAGGGGGCAAGACAAGCAAGCAGCCCCAGTCTCTGTGCCTCTGTGCGAGCAGTGCCATGGGCAGATGAGGCTGAGCAACAGCTTTCCAGGCTAGCTCTTTCTGCCTGCCAGCTATCTGCAGACGTTCGCATTTTCAGAGTAGTGCTGCCGGAGGCCCCCTGCACAGACCCCCAAAGCTACGTTTGAAGTTTGAGGTGGCAAGACAAGCAAGCAGCCCCAGTCTCTGTGCCTCTGTGTGAGCAGTGCCATGGGCAGATGAGGCTGAGCAACAGCTTTCCAGGCTAGCTCTTTCTGCCTGCCAGCTATCTGCAGACGTTCGCATTTTCAGAGCAGGGCTGCCGGAGGCCCCCTGCACGGACCCCCAAAGCTACGTTTGAAGTTTGAGGGGGCAAGACAAGCAAGCAGCCCCAGTCTCTGTGCCTCTGTGCGAGCAGTGCCATGGGCAGATGAGGCTGAGCAACAGCTTTCCAGGCTAGCTCTTTCTGCCTGCAAGATATCTGCAGACGTTCGCATTTTGGGAGCAAGGCTGCCGGGTAAGCCCGGCACAGACTACCTAAGCTACGTTTGAAGTTTGAGGGGGCAAGACAAGCAAGCAGCCCCAGTCTCTGTGCCTCTGTGCGAGCAGTGCCATGGGCAGATGAGGCTGAGCAACAGCTTTCCAGGCTAGCTCTTTCTGCCTGCCAGCTATCTGCAGACGTTCGCGTTTTCAGAGCAGGGCTGCCGGAGGCCCCCTGCACGGACCCCCAAAGCTACGTTTGAAGTTTGAGGGGGCAAGACAAGCAAGCAGCCCCAGTCTCTGTGCCTCTGTGCGAGCAGTGCCATGGGCAGATGAGGCTGAGCAACAGCTTTCCAGGCTAGCTCTTTTTCCTGCCAGCTATCTGCACACGTTTGCGTTTTCAGAGCAGGGCTGCCGGAGGCCCCCTGCACGGACCCCCAAAGCTACGCTTGAAGTTTGAGGGGGCAAGACAAGCAAGCAGCCCCAGTCTCTGTGCCTCTGTGAGAGCAGTGCCATGGGCAGATGAGGCTGAGCAACAGCTTTCCAGGCTAGCTCTTTCTGCCTGCCAGCTATCTGCAGACGTTCGCATTTTCAGAGCAGGGCTGCCGGAGGCCCCCTGCACGGACCCCCAAAGCTACGTTTGAAGTTTGAGGTGGCAAGACAAGCAAGCAGCCCCAGTCTCTGTGCCTCTGTGCGAGCAGTGCCATGGGCAGATGAGGCTGAGCAACAGCTTTCCAGGCTAGCTCTTTCTGCCTGCGAGCTATCTGCAGACGTTCGCATTTTCAGAGCAGGGCTGCCGGAGGCCCCCTGCACGGACCCCCAAAGCTACGTTTGAAGTTTGAGGGGGCAAGACAAGCAAGCAGCCCCAGTCTCTGTGCCTCTGTGCGAGCAGTGCCATGGGCAGATGAGGCTGAGCAGCAGCTTTCCAGGCTAGCACTTTCTGCCTGCCAGCTATCTGCAGACGTTCGCATTTTGGGAGCAGGGCTGCCGGATAAGCCCGGCACGGACCACCTAAGATACGTTTGAAGTTTGAGGGGGCAAGACAAGCAAGCAGCCCCAGTCTCTGTGCCTCTGTGCGAGCAGTGCCATGGGCAGATGAGGCTGAGCAACAGCTTTCCAGGCTAGCTCTTTCTGCCTGCCAGCTATCTGCAGACGTTCGCGTTTTCAGAGCAGGGCTGCCGGAGGCCCCCTGCACGGACCCTCAAAGCTACGTTTGCAGTTTGAGGTGGCAAGACAAGCAAGCAGCCCCAGTCTCTGTGCCTCGGTGCAAGCAGTACCATGGGCAGATGAGGCTGAGCAACAGCTTTCCAGGCTAGCTCTTTCTGGCTGCCAGCTATCTGCAGACGTTCGCATTTTCAGAGCAGGGCTGCCAGAGGCCCACTGCACAGACCCCCAAAGCTACGTTTGAAGTTTGAGGGGGCAAGACAAGCAAGCAGCCCCAGTCTCTGTGCCTCTGTGCGAGCAGTGCCATGGGCAGATGAGGCTGAGCAACAGCTTTCCAGGCTAGCTCTTTCTGCCTGCCAGCTATCTGCAGACGTTCGCGTTTTCAGAGCAGGGCTGCCGGATAAGCCCGGCACTCACCACGTAAGCTACGTTTGAAGTTTGAGGGGGCAAGACAAGCAAGCAGCCCCAGTCTCTGTGCCTCTGTGCGAGCAGTGCCATGGGCAGATGAGGCTGAGCAACAGCTTTCCAGGCTAGCTCTTTCTGCCTGCCAGCTATCTGCAGACGTTCGCATTTTCAGAGCAGGGCTGCCGGAGGCCCCCTGCACGGACCCCCAAAGCTACGTTTGAAGTTTGAGGTGGCAAGACAAGCAAGCAGCCCCAGTCTCTGTGCCTCTGTGCGAGCAGTGCCATGGGCAGATGAGGCTGAGCAACAGCTTTCCAGGCTAGCTCTTTCTGCCTGCCAGCTATCTGCAGACGTTCGCATTTTCAGAGCAGGGCTGCCGGAGGCCCCCTGCACGGACCCCCAAAGCTACGTTTGAAGTTTGAGGGGGCAAGACAAGCAAGCAGCCCCAGTCTCTGTGCCTCTGTGCGAGCAGTGCCATGGGTAGATGAGGCTGAGCAGCAGCTTTCCAGGCTAGCACTTTCTGCCTGCCAGCTATCTGCAGACGTTCGCATTTTGGGAGCAGGGCTGCCGGATAAGCCCGGCACGGACCACCTAAGATACGTTTGAAGTTTGAGGGGGCAAGACAAGCAAGCAGCCCCAGTCTCTGTGCCTCTGTGCGAGCAGTGCCATGGGCAGATGAGGCTGAGCAACAGCTTTCCAGGCTAGCTCTTTCTGCCTGCCAGCTATCTGCAGACGTTCGCGTTTTCAGAGCAGGGCTGCCGGAGGCCCCCTGCACGGACCCTCAAAGCTACGTTTGCAGTTTGCGGTGGCAAGACAAGCAAGCAGCCCCAGTCTCTGTGCCTCGGTGCAAGCAGTACCATGGGCAGATGAGGCTGAGCAACAGCTTTCCAGGCTAGCTCTTTCTGGCTGCCAGCTATCTGCAGACGTTCGCATTTTGGGAGCAGGGCTGCCGGATAAGCCCGGCACGGACCACCTAAGATACGTTTGAAGTTTGAGGGGGCAAGACAAGCAAGCAGCCCCAGTCTCTGTGCCTCTGTGCGAGCAGTGCCATGGGCAGATGAGGCTGAGCAACAGCTTTCCAGGCTAGCTCTTTCTGCCTGCCAGCTATCTGCAGACGTTCGCGTTTTCAGAGCAGGGCTGCCGGAGGCCCCCTGCACGGACCCTCAAAGCTACGTTTGCAGTTTGAGGTGGCAAGACAAGCAAGCAGCCCCAGTCTCTGTGCCTCGGTGCAAGCAGTGCCATGGGCAGATGAGGCTGAGCAACAGCTTTCCAGGCTAGCTCTTTCTGGCTGCCAGCTATCTGCAGACGTTCGCATTTTCAGAGCAGGGCTGCCAGAGGCCCCCTGCACAGACCCCCAAAGCTACGTTTGAAGTTTGAGGGGGCAAGACAAGCAAGCAGCCCCAGTCTCTGTGCCTCTGTGCGAGCAGTGCCATGGGCAGATGAGGCTGAGCAACAGCTTTCCAGGCTAGCTCTTTCTGCCTGCCAGCTATCTGCAGACGTTCGCATTTTCAGAGCAGGGCTGCCGGAGGCCCCCTGCACGGACCCCCAAAGCTACGTTTGAAGTTTGAGGTGGCAAGACAAGCAAGCAGCCCCAGTCTCTGTGCCTCTGTGCGAGCAGTGCCATGGGCAGATGAGGCTGAGCAACAGCTTTCCAGGCTAGCTCTTTCTGCCTGCGAGCTATCTGCAGACGTTCGCATTTTCAGAGCAGGGCTGCCGGAGGCCCCCTGCACGGACCCCCAAAGCTACGTTTGAAGTTTGAGGGGGCAAGACAAGCAAGCAGCCCCAGTCTCTGTGCCTCTGTGCGAGCAGTGCCATGGGCAGATGAGGCTGAGCAGCAGCTTTCCAGGCTAGCACTTTCTGCCTGCCAGCTATCTGCAGACGTTCGCATTTTGGGAGCAGGGCTGCCGGATAAGCCCGGCACGGACCACCTAAGATACGTTTGAAGTTTGAGGGGGCAAGACAAGCAAGCAGCCCCAGTCTCTGTGCCTCTGTGCGAGCAGTGCCATGGGCAGATGAGGCTGAGCAACAGCTTTCCAGGCTAGCTCTTTCTGCCTGCCAGCTATCTGCAGACGTTCGCGTTTTCAGAGCAGGGCTGCCGGAGGCCCCCTGCACGGACCCTCAAAGCTACGTTTGCAGTTTGAGGGGGCAAGACAAGCAAGCAGCCCCAGTCTCTGTGCCTCTGTGCGAGCAGTGCCATGGGCAGATGAGGCTGAGCAACAGCTTTCCAGGCTAGCTCTTTCTGCCTGCCAGCTATCTGCAGACGTTCGCGTTTTCAGAGCAGGGCTGCCGGATAAGCCCGGCACTCACCACGTAAGCTACGTTTGAAGTTTGAGGGGGCAAGACAAGCAAGCAGCCCCAGTCTCTGTGCCTCTGTGCGAGCAGTGCCATGGGCAGATGAGGCTGAGCAACAGCTTTCCAGGCTAGCTCTTTCTGGCTGCCAGCTATCTGCAGACGTTCGCATTTTCAGAGCACGGCTGCCGGAGGCCCCCTGCACGGACACCCAAAGCTACGTTTGAAGTTTGAGGTGGCAAGACAAGCAAGCAGCCCCAGTCTCTGTGCCTCTGTGCGAGCAGTGCCATGGGCAGATGAGGCTGAGCAACAGCTTTCCAGGCTAGCTCTTTCTGCCTGCCAGCTATCTGCAGACGTTCGCATTTTCAGAGCAGGGCTGCCGGAGGCCCCCTGCACGGACACCCAAAGCTACGTTTGAAGTTTGAGGGGGCAAGACAAGCAAGCAGCCCCAGTCTCTGTGCCTCTGTGCGAGCAGTGCCATGGGCAGATGAGGCTGAGCAACAGCTTTCCAGGCTAGCTCTTTCTGCCTGAGAGATATCTGCAGACGTTCGCATTTTGGGAGCAATGCTGCCGCAGAAGCTTGGCACGGACCACCTAAGCTACGTTTGAAGTTTGAGGGGGCAAGACAAGCAAGCAGCCCCAGTCTCTGTGCCTCTGTGCGAGCAGTGCCATGGGCAGATGAGGCTGAGCAACAGCTTTCCAGGCTAGCTCTTTCTGCCTGCCAGCTATCTGCAGACGTTCGCATTTTCAGAGCAGGGCTGCCGGAGGCCCCCTGCACAGACCCCCAAAACTACGTTTGAAGTTTGAGGTGGCAAGACAAGCAAGCAGCCCCAGTCTCTGTGCCTCTGTGCGAGCAGTGCCATGGGCAGATGAGGCTGAGCAACAGCTTTCCAGGCTAGCTCTTTCTGCCTGCCAGCTATCTGCAGACGTTCGCATTTTCAGAGCAGGGCTGCCGGAGGCCCCCTGCACGGACCCCCAAAGCTACGTTTGAAGTTTGAGGGGGCAAGACAAGCAAGCAGCCCCAGTCTCTGTGCCTCTGTGCGAGCAGTGCCATGGGCAGATGAGGCTGAGCAACAGCTTTCCAGGCTAGCTCTTTCTGCCTGCCAGCTATCTGCAGACGTTCGCATTTTGGGAGCAAGGCTGCCGCAGAAGCTTGGCACGGACCACCTAAGCTACGTTTGAAGTTTGAGGGGGCAAGACAAGCAAGCAGCCCCAGTCTCTGTGCCTCTGTGCGAGCAGTGCCATGGGCAGATGAGGCTGAGCAACAGCTTTCCAGGCTAGCTCTTTCTGCCTGCCAGCTATCTGCAGATGTTCGCATTTTCAGAGCAGGGCTGCCGGAGGTCCCCTGCACAGACCCCCAAAGCTACGTTTGAAGTTTGAGGGGGCAAGACAAGCAAGCAGCCCCAGTCTCTGTGCCTCTGTGCGAGCAGTGCCATGGGCAGATGAGGCTGAGCAACAGCTTTCCAGGCTAGCTCTTTCTGCCTGCCAGCTATCTGCAGACGTTCGCATTTTCAGAGCAGGGCTGCCGGAGGCCCCCTGCACGGACCCCCAAAACTACGTTTGAAGTTTGAGGGGGCAAGACAAGCAAGCAGCCCCAGTCTCTGTGCCTCTGTGCGAGCAGTGCCATGGGCAGATGAGGCTGAGCAACAGCTTTCCAGGCTAGCTCTTTCTGCCTGCCAGCTATCTGCAGACGTTCGCATTTTGGGAGCAAGGCTGCCGCAGAAGCTTGGCACGGACCCCCAAAGCTACGTTTGAAGTTTGAGGGGGCAAGACAAGCAAGCAGCCCCAGTCTCTGTGCCTCTGTGCGAGCAGTGCCATGGGCAGATGAGGCTGAGCAACAGCTTTCCAGGCTAGCTCTTTCTGCCTGCCAGCTATCTGCAGACGTTCGCGTTTTCAGAGCAGGGCTGCCTGAGGCCCCCTGCACGGACCCCCAAAACTACGTTTGAAGTTTGAGGGGGCAAGACAAGCAAGCAGCCCCAGTCTCTGTGCCTCTGTGCGAGCAGTGCCATGGGCAGATGAGGCTGAGCAACAGCTTTCCAGGCTAGCTCTTTCTGCCTGCCAGCTATCTGCAGACGTTCGCGTTTTCAGAGCAGGGCTGCCGGATAAGCCCGGCACGGACCACGTAAGCTACGTTTGAAGTTTGAGGTGGCAAGACAAGCAAGCAGCCCCAGTCTCTGTGCCTCTGTGCGAGCAGTGCCATGGGCAGATGAGGCTGAGCAACAGCTTTCCAGGCTAGCTCTTTCTGCCTGCGAGCTGTCTGCAGACGTTCGCATTTTCAGAGCAGGGCTGCCGGAGGCCCCCTGCACAGACCCCCAAAGCTACGTTTGAAGTTTGAGGTGGCAAGACAAGCAAGCAGCCCCAGTCTCTGTGCCTCTGTGCGAGCAGTGCCATGGGCAGATGAGGCTGAGCAACAGCTTTCCAGGCTAGCTCTTTCTGCCTGCCAGCTATCTGCAGACGTTCGCATTTTCAGAGCAGGGCTACCGGAGGCCCCCTGCACGGACCCCCAAAGCTACGTTTGAATTTGAGGGGGCAAGACAAGCAAGCAGCCCCAGTCTCTGTGCCTCTGTGCGAGCAGTGCCATGGGCAGATGAGGCTGAGCAACAGCTTTCCAGGCTAGCTCTTTCTGGCTGACATCTATCTGCAGACGTTCGCATTTTCAGAGCAGGGCTGCCGGAGGAGCCCGGCACGGACCCCCAAAGCTACGTTTGAAGTTTGAGGGGGCAAGACAAGCAAGCAGCCCCAGTCTCTGTGCCTCTGTGCGAGCACTGCCATGTGCAGATGAGGCTGAGCAACAGCTTTCCAGGCTAGCTCTTTCTGCCCGCGAGTTATCTGCAGACGTTCGCATTTTGGGAGCAGGGCTGCCGCAGAAGGTTGGCACGGACCACCTCAAAGCTACGTTTGAAGTTTGAGGGGGCAAGACAAGCAAGCAGCCCCAGTCTCTGTGCCTCTGTGCGAGCACTGCCATGGGCAGATGAGGCTGAGCAACAGCTTTCCAGGCTAGCTCTTTCTGCCTGCAAGATATCTGCAGACGTTCGCATTTTGGGAGCAGGGCTGCCGGATAAGCCCGGCACGGACCACCTAAGCTACGTTTGAAGTTTGAGGGGGCAAGACAAGCAAGCAGCCCCAGTCTCTGTGCCTCTGTGCGAGCAGTGCCATGGGCAGATGAGGCTGAGCAACAGCTTTCCAGGCTAGCTCTTTCTGCCTGCCAGCTATCTGCAGACGTTCGCGTTTTCAGAGCAGGGCTGCCGGAGGCCCCCTGCACGGACCCCCAAAGCTACGTTTGAAGTTTGAGGTGGCAAGACAAGCAAGCAGCCCCAGTCTCTGTGCCTCTGTGCGAGCAGTGCCATGGGCAGATGAGGCTGAGCAACAGCTTTCCAGGCTAGCTCTTTCTGCCTGCCAGCTATCTGCAGACGTTCGCATTTTCAGAGCAGGGCTGCCGGAGGCCCCCTGCACGGACCCCCAAAGCTACGTTTGAAGTTTGAGGTGGCAAGACAAGCAAGCAGCCCCAGTCTCTGTGCCTCTGTGCGAGCAGTGCCATGGGCAGATGAGGCTGAGCAACAGCTTTCCAGGCTAGCTCTTTCTGCCTGCCAGCTATCTGCAGACGTTCGCATTTTCAGAGCAGGGCTGCCGCAGGCCCCCTGCACGGACCCCCAAAGCTACGTTTGAATTTGAGGGGGCAAGACAAGCAAGCAGCCCCAGTCTCTGTGCCTCTGTGCGAGCAGTGCCATGGGCAGATGAGGCTGAGCAACAGCTTTCCAGGCTAGCTCTTTCTGCCTGCCAGCTATCTGCAGACGTTCGCGTTTTCAGAGCAGGGCTGCCGGAGGCCCCCTGCACGGAACACCAAAGCTACGTTTGAAGTTTGAGGTGGCAAGACAAGCAAGCAGCCCCAGTCTCTGTGCCTCTGTGCGAGCAGTGCCATGGGCAGATGAGGCTGAGCAACAGCTTTCCAGGCTAGCTCTTTCTGCCTGCCACCTATCTGCAGACGTTCGCATTTTCAGAGCAGGGCTGCCGGAGGCCCCCTGCACGGACCCCCAAAGCTACGTTTGAAGTTTGAGGGGGCAAGACAAGCAAGCAGCCCCAGTCTCTGTGCCTCGGTGCAAGCAGTGCCATGGGCAGATGAGGCTGAGCAACAGCTTTCCAGGCTAGCTCTTTCTGCCTGCCAGCTATCTGCAGACGTTCGCGTTTTCAGAGCAGGGCTGCCGGATAAGCCCGGCACTCACCACGTAAGCTACGTTTGAAGTTTGAGGGGGCAAGACAAGCAAGCAGCCCCAGTCTCTGTGCCTCTGTGCGAGCAGTGCCATGGGCAGATGAGGCTGAGCAACAGCTTTCCAGGCTAGCTCTTTCTGGCTGCCAGCTATCTGCAGACGTTCGCATTTTCAGAGCACGGCTGCCGGAGGCCCCCTGCACAGACCCCCAAAGCTACGTTTGAAGTTTGAGGTGGCAAGACAAGCAAGCAGCCCCAGTCTCTGTGCCTCTGTGCGAGCAGTGCCATGGGCAGATGAGGCTGAGCAACAGCTTTCCAGGCTAGCTCTTTCTGCCTGCCAGCTATCTGCAGACGTTCGCATTTTCAGAGCAGGGCTGCCGGAGGCCCCCTGCACGGACACCCAAAGCTACGTTTGAAGTTTGAGGGGGCAAGACAAGCAAGCAGCCCCAGTCTCTGTGCCTCTGTGCGAGCAGTGCCATGGGCAGATGAGGCTGAGCAACAGCTTTCCAGGCTAGCTCTTTCTGCCTGAGAGATATCTGCAGACGTTCGCATTTTGGGAGCAATGCTGCCGCAGAAGCTTGGCACGGACCACCTAAGCTACGTTTGAAGTTTGAGGGGGCAAGACAAGCAAGCAGCCCCAGTCTCTGTGCCTCTGTGCGAGCAGTGCCATGGGCAGATGAGGCTGAGCAACAGCTTTCCAGGCTAGCTCTTTCTGCCTGCCAGCTATCTGCAGACGTTCGCATTTTCAGAGCAGGGCTGCCGGAGGCCCCCTGCACAGACCCCCAAAGCTACGTTTGAAGTTTGAGGTGGCAAGACAAGCAAGCAGCCCCAGTCTCTGTGCCTCTGTGCGAGCAGTGCCATGGGCAGATGAGGCTGAGCAACAGCTTTCCAGGCTAGCTCTTTCTGCCTGCCAGCTATCTGCAGACGTTCGCATTTTCAGAGCAGGGCTGCCGGAGGCCCCCTGCACGGACCCCCAAAGCTACGTTTGAAGTTTGAGGGGGCAAGACAAGCAAGCAGCCCCAGTCTCTGTGCCTCTGTGCGAGCAGTGCCATGGGCAGATGAGGCTGAGCAACAGCTTTCCAGGCTAGCTCTTTCTGCCTGCCAGCTATCTGCAGACGTTCGCATTTTGGGAGCAAGGCTGCCGCAGAAGCTTGGCACGGACCACCTAAGCTACGTTTGAAGTTTGAGGGGGCAAGACAAGCAAGCAGCCCCAGTCTCTGTGCCTCTGTGCGAGCAGTGCCATGGGCAGATGAGGCTGAGCAACAGCTTTCCAGGCTAGCTCTTTCTGCCTGCCAGCTATCTGCAGATGTTCGCATTTTCAGAGCAGGGCTGCCGGAGGTCCCCTGCACAGACCCCCAAAGCTACGTTTGAAGTTTGAGGGGGCAAGACAAGCAAGCAGCCCCAGTCTCTGTGCCTCTGTGCGAGCAGTGCCATGGGCAGATGAGGCTGAGCAACAGCTTTCCAGGCTAGCTCTTTCTGCCTGCCAGCTATCTGCAGACGTTCGCATTTTCAGAGCAGGGCTGCCGGAGGCCCCCTGCACGGACCCCCAAAACTACGTTTGAAGTTTGAGGGGGCAAGACAAGCAAGCAGCCCCAGTCTCTGTGCCTCTGTGCGAGCAGTGCCATGGGCAGATGAGGCTGAGCAACAGCTTTCCAGGCTAGCTCTTTCTGCCTGCCAGCTATCTGCAGACGTTCGCATTTTGGGAGCAAGGCTGCTGCAGAAGCTTGGCACGGACCCCCAAAGCTACGTTTGAAGTTTGAGGGGGCAAGACAAGCAAGCAGCCCCAGTCTCTGTGCCTCTGTGCGAGCAGTGCCATGGGCAGATGAGGCTGAGCAACAGCTTTCCAGGCTAGCTCTTTCTGCCTGCCAGCTATCTGCAGACGTTCGCGTTTTCAGAGCAGGGCTGCCTGAGGCCCCCTGCACGGACCCCCAAAACTACGTTTGAAGTTTGAGGGGGCAAGACAAGCAAGCAGCCCCAGTCTCTGTGCCTCTGTGCGAGCAGTGCCATGGGCAGATGAGGCTGAGCAACAGCTTTCCAGGCTAGCTCTTTCTGCCTGCCAGCTATCTGCAGACGTTCGCGTTTTCAGAGCAGGGCTGCCGGATAAGCCCGGCACGGACCACGTAAGCTACGTTTGAAGTTTGAGGTGGCAAGACAAGCAAGCAGCCCCAGTCTCTGTGCCTCTGTGCGAGCAGTGCCATGGGCAGATGAGGCTGAGCAACAGCTTTCCAGGCTAGCTCTTTCTGCCTGCGAGCTGTCTGCAGACGTTCGCATTTTCAGAGCAGGGCTGCCGGAGGCCCCCTGCACAGACCCCCAAAGCTACGTTTGAAGTTTGAGGTGGCAAGACAAGCAAGCAGCCCCAGTCTCTGTGCCTCTGTGCGAGCAGTGCCATGGGCAGATGAGGCTGAGCAACAGCTTTCCAGGCTAGCTCTTTCTGCCTGCCAGCTATCTGCAGACGTTCGCATTTTCAGAGCAGGGCTACCGGAGGCCCCCTGCACGGACCCCCAAAGCTACGTTTGAAGTTTGAGGGGGCAAGACAAGCAAGCAGCCCCAGTCTCTGTGCCTCTGTGCGAGCAGTGCCATGGGCAGATGAGGCTGAGCAACAGCTTTCCAGGCTAGCTCTTTCTGGCTGACATCTATCTGCAGACGTTCGCATTTTCAGAGCAGGGCTGCCGGAGGAGCCCGGCACGGACCCCCAAAGCTACGTTTGAAGTTTGAGGTGGCAAGACAAGCAAGCAGCCCCAGTCTCTGTGCCTCTGTGCGAGCACTGCCATGGGCAGATGAGGCTGAGCAACAGCTTTCCAGGCTAGCTCTTTCTGCCCGCGAGTTATCTGCAGACGTTCGCATTTTGGGAGCAGGGCTGCCGCAGAAGCTTGGCACGGACCACCTCAAAGCTACGTTTGAAGTTTGAGGTGGCAAGACAAGCAAGCAGCCCCAGTCTCTGTGCCTCTGTGCGAGCACTGCCATGGGCAGATGAGGCTGAGCAACAGCTTTCCAGGCTAGCTCTTTCTGCCTGCAAGATATCTGCAGACGTTCGCATTTTGGGAGCAGGGCTGCCGGATAAGCCCGGCACGGACCACCTAAGCTACGTTTGAAGTTTGAGGGGGCAAGACAAGCAAGCAGCCCCAGTCTCTGTGCCTCTGTGCGAGCAGTGCCATGGGCAGATGAGGCTGAGCAACAGCTTTCCAGGCTAGCTCTTTCTGCCTGCCAGCTATCTGCAGACGTTCGCGTTTTCAGAGCAGGGCTGCCGGAGGCCCCCTGCACGGACCCCCAAAGCTACGTTTGAAGTTTGAGGGGGCAAGACAAGCAAGCAGCCCCAGTCTCTGTGCCTCTGTGCGAGCAGTGCCATGGGCAGATGAGGCTGAGCAACAGCTTTCCAGGCTAGCTCTTTCTGCCTGCCAGCTATCTGCAGACGTTCGCATTTTCAGAGCAGGGCTGCCGGAGGCCCCCTGCACAGACCCCCAAAGCTACGTTTGAAGTTTGAGGTGGCAAGACAAGCAAGCAGCCCCAGTCTCTGTGCCTCTGTGCGAGCAGTGCCATGGGCAGATGAGGCTGAGCAACAGCTTTCCAGGCTAGCTCTTTCTGCCTGCCAGCTATCTGCAGACGTTCGCATTTTCAGAGCAGGGCTGCCGGAGGCCCCCTGCACGGACCCCCAAAGCTACGTTTGAAGTTTGAGGGGGCAAGACAAGCAAGCAGCCCCAGTCTCTGTGCCTCTGTGCGAGCAGTGCCATGGGCAGATGAGGCTGAGCAACAGCTTTCCAGGCTAGCTCTTTCTGCCTGCCAGCTATCTGCAGACGTTCGCATTTTGGGAGCAAGGCTGCCGCAGAAGCTTGGCACGGACCACCTAAGCTACGTTTGAAGTTTGAGGGGGCAAGACAAGCAAGCAGCCCCAGTCTCTGTGCCTCTGTGCGAGCAGTGCCATGGGCAGATGAGGCTGAGCAACAGCTTTCCAGGCTAGCTCTTTCTGCCTGCCAGCTATCTGCAGATGTTCGCATTTTCAGAGCAGGGCTGCCGGAGGTCCCCTGCACAGACCCCCAAAGCTACGTTTGAAGTTTGAGGGGGCAAGACAAGCAAGCAGCCCCAGTCTCTGTGCCTCTGTGCGAGCAGTGCCATGGGCAGATGAGGCTGAGCAACAGCTTTCCAGGCTAGCTCTTTCTGCCTGCCAGCTATCTGCAGACGTTCGCATTTTCAGAGCAGGGCTGCCGGAGGCCCCCTGCACGGACCCCCAAAACTACGTTTGAAGTTTGAGGGGGCAAGACAAGCAAGCAGCCCCAGTCTCTGTGCCTCTGTGCGAGCAGTGCCATGGGCAGATGAGGCTGAGCAACAGCTTTCCAGGCTAGCTCTTTCTGCCTGCCAGCTATCTGCAGACGTTCGCATTTTGGGAGCAAGGCTGCTGCAGAAGCTTGGCACGGACCCCCAAAGCTACGTTTGAAGTTTGAGGGGGCAAGACAAGCAAGCAGCCCCAGTCTCTGTGCCTCTGTGCGAGCAGTGCCATGGGCAGATGAGGCTGAGCAACAGCTTTCCAGGCTAGCTCTTTCTGCCTGCCAGCTATCTGCAGACGTTCGCGTTTTCAGAGCAGGGCTGCCTGAGGCCCCCTGCACGGACCCCCAAAACTACGTTTGAAGTTTGAGGGGGCAAGACAAGCAAGCAGCCCCAGTCTCTGTGCCTCTGTGCGAGCAGTGCCATGGGCAGATGAGGCTGAGCAACAGCTTTCCAGGCTAGCTCTTTCTGCCTGCCAGCTATCTGCAGACGTTCGCGTTTTCAGAGCAGGGCTGCCGGATAAGCCCGGCACGGACCACGTAAGCTACGTTTGAAGTTTGAGGTGGCAAGACAAGCAAGCAGCCCCAGTCTCTGTGCCTCTGTGCGAGCAGTGCAATGGGCAGATGAGGCTGAGCAACAGCTTTCCAGGCTAGCTCTTTCTGCCTGCGAGCTGTCTGCAGACGTTCGCATTTTCAGAGCAGGGCTGCCGGAGGCCCCCTGCACAGACCCCCAAAGCTACGTTTGAAGTTTGAGGTGGCAAGACAAGCAAGCAGCCCCAGTCTCTGTGCCTCTGTGCGAGCAGTGCCATGGGCAGATGAGGCTGAGCAACAGCTTTCCAGGCTAGCTCTTTCTGCCTGCCAGCTATCTGCAGACGTTCGCATTTTCAGAGCAGGGCTACCGGAGGCCCCCTGCACGGACCCCCAAAGCTACGTTTGAATTTGAGGGGGCAAGACAAGCAAGCAGCCCCAGTCTCTGTGCCTCTGTGCGAGCAGTGCCATGGGCAGATGAGGCTGAGCAACAGCTTTCCAGGCTAGCTCTTTCTGGCTGACATCTATCTGCAGACGTTCGCATTTTCAGAGCAGGGCTGCCGGAGGAGCCCGGCACGGACCCCCAAAGCTACGTTTGAAGTTTGAGGTGGCAAGACAAGCAAGCAGCCCCAGTCTCTGTGCCTCTGTGCGAGCACTGCCATGGGCAGATGAGGCTGAGCAACAGCTTTCCAGGCTAGCTCTTTCTGCCCGCGAGTTATCTGCAGACGTTCGCATTTTGGGAGCAGGGCTGCCGCAGAAGCTTGGCACGGACCACCTCAAAGCTACGTTTGAAGTTTGAGGTGGCAAGACAAGCAAGCAGCCCCAGTCTCTGTGCCTCTGTGCGAGCACTGCCATGGGCAGATGAGGCTGAGCAACAGCTTTCCAGGCTAGCTCTTTCTGCCTGCAAGATATCTGCAGACGTTCGCATTTTGGGAGCAGGGCTGCCGGATAAGCCCGGCACGGACCACCTAAGCTACGTTTGAAGTTTGAGGGGGCAAGACAAGCAAGCAGCCCCAGTCTCTGTGCCTCTGTGCGAGCAGTGCCATGGGCAGATGAGGCTGAGAAACAGCTTTCCAGGCTAGCTCTTTCTGCCTGCCAGCTATCTGCAGACGTTCGCGTTTTCAGAGCAGGGCTGCCGGAGGCCCCCTGCACGGACCCCCAAAGCTACGTTTGAAGTTTGAGGGGGCAAGACAAGCAAGCAGCCCCAGTCTCTGTGCCTCTGTGCGAGCAGTGCCATGGGCAGATGAGGCTGAGCAACAGCTTTCCAGGCTAGCTCTTTCTGCCTGCCAGCTATCTGCAGACGTTCGCATTTTCAGAGCAGGGCTGCCGGAGGCCCCCTGCACGGACCCCCAAAGCTACGTTTGAAGTTTGAGGGGGCAAGACAAGCAAGCAGCCCCAGTCTCTGTGCCTCTGTGCGAGCAGTGCCATGGGCAGATGAGGCTGAGCAACAGCTTTCCAGGCTAGCTCTTTCTGCTTGCCAGCTATCTGCAGACGTTCGCATTTTCAGAGCAGGGCTGCCGGAGGCCCCCTGCACGGACCCCCAAAGCTACGTTTGAATTTGAGGGGGCAAGACAAGCAAGCAGCCCCAGTCTCTGTGCCTCTGTGCGAGCAGTGCCATGGGCAGATGAGGCTGAGCAACAGCTTTCCAGGCTAGCTCTTTCTGCCCGCGAGTTATCTTGCAGACGTTCGCATTTTCAGAGCAGGGCTGCCGGAGGCCCCCTGCACGGACCCCCAAAGCTACGTTTGAAGTTTGAGGTGGCAAGACAAGCAAGCAGCCCCAGTCTCTGTGCCTCTGTGCGAGCAGTGCCATGGGCAGATGAGGCTGAGCAACAGCTTTCCAGGCTAGCTCTTTCTGCCTGCCACCTATCTGCAGACGTTCGCATTTTCAGAGCAGGGCTGCCGGAGGCCCCCTGCACGGACCCCCAAAGCTACGTTTGAAGTTTGAGGTGGCAAGACAAGCAAGCAACCCCAGTCTCTGTGCCTCTGTGCGAGCAGTGCCATGGGCAGATGAGGCTGAGCAACAGCTTTCCAGGCTAGCTCTTTCTGCCTGCCACCTATCTGCAGACGTTCGCATTTTCAGAGCAGGGCTGCCGGAGGCCCCCTGCACGGACCCCCAAAACTACGTTTGAAGTTTGAGGGGGCAAGACAAGCAAGCAGCCCCAGTCTCTGTGCCTCTGTGCGAGCAGTGCCATGGGCAGATGAGGCTGAGCAACAGCTTTCCAGGCTAGCTCTTTCTGCCTGCAAGATATCTGCAGACGTTCGCATTTTCAGAGCAAGGCTGCCGGATAAGCCCGGCACGGACCACCTAAGCTACGTTTGAAGTTTGAGGGGGCAAGACAAGCAAGCAGCCCCAGTCTCTGTGCCTCTGTGCGAGCAGTGCCATGGGCACATGAGGCTGAGCAACAGCTTTCCAGGCTAGCTCTTTCTGCCTGCCAGCTATCTGCAGACGTTCGCATTTTCAGAGTAGTGCTGCCGGAGGCCCCCTGCACAGACCCCCAAAGCTACGTTTGAAGTTTGAGGTGGCAAGACAAGCAAGCAGCCCCAGTCTCTGTGCCTCTGTGTGAGCAGTGCCATGGGCAGATGAGGCTGAGCAACAGCTTTCCAGGCTAGCTCTTTCTGCCTGCCAGCTATCTGCAGACGTTCGCATTTTCAGAGCAGGGCTGCCGGAGGCCCCCTGCACGGACCCCGAAAGCTACGTTTGAAGTTTGAGGTGGCAAGACAAGCAAGCAGCCCCAGTCTCTGTGCCTCTGTGCGAGCAGTGCCATGGGCAGATGAGGCTGAGCAACAGCTTTCCAGGCTAGCTCTTTCTGCCTGCCACCTATCTGCAGACGTTCGCATTTTCAGAGCAGGGCTGCCGGAGGCCCCCTGCACGGACCCCCAAAGCTACGTTTGAAGTTTGAGGTGGCAAGACAAGCAAGCAGCCCCAGTCTCTGTGCCTCTGTGCGAGCAGTGCCATGGGCAGATGAGGCTGAGCAACAGCTTTCCAGGCTAGCTCTTTCTGCCTGCCAGCTATCTGCAGACGTTCGCATTTTCAGAGCAGGGCTGCCGCAGGCCCCCTGCACGGACCCCCAAAGCTACGTTTGAATTTGAGGGGGCAAGACAAGCAAGCAGCCCCAGTCTCTGTGCCTCTGTGCGAGCAGTGCCATGGGCAGATGAGGCTGAGCAACAGCTTTCCAGGCTAGCTCTTTCTGCCTGCCAGCTATCTGCAGACGTTCGCGTTTTCAGAGCAGGGCTGCCGGAGGCCCCCTGCACGGAACACCAAAGCTACGTTTGAAGTTTGAGGTGGCAAGACAAGCAAGCAGCCCCAGTCTCTGTGCCTCTGTGCGAGCAGTGCCATGGGCAGATGAGGCTGAGCAACAGCTTTCCAGGCTAGCTCTTTCTGCCTGCAAGATATCTGCAGACGTTCGCATTTTGGGAGCAAGGCTGCCGGATAAGCCCGGCACGGACCACCTAAGCTACGTTTGAAGTTTGAGAGGGCAAGACAAGCAAGCAGCCCCAGTCTCTGTGCCTCTGTGCGAGCAGTGCCATGGGCACATGAGGCTGAGCAACAGCTTTCCAGGCTAGCTCTTTCTGCCTGCCAGCTATCTGCAGACGTTCGCATTTTCAGAGCAGGGCTGCCGGAGGCCCCCTGCACGGACCCCCAAAACTACGTTTGAAGTTTGAGGGGGCAAGACAAGCAAGCAGCCCCAGTCTCTGTGCCTCTGTGCGAGCAGTGCCATGGGCAGATGAGGCTGAGCAACAGCTTTCCAGGCTAGCTCTTTCTGCCTGCCAGCTATCTGCAGACGTTCGCATTTTGGGAGCAAGGCTGCCGCAGAAGCTTGGCACGGACCCCCAAAGCTACGTTTGAAGTTTGAGGTGGCAAGACAAGCAAGCAGCCCCAGTCTCTGTGCCTCTGTGCGAGCAGTGCCATGGGCAGATGAGGCTGAGCAACAGCTTTCCAGGCTAGCTCTTTCTGCCTGCCAGCTATCTGCAGACGTTCGCGTTTTCAGAGCAGGGCTGCCTGAGGCCCCCTGCACGGACCCCCAAAACTACGTTTGAAGTTTGAGGGGGCAAGACAAGCAAGCAGCCCCAGTCTCTGTGCCTCTGTGCGAGCAGTGCCATGGGCAGATGAGGCTGAGCAACAGCTTTCCAGGCTAGCTCTTTCTGCCTGCCAGCTATCTGCAGACGTTCGCGTTTTCAGAGCAGGGCTGCCGCATAAGCCCGGCACGGACCACGTAAGCTACGTTTGAAGTTTGAGGTGGCAAGACAAGCAAGCAGCCCCAGTCTCTGTGCCTCTGTGCGAGCAGTGCCATGGGCAGATGAGGCTGAGCAACAGCTTTCCAGGCTAGCTCTTTCTGCCTGCCAGCTGTCTGCAGACGTTCGCATTTTCAGAGCAGGGCTGCCGCAGGCCCCCTGCACAGACCCCCAAAGCTACGTTTGAAGTTTGAGGTGGCAAGACAAGCAAGCAGCCCCAGTCTCTGTGCCTCTGTGCGAGCAGTGCCATGGGCAGATGAGGCTGAGCAACAGCTTTCCAGGCTAGCTCTTTCTGCCTGCCAGCTATCTGCAGACGTTCGCATTTTCAGAGCAGGGCTACCGGAGGCCCCCTGCACGGACCCCCAAAGCTACGTTTGAATTTGAGGGGGCAAGACAAGCAAGCAGCCCCAGTCTCTGTGCCTCTGTGCGAGCAGTGCCATGGGCAGATGAGGCTGAGCAACAGCTTTCCAGGCTAGCTCTTTCTGGCTGACATCTATCTGCAGACGTTCGCATTTTCAGAGCAGGGCTGCCGGAGGAGCCCGGCACGGACCCCCAAAGCTACATTTGAAGTTTGAGGTGGCAAGACAAGCAAGCAGCCCCAGTCTCTGTGCCTCTGTGCGAGCAGTGCCATGGGCAGATGAGGCTGAGCAACAGCTTTCCAGGCTAGCTCTTTCTGCCCGCGAGTTATCTGCAGACGTTCGCATTTTGGGAGCAGGGCTGCCGCAGAAGCTTGGCACGGACCACCTCAAAGCTACGTTTGAAGTTTGAGGTGGCAAGACAAGCAAGCAGCCCCAGTCTCTGTGCCTCTGTGCGAGCACTGCCATGGGCAGATGAGGCTGAGCAACAGCTTTCCAGGCTAGCTCTTTCTGCCTGCAAGATATCTGCAGACGTTCGCATTTTGGGAGCAGGGCTGCCGGATAAGCCCGGCACGGACCACCTAAGCTACGTTTGAAGTTTGAGGGGGCAAGACAAGCAAGCAGCCCCAGTCTCTGTGCCTCTGTGCGAGCAGTGCCATGGGCAGATGAGGCTGAGCAACAGCTTTCCAGGCTAGCTCTTTCTGCCTGCCAGCTATCTGCAGACGTTCGCGTTTTCAGAGCAGGGCTGCCGGAGGCCCCCTGCACGGACCCCCAAAGCTACGTTTGAAGTTTGAGGTGGCAAGACAAGCAAGCAGCCCCAGTCTCTGTGCCTCTGTGCGAGCAGTGCCATGGGCAGATGAGGCTGAGCAACAGCTTTCCAGGCTAGCTCTTTCTGCCTGCCAGCTATCTGCAGACGTTCGCATTTTCAGAGCAGGGCTGCCGGAGGCCCCCTGCACGGACCCCCAAAGCTACGTTTGAAGTTTGAGGTGGCAAGACAAGCAAGCAGCCCCAGTCTCTGTGCCTCTGTGCGAGCAGTGCCATGGGCAGATGAGGCTGAGCAACAGCTTTCCAGGCTAGCTCTTTCTGCCTGCCAGCTATCTGCAGACGTTCGCATTTTCAGAGCAGGGCTGCCGGAGGCCCCCTGCACGGACCCCCAAAGCTACGTTTGAATTTGAGGGGGCAAGACAAGCAAGCAGCCCCAGTCTCTGTGCCTCTGTGCGAGCAGTGCCATGGGCAGATGAGGCTGAGCAACAGCTTTCCAGGCTAGCTCTTTCTGCCCGCGAGTTATCTTGCAGACGTTCGCGTTTTCAGAGCAGGGCTGCCGGAGGCCCCCTGCACGGAACACCAAAGCTACGTTTGAAGTTTGAGGTGGCAAGACAAGCAAGCAGCCCCAGTCTCTGTGCCTCTGTGCGAGCAGTGCCATGGGCAGATGAGGCTGAGCAACAGCTTTCCAGGCTAGCTCTTTCTGCCTGCAAGATATCTGCAGACGTTCGCATTTTGGGAGCAAGGCTGCCGGATAAGCCCGGCACGGACCACCTAAGCTACGTTTGAAGTTTGAGAGGGCAAGACAAGCAAGCAGCCCCAGTCTCTGTGCCTCTGTGCGAGCAGTGCCATGGGCACATGAGGCTGAGCAACAGCTTTCCAGGCTAGCTCTTTCTGCCTGCCAGCTATCTGCAGACGTTCGCATTTTCAGAGTAGTGCTGCCGGAGGCCCCCTGCACAGACCCCCAAAGCTACGTTTGAAGTTTGAGGTGGCAAGACAAGCAAGCAGCCCCAGTCTCTGTGCCTCTGTGTGAGCAGTGCCATGGGCAGATGAGGCTGAGCAACAGCTTTCCAGGCTAGCTCTTTCTGCCTGCCAGCTATCTGCAGACGTTCGCATTTTCAGAGCAGGGCTGCCGGAGGCCCCCTGCACGGACCCCCAAAGCTACGTTTGAAGTTTGAGGGGGCAAGACAAGCAAGCAGCCCCAGTCTCTGTGCCTCGGTGCGAGCAGTGCCATGGGCAGATGAGGCTGAGCAACAGCTTTCCAGGCTAGCTCTTTCTGCCTGCAAGATATCTGCAGACGTTCGCATTTTGGGAGCAAGGCTGCCGGGTAAGCCCGGCACGGACCACCTAAGCTACGTTTGAAGTTTGAGGGGGCAAGACAAGCAAGCAGCCCCAGTCTCTGTGCCTCTGTGCGAGCAGTGCCATGGGCAGATGAGGCTGAGCAACAGCTTTCCAGGCTAGCTCTTTCTGCCTGCCAGCTATCTGCAGACGTTCGCGTTTTCAGAGCAGGGCTGCCGGAGGCCCCCTGCACGGACCCCCAAAGCTACGTTTGAAGTTTGAGGGGGCAAGACAAGCAAGCAGCCCCAGTCTCTGTGCCTCTGTGCGAGCAGTGCCATGGGCAGATGAGGCTGAGCAACAGCTTTCCAGGCTAGCTCTTTTTCCTGCCAGCTATCTGCACACGTTTGCGTTTTCAGAGCAGGGCTGCCGGAGGCCCCCTGCACGGACCCCCAAAGCTACGTTTGAAGTTTGAGGGGGCAAGACAAGCAAGCAGCCCCAGTCTCTGTGCCTCTGTGCGAGCAGTGCCATGGGCAGATGAGGCTGAGCAACAGCTTTCCAGGCTAGCTCTTTCTGCCTGCCAGCTATCTGCAGACGTTCGCATTTTCAGAGCAGGGCTGCCGGAGGCCCCCTGCACGGACCCCCAAAGCTTCGTTTGAAGTTTGAGGTGGCAAGACAAGCAAGCAGCCCCAGTCTCTGTGCCTCTGTGCGAGCAGTGCCATGGGCAGATGAGGCTGAGCAACAGCTTTCCAGGCTAGCTCTTTCTGCCTGCGAGCTATCTGCAGACGTTCGCATTTTCAGAGCAGGGCTGCCGGAGGCCCCCTGCACGGACCCCCAAAGCTACGTTTGCAGTTTGAGGGGGCAAGACAAGCAAGCAGCCCCAGTCTCTGTGCCTCTGTGCGAGCAGTGCCATGGGCAGATGAGGCTGAGCAGCAGCTTTCCAGGCTAGCACTTTCTGCCTGCCAGCTATCTGCAGACGTTCGCATTTTGGGAGCAGGGCTGCCGGATAAGCCCGGCACGGACCACCTAAGATACGTTTGAAGTTTGAGGGGGCAAGACAAGCAAGCAGCCCCAGTCTCTGTGCCTCTGTGCGAGCAGTGCCATGGGCAGATGAGGCTGAGCAACAGCTTTCCAGGCTAGCCCTTTCTGCCTGCCAGCTATCTGCAGACGTTCGCGTTTTCAGAGCAGGGCTGCCGGAGGCCCCCTGCACGGACCCTCAAAGCTACGTTTGCAGTTTGAGGTGGCAAGACAAGCAAGCAGCCCCAGTCTCTGTGCCTCGGTGCAAGCAGTACCATGGGCAGATGAGGCTGAGCAACAGCTTTCCAGGCTAGCTCTTTCTGGCTGCCAGCTATCTGCAGACGTTCGCATTTTCAGAGCAGGGCTGCCAGAGGCCCCCTGCACAGACCCCCAAAGCTACGTTTGAAGTTTGAGGGGGCAAGACAAGCAAGCAGCCCCAGTCTCTGTGCCTCTGTGCGAGCAGTGCCATGGGCAGATGAGGCTGAGCAACAGCTTTCCAGGCTAGCTCTTTCTGCCTGCCAGCTATCTGCAGACGTTCGCGTTTTCAGAGCAGGGCTGCCGGATAAGCCCGGCACTCACCACGTAAGCTACGTTTGAAGTTTGAGGGGGCAAGACAAGCAAGCAGCCCCAGTCTCTGTGCCTCTGTGCGAGCAGTGCCATGGGCAGATGAGGCTGAGCAACAGCTTTCCAGGCTAGCTCTTTCTGCCTGCCAGCTATCTGCAGACGTTCGCATTTTCAGAGCAGGGCTGCCGGAGGCCCCCTGCACGGACCCCCAAAGCTACGTTTGAAGTTTGAGGTGGCAAGACAAGCAAGCAGCCCCAGTCTCTGTGCCTCTGTGCGAGCAGTGCCATGGGCAGATGAGGCTGAGCAACAGCTTTCCAGGCTAGCTCTTTCTGCCTGCCAGCTATCTGCAGACGTTCGCATTTTCAGAGCAGGGCTGCCGGAGGCCCCCTGCACGGACCCCCAAAGCTACGTTTGAAGTTTGAGGGGGCAAGACAAGCAAGCAGCCCCAGTCTCTGTGCCTCTGTGCGAGCAGTGCCATGGGCAGATGAGGCTGAGCAGCAGCTTTCCAGGCTAGCACTTTCTGCCTGCCAGCTATCTGCAGACGTTCGCATTTTCAGAGCAGGGCTGCCGGATAAGCCCGGCACTCACCACGTAAGCTACGTTTGAAGTTTGAGGGGGCAAGACAAGCAAGCAGCCCCAGTCTCTGTGCCTCTGTGCGAGCAGTGCCATGGGCAGATGAGGCTGAGCAACAGCTTTCCAGGCTAGCTCTTTCTGCCTGCCAGCTATCTGCAGACGTTCGCATTTTCAGAGCAGGGCTGCCGGAGGCCCCCTGCACGGACCCCCAAAGCTACGTTTGAAGTTTGAGGTGGCAAGACAAGCAAGCAGCCCCAGTCTCTGTGCCTCTGTGCGAGCAGTGCCATGGGCAGATGAGGCTGAGCAACAGCTTTCCAGGCTAGCTCTTTCTGCCTGCGAGCTATCTGCAGACGTTCGCATTTTCAGAGCAGGGCTGCCGGAGCCCCCCTGCACGGACCCCCAAAGCTACGTTTGAAGTTTGAGGGGGCAAGACAAGCAAGCAGCCCCAGTCTCTGTGCCTCTGTGCGAGCAGTGCCATGGGCAGATGAGGCTGAGCAGCAGCTTTCCAGGCTAGCACTTTCTGCCTGCCAGCTATCTGCAGACGTTCGCATTTTCAGAGCAGGGCTGCCGGATAAGCCCGGCACGGACCACCTAAGATACGTTTGAAGTTTGAGGGGGCAAGACAAGCAAGCAGCCCCAGTCTCTGTGCCTCTGTGCGAGCAGTGCCATGGGCAGATGAGGCTGAGCAACAGCTTTCCAGGCTAGCTCTTTCTGCCTGCCAGCTATCTGCAGACGTTCGCGTTTTCAGAGCAGGGCTGCCGGAGGCCCCCTGCACGGACCCTCAAAGCTACGTTTGCAGTTTGAGGTGGCAAGACAAGCAAGCAGCCCCAGTCTCTGTGCCTCGGTGCAAGCAGTGCCATGGGCAGATGAGGCTGAGCAACAGCTTTCCAGGCTAGCTCTTTCTGGCTGCCAGCTATCTGCAGACGTTCGCATTTTCAGAGCAGGGCTGCCAGAGGCCCCCTGCACAGACCCCCAAAGCTACGTTTGAAGTTTGAGGGGGCAAGACAAGCAAGCAGCCCCAGTCTCTGTGCCTCTGTGCGAGCAGTGCCATGGGCAGATGAGGCTGAGCAACAGCTTTCCAGGCTAGCTCTTTCTGCCTGCCAGCTATCTGCAGACGTTCGCGTTTTCAGAGCAGGGCTGCCGGATAAGCCCGGCACTCACCACGTAAGCTACGTTTGAAGTTTGAGGGGGCAAGATAAGCAAGCAGCCCCAGTCTCTGTGCCTCTGTGCGAGCAGTGCCATGGGCAGATGAGGCTGAGCAACAGCTTTCCAGGCTAGATCTTTCTGGCTGCCAGCTATCTGCAGACGTTCGCATTTTCAGAGCACGGCTGCCGGAGGCCCCCTGCACAGACCCCCAAAGCTACGTTTGAAGTTTGAGGTGGCAAGACAAGCAAGCAGCCCCAGTCTCTGTGCCTCTGTGCGAGCAGTGCCATGGGCAGATGAGGCTGAGCAACAGCTTTCCAGGCTAGCTCTTTCTGCCTGCCAGCTATCTGCAGACGTTCGCATTTTCAGAGCAGGGCTGCCGGAGGCCCCCTGCACGGACACCCAAAGCTACGTTTGAAGTTTGAGGGGGCAAGACAAGCAAGCAGCCCCAGTCTCTGTGCCTCTGTGCGAGCAGTGCCATGGGCAGATGAGGCTGAGCAACAGCTTTCCAGGCTAGCTCTTTCTGCCTGAGAGATATCTGCAGACGTTCGCATTTTGGGAGCAATGCTGCCGCAGAAGCTTGGCACGGACCACCTAAGCTACGTTTGAAGTTTGAGGGGGCAAGACAAGCAAGCAGCCCCAGTCTCTGTGCCTCTGTGCGAGCAGTGCCATGGGCAGATGAGGCTGAGCAACAGCTTTCCAAGCTAGCTCTTTCTGCCTGCCAGCTATCTGCAGACGTTCGCATTTTCAGAGCAGGGCTGCCGGAGGCCCCCTGCACAGACCCCCAAAGCTACGTTTGAAGTTTGAGGTGGCAAGACAAGCAAGCAGCCCCAGTCTCTGTGCCTCTGTGCGAGCAGTGCCATGGGCAGATGAGGCTGAGCAACAGCTTTCCAGGCTAGCTCTTTCTGCCTGCCAGCTATCTGCAGACGTTCGCATTTTCAGAGCAGGGCTGCCGGAGGCCCCCTGCACGGACCCCCAAAGCTACGTTTGAAGTTTGAGGGGGCAAGACAAGCAAGCAGCCCCAGTCTCTGTGCCTCTGTGCGAGCAGTGCCATGGGCAGATGAGGCTGAGCAACAGCTTTCCAGGCTAGCTCTTTCTGCCTGCCAGCTATCTGCAGACGTTCGCATTTTGGGAGCAAGGCTGCCGCAGAAGCTTGGCACGGACCACCTAAGCTACGTTTGAAGTTTGAGGTGGCAAGACAAGCTAGCAGCCCCAGTCTCTGTGCCTCTGTGCGAGCAGTGCCATGGGCAGATGAGGCTGAGCAACAGCTTTCCAGGCTAGCTCTTTCTGCCTGCCAGCTATCTGCAGATGTTCGCATTTTCAGAGCAGGGCTGCCGGAGGTCCCCTGCACAGACCCCCAAAGCTACGTTTGAAGTTTGAGGGGGCAAGACAAGCAAGCAGCCCCAGTCTCTGTGCCTCTGTGCGAGCAGTGCCATGGGCAGATGAGGCTGAGCAACAGCTTTCCAGGCTAGCTCTTTCTGCCTGCCAGCTATCTGCAGACGTTCGCATTTTCAGAGCAGGGCTGCCGGAGGCCCCCTGCACGGACCCCCAAAACTACGTTTGAAGTTTGAGGGGGCAAGACAAGCAAGCAGCCCCAGTCTCTGTGCCTCTGTGCGAGCAGTGCCATGGGCAGATGAGGCTGAGCAACAGCTTTCCAGGCTAGCTCTTTCTGCCTGCCAGCTATCTGCAGACGTTCGCATTTTGGGAGCAAGGCTGCCGCAGAAGCTTGGCACGGACCCCCAAAGCTACGTTTGAAGTTTGAGGGGGCAAGACAAGCAAGCAGCCCCAGTCTCTGTGCCTCTGTGCGAGCAGTGCCATGGGCAGATGAGGCTGAGCAACAGCTTTCCAGGCTAGCTCTTTCTGCCTGCCAGCTATCTGCAGACGTTCGCGTTTTCAGAGCAGGGCTGCCGGATAAGCCCGGCACGGACCACGTAAGCTACGTTTGAAGTTTGAGGTGGCAAGACAAGCAAGCAGCCCCAGTCTCTGTGCCTCTGTGCGAGCAGTGCCATGGGCAGATGAGGCTGAGCAACAGCTTTCCAGGCTAGCTCTTTCTGCCTGCGAGCTGTCTGCAGACGTTCGCATTTTCAGAGCAGGGCTGCCGGAGGCCCCCTGCACAGACCCCCAAAGCTACGTTTGAAGTTTGAGGTGGCAAGACAAGCAAGCAGCCCCAGTCTCTGTGCCTCTGTGCGAGCAGTGCCATGGGCAGATGAGGCTGAGCAACAGCTTTCCAGGCTAGCTCTTTCTGCCTGCCAGCTATCTGCAGACGTTCGCATTTTCAGAGCAGGGCTACCGGAGGCCCCCTGCATGGACCCCCAAAGCTACGTTTGAATTTGAGGGGGCAAGACAAGCAAGCAGCCCCAGTCTCTGTGCCTCTGTGCGAGCAGTGCCATGGGCAGATGAGGCTGAGCAACAGCTTTCCAGGCTAGCTCTTTCTGGCTGACATCTATCTGCAGACGTTCGCATTTTCAGAGCAGGGCTGCCGGAGGAGCCCGGCACGGACCCCCAAAGCTACGTTTGAAGTTTGAGGTGGCAAGACAAGCAAGCAGCCCCAGTCTCTGTGCCTCTGTGCGAGCAGTGCCATGGGCAGATGAGGCTGAGCAACAGCTTTCCAGGCTAGCTCTTTCTGCCTGCCAGCTATCTGCAGACGTTCGTATTTTCAGAGCAGGGCTGCCGGAGGCCCCCTGCACGGACCCCCAAAGCTACGTTTGAAGTTTGAGGGGGCAAGACAAGCAAGCAGCCCCAGTATCTGTGCCTCTGTGCGAGCAGTGCCATGGGCAGATGAGGCTGAGCAACAGCTTTCCAGGCTAGCTCTTTCTGCCTGCCAGCTATCTGCAGACGTTCGCATTTTGGGAGCAGGGCTGCCGGAGGCGCCCGGCACGGACCACCTCAACTGCGTTTGAAGTTTGAGATGGCAAGACAAGCAAGCAGCCCCAGTCTCTGTGCCTCGGTGCGAGCAGTGCCATGGGCAGATGAGGCTGAGCAACAGCTTTCCAGGCTAGCACTTTCTGCCTGAGAGATATCTGCAGACGATCGCATTTTGGGAGCAAGGCTGCCGCAGAAACTTGGCGCGGTCCACCTACGCTACGTTTGAAGTTTGAGGTGGCAAGACAAGCAAGCAGCCCCAGTCTCTGTGCCTCTGTGCGAGCAGTGCCATGGGCAGATGAGGCTGAGCAACAGCTTTCCAGGCTAGCTCTTTCTGCCTGCCAGCTATCTGCAGACGTTCGCGTTTTCCGAGCAGGGCTGCCGGAGGCCCCCTGCACGGACCCCCAAAGCTACGTTTGAAGTTTGAGGGGACAAGACAAGCAAGCAGCCCCAGTCTCTGTGCCTCTGTGCGAGCAGTGCCATGGGCAGATGAGGCTGAGCAACAGCTTTCCAGGCTAGCTCTTTCTGGCTCACAGCTATCTGCAGACGTTCGCATTTTCAGAGCAGGGCTGCCGGAGGCCCCCTGCACGGACCCCCAAAGCTACGTTTGAAGTTTGAGGGGGCAAGACAAGCAAGCAGCCCCAGTCTCTGTGCCTCTGTGCGAGCAGTGCCATGGGCAGATGAGGCTGAGCAACAGCTTTCCAGGCTAGCTCTTTCTGCCTGCCAGCTATCTGCAGACGTTCGCATTTTCAGAGCAGGGCTGCCGGAGGCCCCCTGCACAGACCCCCAAAGCTACGTTTGAATTTGAGGGGGCAAGACAAGCAAGCAGCCCCAGTCTCTGTGCCTCTGTGCGAGCAGTGCCATGGGCAGATGAGGCTGAGCAACAGCTTTCCAGGCTAGCTCTTTCTGCCTGCCAGCTATCTGCAGACGTTCGTATTTTCAGAGCAGGGCTGCCGGAGGTCCCCTGCTCGGACCCCCAAAGCTACGTTTGAAGTTTGAGGGGGCAAGACAAGCAAGCAGCCCCAGTCTCTGTGCCTCTGTGCGAGCAGGGCCATGGGCAGATGAGGCTGAGCAACAGCTTTCCAGGCTAGCTCTTTCTGCCTGCCAGCTATCTGCAGACGTTCACATTTTGGGAGCAGGGCTGCCGGAGGCGCCCGGCACGGACCACCTCAACTACGTTTGAAGTTTGAGATGGCAAGACAAGCAAGCAGCCCCAGTCTCTGTGCCTCGGTGCGAGCAGTGCCATGGGCAGATGAGGCTGAGCAACAGCTTTCCAGGCTAGCACTTTCTGCCTGAGAGATATCTGCAGACGTTCGCATTTTGGGAGCAAGGCTGCCGCAGAAGCTTGGCGCGGTCCACCTACGCTACGTTTGAAGTTTGAGGTGGCAAGACAAGCAAGCAGCCCCAGTCTCTGTGCCTCTGTGCGAGCAGTGCCATGGGCAGATGAGGCTGAGCAACAGCTTTCCAGGCTAGCTCTTTCTGCCTGCCAGCTATCTACAGACGTTCGCGTTTTCAGAGCAGGGCTGCCGGAGGCCCCCTGCACGGACCACCTAAGATACGTTGGAAGTTTGAGGGGGCAAGACAAGCAAGCAGCCCCAGTCTCTGTGCCTCTGTGCGAGTAGTGCCATGGGCAGATGAGGCTGAGCAACAGCTTTCCAGGCTAGCTCTTTCTTCCTGCGAGCTATCTGCAGACGTTCGCATTTTCAGAGCAGGGCTGCCGCAGGCCCCCTGAACGGACCCCCAAAGCTACGTTTGAAGTTTGAGGGGGCAAGACAAGCAAGCAGCCCCAGTCTCTGTGCCTCTGTGCGAGCAGTGCCATGGGCGGATGAGGCTGAGCAACAGCTTTCCAGGCTAGCTCTTTCTGCCTGCCAGCTATCTGCAGACGTTCGCATTTTCAGAGCAGGGCTGCCAGAGGCCCCCTGCACGGACACCCAAAGCTACGTTTGAAGTTTGAGGGGGCAAGACAAGCAAGCAGCCCCAGTCTCTGTGCCTCTGTGCGAGCAGTGCCATGGGCAGATGAGGCTGAGCAACAGCTTTCCAGGCTAGCTCTTTCTGCCTGAGAGATATCTGCAGACGTTCGCATTTTCAGAGCAAGGCTGCCGCAGAAGCTTGACACGGACCACCTAAGCTACGTTTGAAGTTTGAGGGGGCAAGACAAGCAAGCAGCCCCAGTCTCTGTGCCTCTGTGCGAGCAGTGCCATGGGCAGATGAGGCTGAGCAACAGCTTTCCAGGCTAGCTCTTTCTGCCTGAGAGATATCTGCAGACGTTCGCATTTTGGGAGCAAGGCTGCCGCAGAAGCTTCGCACGGACCCCCAAAGCTACGTTTGAAGTTTGAGGGGACAAGACAAGCAAGCAGCCCCAGTCTCTGTGCCTCTGTGCGAGCAGGGCCATGGGCAGATGAGGCTGAGCAACAGCTTTCCAGGCTAGCTCTTTCTGCCTGCCAGCTGTCTGCAGACATTCGCATTTTCAGAGCAGGGCTGCCGTAGGCCCCCTGCACGGACCCCCAAAGCTACGTTTGAATTTGAGGGGGCAAGACAAGCAAGCAGCCCCAGTCTCTGTGCCTCTGTGCGAGCAGTGCCATGGGCAGATGAGGCTGAGCAACAGCTTTCCAGGCTAGCTCTTTCTGGCTGGCAGCTATCTGCAGACGTTCGCATTTTCAGAGCAGGGCTGCCGGAGGAGCCCGGCACGGACCCCCAAAGCTACGTTTGAAGTTTGAGGGGGCAAGACAAGCAAGCAGCCCCAGTCTCTGTGCCTCTGTGCGAGCAGTGCCATGGGCAGATGAGGCTGAGCAACAGCTTTCCAGGCTAGCTCTTTCTGCCTGCCAGCTATCTGCAGACGTTCGCATTTTCAGAGCAGGGCTGCCGGAGGCCCCCTGCACGGACCCCCAAAGCTACGTTTGAAGTTTGAGGGGGCAAGACAAGCAAGCAGCCCCAGTCTCTGTGCCTCTGTGCGAGCAGTGCCATGGGCAGATGAGGCTGAGCAACAGCTTTCCAGGCTAGCTCTTTCTGCCTGCCAGCTATCTGCAGACGTTCGCATTTTGGGAGCAGGGCTGCCGCAGAAGCTTGGCACGGACCACCTCAACTACGTTTGAAGTTTGAGGGGGCAAGACAAGCAAGCAGCCCCAGTCTCTGTGCCTCTGTGCGAGCAGTGCCATGGGCAGATGAGGCTGAGCAACAGCTTTCAAGGCTAACTCTTTCTGTCTGAAAGATATCTGCAGACGTTCGCATTTTGGGAGCAGGGCTGCGGGATAATCCCGGCACGGACCACCTAAGCTACGTTTGAAGTTTGAGGGGGCAAGACAAGCAAGCAGCCCCAGTCTCTGTGCCTCTGTGCGAGCAGTGCCATGGGCAGATGAGGCTGAGCAACAGCTTTCCAGGCTAGCTCTTTCTGCCTGCCAGCTATCTGCAGACGTTCGCATTTTCAGAGCAGGGCTGCCGGAGGCCCCCTGCACGGACCCCCAAAACTACGTTTGAAGTTTGAGGGGGCAAGACAAGCAAGCAGCCCCAGTCTCTGTGCCTCTGTGCGAGCAGTGCCATGGGCAGATGAGGCTGAGCAACAGCTTTCCAGGCTAGCTCTTTCTGCCTGCCAGCTATCTGCAGACGTTCGCATTTTCACATCAGGGCTGCCGGGAGGCCCCCTGCACGGACCCCCAAAGCTACGTTTGCAGTTTGAGGGGGCAAGACAAGCAAGCAGCCCCAGTCTCTGTGCCTCTGTGCAAGCAGTGCCATGGGCAGATGAGGCTGAGCAACAGCTTTCCAGGCTAGCTCTTTCTGCCTGCCAGCTATCTGCAGACGTTCGCATTTTCAGAGCAGGGCTGCCGGAGGCCCCCTGCACGGACCCCCAAAGCTACGTTTGAAGTTTGAGGGGGCAAGACAAGCAAGCAGCCCCAGTCTCTGTGCCTCTGTGCGAGCAGTGCCATGGGCAGATGAGGCTGAGCAACAGCTTTCCAGGCTAGCTCTTTCTGCCTGCCAGCTATCTGCAGACGTTCGCGTTTTCAGAGCAGGGCTGCCGCAGGCCCCCTGCACGGACCCCCAAAACTACGTTTGAAGTTTGAGGGGGCAAGACAAGCAAGCAGCCCCAGTCTCTGTGCCTCTGTGCGAGCAGTGCCATGGGCAGATGAGGCTGAGCAACAGCTTTCCAGGCTAGCTCTTTCTGCCTGCCAGCTATCTGCAGACGTTCGCGTTTTCAGAGCAGGGCTGCCAGAGGCCCCCTGCACGGACCCCCAAAGCTACGTTTGAATTTGAGGGGGCAAGACAAGCAAGCAGCCCCAGTCTCTGTGCCTCTGTGCGAGCAGTGCCATGGGCAGATGAGGCTGAGCAACAGCTTTCCAGGCTAGCTCTTTCTGCCTGCCAGCTATCTGCAGACGTTCGCATTTTCAGAGCAGGGCTGCCGGAGGCCCCCTGCACGGACCCCCAAAGCTACGTTTGAAGTTTGAGGGGGCAAGACAAGCAAGCAGCCCCAGTCTCTGTGCCTCTGTGCGAGCAGTGCCATGGGCAGATGAGGCTGAGCAACAGCTTTCCAGGCTAGCTCTTTCTGCCTGCGAGCTATCTGCAGACGTTCGCATTTTCAGAGCAGGGCTGCCGGAGGCCCCCTGCACGGACCCACAACGCTACGTTTGAATTTGAGGGGGCAAGACAAGCAAGCAGCCCCAGTCTCTGTGCCTCTGTGCAAGCAGTGCCATGGGCAGATGAGGCTGAGCAACAGCTTTCCAGGCTAGCTCTTTCTGCCTGCGAGCTATCTGCAGACTTTTGCATTTTCAGAGCAGGGCTGCCGGAGGAGCCCGGCACGGACCACCTAAACTACGTTTGAAGTTTGAGGGGGCAAGACAAGCAAGCAGCCCCAGTCTCTGTGCCTCTGTGCGAGCAGTGCCATGGGCAGATGAGGCTGAGCAACAGCTTTCCAGGCTAGCTCTTTCTGCCCGCGAGTTATCTGCAGACGTTCGCATTTTCAGAGCAGGGCTGCCGGAGGCCCCCTGCACGGACCACCAAAGCTACATTTGAATTTGAGGGGGCAAGACAAGCAAGCAGCCCCAGTCTCTGTGCCTCTGTGCGAGCAGTGCCATGGGCAGATGAGGCTGAGCAACAGCTTTCCAGGCTAGCTCTTTCTGCCCGCGAGTTATCTGCAGACGTTCGCATTTTCAGAGCAGGGCTGCCGCAGGCGCCCGGCACGGACCACCTAAGTTACTTTGGAAGTTTGAGGTGGCAAGACAAGCAAGCAGCCCCAGTCTCTGTGCCTCGGTGCGAACAGTGCCATGGGCAGATGAGGCTGAGCAACAGCGTTCCAGGCTAGCTCTTTCTGCCTGCGAGCTATCTGCAGACGTTCGCATTTTGGGAGCAGGGCTGCCGGAGGCGCCCGGCACGGACCACCTAAACTACGTTTGAAGTTTGAGGTGGCAAGACAAGCAAGCAGCCCCAGTCTCTGTACCTCTGTGCAAGCAGTGCCATGGGCAGATGAGGCTGAGCAACAGCTTTCCAGGCTAGCTCTTTCTGCCTGAGAGATATCTGCAGACGTTCGCATTTTGGGAGCAAGGCTGCCGCAGAAGCTTGGCACGGACCCCCAAAGCTACGTTTGAAGTTTGAGGGGGCAAGACAAGCAAGCAGCCCCAGTCTCTGTGCCTCTGTGCGAGCAGTGCCATGGGCAGATGAGGCTGAGCAACAGCTTTCCAGGCTAGCTCTTTCTGCCTGCCAGCTATCTGCAGACGTTCGCATTTTCAGAGCAGGGCTGCCGGAGGCCCCCTGCACGGACCCCCAAAGCTACGTTTGAAGTTTGAGGGGGCAAGACAAGCAAGCAGCCCCAGTCTCTGTGCCTCTGTGCGAGCAGTGCCATGGGCAGATGAGGCTGAGCAACAGCTTTCCAGGCTAGCTCTTTCTGCCTGCCAGCTATCTGCAGACGTTCGCATTTTCAGAGCAGGGCTGCCGGAGGCCCCCTGCACGGACCCCCAAAGCTACGTTTGAATTTGAGGGGGCAAGACAAGCAAGCAGCCCCAGTCTCTGTGCCTCTGTGCGAGCAGTGCCATGGGCAGATGAGGCTGAGCAACAGCTTTCCAGGCTAGCTCTTTCTGCCTGCCAGCTATCTGCAGACGTTCGCGTTTTCAGAGCAGGGCTGCCGCAGGCCCCCTGCACGGACCCCCAAAGCTACGTTTGAAGTTTGAGGGGGCAAGACAAGCAAGCAGCCCCAGTCTCTGTGCCTCTGTGCGAGCAGTGCCATGGGCAGATGAGGCTGAGCAACAGCTTTCCAGGCTAGCTCTTTCTGCCTGCCAGCTATCTGCAGACGTTCGCGTTTTCAGAGCAGGGCTGCCGGAGGAGCCCGGCACGGACCCCCAAAGCTACGTTTGAAGTTTGAGGTGGCAAGACAAGCAAGCAGCCCCAGTCTCTGTGCCTCTGTGCGAGCAGTGCCATGGGCAGATGAGGCTGAGCAACAGCTTTCCAGGCTAGCTCTTTCTGCCCGCGAGTTATCTGCAGACGTTCGCATTTTGGAAGCAGGGCTGCCGCAGGTGCCCGGCACGGACCACCTAAGCTACTTTGGAAGTTTGAGGTGGCAAGACAAGCAAGCAGCCCCAGTCTCTGTGCCTCGGTGCGAACAGTGCCATGGGCAGATGAGGCTGAGCAACAGCGTTCCAGGCTAGCTCTTTCTGCCTGCCAGCTATCTGCAGACGTTCGCATTTTGGGAGCAGGGCTGCCGCAGGCGCCCGGCACGGACCACCTAAACTACGTTTGAAGTTTGAGGTGGCAAGACAAGCAAGCAGCCCCAGTCTCTGTACCTCTGTGCGAGCAGTGCCATGGGCAGATGAGGCTGAGCAACAGCTTTCCAGGCTAGCTCTTTCTGCCTGCCAGCTATCTGCAGACGTTCGCATTTTCAGAGCAGGGCTGCCGGGAGGCCCCCTGCACGGACCCCCAAAGCTACGTTTGCAGTTTGAGGGGGCAAGACAAGCAAGCAGCCCCAGTCTCTGTGCCTCTGTGCAAGCAGTGCCATGGGCAGATGAGGCTGAGCAACAGCTTTCCAGGCTAGCTCTTTCTGCCTGCCAGCTATCTGCAGACGTTCGCATTTTCAGAGCAGGGCTGCCGGAGGCCCCCTGCACGGACCCCCAAAGCTACGTTTGAATTTGAGGTGGCAAGACAAGCAAGCAGCCCCAGTCTCTGTGCCTCTGTGCGAGCAGTGCCATGGGCAGATGAGGCTGAGCAACAGCTTTCCAGGCTAGCTCTTTCTGCCTGCCAGCTATCTGCAGACGTTCGCGTTTTCAGAGCAGGGCTGCCGGAGGCCCCCTGCACGGACCCCCAAAGCTACGTTTGAAGTTTGAGGGGGCAAGACAAGCAAGCAGCCCCAGTCTCTGTGCCTCTGTGCGAGCAGTGCCATGGGCAGATGAGGCTGAGCAACAGCTTTCCAGGCTAGCTCTTTCTGCCTGCCAGCTATCTGCAGACGTTCGCGTTTTCAGAGCAGGGCTGCCGGAGGCCCCCTGCACGGACCCCCAAAGCTACGTTTGCAGTTTGAGGGGGCAAGACAAGCAAGCAGCCCCAGTCTCTGTGCCTCTGTGCGAGCAGTGCCATGGGCAGATGAGGCTGAGCAACAGCTTTCCAGGCTAGCTCTTTCTGCCTGCCAGCTATCTGCAGACGTTCGCATTTTCAGAGCAGGGCTGCCGGAGGCCCCCTGCACGGACCCCCAAAACTACGTTTGAAGTTTGAGGGGGCAAGACAAGCAAGCAGCCCCAGTCTCTGTGCCTCTGTGCGAGCAGTGCCATGGGCAGATGAGGCTGAGCAACAGCTTTCCAGGCTAGCTCTTTCTGCCTGCCAGCTATCTGCAGACGTTCGCATTTTCAGAGCAGGGCTGCCGGAGGCCCCCTGCACGGACCCCCAAAGCTACGTTTGAAGTTTGAGGGGGCAAGACAAGCAAGCAGCCCCAGTCTCTGTGCCTCTGTGCGAGCAGTGCCATGGGCAGATGAGGCTGAGCAACAGCTTTCCAGGCTAGCTCTTTCTGCCTGCCAGCTATCTGCAGACGTTCGCATTTTCAGAGCAGGGCTGCCGGAGGCCCCCTGCACGGACCCCCAAAGCTACGTTTGAATTTGAGGGGGCAAGACAAGCAAGCAGCCCCAGTCTCTGTGCCTCTGTGCGAGCAGTGCCATGGGCAGATGAGGCTGAGCAACAGCTTTCCAGGCTAGCTCTTTCTGCCTGCCAGCTATCTGCAGACTTTTGCATTTTCAGAGCAGGGCTGCCGGAGGAGCCCGGCACGGACACCCAAAGCTACGTTTGAAGTTTGAGGGGGCAAGACAAGCAAGCAGCCCCAGTCTCTGTGCCTCTGTGCGAGCAGTGCCATGGGCAGATGAGGCTGAGCAACAGCTTTCCAGGCTAGTTCTTTCTGCCCGCGAGTTATCTGCAGACGTTCGCATTTTCGGAGCAGGGCTGCCGCAGGCGCCCGGCACGGACCACCTAAGCTACTTTGGAAGTTTGAGGGGGCAAGACAAGCAAGCAGCCCCAGTCTCTGTGCCTCGGTGCGAACAGTGCCATGGGCAGATGAGGCTGAGCAACAGCCTTCCAGGCTAGCTCTTTCTGCCTGCCAGCTATCTGCAGACGTTCGCATTTTGGGAGCAGGGCTGCCGGAGGCGCCCGGCATTGACCACCTAAACTACGTTTGAAGTTTGAGGTGGCAAGACAAGCAAGCAGCCCCAGTCTCTGTGCCTCTGTGCGAGCAGTGCCATGGGCAGATGAGGCTGAGCAACAGCTTTCCAGGCTAGCTCTTTCTGCCTGCCAGCTATCTGCAGACGTTCGTGTTTTCAGAGCAGGGCTGCCGGAGGCCCCCTGCACGGACCCCCAAAGCTACGTTTGAAGTTTGAGGGGGCAAGACAAGCAAGCAGCCCCAGTCTCTGTGCCTCTGTGCGAGCAGTGCCATGGGCAGATGAGGCTGAGCAACAGCTTTCCAGGCTAGCTCTTTCTGCCTGCCAGCTATCTGCAGACGTTCGCATTTTCAGAGCAGGGCTGCCGGAGGCCCCCTGCACGGAACACCAAAGCTACGTTTGAAGTTTGAGGGGGCAAGACAAGCAAGCAGCCCCAGTCTCTGTGCCTCTGTGCGAGCAGTGCCATGGGCAGATGAGGCTGAGCAACAGCTTTCCAGGCTAGCTCTTTCTGCCTGCCAGCTATCTGCAGACGTTCGCATTTTCAGAGCAGGGCTGCCGGAGGCCCCCTGCACGGACCCCCAAAGCTACGTTTGAATTTGAGGGGGCAAGACAAGCAAGCAGCCCCAGTCTCTGTGCCTCTGTGCGAGCAGTGCCATGGGCAGATGAGGCTGAGCAACAGCTTTCCAGGCTAGCTCTTTCTGCCTGCCAGCTATCTGCAGACTTTTGCATTTTCAGAGCAGGGCTGCCGGAGGAGCCCGGCACGGACACCCAAAGCTACGTTTGAAGTTTGAGGGGGCAAGACAAGCAAGCAGCCCCAGTCTCTGTGCCTCTGTGCGAGCAGTGCCATGGGCAGATGAGGCTGAGCAACAGCTTTCCAGGCTAGTTCTTTCTGCCCGCGAGTTATCTGCAGACGTTCGCATTTTGGGAGCAGGGCTGCCGCAGGCGCCCGGCACGGACCACCTAAGCTACTTTGGAAGTTTGAGGGGGCAAGACAAGCAAGCAGCCCCAGTCTCTGTGCCTCGGTGCGAACAGTGCCATGGGCAGATGAGGCTGAGCAACAGCGTTCCAGGCTAGCTCTTTCTGCCTGCCAGCTATCTGCAGACGTTCGCATTTTGGGAGCAGGGCTGCCGGAGGCGCCCGGCATTGACCACCTAAACTACGTTTGAAGTTTGAGGTGGCAAGACAAGCAAGCAGCCCCAGTCTCTGTACCTCTGTGCGAGCAGTGCCATGGGCAGATGAGGCTGAGCAACAGCTTTCCAGGCTAGCTCTTTCTGCCTGCCAGCTATCTGCAGACGTTCGCATTTTCAGAGCAGGGCTGCCGGAGGCCCCCTGCACGGACCCCCAAAGCTACGTTTGAAGTTTGAGGGGGCAAGACAAGCAAGCAGCCCCAGTCTCTGTGCCTCTGTGCGAGCAGTGCCATGGGCAGATGAGGCTGAGCAACAGCTTTCCAGGCTAGCTCTTTCTGCCTGCCAGCTATCTGCAGACGTTCGCGTTTTCAGAGCAGGGCTGCCAGAGGCCCCCTGCACGGACCCCCAAAGCTACGTTTGAATTTGAGGGGGCAAGACAAGCAAGCAGCCCCAGTCTCTGTGCCTCTGTGCGAGCAGTGCCATGGGCAGATGAGGCTGAGCAACAGCTTTCCAGGCTAGCTCTTTCTGCCTGCCAGCTATCTGCAGACGTTCGCATTTTCAGAGCAGGGCTGCCGCAGGCCCCCTGCACGGACCCCCAAAGCTACGTTTGAAGTTTGAGGGGGCAAGACAAGCAAGCAGCCCCAGTCTCTGTGCCTCTGTGCGAGCAGTGCCATGGGCAGATGAGGCTGAGCAACAGCTTTCCAGGCTAGCTCTTTCTGCCTGCCAGCTATCTGCAGACGTTCGCATTTTGGGAGCAGGGCTGCCGGAGGCCCCCTGCACGGACCCCCAAAGCTACGTTTGAATTTGAGGTGGCAAGACAAGCAAGCAGCCCCAGTCTCTGTGCCTCTGTGCGAGCAGTGCCATGGGCAGATGAGGCTGAGCAACAGCTTTCCAGGCTAGCTCTTTCTGCCTGCGAGCTATCTGCAGACGTTCGCATTTTCAGAGCAGGGCTGCCGGAGGCCCCCTGCACGGACCCACAAAGCTACGTTTGAATTTGAGGGGGCAAGACAAGCAAGCAGCCCCAGTCTCTGTGCCTCTGTGCGAGCACTGCCATGGGCAGATGAGGCTGAGCAACAGCTTTCCAGGCTAGCTCTTTCTGCCCGCGAGTTATCTGCAGACGTTCGCATTTTGGGAGCAGGGCTGCCGCAGGCGCACGGCACGGACCACCTAAGTTACTTTGGAAGTTTGAGGTGGCAAGACAAGCAAGCAGCCCCAGTCTCTGTGCCTCGGTGCGAACAGTGCCATGGGCAGATGAGGCTGAGCAGCAGCGTTCCAGGCTAGCTCTTTCTGCCTGCGAGCTATCTGCAGACGTTCGCATTTTGGGAGAAGGGCTGCCGGAGGCGCCCGGCACGGACCACCTAAACTACGTTTGAAGTTTGAGGTGGCAAGACAAGCAAGCAGCCCCAGTCTCTGTACCTCTGTGCAAGCAGTGCCATGGGCAGATGAGGCTGAGCAACAGCTTTCCAGGCTAGCTCTTTCTGCCTGCCAGCTATCTGCAGACGTTCGCGTTTTCAGAGCAGGGCTGCCGGAGGAGCCCGGCACGGACCCCCAAAGCTACGTTTGAAGTTTGAGGTGGCAAGACAAGCAAGCAGCCCCAGTCTCTGTGCCTCTGTGCGAGCAGTGCCATGGGCAGATGAGGCTGAGCAACAGCTTTCCAGGCTAGCTCTTTCTGCCCGCGAGTTATCTGCAGACGTTCGCATTTTGGGAGCAGGGCTGCCGCAGGTGCCCGGCACGGACCACCTAAGCTACTTTGGAAGTTTGAGGTGGCAAGACAAGCAAGCAGCCCCAGTCTCTGTGCCTCGGTGCGAACAGTGCCATGGGCAGATGAGGCTGAGCAACAGCGTTCCAGGCTAGCTCTTTCTGCCTGCCAGCTATCTGCAGACGTTCGCATTTTGGGAGCAGGGCTGCCGCAGGCGCCCGGCACGGACCACCTAAACTACGTTTGAAGTTTGAGGTGGCAAGACAAGCAAGCAGCCCCAGTCTCTGTACCTCTGTGCGAGCAGTGCCATGGGCAGATGAGGCTGAGCAACAGCTTTCCAGGCTAGCTCTTTCTGCCTGCCAACTATCTGCAGACGTTCGCATTTTGGGAGCAAGGCTGCCGCAGAAGCTTGGCACGGACCCCCAAAGCTACGTTTGAAGTTTGAGGTGGCAAGACAAGCAAGCAGCCCCAGTCTCTGTGCCTCTGTGCGAGCAGTGCCATGGGCAGATGAGGCTGAGCAACAGCTTTCCAGGCTAGCTCTTTCTGCCTGCCAGCTATCTGCAGACGTTCGCATTTTCAGAGCAGGGCTGCCGGAGGCCCCCTGCACGGACCCCCAAAGCTACGTTTGCAGTTTGAGGGGGCAAGACAAGCAAGCAGCCCCAGTCTCTGTGCCTCTGTGCGAGCAGTGCCATGGGCAGATGAGGCTGAGCAACAGCTTTCCAGGCTAGCTCTTTCTGCCTGCCAGCTATCTGCAGACGTTCGCATTTTCAGAGCAGGGCTGCCGGAGGCCCCCTGCACGGACCCCCAAAGCTACGTTTGAATTTGAGGGGGCAAGACAAGCAAGCAGCCCCAGTCTCTGTGCCTCTGTGCGAGCAGTGCCATAGGCAGATGAGGCTGAGCAACAGCTTTCCAGGCTAGCTCTTTCTGCCTGCCAGCTATCTGCAGACGTTCGCGTTTTCAGAGCAGGGCTGCCGGAGGCCCCCTGCACGGACCCCCAAAGCTACGTTTGAAGTTTGAGGGGGCAAGACAAGCAAGCAGCCCCAGTCTCTGTGCCTCTGTGCGAGCAGTGCCATGGGCAGATGAGGCTGAGCAACAGCTTTCCAGGCTAGCTCTTTCTGCCTGCCAGCTATCTGCAGACGTTCGCATTTTCAGAGCAGGGCTGCCGGAGGCCCCCTGCACGGACCCCCAAAGCTACGTTTGCAGTTTGAGGGGGCAAGACAAGCAAGCAGCCCCAGTCTCTGTGCCTCTGTGCGAGCAGTGCCATGGGCAGATGAGGCTGAGCAACAGCTTTCCAGGCTAGCTCTTTCTGCCTGCCAGCTATCTGCAGACGTTCGCATTTTCAGAGCAGGGCTGCCGGAGGCCCCCTGCACGGACCCCCAAAGCTACGTTTGAAGTTTGAGGGGGCAAGACAAGCAAGCAGCCCCAGTCTCTGTGCCTCTGTGCGAGCAGGGCCATGGGCAGATGAGGCTGAGCAACAGCTTTCCAGGCTAGCTCTTTCTGCCCGCGAGTTATCTGCAGACGTACGCATTTTGGGAGCAGGGCTGCCGCAGGCGCCCGGCACGGACCCCCAAAGCTACGTTTGAAGTTTGAGGGGGCAGGACAGGCAAGCAGCCCCAGTCTCTGTGCCTCTGTGCGAGCAGTGCCATGGGCAGATGAGGCTGAGCAACAGCTTTCCAGGCTAGCTCTTTCTGCCTGCCAGCTATCTGCAGACGTTCGCATTTTCAGAGCAGGGCTGCCGGAGGCGCCCGGCACGGACCACCTCAACTACGTTTGAAGTTTGAGGTGACAAGACAAGCAAGCAGCCCCAGTCTCTGTGCCTCTGTGCGAGCAGTGCCATGGGCAGATGAGGCTGAGCAACAGCTTTCCAGGCTAGCACTTTCTGCCTGAGAGATATCTGCAGACGTTCGCATTTTGGGAGCAAGGCTGCCGCAGAAGCTTGGCAAAGACCACCAAAGCTACGTTTGAAGTTTGAGGTGGCAAGACAAGCAAGCAGCCCCAGTCTCTGTGCCTCTGTGCGAGCAGTGCCATGGGCAGATGAGGCTGAGCAACAGCTTTCCAGGCTAGCTCTTTCTGCCTGCCAGCTATCTGCAGACGTTCGCATTTTCAGAGCAGGGCTGCCGCAGGCCCCCTGCACGGACCCCCAAAGCTACGTTTGAAGTTTGAGGGGGCAAGACAAGCAAGCAGCCCCAGTCTCTGTGCCTCTGTGCGAGCAGTGCCATGGGCAGATGAGGCTGAGCAACAGCTTTCCAGGCTAGCTCTTTCTGCCTGCCAGCTATCTGCAGACGTTCGCGTTTTCAGAGCAGGGCTGCCGGAGGCCCCCTGCACGGACCCCCAAAGCTACGTTTGAAGGTTGAGGTGGCAAGACAAGCAAGCAGCCCCAGTCTCTGTGCCTCTGTGCGAGCAGTGCCATGGGCAGATGAGGCTGAGCAACAGCTTTCCAGGCTAGCTCTTTCTGCCTGCCAGCTATCTGCAGACGTTCGCGTTTTCAGAGCAGGGCTGCCGGAGGAGCCCGGCACGGACCCCCAAAGCTACGTTTGAAGTTTGAGGTGGCAAGACAAGCAAGCAGCCCCAGTCTCTGTGCCTCTGTGCGAGCAGTGCCATGGGCAGATGAGGCTGAGCAACAGCTTTCCAGGCTAGCTCTTTCTGCCCGCGAGTTATCTGCAGACGTTCGCATTTTGGGAGCAGGGCTGCCGCAGGTGCCCGGCACGGACCACCTAAGCTACTTTGGAAGTTTGAGGTGGCAAGACAAGCAAGCAGCCCCAGTCTCTGTGCCTCGGTGCGAACAGTGCCATGGGCAGATGAGGCTGAGCAACAGCGTTCCAGGCTAGCTCTTTCTGCCTGCCAGCTATCTGCAGACGTTCGCGTTTTCAGAGCAGGGCTGCCGGAGGCCCCCTGCACGGACCCCCAAAGCTACGTTTGAAGTTTGAGGGGGCAAGACAAGCAAGCAGCCCCAGTCTCTGTGCCTCTGTGCGAGCAGTGCCATGGGCAGATGAGGCTGAGCAACAGCTTTCCAGGCTAGCTCTTTCTGCCTGCCAGCTATCTGCAGACGTTCGCGTTTTCAGAGCAGGGCTGCCGGAGGCCCCCTGCACGGACCCCCAAAGCTACGTTTGCAGTTTGAGGGGGCAAGACAAGCAAGCAGCCCCAGTCTCTGTGCCTCTGTGCGAGCAGTGCCATGGGCAGATGAGGCTGAGCAACAGCTTTCCAGGCTAGCTCTTTCTGCCTGCCAGCTATCTGCAGACGTTCGCATTTTCAGAGCAGGGCTGCCGGAGGCCCCCTGCACGGACCCCCAAAACTACGTTTGAAGTTTGAGGGGGCAAGACAAGCAAGCAGCCCCAGTCTCTGTGCCTCTGTGCGAGCAGTGCCATGGGCAGATGAGGCTGAGCAACAGCTTTCCAGGCTAGCTCTTTCTGCCTGCCAGCTATCTGCAGACGTTCGCATTTTCAGAGCAGGGCTGCCGGAGGCCCCCTGCACGGACCCCCAAAGCTACGTTTGAAGTTTGAGGGGGCAAGACAAGCAAGCAGCCCCAGTCTCTGTGCCTCTGTGCGAGCAGTGCCATGGGCAGATGAGGCTGAGCAACAGCTTTCCAGGCTAGCTCTTTCTGCCTGCCAGCTATCTGCAGACGTTCGCATTTTCAGAGCAGGGCTGCCGGAGGCCCCCTGCACGGACCCCCAAAGCTACGTTTGAATTTGAGGGGGCAAGACAAGCAAGCAGCCCCAGTCTCTGTGCCTCTGTGCGAGCAGTGCCATGGGCAGATGAGGCTGAGCAACAGCTTTCCAGGCTAGCTCTTTCTGCCTGCCAGCTATCTGCAGACTTTTGCATTTTCAGAGCAGGGCTGCCGGAGGAGCCCGGCACGGACACCCAAAGCTACGTTTGAAGTTTGAGGGGGCAAGACAAGCAAGCAGCCCCAGTCTCTGTGCCTCTGTGCGAGCAGTGCCATGGGCAGATGAGGCTGAGCAACAGCTTTCCAGGCTAGTTCTTTCTGCCCGCGAGTTATCTGCAGACGTTCGCATTTTCGGAGCAGGGCTGCCGCAGGCGCCCGGCACGGACCACCTAAGCTACTTTGGAAGTTTGAGGGGGCAAGACAAGCAAGCAGCCCCAGTCTCTGTGCCTCGGTGCGAACAGTGCCATGGGCAGATGAGGCTGAGCAACAGCGTTCCAGGCTAGCTCTTTCTGCCTGCCAGCTATCTGCAGACGTTCGCGTTTTCAGAGCAGGGCTGCCGGAGGCCCCCTGCACGGACCCCCAAAGCTACGTTTGAAGTTTGAGGGGGCAAGACAAGCAAGCAGCCCCAGTCTCTGTGCCTCTGTGCGAGCAGTGCCATGGGCAGATGAGGCTGAGCAACAGCTTTCCAGGCTAGCTCTTTCTGCCTGCCAGCTATCTGCAGACGTTCGCGTTTTCAGAGCAGGGCTGCCGGAGGCCCCCTGCACGGACCCCCAAAGCTACGTTTGCAGTTTGAGGGGGCAAGACAAGCAAGCAGCCCCAGTCTCTGTGCCTCTGTGCGAGCAGTGCCATGGGCAGATGAGGCTGAGCAACAGCTTTCCAGGCTAGCTCTTTCTGCCTGCCAGCTATCTGCAGACGTTCGCATTTTCAGAGCAGGGCTGCCGGAGGCCCCCTGCACGGACCCCCAAAACTACGTTTGAAGTTTGAGGGGGCAAGACAAGCAAGCAGCCCCAGTCTCTGTGCCTCTGTGCGAGCAGTGCCATGGGCAGATGAGGCTGAGCAACAGCTTTCCAGGCTAGCTCTTTCTGCCTGCCAGCTATCTGCAGACGTTCGCATTTTCAGAGCAGGGCTGCCGGAGGCCCCCTGCACGGACCCCCAAAGCTACGTTTGAAGTTTGAGGGGGCAAGACAAGCAAGCAGCCCCAGTCTCTGTGCCTCTGTGCGAGCAGTGCCATGGGCAGATGAGGCTGAGCAACAGCTTTCCAGGCTAGCTCTTTCTGCCTGCCAGCTATCTGCAGACGTTCGCATTTTCAGAGCAGGGCTGCCGGAGGCCCCCTGCACGGACCCCCAAAGCTACGTTTGAATTTGAGGGGGCAAGACAAGCAAGCAGCCCCAGTCTCTGTGCCTCTGTGCGAGCAGTGCCATGGGCAGATGAGGCTGAGCAACAGCTTTCCAGGCTAGCTCTTTCTGCCTGCCAGCTATCTGCAGACTTTTGCATTTTCAGAGCAGGGCTGCCGGAGGAGCCCGGCACGGACACCCAAAGCTACGTTTGAAGTTTGAGGGGGCAAGACAAGCAAGCAGCCCCAGTCTCTGTGCCTCTGTGCGAGCAGTGCCATGGGCAGATGAGGCTGAGCAACAGCTTTCCAGGCTAGTTCTTTCTGCCCGCGAGTTATCTGCAGACGTTCGCATTTTCGGAGCAGGGCTGCCGCAGGCGCCCGGCACGGACCACCTAAGCTACTTTGGAAGTTTGAGGGGGCAAGACAAGCAAGCAGCCCCAGTCTCTGTGCCTCGGTGCGAACAGTGCCATGGGCAGATGAAGCTGAGCAACAGCGTTCCAGGCTAGCTCTTTCTGCCTGCCAGCTATCTGCAGACGTTCGCATTTTGGGAGCAGGGCTGCCGGAGGCGCCCGGCATTGACCACCTAAACTACGTTTGAAGTTTGAGGTGGCAAGACAAGCAAGCAGCCCCAGTCTCTGTACCTCTGTGCGAGCAGTGCCATGGGCAGATGAGGCTGAGCAACAGCTTTCCAGGCTAGCTCTTTCTGCCTGCCAGCTATCTGCAGACGTTCGTGTTTTCAGAGCAGGGCTGCCGGAGGCCCCCTGCACGGACCCCCAAAGCTACGTTTGAAGTTTGAGGGGGCAAGACAAGCAAGCAGCCCCAGTCTCTGTGCCTCTGTGCGAGCAGTGCCATGGGCAGATGAGGCTGAGCAACAGCTTTCCAGGCTAGCTCTTTCTGCCTGCCAGCTATCTGCAGACGTTCGCATTTTCAGAGCAGGGCTGCCGGAGGCCCCCTGCACGGAACACCAAAGCTACGTTTGAAGTTTGAGGGGGCAAGACAAGCAAGCAGCCCCAGTCTCTGTGCCTCTGTGCGAGCAGTGCCATGGGCAGATGAGGCTGAGCAACAGCTTTCCAGGCTAGCTCTTTCTGCCTGCCAGCTATCTGCAGACGTTCGCATTTTCAGAGCAGGGCTGCCGGAGGCCCCCTGCACGGACCCCCAAAGCTACGTTTGAATTTGAGGGGGCAAGACAAGCAAGCAGCCCCAGTCTCTGTGCCTCTGTGCGAGCAGTGCCATGGGCAGATGAGGCTGAGCAACAGCTTTCCAGGCTAGCTCTTTCTGCCTGCCAGCTATCTGCAGACTTTTGCATTTTCAGAGCAGGGCTGCCGGAGGAGCCCGGCACGGACACCCAAAGCTACGTTTGAAGTTTGAGGGGGCAAGACAAGCAAGCAGCCCCAGTCTCTGTGCCTCTGTGCGAGCAGTGCCATGGGCAGATGAGGCTGAGCAACAGCTTTCCAGGCTAGTTCTTTCTGCCCGCGAGTTATCTGCAGACGTTCGCATTTTGGGAGCAGGGCTGCCGCAGGCGCCCGGCACGGACCACCTAAGCTACTTTGGAAGTTTGAGGGGGCAAGACAAGCAAGCAGCCCCAGTCTCTGTGCCTCGGTGTGAACAGTGCCATGGGCAGATGAGGCTGAGCAACAGCGTTCCAGGCTAGCTCTTTCTGCCTGCCAGCTATCTGCAGACGTTCGCATTTTGGGAGCAGGGCTGCCGGAGGCGCCCGGCATTGACCACCTAAACTACGTTTGAAGTTTGAGGTGGCAAGACAAGCAAGCAGCCCCAGTCTCTGTACCTCTGTGCGAGCAGTGCCATGGGCAGATGAGGCTGAGCAACAGCTTTCCAGGCTAGCTCTTTCTGCCTGCCAGCTATCTGCAGACGTTCGCATTTTCAGAGCAGGGCTGCCGGAGGCCCCCTGCACGGACCCCCAAAGCTACGTTTGAAGTTTGAGGGGGCAAGACAAGCAAGCAGCCCCAGTCTCTGTGCCTCTGTGCGAGCAGTGCCATGGGCAGATGAGGCTGAGCAACAGCTTTCCAGGCTAGCTCTTTCTGCCTGCCAGCTATCTGCAGACGTTCGCGTTTTCAGAGCAGGGCTGCCAGAGGCCCCCTGCACGGACCCCCAAAGCTACGTTTGAATTTGAGGGGGCAAGACAAGCAAGCAGCCCCAGTCTCTGTGCCTCTGTGCGAGCAGTGCCATGGGCAGATGAGGCTGAGCAACAGCTTTCCAGGCTAGCTCTTTCTGCCTGCCAGCTATCTGCAGACGTTCGCATTTTCAGAGCAGGGCTGCCGCAGGCCCCCTGCACGGACCCCCAAAGCTACGTTTGAAGTTTGAGGGGGCAAGACAAGCAAGCAGCCCCAGTCTCTGTGCCTCTGTGCGAGCAGTGCCATGGGCAGATGAGGCTGAGCAACAGCTTTCCAGGCTAGCTCTTTCTGCCTGCCAGCTATCTGCAGACGTTCGCATTTTCAGAGCAGGGCTGCCGGAGGCCCCCTGCACGGACCCACAAAGCTACGTTTGAATTTGAGGGGGCAAGACAAGCAAGCAGCCCCAGTCTCTGTGCCTCTGTGCGAGCACTGCCATGGGCAGATGAGGCTGAGCAACAGCTTTCCAGGCTAGCTCTTTCTGCCCGCGAGTTATCTGCAGACGTTCGCATTTTGGGAGCAGGGCTGCCGCAGGCGCACGGCACGGACCACCTAAGTTACTTTGGAAGTTTGAGGTGGCAAGACAAGCAAGCAGCCCCAGTCTCTGTGCCTCGGTGCGAACAGTGCCATGGGCAGATGAGGCTGAGCAGCAGCGTTCCAGGCTAGCTCTTTCTGCCTGCGAGCTATCTGCAGACGTTCGCATTTTGGGAGCAGGGCTGCCGGAGGCGCCCGGCACGGACCACCTAAACTACGTTTGAAGTTTGAGGTGGCAAGACAAGCAAGCAGCCCCAGTCTCTGTACCTCTGTGCAAGCAGTGCCATGGGCAGATGAGGCTGAGCAACAGCTTTCCAGGCTAGCTCTTTCTGCCTGCCAGCTATCTGCAGACGTTCGCGTTTTCAGAGCAGGGCTGCCGGAGGAGCCCGGCACGGACCCCCAAAGCTACGTTTGAAGTTTGAGGTGGCAAGACAAGCAAGCAGCCCCAGTCTCTGTGCCTCTGTGCGAGCAGTGCCATGGGCAGATGAGGCTGAGCAACAGCTTTCCAGGCTAGCTCTTTCTGCCCGCGAGTTATCTGCAGACGTTCGCATTTTGGGAGCAGGGCTGCCGCAGGTGCCCGGCACGGACCACCTAAGCTACTTTGGAAGTTTGAGGTGGCAAGACAAGCAAGCAGCCCCAGTCTCTGTGCCTCGGTGCGAACAGTGCCATGGGCAGATGAGGCTGAGCAACAGCGTTCCAGGCTAGCTCTTTCTGCCTGCCAGCTATCTGCAGACGTTCGCATTTTGGGAGCAGGGCTGCCGCAGGCGCCCGGCACGGACCACCTAAACTACGTTTGAAGTTTGAGGTGGCAAGACAAGCAAGCAGCCCCAGTCTCTGTACCTCTGTGCGAGCAGTGCCATGGGCAGATGAGGCTGAGCAACAGCTTTCCAGGCTAGCTCTTTCTGCCTGCCAGCTATCTGCAGACGTTCGCATTTTGGGAGCAAGGCTGCCGCAGAAGCTTGGCACGGACCCCCAAAGCTACGTTTGAAGTTTGAGGTGGCAAGACAAGCAAGCAGCCCCAGTCTCTGTGCCTCTGTGCGAGCAGTGCCATGGGCAGATGAGGCTGAGCAACAGCTTTCCAGGCTAGCTCTTTCTGCCTGCCAGCTATCTGCAGACGTTCGCATTTTCAGAGCAGGGCTGCCGCAGGCCCCCTGCACGGACCCCCAAAGCTACGTTTGAAGTTTGAGGGGGCAAGACAAGCAAGCAGCCCCAGTCTCTGTGCCTCTGTGCGAGCAGTGCCATGGGCAGATGAGGCTGAGCAACAGCTTTCCAGGCTAGCTCTTTCTGCCTGCCAGCTATCTGCAGACGTTCGCATTTTGGGAGCAGGGCTGCCGGAGGCCCCCTGCACGGACCCCCAAAGCTACGTTTGAATTTGAGGTGGCAAGACAAGCAAGCAGCCCCAGTCTCTGTGCCTCTGTGCGAGCAGTGCCATGGGCAGATGAGGCTGAGCAACAGCTTTCCAGGCTAGCTCTTTCTGCCTGCGAGCTATCTGCAGACGTTCGCATTTTCAGAGCAGGGCTGCCGGAGGCCCCCTGCACGGACCCACAAAGCTACGTTTGAATTTGAGGGGGCAAGACAAGCAAGCAGCCCCAGTCTCTGTGCCTCTGTGCGAGCACTGCCATGGGCAGATGAGGCTGAGCAACAGCTTTCCAGGCTAGCTCTTTCTGCCCGCGAGTTATCTGCAGACGTTCGCATTTTGGGAGCAGGGCTGCCGCAGGCGCACGGCACGGACCACCTAAGTTACTTTGGAAGTTTGAGGTGGCAAGACAAGCAAGCAGCCCCAGTCTCTGTGCCTCGGTGCGAACAGTGCCATGGGCAGATGAGGCTGAGCAGCAGCGTTCCAGGCTAGCTCTTTCTGCCTGCGAGCTATCTGCAGACGTTCGCATTTTGGGAGCAGGGCTGCCGGAGGCGCCCGGCACGGACCACCTAAACTACGTTTGAAGTTTGAGGTGGCAAGACAAGCAAGCAGCCCCAGTCTCTGTACCTCTGTGCAAGCAGTGCCATGGGCAGATGAGGCTGAGCAACAGCTTTCCAGGCTAGCTCTTTCTGCCTGCCAGCTATCTGCAGACGTTCGCGTTTTCAGAGCAGGGCTGCCGGAGGAGCCCGGCACGGACCCCCAAAGCTACGTTTGAAGTTTGAGGTGGCAAGACAAGCAAGCAGCCCCAGTCTCTGTGCCTCTGTGCGAGCAGTGCCATGGGCAGATGAGGCTGAGCAACAGCTTTCCAGGCTAGCTCTTTCTGCCCGCGAGTTATCTGCAGACGTTCGCATTTTGGGAGCAGGGCTGCCGCAGGTGCCCGGCACGGACCACCTAAGCTACTTTGGAAGTTTGAGGTGGCAAGACAAGCAAGCAGCCCCAGTCTCTGTGCCTCGGTGCGAACAGTGCCATGGGCAGATGAGGCTGAGCAACAGCGTTCCAGGCTAGCTCTTTCTGCCTGCCAGCTATCTGCAGACGTTCGCATTTTGGGAGCAGGGCTGCCGCAGGCGCCCGGCACGGACCACCTAAACTACGTTTGAAGTTTGAGGTGGCAAGACAAGCAAGCAGCCCCAGTCTCTGTACCTCTGTGCGAGCAGTGCCATGGGCAGATGAGGCTGAGCAACAGCTTTCCAGGCTAGCTCTTTCTGCCTGCCAGCTATCTGCAGACGTTCGCATTTTGGGAGCAAGGCTGCCGCAGAAGCTTGGCACGGACCCCCAAAGCTACGTTTGAAGTTTGAGGTGGCAAGACAAGCAAGCAGCCCCAGTCTCTGTGCCTCTGTGCGAGCAGTGCCATGGGCAGATGAGGCTGAGCAACAGCTTTCCAGGCTAGCTCTTTCTGCCTGCCAGCTATCTGCAGACGTTCGCATTTTCAGAGCAGGGCTGCCGGAGGCCCCCTGCACGGACCCCCAAAGCTACGTTTGCAGTTTGAGGGGGCAAGACAAGCAAGCAGCCCCAGTCTCTGTGCCTCTGTGCGAGCAGTGCCATGGGCAGATGAGGCTGAGCAACAGCTTTCCAGGCTAGCTCTTTCTGCCTGCCAGCTATCTGCAGACGTTCGCATTTTCAGAGCAGGGCTGCCGGAGGCCCCCTGCACGGACCCCCAAAGCTACGTTTGAATTTGAGGGGGCAAGACAAGCAAGCAGCCCCAGTCTCTGTGCCTCTGTGCGAGCAGTGCCATAGGCAGATGAGGCTGAGCAACAGCTTTCCAGGCTAGCTCTTTCTGCCTGCCAGCTATCTGCAGACGTTCGCGTTTTCAGAGCAGGGCTGCCGGAGGCCCCCTGCACGGACCCCCAAAGCTACGTTTGAAGTTTGAGGGGGCAAGACAAGCAAGCAGCCCCAGTCTCTGTGCCTCTGTGCGAGCAGTGCCATGGGCAGATGAGGCTGAGCAACAGCTTTCCAGGCTAGCTCTTTCTGCCTGCCAGCTATCTGCAGACGTTCGCATTTTCAGAGCAGGGCTGCCGGAGGCCCCCTGCACGGACCCCCAAAGCTACGTTTGCAGTTTGAGGGGGCAAGACAAGCAAGCAGCCCCAGTCTCTGTGCCTCTGTGCGAGCAGTGCCATGGGCAGATGAGGCTGAGCAACAGCTTTCCAGGCTAGCTCTTTCTGCCTGCCAGCTATCTGCAGACGTTCGCATTTTCAGAGCAGGGCTGCCGGAGGCCCCCTGCACGGACCCCCAAAGCTACGTTTGAAGTTTGAGGGGGCAAGACAAGCAAGCAGCCCCAGTCTCTGTGTCTCTGTGCGAGCAGTGCCGTGGGCAGATGAGGCTGAGCAACAGCTTTCCAGGCTAGCTCTTTCTGCCTGCCAGCTATCTGCAGACGTTCGCATTTTCAGAGCAGGGCTGCCGGAGGCCCCCTGCACGGACCCCCAAAGCTACGTTTGAAGTTTGAGGGGGCAAGACAAGCAAGCAGCCCCAGTCTCTGTGCCTCTGTGCGAGCAGTGCCATGGGCAGATGAGGCTGAGCAACAGCTTTCCAGGCTAGCTCTTTCTGCCTGCCAGCTATCTGCAGACGTTCGCATTTTCAGAGCAGGGCTGCCGGAGGCCCCCTGCACGGACCCCCAAAGCTACGTTTGAAGTTTGAGGGGGCAAGACAAGCAAGCAGCCCCAGTCTCTGTGCCTCTGTGCGAGCAGTGCCATGGGCAGATGAGGCTGAGCAACAGCTTTCCAGGCTAGCTCTTTCTGCCTGCCAGCTATCTGCAGACGTTCGCATTTTCAGAGCAGGGCTGCCGGAGGCCCCCTGCACGGACCCCCAAAGCTACGTTTGAAGTTTGAGGGGGCAAGACAAGCAAGCAGCCCCAGTCTCTGTGCCTCTGTGCGAGCAGGGCCATGGGCAGATGAGGCTGAGCAACAGCTTTCCAGGCTAGCTCTTTCTGCCCGCGAGTTATCTGCAGAAGTACGCATTTTGGGAGCAGGGCTGCCGCAGGCGCCCGGCACGGACCCCCAAAGCTACGTTTGAAGTTTGAGGGGGCAGGACAAGCAAGCAGCCCCAGTCTCTGTGCCTCTGTGCGAGCAGTGCCATGGGCAGATGAGGCTGAGCAACAGCTTTCCAGGCTAGCTCTTTCTGCCTGCCAGCTATCTGCAGACGTTCGCATTTTCAGAGCAGGGCTGCCGGAGGCGCCCGGCACGGACCACCTCAACTACGTTTGAAGTTTGAGGTGACAAGACAAGCAAGCAGCCCCAGTCTCTGTGCCTCTGTGCGAGCAGTGCCATGGGCAGATGAGGCTGAGCAACAGCTTTCCAGGCTAGCACTTTCTGCCTGAGAGATATCTGCAGACGTTCGCATTTTGGGAGCAAGGCTGCCGCAGAAGCTTGGCAAAGACCACCAAAGCTACGTTTGAAGTTTGAGGTGGCAAGACAAGCAAGCAGCCCCAGTCTCTGTGCCTCTGTGCGAGCAGTGCCATGGGCAGATGAGGCTGAGCAACAGCTTTCCAGGCTAGCTCTTTCTGCCTGCCAGCTATCTGCAGACGTTCGCATTTTCAGAGCAGGGCTGCCGCAGGCCCCCTGCACGGACCCCCAAAGCTACGTTTGAAGTTTGAGGGGGCAAGACAAGCAAGCAGCCCCAGTCTCTGTGCCTCTGTGCGAGCAGTGCCATGGGCAGATGAGGCTGAGCAACAGCTTTCCAGGCTAGCTCTTTCTGCCTGCCAGCTATCTGCAGACGTTCGCGTTTTCAGAGCAGGGCTGCCGGAGGCCCCCTGCACGGACCCCCAAAGCTACGTTTGAAGTTTGAGGTGGCAAGACAAGCAAGCAGCCCCAGTCTCTGTGCCTCTGTGCGAGCAGTGCCATGGGCAGATGAGGCTGAGCAACAGCTTTCCAGGCTAGCTCTTTCTGCCCGCGAGTTATCTGCAGACGTTCGCATTTTGGGAGCAGGGCTGCCGCAGGTGCCCGGCACGGACCACCTAAGCTACTTTGGAAGTTTGAGGTGGCAAGACAAGCAAGCAGCCCCAGTCTCTGTGCCTCGGTGCGAACAGTGCCATGGGCAGATGAGGCTGAGCAACAGCGTTCCAGGCTAGCTCTTTCTGCCTGCCAGCTATCTGCAGACGTTCGCATTTTGGGAGCAGGGCTGCCGCAGGCGCCCGGCACGGACCACCTAAACTACGTTTGAAGTTTGAGGTGGCAAGACAAGCAAGCAGCCCCAGTCTCTGTACCTCTGTGCGAGCAGTGCCATGGGCAGATGAGGCTGAGCAACAGCTTTCCAGGCTAGGTCTTTCTGCTTGAGAGATATCTGCAGACGTTCGCATTTTGGGAGCAAGGCTGCCGCAGAAGCTTGGCACGGACCCCCAAAGCTACGTTTGAAGTTTGAGGGGGCAAGACAAGCAAGCAGCCCCAGTCTCTGTGCCTCTGTGCGAGCAGTGCCATGGGCAGATGAGGCTGAGCAACAGCTTTCCAGGCTAGCTCTTTCTGCCTGCCAGCTATCTGCAGACGTTCGCATTTTCAGAGCAGGGCTGCCGGAGGCCCCCTGCACGGACCCCCAAAGCTACGTTTGCAGTTTGAGGTGGCAAGACAAGCAAGCAGCCCCAGTCTCTGTGCCTCTGTGCGAGCAGTGCCATGGGCAGATGAGGCTGAGCAACAGCTTTCCAGGCTAGCTCTTTCTGCCTGCCAGCTATCTGCAGACGTTCGCATTTTCAGAGCAGGGCTGCCGGAGGCCCCCTGCACGGACCCCCAAAGCTACGTTTGAATTTGAGGGGGCAAGACAAGCAAGCAGCCCCAGTCTCTGTGCCTCTGTGCGAGCAGTGCCATGGGCAGATGAGGCTGAGCAACAGCTTTCCAGGCTAGCTCTTTCTGCCTGCCAGCTATCTGCAGACGTTCGCGTTTTCAGAGCAGGGCTGCCGGAGGCCCCCTGCACGGACCCCCAAAGCTACGTTTGAAGTTTGAGGGGGCAAGACAAGCAAGCAGCCCCAGTCTCTGTGCCTCTGTGCGAGCAGTGCCATGGGCAGATGAGGCTGAGCAACAGCTTTCCAGGCTAGCTCTTTCTGCCTGCCAGCTATCTGCAGACGTTCGCATTTTCAGAGCAGGGCTGCCGGAGGCCCCCTGCACGGACCCCCAAAGCTACGTTTGCAGTTTGAGGGGGAAGACAAGCAAGCAGCCCCAGTCTCTGTGCCTCTGTGCGAACAGTGCCATGGGCAGATGAGGCTGAGCAACAGCTTTCCAGGCTAGCTCTTTCTGCCTGCCAGCTATCTGCAGACGTTCGCATTTTCAGAGCAGGGCTGCCGGAGGCCCCCTGCAAGGACCCCCAAAGCTACGTTTGAAGTTTGAGGGGGCAAGACAAGCAAGCAGCCCCAGTCTCTGTGTCTCTGTGCGAGCAGTGCCGTGGGCAGATGAGGCTGAGCAACAGCTTTCCAGGCTAGCTCTTTCTGCCTGCCAGCTATCTGCAGACGTTCGCATTTTCAGAGCAGGGCTGCCGGAGGCCCCCTGCACGGACCCCCAAAGCTACGTTTGAAGTTTGAGGGGGCAAGACAAGCAAGCAGCCCCAGTCTCTGTGCCTCTGTGCGAGCAGTGCCATGGGCAGATGAGGCTGAGCAACAGCTTTCCAGGCTAGCTCTTTCTGCCTGCCAGCTATCTGCAGACGTTCGCATTTTCAGAGCAGGGCTGCCGGAGGCCCCCTGCACGGACCCCCAAAGCTACGTTTGCAGTTTGAGGGGGCAAGACAAGCAAGCAGCCCCAGTCTCTGTGCCTCTGTGCAAGCAGTGCCATGGGCAGATGAGGCTGAGCAACAGCTTTCCAGGCTAGCTCTTTCTGCCTGCCAGCTATCTGCAGACGTTCGCATTTTCAGAGCAGGGCTGCCGGAGGCCCCCTGCACGGACCCCCAAAGCTACGTTTGAAGTTTGAGGGGGCAAGACAAGCAAGCAGCCCCAGTCTCTGTGCCTCTGTGCGAGCAGTGCCATGGGCAGATGAGGCTGAGCAACAGCTTTCCAGGCTAGCTCTTTCTGCCTGCCAGCTATCTGCAGACGTTCGCATTTTCAGAGCAGGGCTGCCGGAGGCCCCCTGCACGGACCCCCAAAGCTACGTTTGAAGTTTGAGGTGGCAAGACAAGCAAGCAGCCCCAGTCTCTGTGCCTCTGTGCGAGCAGTGCCATGGGCAGATGAGGCTGAGCAACAGCTTTCCAGGCTAGCTCTTTCTGCCTGCGAGCTATCTGCAGACGTTCGCGTTTTCAGAGCAGGGCTGCCGGAGGCCCCCTGCACGGACCCCCAAAGCTACGTTTGCAGTTTGAGGGGGCAAGACAAGCAAGCAGCCCCAGTCTCTGTGCCTCTGTGCAAGCAGTGCCATGGGCAGATGAGGCTGAGCAACAGCTTTCCAGGCTAGCTCTTTCTGCCTGCCAGCTATCTGCAGACGTTCGCATTTTCAGAGCAGGGCTGCCGGAGGCCCCCTGCACGGACCCCCAAAGCTACGTTTGAATTTGAGGGGGCAAGACAAGCAAGCAGCCCCAGTCTCTGTGCCTCTGTGCGAGCAGTGCCATGGGCAGATGAGGCTGAGCAACAGCTTTCCAGGCTAGCTCTTTCTGCCTGCCAGCTATCTGCAGACGTTCGCGTTTTCAGAGCAGGGCTGCCGGAGGCCCCCTGCACGGACCCCCAAAGCTACGTTTGAAGTTTGAGGGGGCAAGACAAGCAAGCAGCCCCAGTCTCTGTGCCTCTGTGCGAGCAGTGCCATGGGCAGATGAGGCTGAGCAACAGCTTTCCAGGCTACCTCTTTCTGCCTGCCAGCTATCTGCAGACGTTCGCGTTTTCAGAGCAGGGCTGCCGGAGGAGCCCGGCACGGACCCCCAAAGCTACGTTTGAAGTTTGAGGTGGCAAGACAAGCAAGCAGCCCCAGTCTCTGTGCCTCTGTGCGAGCAGTGCCATGGGCAGATGAGGCTGAGCAACAGCTTTCCAGGCTAGCTCTTTCTGCCCGCGAGTTATCTGCAGACGTTCGCATTTTGGGAGCAGGGCTGCCGCAGGTGCCCGGCACGGACCACCTAAGCTACTTTGGAAGTTTGAGGTGGCAAGACAAGCAAGCAGCCCCAGTCTCTGTGCCTCGGTGCGAACAGTGCCATGGGCAGATGAGGCTGAGCAACAGCGTTCCAGGCTAGCTCTTTCTGCCTGCCAGCTATCTGCAGACGTTCGCATTTTGGGAGCAGGGCTGCCGCAGGCGCCCGGCACGGACCACCTAAACTACGTTTGAAGTTTGAGGTGGCAAGACAAGCAAGCAGCCCCAGTCTCTGTACCTCGGTGCGAGCAGTGCCATGGGCAGATGAGGCTGAGCAACAGCTTTCCAGGCTAGCTCTTTCTGCCTGAGAGATATCTGCAGACGTTCGCATTTTGGGAGCAAGGCTGCCGCAGAAGCTTGGCACGGACCCCCAAAGCTACGTTTGAAGTTTGAGGGGGCAAGACAAGCAAGCAGCCCCAGTCTCTGTGCCTCTGTGCGAGCAGTGCCATGGGCAGATGAGGCTGAGCAACAGCTTTCCAGGCTAGCTCTTTCTGCCTGCCAGCTATCTGCAGACGTTCGCATTTTCAGAGCAGGGCTGCCGGAGGCCCCCTGCACGGACCCCCAAAGCTACGTTTGCAGTTTGAGGTGGCAAGACAAGCAAGCAGCCCCAGTCTCTGTGCCTCTGTGCGAGCAGTGCCATGGGCAGATGAGGCTGAGCAACAGCTTTCCAGGCTAGCTCTTTCTGCCTGCCAGCTATCTGCAGACGTTCGCATTTTCAGAGCAGGGCTGCCGGAGGCCCCCTGCACGGACCCCCAAAGCTACGTTTGAATTTGAGGGGGCAAGACAAGCAAGCAGCCCCAGTCTCTGTGCCTCTGTGCGAGCAGTGCCATGGGCAGATGAGGCTGAGCAACAGCTTTCCAGGCTAGCTCTTTCTGCCTGCCAGCTATCTGCAGACGTTCGCGTTTTCAGAGCAGGGCTGCCGGAGGCCCCCTGCACGGACCCCCAAAGCTACGTTTGCAGTTTGAGGGGGCAAGACAAGCAAGCAGCCCCAGTCTCTGTGCCTCTGTGCGAACAGTGCCATGGGCAGATGAGGCTGAGCAACAGCTTTCCAGGCTAGCTCTTTCTGCCTGCCAGCTATCTGCAGACGTTCGCGTTTTCAGAGCAGGGCTGCCGGAGGCCCCCTGCACGGACCCCCAAAGCTACGTTTGAAGTTTGAGGGGGCAAGACAAGCAAGCAGCCCCAGTCTCTGTGCCTCTGTGCGAGCAGTGCCATGGGCAGATGAGGCTGAGCAACAGCTTTCCAGGCTAGCTCTTTCTGCCTGCCAGCTATCTGCAGACGTTCGCGTTTTCAGAGCAGGGCTGCCGGAGGAGCCCGGCACGGACCCCCAAAGCTACGTTTGAAGTTTGAGGTGGCAAGACAAGCAAGCAGCCCCAGTCTCTGTGCCTCTGTGCGAGCAGTGCCATGGGCAGATGAGGCTGAGCAACAGCTTTCCAGGCTAGCTCTTTCTGCCCGCGAGTTATCTGCAGACGTTCGCATTTTGGGAGCAGGGCTGCCGCAGGTGCCCGGCACGGACCACCTAAGCTACTTTGGAAGTTTGAGGTGGCAAGACAAGCAAGCAGCCCCAGTCTCTGTGCCTCGGTGCGAACAGTGCCATGGGCAGATGAGGCTGAGCAACAGCGTTCCAGGCTAGCTCTTTCTGCCTGCCAGCTATCTGCAGACGTTCGCATTTTCAGAGCAGGGCTGCCGGAGGCACCCTGCACGGACCCCCAAAGCTACGTTTGAAGTTTGAGGGGGCAAGACAAGCAAGCAGCCCCAGTCTCTGTGCCTCTGTGCGAGCAGTGCCATGGGCAGATGAGGCTGAGCAACAGCTTTCCAGGCTAGCTCTTTCTGCCTGCCAGCTATCTGCAGACGTTCGCATTTTGGGAGCAGGGCTGCCGGAGGCCCCCTGCACGGACCCCCAAAGCTACGTTTGCAGTTTGAGGTGGCAAGACAAGCAAGCAGCCCCAGTCTCTGTGCCTCTGTGCGAGCAGTGCCATGGGCAGATGAGGCTGAGCAACAGCTTTCCAGGCTAGCTCTTTCTGCCTGCCAGCTATCTGCAGACGTTCGCATTTTCAGAGCAGGGCTGCCGGAGGCCCCCTGCACGGACCCCCAAAGCTACGTTTGCAGTTTGAGGTGGCAAGACAAGCAAGCAGCCCCAGTCTCTGTGCCTCTGTGCGAGCAGTGCCATGGGCAGATGAGGCTGAGCAACGGCTTTCCAGGCTAGCTCTTTCTGCCTGCCAGCTATCTGCAGACGTTCGCGTTTTCAGAGCAGGGCTGCCGGAGGCCCCCTGCACGGACCCCCAAAGCTACGTTTGAAGTTTGAGGGGGCAAGACAAGCAAGCAGCCCCAGTCTCTGTGCCTCTGTGCGAGCAGTGCCATGGGCAGATGAGGCTGAGCAACAGCTTTCCAGGCTAGCTCTTTCTGCCCGCGAGTTATCTGCAGACGTTCGCATTTTGGGAGCAGGGCTGCCGCAGGTGCCCGGCACGGACCACCTAAGCTACTTTGGAAGTTTGAGGTGGCAAGACAAGCAAGCAGCCCCAGTCTCTGTGCCTCGGTGCGAACAGTGCCATGGGCAGATGAGGCTGAGCAACAGCGTTCCAGGCTAGCTCTTTCTGCCTGCCAGCTATCTGCAGACGTTCGCATTTTCAGAGCAGGGCTGCCGGAGGCACCCTGCACGGACCCCCAAAGCTACGTTTGAAGTTTGAGGGGGCAAGACAAGCAAGCAGCCCCAGTCTCTGTGCCTCTGTGCGAGCAGTGCCATGGGCAGATGAGGCTGAGCAACAGCTTTCCAGGCTAGCTCTTTCTGCCTGCCAGCTATCTGCAGACGTTCGCGTTTTCAGAGCAGGGCTGCCGGAGGCCCCCTGCACGGACCCCCAAAGCTACGTTTGAAGTTTGAGGGGGCAAGACAAGCAAGCAGCCCCAGTCTCTGTGCCTTTGTGCGAGCAGTGCCATGGGCAGATGAGGCTGAGCAACAGCTTTCCAGGCTAGCTCTTTCTGCCTGCCAGCTATCTGCAGACGTTCGCGTTTTCAGAGCAGGGCTGCCGGAGGCCCCCTGCACGGACCCCCAAAGCTACGTTTGCAGTTTGAGGGGGCAAGACAAGCAAGCAGCCCCAGTCTCTGTGCCTCTGTGCAAGCAGTGCCATGGGCAGATGAGGCTGAGCAACAGCTTTCCAGGCTAGCTCTTTCTGCCTGCCAGCTATCTGCAGACGTTCGCATTTTCAGAGCAGGGCTGCCGGAGGCCCCCTGCACGGACCCCCAAAGCTACGTTTGAAGTTTGAGGGGGCAAGACAAGCAAGCAGCCCCAGTCTCTGTGCCTCTGTGCGAGCAGGGCCATGGGCAGATGAGGCTGAGCAACAGCTTTCCAGGCTAGCTCTTTCTGCCTGCCAGCTATCTGCAGACGTTCGCATTTTCAGAGCAGGGCTGCCGGAGGCCCCCTGCACGGACCCCCAAAGCTACGTTTGAAGTTTGAGGGGGCAAGACAAGCAAGCAGCCCCAGTCTCTGTGCCTCTGTGCAAGCAGTGCCATGGGCAGATGAGGCTGAGCAACAGCTTTCCAGGCTAGCTCTTTCTGCCTGCCAGCTATCTGCAGACGTTCGCATTTTCAGAGCAGGGCTGCCGCAGGCCCCCTGCACGGACCCCCAAAGCTACGTTTGAAGTTTGAGGGGGCAAGACAAGCAAGCAGCCCCAGTCTCTGTACCTCTGTGCGAGCAGTGCCATGGGCAGATGAGGCTGAGCAACAGCTTTCCAGGCTAGCTCTTTCTGCCTGCGAGCTATCTGCAGACTTTTGCATTTTCAGAGCAGGGCTGCCGGAGGAGCCCTGCACGGACCCCCAAAGCTACGTTTGAAGTTTGAGGTGGCAAGACAAGCAAGCAGCCCCAGTCTCTGTGCCTCTGTGCGAGCAGTGCCATGGGCAGATGAGGCTGAGCAACAGCTTTCCAGGCTAGCTCTTTCTGCCCGCGAGTTATCTGCAGACGTTCGCATTTTGGGAGAAGGGCTGCCGCAGGCGCCCGGCACGGACCACCTAAGCTACTTTGGAACTTTGAGGTGGCAAGACAAGCAAGCAGCCCCAGTCTCTGTGCCTCGGTGCGAACAGTGCCATGGGCAGATGAGGCTGAGCAACAGTTTTCCAGGCTAGCTCTTTCTGCCTGCCAGCTATCTGCAGACGTTCGCATTTTGGGAGCAGGGCTGCCGGAGGCGCCCGGCACGGACCACCTCAACTACGTTTGAAGTTTGAGGTGGCAAGACAAGCAAGCAGCCCCAGTCTCTGTACCTCTGTGCGAGCAGTGCCATGGGCAGATGAGGCTGAGCAACAGCTTTCCAGGCTAGCTCGTTCTGCCCGCGAGTTATCTGCAGACGTTCGCATTTTGGGAGCAGGGCTGCCGCAGAAGCTTGGCACGGACCACCTAAGTTACGTTTGAAGTTTGAGGTGGCAAGACAAGTAAGCAGCCCCAGTCTCTGTGCCTCTGTGCGAGCAGTGCCATGGGCAGATGAGGCTGAGCAACAGCTTTCCAGGCTAGCTCTTTCTGGCTCAAAGCTACCTGCAGACGTTCGCATTTTCAGAGCAGGGCTGCCGGAGAAGCCCGGCACGGACCCCCAAAGCTATGTTTGAAGTTTGAGGGGGCAAGACAAGCAAGCAGCCCCAGTCTCTGTGCCTCTGTGCGAGCAGTGCCATGGGCAGATGCGGCTGAGCAACAGCTTTCCAGGCTAGCTCTTTCTGCCCGCGAGTTATCTGCAGACGTTCGCATTTTGGGAACAGGGCTGCCGCAGGCGCCCGGTACGGACCCCCAAAGCTACTTTGGAAGTTTGAGGTGGCAAGACAAGCAAGCAGCCCCAGTCTCTGTGCCTCGGTGCGAACAGTGCCATGGGCAGATGAGGCTGAGCAACAGCGTTCCAGGCTAGCTCTTTCTGCCTGCGAGCTATCTGCAGACGTTCGCATTTTGGGAGCAGGGCTGCCGCAGGCTCCCGGCACGGACGACCTAAACTACGTTTGAAGTTTGAGGTGGCAAGACAAGCAAGCAGCCCCAGTCTCTGTACCTCTGTGCGAGCAGTGCCATGGGCAGATGAGGCTGAGCAACAGCTTTCCAGGCTAGCTCTTTCTGCCTGAGAGATATCTGCAGACGTTCGCATTTTGGGAGCAAGGCTGCCGCAGAAGCTTGGCACGGACCCCCAAAGCTACGTTTGAAGTTTGAGGGGGCAAGACAAGCAAGCAGCCCCAGTCTCTGTGCCTCTGTGCGAGCAGGGCCATGGGCAGATGAGGCTGAGCAACAGCTTTCCAGGCTAGCTCTTTCTGCCTGCCAGCTATCCGCAGACGTTCGCATTTTCAGAGCAGGGCTGCCGGAGGCCCCCTGCACAGACCCCCAAAGCTACGTTTGAAGTTTGAGGGGACAAGACAAGCAAGCAGCCCCAGTCTCTGTGCCTCTGTGCGAGCAGTGCCATGGGCAGATGAGGCTGAGCAACAGCTTTCCAGGCTAGCTCTTTCTGGCTCACAGCTATCTGCAGACGTTTGCATTTTCAGAGCAGGGCTGCCGGAGGCCCCCTGCACGGACCCCCAAAGCTACGTTTGAAGTTTGAGGGGGCAAGACAAGCAAGCAGCCCCAGTCTCTGTGCCTCTGTGCGAGCAGTGCCATGGGCAGATGAGGCTGAGCAACAGCTTTCCAGGCTAGCTCTTTCTGCCCGCGAGTTATCTGCAGACGTTCGCATTTTGGGAGCAGGGCTGCCGCAGGGGCCCGGCACGGACCCCCAAAGCTACTTTGGAAGTTTGAGGTGGCAAGACAAGCAAGCAGCCCCAGTCTCTGTACCTCTGTGCGAGCAGTGCCATGGGCAGATGAGGCTGAGCAACAGTTTTCCAGGCTAGCTCTTTCTGCCTGCGAGCTATCTGCAGACGTTCGCATTTTGGGAGCAAGGCTGCCGCAGAAGCTTGGCACGGACCCCCAAAGCTACGTTTGAAGTTTGAGGGGGCAAGACAAGCAAGCAGCCCCAGTCTCTGTGCCTCTGTGCGAGCAGTGCCATGGGCAGATGAGGCTGAGCAACAGCTTTCCAGGCTACCTCTTTCTGCCTGCCAGCTATCTGCAGACGTTCGTGTTTTCAGAGCAGGGCTGCCGGAGGCCCCCTGCACGGACCCCCAAAGCTACGTTTGAAGTTTGAGGGGGCAAGACAAGCAAGCAGCCCCAGTCTCTGTGCCTCTGTGCGAGCAGTGCCATGGGCAGATGAGGCTGAGCAACAGCTTTCCAGGCTAGCTCTTTCTGCCTGCCAGCTATCTGCAGACGTTCGCATTTTCAGAGCAGGGCTGCCGGAGGCCCCCTGCACGGACCCCCAAAGCTACGTCTGCAGTTTGAGGTGGCAAGACAAGCAAGCAGCCCCAGTCTCTGTGCCTCTGTGCGAGCAGTGCCATGGGCAGATGAGGCTGAGCAACAGCTTTCCAGGCTAGCTCTTTCTGCCTGCCAGCTATCTGCAGACGTTCGCATTTTCAGAGCAGGGCTGCCGGAGGCCCCCTGCACGGACCCCCAAAGCTACGTTTGAAGTTTGAGGGGGCAAGACAAGCAAGCAGCCCCAGTCTCTGTGCCTCTGTGCGAGCAGTGCCATGGGCAGATGAGGCTGAGCAACAGCTTTCCAGGCTAGCTCTTTCTGCCTGCCAGCTATCTGCAGACGTTCGCATTTTCAGAGCAGGGCTGCCGGAGGCCCCCTGCACGGACCCCCAAAGCTACGTTTGAAGTTTGAGGTGGCAAGACAAGCAAGCAGCCCCAGTCTCTGTGCCTCTGTGCGAGCAGTGCCATGGGCAGATGAGGCTGAGCAACAGCTTTCCAGGCTAGCTCTTTCTGCCTGCCAGCTATCTGCAGACGTTCGCGTTTTCAGAGCAGGGCTGCCAGAGGCCCCCTGCACGGACCCCCAAAGCTACGTTTGAATTTGAGGGGGCAAGACAAGCAAGCAGCCCCAGTCTCTGTGCCTCTGTGCGAGCAGGGCCATGGGCAGATGAGGCTGAGCAACAGCTTTCCAGGCTAGCTCTTTCTGCCTGCCAGCTATCTGCAGACGTTCGCATTTTCAGAGCAGGGCTGCCGGAGGCACCCTGCACGGACCCCCAAAGCTACGTTTGAAGTTTAAGGGGGCAAGACAAGCAAGCAGCCCGAGTCTCTGTGCCTCTGTGCGAGCAGTGCCATGGGCAGATGAGGCTGAGCAACAGCTTTCCAGGCTAGCTCTTTCTTCCTGCGAGCTATCTGCAGACGTTCGCATTTTCAGAGCAGGGCTGCCGGAGGCCCCCTGCACGGACCCCCAAAGCTACGTTTGAAGTTTGAGGTGGCAAGACAAGCAAGCAGCCCCAGTCTCTGTGCCTCTGTGCGAGCAGTGCCATGGGCAGATGAGGCTGAGCAACAGCTTTCCAGGCTAGCTCTTTCTGCCTGCCAGCTATCTGCAGACGTTCGCATTTTCAGAGCAGGGCTGCCGGAGGCCCCCTGCACGGACCCCCAAAGCTACGTTTGCAGTTTGAGGGGGCAAGACAAGCAAGCAGCCCCAGTCTCTGTGCCTCTGTGCGAGCAGTGCCATGGGCAGATGAGGCTGAGCAACAGCTTTCCAGGCTAGCTCTTTCTGCCTGCCAGCTATCTGCAGACGTTCGCGTTTTCAGAGCAGGGCTGCCGGAGGCCCCCTGCACGGACCCCCAAAGCTACGTTTGAAGTTTGAGGGGGCAAGACAAGCAAGCAGCCCCAGTCTCTGTGCCTCTGTGCGAGCAGTGCCATGGGCAGATGAGGCTGAGCAACAGCTTTCCAGGCTAGCTCTTTCTGCCTGCCAGCTATCTGCAGACGTTCGCGTTTTCAGAGCAGGGCTGCCGGAGGCCCCCTGCACGGACCCCCAAAGCTACGTTTGAAGTTTGAGGGAGCAAGACAAGCAAGCAGCCCCAGTCTCTGTGCCTCTGTGCGAGCAGTGCCATGGGCAGATGAGGCTGAGCAACAGCTTTCCAGGCTAGCTCTTTCTGCCTGCCAGCTATCTGCAGACGTTCGCGTTTTCAGAGCAGGGCTGCCGGAGGCCCCCTGCACGGACCCCCAAAGCTACGTTTGCAGTTTGAGGTAGCAAGACAAGCAAGCAGCCCCAGTCTCTGTGCCTCGGTGCGAGCAGTGCCATGGGCAGATGAGGCTGAGCAACAGCTTTCCAGGCTAGCTCTTTCTGCCTGCCAGCTATCTGCAGACGTTCGCATTTTCAGAGCAGGGCTGCCGGAGGCCCCCTGCACGGACCCCCAAAGCTACGTTTGAAGTTTGAGGTGGCAAGACAAGCAAGCAGCCCCAGTCTCTGTGCCTCTGTGCGAGCAGTGCCATGGGCAGATGAGGCTGAGCAACAGCTTTCCAGGCTAGCTCTTTCTGCCTGCCAGCTATCTGCAGACGTTCGCGTTTTCAGAGCAGGGCTGCCGGAGGCCCCCTGCACGGACCCCCAAATCTACGTTTGAAGTTTGAGGGGGCAAGACAAGCAAGCAGCCCCAGTCTCTGTGCCTCTGTGCAAGCAGTGCCATGGGCAGATGAGGCTGAGCAACAGCTTTCCAGGCTAGCTCTTTCTGCCTGCCAGCTATCTGCAGACGTTCGCATTTTCAGAGCAGGGCTGCCGGAGGCCCCCTGCACGGACCCCCAAAGCTACGTTTGAAGTTTGAGGGGGCAAGACAAGCAAGCAGCCCCAGTCTCTGTGCCTCTGTGCGAGCAGTGCCATGGGCAGATGAGGCTGAGCAACAGCTTTCCAGGCTAGCTCTTTCTGCCTGCCAGCTATCTGCAGACGTTCGCATTTTCAGAGCAGGGCTGCCGGAGGCCCCCTGCACGGACCCCCAAAGCTACGTTTGAAGTTTGAGGGGGCAAGACAAGCAAGCAGCCCCGGTCTCTGTGCCTCTGTGCGAGCAGTGCCATGGGAAGATGAGGCGGAGCAAGAGCTTTCCAGGCTAGCTCTTTCTGCCTGCCAGCTATCTGCAGACGTTCGCATTTTGGGAGCAGGGCTGCCGGAGGCTCCCAGCACAGACCACCTAAACTACGTTTGAAGTTTGAGGTGGCAAGACAAGCAAACAGCCCCAGTCTCTGTGCCTCTGTGCGAGCAGGGCCATGGGCAGATGAGGCTGAGCAACAGCTTTCCAGGCTAGCTCTTTCTGCCTGCGAGCTATCTGCAGACGTTTCCATTTTCAGAGCAGGGCTGCCGGAGGCGCCCGGCACGGACCACCTAAGATAAGTTGGAAGTTTGAGGTGGCAAGACAAGCAAGCAGCCCCGGTCTTTGTGCCTCGGTGCGAGCAGTGCCATGGGCAGATGAGGCTGAGCAACAGCTTTCCAGGCTAGCTCTTTCTGTCTGCAAGCTATCTGCAGACGTTCGCATTTTCAGAGCAGGGCTGCCGCAGGCCCCCTGCACGGACCCCCAAAGCTACGTTTGAAGTTTGAGGGGGCAAGACAAGCAAGCAGCCCCAGTCTCTGTGCCTCTGTGCGAGCAGTGCCATGGGAAGATGAGGCGGAGCAACAGCTTTCCAGGCTAGCTCTTTCCGCCTGCCAGCTATCTGCAGACGTTCGCATTTTCAGAGCAGGACTGCGAATGGAGCCCAACAGGGACCCCCTATCCCCGCGCTTCGTTTGAGGTTTCCCGCCCCCCAATGCTGTCCTGCTCTCTGTCCCTTTCCTCTCTCTGTTATTCTTTCCTGTTCCCTGTGTCTGTTTTTTAATTCCTCCCTCTCTGTCCCTCAGCCCAGTGCTTTTTTTTCCCTTCTTCTTCTTTGCTGCCCAGCCGAGGCTTTTCCCCCTGCGTGTCTCTTCTGCTCCCCTGTCTGTTATTTTTGCCTGTCTTTCACTTTATCCTACCTCCCTGTCCCCTTTTTCTCTCTCATTATCACCTTGTCTCGCTCCCTGTCCCTGTCTTTCTCTGACAATTTATCCTGCTCCTTGTCCTTCTCTCCATTTGCTGTTATTTCCCGTGCTTCTTCTGACCTTTCCTTCCTTCTTTTTCTATCCTACTGCCCCAGTGCCTCTTTTGCCACCGCTGTCCTGCTCCCTGGCCCTTGTTTCCTCTCACTGTTCCTCTGTCCTGCTTCCTGTCCCCGGTTTTTCTCTTTCTCTATCCTGCTGCCTGTCTGGTCTTTTCTTAGTGTACATCCCTGTCCAGCCGGCTCTCCCTTTTTGCCTTTCTCTCCTTCTCTGTCCTGCTTCCCGGCCCGTTCTTGTCTTCCTCTCTCTCTGTCCTCTAGCCCCTTGCTGGTTTGTGTTGGGATTCCAACCCTAACCACCCCCTTCTTCGTCTGACCCTTTCTTTGTTTCTTAGTACCTTTTTTCCTGTTGCCTGTCCTTTTTCTCTCTCTGTCAGTGTGTCCTGCACTGCGTGGGACGGGGGTGGGAGGCTGAAAAATGGTGGGAAGCTGATGCGGGGGGATTCAGGCTGGAAAGAGGTAGGAGGTTGCAGAGGGGTTGGAAGCTGAATGAAGTAGAGGCCAGAAAAATGAGAGGTGGGGGCTGACGAGGGGTGGGAGGCTGGAGGTGTGGCCAAGGAGGGGGGAGTAGAGGCCAGCAGTAAAAGGAGGCCGGGAAGGGGTGGGAGGCTGCAGAGGGGAGGGAGGCCAGAGTCAAGAGTAGAGGTCAGCAAAAAAAGGAGGCCGGGAAGGGGTGGGAGGCTGCAGAGGGGTGGGAGGCAATGGGCGAGAGTAGAGGCCAGGAAAAAAAGGAGGTAGAGAAGGGGTGGGAGGCTGCAGAGTGGTGGGAGGCCGGGGGCGAGAGTAGAGGCCAGGAAAAAAAGGAGGCCGGGAAGGGGTGGGAGGCTGCAGAGGGGAGGGAGGCAATGGGCGAGAGTAGAGGCCAGGAAGAAAAAAGAGGCCGGGAAGGGGTGGGAGGCTGCAGAGAGGTGGGAGGCCAAGGGCGACAGTAGAGGCCAGAAAAAAAAGGAGGCCGGAAAGGGGTGGGAGGCTGCAGAGGGGTGGGAGGCCGGGGGTAAGAGTAGAGGCCAGGAAAAAAAGGAGACCGGGAAGTGGTGGGAGGCTGCAGAGGGGAGGGAGGCTGGGGGCGAGAGTAGAGGCCAGGAAAAATAGGAGGCCGGAAAAGGGTGGGAGGCTGCAGAGGGGTGGGAGGCCAGGGGCGAGAGTAGAGGCCAGAAAAAAAAGGAGGCCGGAAAGGGGTGGGAGGCTGCAGAGGGGTGGGAGGCCGGGGGTAAGAGTAGAGGCCAGAAAAAAAGGAGGCCGGGAAGGGGTGGGAGGCTGCAGAGGGGTGGGAGGCAATGGGCCAGAGTAGAGGCCAGGAAGAAAAAGAAGGACAGGAAGGGGTGGGAGTCTGCAGAGGGTTGGGAGGCAATGGGCGAGAGTAAAGGTTAGGAAATAAAGGAGGTCGGGAAGGGGTGGGAGGCCGGTGAGATGCGAGTAGGGGCCAGAAAGTCTCTTTTCTTCTCGCTTCTTCCCTGTATTTATCTTTCTTTTCTGCCTTCTTTATTCCTCTAATTCAAGTTCTATCTCGATCCCTGTGTTCTCCTTCCACTCATCATATTCTAGCCTTTTCTCTGTCCTATTCTTGCATATAGTGTGCAGTGGAGGATTCTTGTCTAGGAAGCGACGTCTCGTATGAGCTCTAAGACACCCACATGCATTTTGGTGCTGGGCACCAATGACGCACAGGAGCAGTGCCATGGGCAGATGAGGCTGAGCAACAGCTTTCCAGGCTAGCTCTTTCTGCCTGCCAGCTATCTGCAGACGTTCGCATTTTGGGAGCAGGGCTGCCGGAGGCCCCCTGCACGGACCCCCAAAGCTACGTTTGAAGTTTGAGGGGGCAAGACAAGCAAGCAGCCCCGGTCTCTGTGCCTCTGTGCGAGCAGTGCCATGGGCAGATGAGGCTGAGCAACAGCTTTCTAGGCTAGCTCTTTCTGCCTGCCAGCTATCTGCAGACGTTCGCATTTTCAGAGCAGGGCTGCCGGAGGCCCCCTGCACGGACCCCCAAAGCTACGTTTGAAGTTTGAGGGGGCAAGAGAAGCAAGCAGCCCCAGTCTCTGTGCCTCTGTGCGAGCAGGGCCATGGGCAGATGAGGCTGAGCAACAGCTTTCCAGGCTAGCTCTTTCTGCCTGCCAGCTATCTGCAGACGTTCGCATTTTCAGAGCAGGGCTGCCGGAGGCCCCCTGCACGGACCCCCAAAGCTACGTTTGAAGTTTGAGGGGGCAAGACAAGCAAGCAGCCCCAGTCTCTGTGCCTCTGTGCTAGCAGGGCCATGGGCAGATGAGGCTGAGCAACAGCTTTCCAGGCTAGCTCTTTCTGCCTGCCAGCTATCTGCAGACGTTCGCATTTTCAGAGCAGGGCTGCCGGAGGCCCCCTGCACGGACCCCCAAAGCTACGTTTGAAGTTTGAGGGGGCAAGACAAGCAAGCAGCCCCAGTCTCTGTGCCTCTGTGCGAGCAGTGCCATGGGCAGATGAGGCTGAGCAACAGCTTTCCAGGCTAGCTCTTTCTGCCTGCCAGCTATCTGCAGACGTTCGCATTTTCAGAGCAGGGCTGCCGGAGGCCCCCTGCACGGACCCCCAAAGCTACGTTTGAAGTTTGAGGGGGCAAGACAAGCAAGCAGCCCCAGTCTCTGTGCCTCTGTGCGAGCAGTGCCATGGGCAGATGAGGCTGAGCAACAGCTTTCCAGGCTAGCTCTTTCTGGCTGACAGCTATCTGCAGACGTTCGCATTTTCAGAGCAGGGCTGCCGGAGGCCCCCTGCACGGACCACCTAAGCTACTTTGGAAGTTTGAGGTGGCAAGACAAGCAAGCAGCCCCAGTCTCTGTGCCTCTGTGCGAGCAGTGCCATGGGCAGATGAGGCTGAGCAACAGCGTTCCAGGCTAGCTCTTTCTGCCTGCGAGCTATCTGCAGACGTTCGCATTTTGGGAGCAGGGCTGCCGGAGGCGCCCTGCACGGACCACCTAAACTACGTTTGAAGTTTGAGGTGGCAAGACAAGCAAGCAGCCCCAGTCTCTGTGCCTCGGTGCGAGCAGTGCCATGGGCAGATGAGGCTGAGCAACAGCTTTCCAGGCTAGCTCTTTCTGCCTGCCAGCTATCTGCAGACGTTCGCATTTTCAGAGCAGGGCTGCCGCAGAAGCTTGGCACGGACCCCCAAAGCTACGTTTGAAGTTTGAGGGGGCAAGACAAGCAAGCAGCCCCAGTCTCTGTGCCTCTGTGCGAGCAGTGCCATGGGCAGATGAGGCTGAGCAACAGCTTTCCAGGCTAGCTCTTTCTGCCTGCCAGCTATCTGCAGACGTTCGCATTTTCAGAGCACGGCTGCCGGAGGCCCCCTGCACGGACCCCCAAAGCTACGTTTGAATTTGAGGGGGCAAGACAAGCAAGCAGCCCCAGTCTCTGTGCCTCTGTGCGAGCAGTGCCATGGGCAGATGAGGCTGAGCAACAACTTTCCAGGCTAGCTCTTTCTGCCTGCCAGCTATCTGCAGACGTTCGCGTTTTCAGAGCAGGGCTGCCGGAGGCCCCCTGCACGGACCCCCAAAGCTACGTTTGAAGTTTGAGGGGGCAAGACAAGCAAGCAGCCCCAGTCTCTGTGCCTCTGTGCGAGCAGTGCCATGGGCAGATGAGGCTGAGCAACAGCTTTCCAGGCTAGCTCTTTCTGCCTGCCAGTTATCTGCAGACGTTCGCGTTTTCAGAGCAGGGCTGCCGGAGGCCCCCTGCACGGACCCCCAAAGCTACGTTTGCAGTTTGAGGGGGCAAGACAAGCAAGCAGCCCCAGTCTCTGTGCCTCTGTGCAAGCAGTGCCATGGGCAGATGAGGCTGAGCAACAGCTTTCCAGGCTAGCTCTTTCTGCCTGCCAGCTATCTGCAGACGTTCGCATTTTCAGAGCAGGGCTGCCGGAGGCCCCCTGCACGGACCCCCAAAGCTACGTTTGAAGTTTGAGGGGGCAAGACAAGCAAGCAGCCCCAGTCTCTGTGCCTCTGTGCGAGCAGTGCCATGGGCAGATGAGGCTGAGCAACAGCTTTCCAGGCTAGCTCTTTCTGCCTGCCAGCTATCTGCAGACGTTCGCATTTTCAGAGCAGGGCTGCCGGAGGCCCCCTGCACGGACCCCCAAAGCTACGTTTGAAGTTTGAGGGGGCAAGACAAGCAAGCAGCCCCAGTCTCTGTGCCTCTGTGCGAGCAGTGCCATGGGCAGATGAGGCTGAGCAACAGCTTTCCAGGCTAGCTCTTTCTGCCTGCCAGCTATCTGCAGACGTTCGCATTTTCAGAGCAGGGCTGCCGGAGGCCCCCTGCACGGACCCCCAAAGCTACGTTTGAAGTTTGAGGTGGCAAGACAAGCAAACAGCCCCAGTCTCTGTGCCTCTGTGCGAGCAGGGCCATGGGCAGATGAGGCTGAGCAACAGCTTTCCAGGCTAGCTCTTTCTGTCTGCAAGCTATCTGCAGACGTTCGCATTTTCAGAGCAGGGCTGCCGGAGGCCCCCTGCACGGACCCCCAAAGCTACGTTTGAAGTTTGAGGGGGCAAGACAAGCAAGCAGCCCCAGTCTCTGTGCCTCTGTGCGAGCAGTGCCATGGGAAGATGAGGCGGAGCAACAGCTTTCCAGGCTAGCTCTTTCTGCCTGCCAGCTATCTGCAGACGTTCGCATTTTCAGAGCAGGACTGCGAATGGAGCCCAACAGGGACCCCCTATCCCCGCGCTTCGTTTGAGGTTTCCCGCCCCCCAATGCTGTCCTGCTCTCTGTCCCTTTCCTCTCTCTGTTATTCTGTCCTGTTCCCTGTGTCTGTTTTTTAATTCCTCCCTCTCTGTCCCTCAGCCCAGTGCTTTTTTTTCCCTTCTTCTTCTTTGCTGCCCAGCCGAGGCTTTTCCCCCTGCGTGTCTGTTCTGCTCCCCTGTCTGTTATTTTTGCCTGTCTTTCACTTTATCCTACCTCCCTGTCCCCTTTTTCTCTCTCATTATCACCTTGTCTCGCTCCCTGTCCCTGTCTTTCTCTGACAATTTGTCCTGCTCCTTGTCCTTCTCTCCATTTGCTGTTATTTCCCGTTCTTCTTCTGACCTTTCCTTCCTTCTTTTTCTATCCTACTGCCCCAGTGCCTCTTTTGCCACCGCTGTCCTGCTCCCTGGCCCTTGTTTCCTCTCACTGTTCCTCTGTCCTGCTTCCTGTCCCCGGTTTTTCTCTTTCTCTATCCTGCTGCCTGTCTGGTCTTTTCTTAGTGTACATCCCTGTCCAGCCGGCTCTCCCTTTTTGCCTTTCTCTCCTTCTCTGTCCTGCTTCCCGGCCCGTTCTTGTCTTCCTCTCTCTCTGTCCTCTAGCCCCTTGCTGGTTTGTGTTGGGATTCCAACCCTAACCACCCCCTTCTTCGTCTGACCCTTTCTTTGTTTCTTAGTACCTTTTTTCCTGTTGCCTGTCCTTTTTCTCTCTCTGTCAGTGTGTCCTGCACTGCGTGGGACGGGGGTGGGAGGCTGAAAAACGGTGGGAAGCTGATGGGGGGGGATTCAGGCTGGAAAGAGGTAGGAGGTTGCAGAGGGGTTGGAAGCTGAATGAAGTAGAGGCCAGAAAAATGAGAGGTGGGGGCTGACGAGGGGTGGGAGGCTGGAGGTGTGGCCAAGGAGGGGGGAGTAGAGGCCAGCAGTAAAAGAAGGCCGGGAAGGGGTGGGAGGCTGCAGAGGGGAGGGAGGCCAGAGTCAAGAGTAGAGGTCAGCAAAAAAAGGAGGCCGGGAAGGGGTGGGAGGCTGCAGAGGGGTGGGAGGCAATGGGCGAGAGTAGAGGCCAGGAAGAAAAAGGAGGTAGAGAAGGGGTGGGAGGCTGCAGAGTGGTGGGAGGCCGGGGGCGAGAGTAGAGGCCAGGAAAAAAAGGAGGCCGGGAAGGGGTGGGAGGCTGCAGAGGGGAGGGAGGCAATGGGCGAGAGTAGAGGCCAGGAAGAAAAAAGGTGCCAGGAAGGGGTGGGAGGCTGCAGAGGGGTGGGAGGCTGGGGGCAAGAGTAGAGGTCAGGAAGAAAAAAGAGGCCGGGAAGGGGTGGGAGGCTGCAGAGAGGTGGGAGGCCAAGGGCGACAGTAGAGGCCAGAAAAAAAAGGAGGCCGGGAAGTGGTGGGAGGCTGCAGAGGGGTGGGAGGCTGGGGGTAAGAGTAGAGGCCAGGAAAAAAAGGAGACCGGGAAGTGGTGGGAGGCTGCAGAGGGGAGGGAGGCTGGGGGCAAGAGTAGAGGCCAGGAAAAATAGGAGGCCGGAAAAGGGTGGGAGGCTGCAGAGGGGTGGGAGGCCAGGGGCGAGAGTAGAGGCCAGAAAAAAAAGGAGGCCGGAAAGGGGTGGGAGGCTGAAGAGGGGAGGGAGGCCAGAGTCAAGAGTAGAGGTCAGCAAAAAAAGGAGGCCGGGAAGGGGTGGGAGGCTGCAGAGGGGAGGGAGGCAATGGGCGAGAGTAGAGGCCAGGAAGAAAAAAGGTGCCAGGAAGGGGTGGGAGGCTGCAGAGGGGTGGGAGGCCGGGGGCAAGAGTAGAGGCCTGGAAGAAAAAAGAGGCCGGGAAGGGGTGGGAGGCTGCAGAGTGGTGGGAGGCCAGGGGCGAGAGTAGAGGCCAGGAAAAAAAGGAGGCCGCGAAGGGGTGGGAGGCTGCAGAGGGGTGGGAGGCCGGGGGCAAGAGTAGAGGCCAGAAAAAAAAGGAGGACGGGAAGGGGTGGGAGGCTGCAGAGAGGTGGGAGGCCAAGGGCGACAGTAGAGGCCAGAAAAAAAAGGAGGCTGGAAAAGGGTGGGAGGCTGCAGAGGGGTGGGAGGCCAGGGGCGAGAGTAGAGGCCAGAAAAAAAAGGAGGCCGGAAAGGGGTGGGAGGCTTCAGAGGGGTGGGAGGCCGGGGGTAAGAGTAGAGGCCAGGAAAAAAAGGAGGCCGGGAAGGGGTGGGAGGCTGCAGAGGGGTGGGAGGCAATGGGCCAGAGTAGAGGCCAGGAAGAAAAAGAAGGACAGGAAGGGGTGGGAGTCTGCAGAGGGTTGGGAGGCAATGGGCGAGAGTAAAGGTTAGGAAATAAAGGAGGCCGGGAAGGGGTGGGAGGCCGGTGAGATGCGAGTAGGGGCCAGAAAGTCTCTTTTCTTCTCGCTTCTTCCCTGTATTTATCTTTCTTTTCTGCCTTCTTTATTCCTCTAATTCAAGTTCTATCTCGATCCCTGTGTTCTCCTTCCACTCATCATATTCTAGCCTTTTCTCTGTCCTATTCTTGCATATAGTGTGCAGTGGAGGATTCTTGTCTAGGAAGCGACGTCTCGTATGAGCTCTAAGACACCCACATGCATTTTGGTGCTGGGCACCAATGATGCACAGGAGCAGTGCCATGGGCAGATGAGGCTGAGCAACAGCTTTCCAAGCTAGCTCTTTCTGCCTGCCAGCTATCAGCAGACGTTCGCATTTTCAGAGCAGGGCTGCCGGAGGCCCCCTGCACGGACCCCCAAAACTACATTTGAAGTTTGAGGGAGCAAGACAAGCAAGCAGCCCCAGTCTCTGTGCCTCTGTGCGAGCAGTGCCATGGGCAGATGAGGCTGAGCAACAGCTTTCCAGGCTAGCTCTTTCTGCCTGCCAGCTATCTGCAGACGTTCGCATTTTCAGAGCAGGGCTTCCGCAGGCGCCCAACACGGACCCCCAAAGCTACGTTTGAAGTTTGAGGGGGCAAGACAAGCAAGCAGCCCCAGTCTCTGTGCCTCTGTGCGAGCAGTGCCATGGGCAGATGAGGCTGAGCAACAGCTTTCCAGGCTAGCTCTTTCTGCCTGCCAGCTATCTGCAGACGTTCGCATTTTCAGAGCAGGGCTGCCGCAGGCCCCCTGCACGGAACCCCAAAGCTACGTTTGAAGTTTGAGGGGGCAAGACAAGCAAGCAGCCCCAGTCTCTGTGCCTCGGTGCGAGCAGTGCCATGGGCAGATGAGGCTGAGCAACAGCTTTCCAGGCTAGCTCTTTCTGCCTGCGAGCTATCTGCAGATGTTCGCATTTTCAGAGCAGGGCTGCCGCAGGCCCCCTGCACGGACCCCCAAAGCTACGTTTGAAGTTTGAGGGGGCAAGACAAGCAAGCAGCCCCAGTCTCTGTGCCTCTGTGCGAGCAGTGCCATGGGCAGATGAGGCTGAGCAACAGCTTTCCAGGCTAGCTCTTTCTGCCTGCGAGCTGTCTGCAGACGTTCGCATTTTCAGAGCAGGGCTGCCGCAGGCCCCCTGCACGGACCCCCAAAACTACGTTTGAAGTTTGAGGGGGCAAGACAAGCAAGCAGCCCCAGTCTCTGTGCCTCTGTGCGAGCAGTGCCATGGGCAGATGAGGCTGAGCAACAGCTTTCCAGGCTAGCTCTTTCTGCCTGCCAGCTATCTGCAGACGTTCGCATTTTCAGAGCAGGGCTTCCGCAGGCGCCCAACACGGACCACCAAAGCTACGTTTGAAGTTTGAGGGGGCAAGACAAGCAAGCAGCCCCAGTCTCTGTGCCTCTGTGCGAGCAGTGCCATGGGCAGATGAGGCTGAGCAACAGCTTTCCAGGCTAGCTCTTTCTGCCTGCCAGCTATCTGCAGATGTTCGCATTTTCAGAGCAGGGCTGCCGGAGCCCCCTGCACGGACCCCCAAAGCTACGTTTGAAGTTTGAGGGGGCAAGACAAGCAAGCAGCCCCCGTCTCTGTGCCTCTGTGCGAGCAGTGCCATGGGCAGATGAGGCTGAGCAACAGCTTTCCAGGCTAGCTCTTTCTGCCTGCCAGCTATCTGCAGACGTTCGCATTTTCAGAGCAGGGCTTCCGCAGGCGCCCAACACGGACCCCCAAAGCTACGTTTGAAGTTTGAGGGGGCAAGACAAGCAAGCAGCCCCAGTCTCTGTGCCTCTGTGCGAGCAGTGCCATGGGCAGATGAGGCTGAGCAACAGCTTTCCAGGCTAGCTCTTTCTGCCTGCCAGCTATCTGCAGACGTTCGCATTTTCAGAGCAGGGCTGCCGGAGGCCCCCTGCACGGACCCCCAAAGCTACGTTTGAAGTTTGAGGGGGCAAGACAAGCAAGCAGCCCCAGTCTCTGTGCCTCTGTGCGAGCAGTGCCATGGGCAGATGAGGCTGAGCAACAGCTTTCCAGGCTAGCTCTTTCTGCCTGCCAGCTATCTGCAGATGTTCGCATTTTCAGAGCAGGGCTGCCGCAGGCCCCCTGCACGGACCCCCAAAGCTACGTTTGAAGTTTGAGGGGGCAAGACAAGCAAGCAGCCCCAGTCTCTGTGCCTCTGTGCGAGCAGTGCCATGGGCAGATGAGGCGGAGCAACAGCTTTCCAGGCTAGCTTTTTCTGCCTGCGAGCTGTCTGCAGACGTTCGCATTTTCAGAGCAGGGCTGCCGGAGGCCCCCTGCACGGACCCCCAAAACTACGTTTGAAGTTTGAGGGGGCAAGACAAGCAAGCAGCCCCAGTCTCTGTGCCTCGGTGCGAGCAGTGCCATGGGCAGATGAGGCTGAGCAACAGCTTTCCAGGCTAGCTCTTTCTGCCTGCCAGCTATCTGCAGACGTTCGCATTTTCAGAGCAGGACTGCGAATGGAGCCCAACAGGGACCCCCTATCCCCGCTCTACGTTTGAGGTTTCCCGCCCCCCAATGCTGTCCTGCTCTCTGTCCCTTTCCTCTCTCTGTTATTCTGTCCTGTTCCCTGTGTCTGTTTTTTAATTCCTCCCTCTCTGTCCCTCAGCCCAGTGCTTTTTTTTCCCTTCCTCTTCTTTGCTGCCCAGCCGAGGCTTTTCCCCCTGCGTGTCTGTTCTGCTCCCCTGTCTGTTATTTTTGCCTGTCTTTCACTTTATCCTACCTCCCTGTCCCCTTTTTCTCTCTCATTATCACCTTGTCTCGCTCCCTGTCCCTGTCTTTCTCTGACAATTTGTCCTGCTCCTTGTCCTTCTCTCCATTTGCTGTTATTTCCCGTTCTTCTTCTGACCTTTCCTTCCTTCTTTTTCTATCCTACTGCCCCAGTGCCTCTTTTGCCACCGCTGTCCTGCTCCCTGGCCCTTGTTTCCTCTCACTGTTCCTCTGTCCTGCTTCCTGTCCCCGGTTTTTCTCTTTCTCTATCCTGCTGCCTGTCTGGTCTTTTCTTAGTGTACATCCCTGTCCAGCCGGCTCTCCCTTTTTGCCTTTCTCTCCTTCTCTGTCCTGCTTCCCGGCCCGTTCTTGTCTTCCTCTCTCTCTGTCCTCTAGCCCCTTGCTGGTTTGTGTTGGGATTCCAACCCTAACCACCCCCTTCTTCGTCTGACCCTTTCTTTGTTTCTTAGTACCTTTTTTCCTGTTGCCTGTCCTTTTTCTCTCTCTGTCAGTGTGTCCTGCACTGCGTGGGACGGGGGTGGGAGGCTGAAAAACGGTGGGAAGCTGATGGGGGGGGATTCAGGCTGGAAAGAGGTAGGAGGTTGCAGAGGGGTTGGAAGCTGAATGAAGTAGAGGCCAGAAAAATGAGAGGTGGGGGCTGACGAGGGGTGGGAGGCTGGAGGTGTGGCCAAGGAGGGGGGAGTAGAGGCCAGCAGTAAAAGAAGGCCGGGAAGGGGTGGGAGGCTGCAGAGGGGAGGGAGGCCAGAGTCAAGAGTAGAGGTCAGCAAAAAAAGGAGGCCGGGAAGGGGTGGGAGGCTGCAGAGGGGTGGGAGGCAATGGGCGAGAGTAGAGGCCAGGAAGAAAAAGGAGGTAGAGAAGGGGTGGGAGGCTGCAGAGTGGTGGGAGGCCGGGGGCGAGAGTAGAGGCCAGGAAAAAAAGGAGGCCGGGAAGGGGTGGGAGGCTGCAGAGGGGAGGGAGGCAATGGGCGAGAGTAGAGGCCAGGAAGAAAAAAGGTGCCAGGAAGGGGTGGGAGGCTGCAGAGGGCTGGGAGGCCGGGGGCAAGAGTAGAGGCCAGGAAGAAAAAAGAGGCCGGGAAGGGGTGGGAGGCTGCAGAGAGGTGGGAGGCCAAGGGCGACAGTAGAGGCCAGAAAAAAAAGGAGGCCGGAAAGGGTGGGAGGCTGCAGAGTGGTGGGAGGCCGGGGGTAAGAGTAGAGGCCAGGAAAAAAAGGAGACCGGGAAGTGGTGGGAGGCTGCAGAGGGGAGGGAGGCTGGGGGCGAGAGTAGAGGCCAGGAAAAATAGGAGGCTGGAAAAGGGTGGGAGGCTGCAGAGGGGTGGGAGGCCAGGGGCGACAGTAGAGGCCAGAAAAAAAAGGAGGCCGGAAAGGGGTGGGAGGCTGAAGAGGGGAGGGAGGCCAGAGTCAAGAGTAGAGGTCAGCAAAAAAAGGAGGCCGGGAAGGGGTGGGAGGCTGCAGAGGGGAGGGAGGCAATGGGCGAGAGTAGAGGCCAGGAAGAAAAAAGGTGCCAGGAAGGGGTGGGAGGCTGCAGAGGGGTGGGAGGCCGGGGGCAAGAGTAGAGGCCTGGAAGAAAAAAGAGGCCAGGAAGGGGTGGGAGGCTGCAGAGTGGTGGGAGGCCAGGGGCGAGAGTAGAGGCCAGGAAAAAAAGGAGGCCGCGAAGGGGTGGGAGGCTGCAGAGGGGTGGGAGGCCGGGGGCAAGAGTAGAGGCCAGAAAAAAAAGGAGGCCGGAAAGGGGTGGGAGGCTGCAGAGAGGTGGGAGGCCAAGGGCGACAGTAGAGGCCAGAAAAAAAAGGAGGCTGGAAAAGGGTGGGAGGCTGCAGAGGGGTGGGAGGCCAGGGGCGAGAGTAGAGGCCAGAAAAAAAAGGAGGCCGGAAAGGGGTGGGAGGCTTCAGAGGGGTGGGAGGCCGGGGGTAAGAGTAGAGGCCAGGAAAAAAAGGAGGCCGGGAAGGGGTGGGAGGCTGCAGAGGGGTGGGAGGCAATGGGCCAGAGTAGAGGCCAGGAAGAAAAAGAAGGACAGGAAGGGGTGGGAGTCTGCAGAGGGTTGGGAGGCAATGGGCGAGAGTAAAGGTTAGGAAATAAAGGAGGCCGGGAAGGGGTGGGAGGCCGGTGAGATGCGAGTAGGGGCCAGAAAGTCTCTTTTCTTCTCGCTTCTTCCCTGTATTTATCTTTCTTTTCTGCCTTCTTTATTCCTCTAATTCAAGTTCTATCTCGATCCCTGTGTTCTCCTTCCACTCATCATATTCTAGCCTTTTCTCTGTCCTATTCTTGCATATAGTGTGCAGTGGAGGATTCTTGTCTAGGAAGCGACGTCTCGTATGAGCTCTAAGACACCCACACGCATTTTGGTGCTGGGCACCAATGATGCACAGGAGCAGTGCCATGGGCAGATGAGGCTGAGCAACAGCTTTCCAAGCTAGCTCTTTCTGCCTGCCAGCTATCTGCAGACGTTCGCATTTTCAGAGCAGGGCTGCCGGAGGCCCCCTGCACGGACCCCCAAAACTACGTTTGAAGTTTGAGGGAGCAAGACAAGCAAGCAGCCCCAGTCTCTGTGCCTCTGTGCGAGCAGTGCCATGGGCAGATGAGGCTGAGCAACAGCTTTCCAGGCTAGCTCTTTCTGCCTGCCAGCTATTTGCAGACGTTCGCATTTTCAGAGCAGGGCTTCCGCAGGCGCCCAACACGGACCCCCAAAGCTACGTTTGAAGTTTGAGGGGGCAAGACAAGCAAGCAGCCCCAGTCTCTGTGCCTCTGTGCGAGCAGTGCCATGGGCAGATGAGGCTGAGCAACAGCTTTCCAGGCTAGCTCTTTCTGCCTGCGAGCTATCTGCAGACGTTCGCATTTTCAGAGCAGGGCTGCCGCAGGCCCCCTGCACGGAACCCCAAAGCTACGTTTGAAGTTTGAGGGGGCAAGACAAGCAAGCAGCCCCAGTCTCTGTGCCTCTGTGCGAGCAGTGCCATGGGCAGATGAGGCTGAGCAACAGCTTTCCAGGCTAGCTCTTTCTGCCTGCCAGCTATCTGCAGACGTTCGCATTTTCAGAGCAGGGCTTCCGCAGGCGCCCAACACGGACCCCCAAATCTACGTTTGAAGTTTGAGGGGGCAAGACAAGCAAGCAGCCCCAGTCTCTGTGCCTCTGTGCGAGCAGTGCCATGGGCAGATGAGGCTGAGCAACAGCTTTCCAGGCTAGCTCTTTCTGCCTGCCAGCTATCTGCAGACGTTCGCATTTTCAGAGCAGGGCTGCCGGAGGCCCCCTGCACGGACCCCCAAAGCTACGTTTGAAGTTTGAGGGGGCAAGACAAGCAAGCAGCCCCAGTCTCTGTGCCTCTGTGCGAGCAGTGCCATGGGCAGATGAGGCTGAGCAACAGCTTTCCAGGCTAGCTCTTTCTGCCTGCCAGCTATCTGCAGACGTTCGCATTTTCAGAGCAGGGCTTCCGCAGGCGCCCAACACGGACCCCCAAAGCTACGTTTGAAGTTTGAGGGGGCAAGACAAGCAAGCAGCCCCAGTCTCTGTGCCTCTGTGCGAGCAGTGCCATGGGCAGATGAGGCTGAGCAACAGCTTTCCAGGCTAGCTCTTTCTGCCTGCCAGCTATCTGCAGACGTTCGCATTTTCAGAGCAGGGCTGCCGGAGGCCCCCTGCACGGACCCCCAAAGCTACGTTTGAAGTTTGAGGGGGCAAGACAAGCAAGCAGCCCCAGTCTCTGTGCCTCTGTGCGAGCAGTGCCATGGGCAGATGAGGCTGAGCAACAGCTTTCCAGGCTAGCTCTTTCTGCCTGCGAGCTATCTGCAGATGTTCGCATTTTCAGAGCAGGGCTGCCGCAGGCCCCCTGCACGGACCCCCAAAGCTACGTTTGCAGTTTGAGGGGGCAAGACAAGCAAGCAGCCCCAGTCTCTGTGCCTCTGTGCGAGCAGTGCCATGGGCAGATGAGGCTGAGCAACAGCTTTCCAGGCTAGCTCTTTCTGCCTGCCAGCTATCTGCAGACGTTCGCATTTTCAGAGCAGGACTGCGAATGGAGCCCAACAGGGACCCCCTATCCCCGCTCTACGTTTGAGGTTTACCGCCCCCCAATGCTGTCCTGCTCTCTGTCCCTTTCCTCTCTCTGTTATTCTGTCCTGTTCCCTGTGTCTGTTTTTTAATTCCTCCCTCTCTGTCCCTCAGCCCAGTGCTTTTTTTTCCCTTCTTCTTCTTTGCTGCCCAGCCGAGGCTTTTCCCCCTGCGTGTCTGTTCTGCTCCCCTGTCTGTTATTTTTGCCTGTCTTTCACTTTATCCTACCTCCCTGTCCCCTTTTTCTCTCTCATTATCACCTTGTCTCGCTCCCTGTCCCTGTCTTTCTCTGACAATTTCTCCTGCTCCTTGTCCTTCTCTCCATTTGCTGTTATTTCCCGTGCTTCTTCTGACCTTTCCTTCCTTCTTTTTCTATCCTACTGCCCCAGTGCCTCTTTTGCCACCGCTGTCCTGCTCCCTGGCCCTTGTTTCCTCTCACTGTTCCTCTGTCCTGCTTCCTGTCCCCGGTTTTTCTCTTTCTCTATCCTGCTGCCTGTCTGGTCTTTTCTTAGTGTACATCCCTGTCCAGCCGGCTCTCCCTTTTTGCCTTTCTCTCCTTCTCTGTCCTGCTTCCCGGCCCGTTCTTGTCTTCCTCTCTCTCTGTCCTCTAGCCCCTTGCTGGTTTGTGTTGGGATTCCAACCCTAACCACCCCCTTCTTCGTCTGACCCTTTCTTTGTTTCTTAGTACCTTTTTTCCTGTTGCCTGTCCTTTTTCTCTCTCTGTCAGTGTGTCCTGCACTGCGTGGGACGGGGGTGGGAGGCTGAAAAACGGTGGGAAGCTGATGGGGGGGGATTCAGGCTGGAAAGAGGTAGGAGGTTGCAGAGGGGTTGGAAGCTGAATGAAGTAGAGGCCAGAAAAATGAGAGGTGGGGGCTGACGAGGGGTGGGAGGCTGGAGGTGTGGCCAAGGAGGGGGGAGTAGAGGCCAGCAGTAAAAGAAGGCCGGGAAGGGGTGGGAGGCTGCAGAGGGGAGGGAGGCCAGAGTCAAGAGTAGAGGTCAGCAAAAAAAGGAGGCCGGGAAGGGGTGGGAGGCTGCAGAGGGGTGGGAGGCAATGGGCGAGAGTAGAGGCCAGGAAGAAAAAGGAGGTAGAGAAGGGGTGGGAGGCTGCAGAGTGGTGGGAGGCCGGGGGCGAGAGTAGAGGCCAGGAAAAAAAGGAGGCCGGGAAGGGGTGGGAGGCTGCAGAGGGGAGGGAGGCCAGAGTCAAGAGTAGAGGTCAGCAAAAAAAGGAGGCCGGGAAGGGGTGGGAGGCTGCAGAGGGGAGGGAGGCAATGGGCGAGAGTAGAGGCCAGGAAGAAAAAAGTTGCCAGGAAGGGGTGGGAGGCTGCAGAGGGCTGGGAGGCCGGGGGCGACAGTAGAGGCCAGAAAAAAAAGGAGGCCGGAAAGGGGTGGGAGGCTGAAGAGGGGAGGGAGGCCAGAGTCAAGAGTAGAGGTCAGCAAAAAAAGGAGGCCGGGAAGGGGTGGGAGGTTGCAGAGGGGAGGGAGGCTGGGGGCGAGAGTAGAGGCCAGGAAGAAAAAAGTTGCCAGGAAGGGGTGGGAGGCTGCAGAGGGGTGGGAGGCCGGGGGCAAGAGTAGAGGCCTGGAAGAAAAAAAAGGCCAGGAAGGGGTGGGAGGCTGCAGAGTGGTGGGAGGCCAGGGGCGAGAGTAGAGGCCAGGAAAAAAAGGAGGCCGGGAAGGGGTGGGAGGCTGCAGAGGGGTGGGAGGCCGGGGGCAAGAGTAGAGGCCAGAAAAAAAAGGAGGCCGGGAAGGGGTGGGAGGCTGCAGAGAGGTGGGAGGCCAAGGGCGACAGTAGAGGCCAGAAAAAAAAGGAGGCCGGAAAGGGGTGGGAGGCTGCAGAGGGGTGGGAGGCCGGGGGTAAGGGTAGAGGCCAGGAAAAAAAGGAGACCGGGAAGTGGTGGGAGGCTGCAGAGGGGAGGGAGGCTGGGGGCGAGAGTAGAGGCCAGGAAAAATAGGAGGCCGGAAAAGGGTGGGAGGCTGCAGAGGGGTGGGAGGCCAGGGGCGAGAGTAGAGGCCAGAAAAAAAAGGAGGCCGGAAAGGGGTGGGAGGCTGCAGAGGGGTGGGAGGCCGGGGGTAAGAGTAGAGGCCAGGAAAAAAAGGAGGCCGGAAAGGGGTGGGAGGCTGCAGAGGGGTGGGAGGCCGGGGGTAAGGGTAGAGGCCAGGAAAAAAAGGAGACCGGGAAGTGGTGGGAGGCTGCAGAGGGGAGGGAGGCAATGGGCCAGAGTAGAGGCCAGGAAGAAAAAGAAGGACAGGAAGGGGTGGGAGTCTGCAGAGGGTTGGGAGGCAATGGGCGAGAGTAAAGGTTAGGAAATAAAGGAGGCCGGGAAGGGGTGGGAGGCCGGTGAGATGCGAGTAGGGGCCAGAAAGTCTCTTTTCTTTTCGCTTCTTCCCTGTATTTATCTTTCTTTTCTGCCTTCTTTATTCCTCTAATTCAAGTTCTATCTCGATCCCTGTGTTCTCCTTCCACTCATCATATTCTAGCCTTTTCTCTGTCCTATTCTTGCATATAGTGTGCAGTGGAGGATTCTTGTCTAGGAAGCGACGTCTCGTATGAGCTCTAAGACACCCACATGCATTTTGGTGCTGGGCACCAATGACGCACAGGAGCAGTGCCATGGGCAGATGAGGCTGAGCAACAGCTTTCCAGGCTAGCTCTTTCTGCCTGCCAGCTATCTGCAGACGTTCGCATTTTCAGAGCAGGGCTGCCGCAGGCCCCCTGCACGGACCCCCAAAGCTACGTTTGAAGTTTGAGGTGGCAAGACAAGCAAGCAGCCCCAATCTCTGTGCCTCTGTGCGAGCAGTGCCATGGGCAGATGAGGCTGAGCAACAGCTTTCCAGGCTAGCTCTTTCTGCCTGCCAGCTATCTGCAGACGTTCGCATTTTGGGAGCAGGGCTGCCGGAGGCCCCCTGCACGGACCCCCAAAGCTACGTTTGAAGTTTGAGGGGGCAAGACAAGCAAGCAGCCCCAGTCTCTGTGCCTCTGTGCGAGCAGTGCCATGGGCAGATGAGGCTGAGCAACAGCTTTCCAGGCTAGCTTTTTCTGCCTGCGAGCTGTCTGCAGACGTTCGCATTTTCAGAGCAGGGCTGCCGGAGGCCCCCTGCACGGACCCCCAAAACTACGTTTGAAGTTTGAGGGAGCAAGACAAGCAAGCAGCCCCAGTCTCTGTGCCTCTGTGCGAGCAGTGCCATGGGCAGATGAGGCTGAGCAACAGCTTTCCAGGCTAGCTCTTTCTGCCTGCCAGCTATCTGCAGACGTTCGCATTTTCAGAGCAGGGCTGCCGCAGGCCCCCTGCACGGACCCCCAAAGCTACGTTTGAAGTTTGAGGGGGCAAGACAAGCAAGCAGCCCCAGTCTCTGTGCCTCTGTGCGAGCAGTGCCATGGGCAGATGAGGCTGAGCAACAGCTTTCCAGGCTAGCTCTTTCTGCCTGCCAGCTATCTGCAGATGTTCGCATTTTCAGAGCACGGCTGCCGCAAGCCCCCTGCACGGACCCCCAAAGCTACGTTTGAAGTTTGAGGGGGCAAGACAAGCAAGCAGCCCCAGTCTCTGTGCCTCTGTGCGAGCAGTGCCATGGGCAGATGAGGCTGAGCAACAGCTTTCCAGGCTAGCTTTTTCTGCCTGCGAGCTGTCTGCAGACGTTCGCATTTTCAGAGCAGGGCTGCCGGAGGCCCCCTGCACGGACCCCCAAAACTACGTTTGAAGTTTGAGGGGGCAAGACAAGCAAGCAGCCCCAGTCTCTGTGCCTCTGTGCGAGCAGTGCCATGGGCAGATGAGGCTGAGCAACAGCTTTCCAGGCTAGCTCTTTCTGCCTGCCAGCTATCTGCAGACGTTCGCATTTTCAGAGCAGGACTGCGAATGGAGCCCAACAGGGACCCCCTATCCCCGCTCTACGTTTGAGGTTTACCGCCCCCCAATGCTTTCCTGCTCTCTGTCCCTTTCCTCTCTCTGTTATTCTGTCCTGTTCCCTGTGTCTGTTTTTTAATTCCTCCCTCTCTGTCCCTCAGCCCAGTGCTTTTTTTTCCCTTCTTCTTCTTTGCTGCCCAGCCGAGGCTTTTCCCCCTGCGTGTCTGTTCTGCTCCCCTGTCTGTTATTTTTGCCTGTCTTTCACTTTATCCTACCTCCCTGTCCCCTTTTTCTCTCTCATTATCACCTTGTCTCGCTCCCTGTCCCTGTCTTTCTCTGACAATTTGTCCTGCTCCTTGTCCTTCTCTCCATTTGCTGTTATTTCCCGTTCTTCTTCTGACCTTTCCTTCCTTCTTTTTCTATCCTACTGCCCCAGTGCCTCTTTTGCCACCGCTGTCCTGCTCCCTGGCCCTTGTTTCCTCTCACTGTTCCTCTGTCCTGCTTCCTGTCCCCGGTTTTTCTCTTTCTCTATCCTGCTGCCTGTCTGGTCTTTTCTTAGTGTACATCCCTGTCCAGCCGGCTCTCCCTTTTTGCCTTTCTCTCCTTCTCTGTCCTGCTTCCCGGCCCGTTCTTGTCTTCCTCTCTCTCTGTCCTCTAGCCCCTTGCTGGTTTGTGTTGGGATTCCAACCCTAACCACCCCCTTCTTCGTCTGACCCTTTCTTTGTTTCTTAGTACCTTTTTTCCTGTTGCCTGTCCTTTTTCTCTCTCTGTCAGTGTGTCCTGCACTGCGTGGGACGGGGGTGGGAGGCTGAAAAACGGTGGGAAGCTGATGGGGGGGGATTCAGGCTGGAAAGAGGTAGGAGGTTGCAGAGGGGTTGGAAGCTGAATGAAGTAGAGGCCAGAAAAATGAGAGGTGGGGGCTGACGAGGGGTGGGAGGCTGGAGGTGTGGCCAAGGAGGGGGGAGTAGAGGCCAGCAGTAAAAGGAGGCCGGGAAGGGGTGGGAGGCTGCAGAGGGGAGGGAGGCCAGAGTCAAGAGTAGAGGTCAGCAAAAAAAGGAGGCCGGGAAGGGGTGGGAGGCTGCAGAGGGGTGGGAGGCAATGGGCGAGAGTAGAGGCCAGGAAGAAAAAGGAGGTAGAGAAGGGGTGGGAGGCTGCAGAGTGGTGGGAGGCCGGGGGCGAGAGTAGAGGCCAGGAAAAAAAGGAGGCCGGGAAGGGGTGGGAGGCTGCAGAGGGGAGGGAGGCAATGGGCGAGAGTAGAGGCCAGGAAGAAAAAAGGTGCCAGGAAGGGGTGGGAGGCTGCAGAGGGGTGGGAGGCCGGGGGCAAGAGTAGAGGCCAGGAAGAAAAAAGAGGCCGGGAAGGGGTGGGAGGCTGCAGAGGGGTGGGAGGCCAGAGTCAAGAGTAGAGGTCAGCAAAAAAAGGAGGCCGGGAAGGGGTGGGAGGCTGCAGAGGGGTGGGAGGCAATGGGCGAGAGTAGAGGCCAGGAAAAAAAGCAGACCGGGAAGTGGTGGGAGGCTGCAGAGGGGAGGGAGGCCGGGGGTAAGGGTAGAGGCCAGGAAAAATAGGAGGCCGGAAAGGGGTGGGAGGCTGCAGAGGGGTGGGAGGCCGGGGGTAAGGGTAGAGGCCAGGAAAAAAAGGAGACCGGGAAGTGGTGGGAGGCTGCAGAGGGGAGGGAGGCTGGGGGCGAGAGTAGAGGCCAGGAAAAATAGGAGGCCGGAAAAGGGTGGGAGGCTGCAGAGGGGTGGGAGGCCAGGGGCGAGAGTAGAGGCCAGAAAAAAAAGGAGGCCGGAAAGGGGTGGGAGGCTGCAGAGGGGTGGGAGGCCGGGGGTAAGAGTAGAGGCCAGGAAAAAAAGGAGGCCGGGAAGGGGTGGGAGGCTGCAGAGGGGTGGGAGGCAATGGGCCAGAGTAGAGGCCAGGAAGAAAAAGAAGGACAGGAAGGGGTGGGAGTCTGCAGAGGGTTGGGAGGCAATGGGCGAGAGTAAAGGTTAGGAAATAAAGGAGGCCGGGAAGGGGTGGGAGGCCGGTGAGATGCGAGTAGGGGCCAGAAAGTCTCTTTTCTTTTCGCTTCTTCCCTGTATTTATCTTTCTTTTCTGCCTTCTTTATTCCTCTAATTCAAGTTCTATCTCGATCCCTGTGTTCTCCTTCCACTCATCATATTCTAGCCTTTTCTCTGTCCTATTCTTGCATATAGTGTGCAGTGGAGGATTCTTGTCTAGGAAGCGACGTCTCGTATGAGCTCTAAGACACCCACATGCATTTTGGTGCTGGGCACCAATGACGCACAGGAGCAGTGCCATGGGCAGATGAGGCTGAGCAACAGCTTTCCAGGCTAGCTCTTTCTGCCTGCCAGCTATCTGCAGACGTTCGCATTTTGGGAGCAGGGCTGCCGGAGGCCCCCTGCACGGACCCCCAAAGCTACGTTTGAAGTTTGAGGTGGCAAGACAAGCAAGCAGCCCCAGTCTCTGTGCCTCTGTGCGAGCAGTGCCATGGGCAGATGAGGCTGAGCAACAGCTTTCCAGGCTAGCTCTTTCTGCCTGCGAGCTGTCTGCAGACGTTCGCATTTTCAGAGCAGGGCTGCCGCAGGCCCCCTGCACGGACCCCCAAAGCTACGTTTGAAGTTTGAGGGGGCAAGACAAGCAAGCAGCCCCAGTCTCTGTGCCTCTGTGCGAGCAGTGCCATGGGCAGATGAGGCTGAGCAACAGCTTTCCAGGCTAGCTCTTTCTGCCTGCCAGCTATCTGCAGACGTTCGCATTTTCAGAGCAGGGCTGCCGGAGGCCCCCTGCACGGACCCCCAAAGCTACGTTTGAAGTTTGAGGGGGCAAGACAAGCAAGCAGCCCCAGTCTCTGTGCCTCGGTGCGAGCAGTGCCATGGGCAGATGAGGCTGAGCAACAGCTTTCCAGGCTAGCTCTTTCTGCCTGCCAGCTATCTGCAGATGTTCGCATTTTCAGAGCAGGGCTGTCGCAGGCACCCTGCACGGACCCCCAAAGCTACGTTTGAAGTTTGAGGGGGCAAGACAAGCAAGCAGCCCCAGTCTCTGTGCCTCTGTGCGAGCAGTGCCATGGGCAGATGAGGCTGAGCAACAGCTTTCCAGGCTAGCTTTTTCTGCCTGCGAGCTGTCTGCAGACGTTCGCATTTTCAGAGCAGGGCTGCCGCAGGCCCCCTGCACGGACCCCCAAAACTACGTTTGAAGTTTGAGGGGGCAAGACAAGCAAGCAGCCCCAGTCTCTGTGCCTCTGTGCGAGCAGTGCCATGGGCAGATGAGGCTGAGCAACAGCTTTCCAGGCTAGCTCTTTCTGCCTGCCAGCTATCTGCAGACGTTCGCATTTTCAGAGCAGGACTGCGAATGGAGCCCAACAGGGACCCCCTATCCCCGCTCTACGTTTTAGGTTTACCGCCCCCCAATGCTGTCCTGCTCTCTGTCCCTTTCCTCTCTCTGTTATTCTGTCCTGTTCCCTGTGTCTGTTTTTTAATTCCTCCCTCTCTGTCCCTCAGCCCAGTGCTTTTTTTTCCCTTCTTCTTCTTTGCTGCCCAGCCGAGGCTTTTCCCCCTGCGTGTCTGTTCTGCTCCCCTGTCTGTTATTTTTGCCTGTCTTTCACTTTATCCTACCTCCCTGTCCCCTTTTTCTCTCTCATTATCACCTTGTCTCGCTCCCTGTCCCTGTCTTTCTCTGACAATTTGTCCTGCTCCTTGTCCTTCTCTCCATTTGCTGTTATTTCCCGTTCTTCTTCTGACCTTTCCTTCCTTCTTTTTCTATCCTACTGCCCCAGTGCCTCTTTTGCCACCGCTGTCCTGCTCCCTGGCCCTTGTTTCCTCTCACTGTTCCTCTGTCCTGCTTCCTGTCCCCGGTTTTTCTCTTTCTCTATCCTGCTGCCTGTCTGGTCTTTTCTTAGTGTACATCCCTGTCCAGCCGGCTCTCCCTTTTTGCCTTTCTCTCCTTCTCTGTCCTGCTTCCCGGCCCGTTCTTGTCTTCCTCTCTCTCTGTCCTCTAGCCCCTTGCTGGTTTGTGTTGGGATTCCAACCCTAACCACCCCCTTCTTCGTCTGACCCTTTCTTTGTTTCTTAGTACCTTTTTTCCTGTTGCCTGTCCTTTTTCTCTCTCTGTCAGTGTGTCCTGCACTGCGTGGGACGGGGGTGGGAGGCTGAAAAACGGTGGGAAGCTGATGGGGGGGGATTCAGGCTGGAAAGAGGTAGGAGGTTGCAGAGGGGTTGGAAGCTGAATGAAGTAGAGGCCAGAAAAATGAGAGGTGGGGGCTGACGAGGGGTGGGAGGCTGGAGGTGTGGCCAAGGAGGGGGGAGTAGAGGCCAGCAGTAAAAGGAGGCCGGGAAGGGGTGGGAGGCTGCAGAGGGGAGGGAGGCCAGAGTCAAGAGTAGAGGTCAGCAAAAAAAGGAGGCCGGGAAGGGGTGGGAGGCTGCAGAGGGGTGGGAGGCAATGGGCGAGAGTAGAGGCCAGGAAGAAAAAGGAGGTAGAGAAGGGGTGGGAGGCTGCAGAGTGGTGGGAGGCCGGGGGCGAGAGTAGAGGCCAGGAAAAAAAGGAGGCCGGGAAGGGGTGGGAGGCTGCAGAGGGGAGGGAGGCAATGGGCGAGAGTAGAGGCCAGGAAGAAAAAAGGTGCCAGGAAGGGGTGGGAGGCTGCAGAGGGGTGGGAGGCCGGGGGCAAGAGTAGAGGCCAGGAAGAAAAAAGAGGCCGGGAAGGGGTGGGAGGCTGCAGAGAGGTGGGAGGCCAAGGGCGACAGTAGAGGCCAGAAAAAAAAGGAGGCCAGAAAGGGGTGGGAGGCTGCAGAGGGGTGGGAGGCCAGAGTCAAGAGTAGAGGTCAGCAAAAAAAGGAGGCCGGGAAGGGGTGGGAGGCTGCAGAGGGGTGGGAGGCAATGGGCGAGAGTAGAGGCCAGGAAAAAAAGAAGACCGGGAAGTGGTGGGAAGCTGCAGAGGGGAGGGAGGCCGGGGGTAAGGGTAGAGGCCAGGAAAAATAGGAGGCCGGAAAGGGGTGGGAGGCTGAAGAGGGGAGGGAGGCCAGAGTCAAGAGTAGAGGTCAGCAAAAAAAGGAGGCCGGGAAGGGGTGGGAGGCTGCAGAGGGGAGGGAGGCAATGGGCGAGAGTAGAGGCCAGGAAGAAAAAAGGTGCCAGGAAGGGGTGGGAGGCTGCAGAGGGGTGGGAGGCCGGGGGCGAGAGTAGAGGCCAGGAAGAAAAAAGAGGCCGGGAAGGGGTGGGAGGCGGCAGAGAGGTGGGAGGCCAAGGGCGACAGTAGAGACCAGAAAAAAAAGGAGGCCGGAAAGGGGTGGGAGGCTGCAGAGGGGTGGGAGGCCGGGGGTAAGGGTAGAGGCCAGGAAAAAAAGGAGACCGGGAAGTGGTGGGAGGCTGCAGAGGGGAGGGAGGCTGGGGGCGAGAGTAGAGGCCAGGAAAAATAGGAGGCCGGAAAAGGGTGGGAGGCTGCAGAGGGGTGGGAGGCCAGGGGCGAGAGTAGAGGCCAGAAAAAAAAGGAGGCCGGAAAGGGGTGGGAGGCTGCAGAGGGGTGGGAGGCCGGGGGTAAGAGTAGAGGCCAGGAAAAAAAGGAGGCCGGGAAGGGGTGGGAGGCTGCAGAGGGGTGGGAGGCAATGGGCCAGAGTAGAGGCCAGGAAGAAAAAGAAGGACAGGAAGGGGTGGGAGTCTGCAGAGGGTTGGGAGGCAATGGGCGAGAGTAAAGGTTAGGAAATAAAGGAGGCCGGGAAGGGGTGGGAGGCCGGTGAGATGCGAGTAGGGGCCAGAAAGTCTCTTTTCTTTTCGCTTCTTCCCTGTATTTATCTTTCTTTTCTGCCTTCTTTATTCCTCTAATTCAAGTTCTATCTCGATCCCTGTGTTCTCCTTCCACTCATCATATTCTAGCCTTTTCTCTGTCCTATTCTTGCATATAGTGTGCAGTGGAGGATTCTTGTCTAGGAAGCGACGTCTCGTATGAGCTCTAAGACACCCACATGCATTTTGGTGCTGGGCACCAATGACGCACAGGAGCAGTGCCATGGGCAGATGAGGCTGAGCAACAGCTTTCCAGGCTAGCTCTTTCTGCCTGCCAGCTATCTGCAGACGTTCGCATTTTCAGAGCAGGGCTGCCGGAGGCCCCCTGCACGGACCCCCAAAGCTACGTTTGAAGTTTGAGGGGGCAAGACAAGCAAGCAGCCCCAGTCTCTGTGCCTCTGTGCGAGCAGTGCCATGGGCAGATGAGGCTGAGCAACAGCTTTCCAGGCTAGCTTTTTCTGCCTGCGAGCTGTCTGCAGACGTTCGCATTTTCAGAGCAGGGCTGCCGCAGGCCCCCTGCACGGACCCCCAAAGCTACGTTTGAAGTTTGAGGGGGCAAGACAAGCAAGCAGCCCCAGTCTCTGTGCCTCTGTGCGAGCAGTGCCATGGGCAGATGAGGCTGAGCAACAGCTTTCCAGGCTAGCTCTTTCTGCCTGCCAGCTATCTGCAGACGTTCGCATTTTCAGAGCAGGGCTGCCGCAGGCCCCCTGCACGGACCCCCAAAGCTACGTTTGAAGTTTGAGGGGGCAAGACAAGCAAGCAGCCCCAGTCTCTGTGCCTCGGTGCGAGCAGTGCCATGGGCAGATGAGGCTGAGCAACAGCTTTCCAGGCTAGCTCTTTCTGCATGCCAGCTATCTGCAGATGTTCGCATTTTCAGAGCAGGGCTGCCGCAGGCCCCCTGCACGGACCCCCAAAGCTACGTTTGAAGTTTGAGGGGGCAAGACAAGCAAGCAGCCCCAGTCTCTGTGCCTCTGTGCGAGCAGTGCCATGGGCAGATGAGGCTGAGCAACAGCTTTCCAGGCTAGCTTTTTCTGCCTGCGAGCTGTCTGCAGACGTTCGCATTTTCAGAGCAGGGCTGCCGCAGGCCCCCTGCACGGACCCCCAAAACTATGTTTGAAGTTTGAGGGGGCAAGACAAGCAAGCAGCCCCAGTCTCTGTGCCTCTGTGCGAGCAGTGCCATGGGCAGATGAGGCTGAGCAACAGCTTTCCAGGCTAGCTCTTTCTGCCTGCCAGCTATCTGCAGACGTTCGCATTTTCAGAGCAGGGCTTCCGCAGGCGCCGAACACGGACCACCAAAGCTATGTTTGAAGTTTGAGGGGGCAAGACAAGCAAGCAGCCCCAGTCTCTGTGCCTCTGTGCGAGCAGTGCCATGGGCAGATGAGGCTGAGCAACAGCTTTCCAGGCTAGCTCTTTCTGCCTGCCAGCTATCTGCAGACGTTCGCATTTTGGGAGCAGGGCTGCCGCAGGCCCCCTGCACGGACCCCCAAAGCTACGTTTGAAGTTTGAGGGGGCAAGACAAGCAAGCAGCCCCAGTCTCTGTGCCTCTGTGCGAGCAGTGCCATGGGCAGATGAGGCTGAGCAACAGCTTTCCAGGCTAGCTCTTTCTGGCTCACAGCTATCTGCAGACGTTCGCATTTTCAGAGCAGGGCTGCCGGAGGCCCCCTGCACGGACCCCCAAAGCTACGTTTGAAGTTTGAGGGGGCAAGACAAGCAAGCAGCCCCAGTTTCTGTGCCTCTGTGCGAGCAGTGCCATGGGCAGATGAGGCTGAGCAACAGCTTTCCAGGCTAGCTCTTTCTGCCTGCCAGCTATCTGCAGACGTTCGCATTTTCAGAGCAGGGCTGCCGCAGGCCCCCTGCACGGACCCCCAAAGCTACGTTTGAAGTTTGAGGGGGCAAGACAAGCAAGCAGCCCCAGTCTCTGTGCCTCTGTGCGAGCAGTGCCATGGGCAGATGAGGCTGAGCAACAGCTTTCCAGGCTAGCTCTTTCTGCCTGCGGGCTATCTGCAGACGTTCGCATTTTCAGAGCAGGGCTGCCGGAGGCCCCCTGCACGGACCCCCAAAGCTACGTTTGAAGTTTGAGGGGGCAAGACAAGCAAGCAGCCCCAGTCTCTGTGCCTCGGTGCGAGCAGTGCCATGGGCAGATGAGGCTGAGCAACAGCTTTCCAGGCTAGCTCTTTCTGCCTGCCAGCTATCTGCAGACGTTCGCATTTTCAGAGCAGGCCTTCCGCAGGCGCCCAACACGGACCCCCAAAGCTACGTTTGAAGTTTGAGGGGGCAAGACAAGCAAGCAGCCCCAGTCTCTGTGCCTCTGTGCGAGCAGTGCCATGGGCAGATGAGGCTGAGCAACAGCTTTCCAGGCTAGCTCTTTCTGCCTGCCAGCTATCTGCAGACGTTCGCATTTTCAGAGCAGGGCTGCCGGAGGCCCCCTGCACGGACCCCCAAAGCTACGTTTGAAGTTTGAGGGGGCAAGACAAGCAAGCAGCCCCAGTCTCTGTGCCTCTGTGCGAGCAGTGCCATGGGCAGATGAGGCTGAGCAACAGCTTTCCAGGCTAGCTCTTTCTGCCTGTGAGCTATCTGCAGACGTTCGCATTTTCAGAGCAGGGCTGCCGGAGGCCCCCTGCACGGACCCCCAAAGCTACGTTTGAAGTTTGAGGGGGCAAGACAAGCAAGCAGCCCCAGTCTCTGTGCCTCTGTGCGAGCAGTGCCATGGGCAGATGAGGCTGAGCAACAGCTTTCCAGGCTAGCTCTTTCTGCCTGCGAGCTATCTGCAGACGTTCGCATTTTCAGAGCAGGGCTGCCGCAGGCCCCCTGCACGGACCCCCAAAGCTACGTTTGAAGTTTGAGGGGGCAAGACAAGCAAGCAGCCCCAGTCTCTGTGCCTCGGTGCGAGCAGTGCCATGGGCAGATGAGGCTGAGCAACAGCTTTCCAGGCTAGCTCTTTCTGCCTGCCAGCTATCTGCAGACGTTCGCATTTTCAGAGCAGGGCTTCCGCAGGCGCCCAACACGGACCCCCAAAGCTACGTTTGAAGTTTGAGGGGGCAAGACAAGCAAGCAGCCCCAGTCTCTGTGCCTCTGTGCGAGCAGTGCCATGGGCAGATGAGGCTGAGCAACAGCTTTCCAGGCTAGCTCTTTCTGCCTGCCAGCTATCTGCAGACGTTCGCATTTTCAGAGCAGGGCTGCCGGAGGCCCCCTGCACGGACTCCCAAAGCTACGTTTGAAGTTTGAGGGGGCAAGACAAGCAAGCAGCCCCAGTCTCTGTGCCTCTGTGCGAGCAGTGCTATGGGCAGATGAGGCTGAGCAACAGCTTTCCAGGCTAGCTCTTTCTGGCTCACAGCTATCTGCAGACGTTCGCATTTTCAGAGCAGGGCTGCCGGAGGCCCCCTGCACGGACCCCCAAAGCTACGTTTGAAGTTTGAGGGGGCAAGACAAGCAAGCAGCCCCAGTCTCTGTGCCTCTGTGCGAGCAGTGCCATGGGCAGATGAGGCTGAGCAACAGCTTTCCAGGCTAGCTCTTTGTGGCTGCGAGCTATCTGCAGACGTTCGCATTTTCAGAGCAGGGCTGCCGCAGGCCCCCTGCACGGACCCCCAAAGCTACGTTTGAAGTTTGAGGGGGCAAGACAAGCAAGCAGCCCCAGTCTCTGTGCCTCGGTGCGAGCAGTGCCATGGGCAGATGAGGCTGAGCAACAGCTTTCCAGGCTAGCTCTTTCTGCCTGCCAGCTATCTGCAGACGTTCGCATTTTCAGAGCAGGGCTGCCGGAGGCCCCCTGCACGAACCCCCAAAACTACGTTTGAAGTTTGAGGGGGCAAGACAAGCAAGCAGCCCCAGTCTCTGTGCCTCTGTGCGAGCAGTACCATGGGCAGATGAGGCTGAGCAACAGCTTTCCAGGCTAGCTCTTTCTGCCTGCCACCTATCTGCAGACGTTCGCATTTTCAGAGCAGGGCTGCCGGAGGCCCCCTGCACGGACCCCCAAAGCTACGTTTGAAGTTTGAGGGGGCAAGACAAGCAAGCAGCCCCAGTCTCTGTGCCTCGGTGCGAGCAGTGCCATGGGCAGATGAGGCTGAGCAACAGCTTTCCAGGCTAGCTCTTTCTGCCTGCCAGCTATCTGCAGACGTTCGCGTTTTCAGAGCAGGGCTGCCGGAGGCCCCCTGCACGGACCCCCAAAGCTACGTTTGAAGTTTGAGGGGGCAAGACAAGCAAGCAGCCCCAGTCTCTGTGCCTCTGTGCGAGCAGTGCCATGGGCAGATGACGCTGAGCAACAGCTTTCCAGGCTAGCTCTTTCTGCCTGCCAGCTATCTGCAGACGTTCGCATTTTCAGAGCAGGGCTGCCGGAGGCCCCCTGCACGGACCCCCAAAGCTACGTTTGAAGTTTGAGGGGGCAAGACAAGCAAGCAGCCCCAGTCTCTGTGCCTCGGTGCGAGCAGTGCCATGGGCAGATGAGGCTGAGCAACAGCTTTCCAGGCTAGCTCTTTCTGCCTGCCAGCTATCTGCAGACGTTCGCATTTTCAGAGCAGGGCTGTCGCAGGCCCCCTGCACGGACGCCCAAAGCTACGTTTGAAGTTTGAGGGGGCAAGACAAGCAAGCAGCCCCAGTCTCTGTGCCTCTGTGCGAGCAGGGCCATGGGTAGATGAGGCTGAGCAACAGTTTTCCAGGCTAGTTCTTTCTGCCTGCCAGCTATCTGCAGACGTTCGCATTTTCAGAGCAGGGCTGCTGCAGGCCCCCTGCACGGACCCCCAAAGCTACGTTTGAAGTTTGAGGGGGCAAGACAAGCAAGCAGCCCCAGTCTCTGTGCCTCGGTGCGAGCAGTGCCATGGGCAGATGAGGCTGAGCAACAGCTTTCCAGGCTAGCTCTTTCTGCCTGCCAGCTATCTGCAGACATTCGCATTTTCAGAGCAGGGCTTCCGCAGGCGCCCAACACGGACCCCCAAAGCTACGTTTGAAGTTTGAGGGGGCAAGACAAGCAAGCAGCCCCAGTCTCTGTGCCTCTGTGCGAGCAGTGCCATGGGCAGATGAGGCTGAGCAACAGCTTTCCAGGCTAGCTCTTTCTGCCTGCCAGCTATCTGCAGACGTTCGCATTTTCAGAGCAGGGCTGCCGGAGGCCCCCTGCACGGACTCCCAAAGCTACGTTTGAAGTTTGAGGGGGCAAGACAAGCAAGCAGCCCCAGTCTCTGTGCCTCTGTGCGAGCAGTGCCATGAGCAGATGAGGCTGAGCAACAGCTTTCCAGGCTAGCTCTTTCTGGCTCACAGCTATCTGCAGACGTTCGCATTTTCAGAGCAGGGCTGCCGGAGGCCCCCTGCACGGACCCCCAAAGCTACGTTTGAAGTTTGAGGGGGCAAGACAAGCAAGCAGCCCCAGTCTCTGTGCCTCTGTGCGAGCAGTGCCATGGGCAGATGAGGCTGAGCAACAGCTTTCCAGGCTAGCTCTTTGTGGCTGCGAGCTATCTGCAGACGTTCGCATTTTCAGAGCAGGGCTGCCAGAGGCCCCCTGCACGGACCCCCAAAGCTACGTTTGAAGTTTGAGGGGGCAAGACAAGCAAGCAGCCCCAGTCTCTGTGCCTCGGTGCGAGCAGTGCCATGGGCAGATGAGGCTGAGCAACAGCTTTCCAGGCTAGCTCTTTCTGCCTGTGAGCTATCTGCAGACGTTCGCATTTTCAGAGCAGGGCTGCCGGAGGCCCCCTGCACGGACCCCCAAAGCTACGTTTGAAGTTTGAGGGGGCAAGACAAGCAAGCAGCCCCAGTCTCTGTGCCTCTGTGCGAGCAGTGCCATGGGCAGATGACGCTGAGCAACAGCTTTCCAGGCTAGCTCTTTCTGCCTGCGGGCTATCTGCAGACGTTCGCATTTTCAGAGCAGGGCTGCCGGAGGCCCCCTGCACGGACCCCCAAAGCTACGTTTGAAGTTTGAGGGGGCAAGACAAGCAAGCAGCCCCAGTCTCTGTGCCTCGGTGCGAGCAGTGCCATGGGCAGATGAGGCTGAGCAACAGCTTTCCAGGCTAGCTCTTTCTGCCTGCCAGCTATCTGCAGACGTTCGCATTTTCAGAGCAGGGCTGTCGCAGGCCCCCTGCACGGACGCCCAAAGCTACGTTTGAAGTTTGAGGGGGCAAGACAAGCAAGCAGCCCCAGTCTCTGTGCCTCTGTGCGAGCAGGGCCATGGGTAGATGAGGCTGAGCAACAGTTTTCCAGGCTAGTTCTTTCTGCCTGCCAGCTATCTGCAGACGTTCGCATTTTCAGAGCAGGGCTGCTGCAGGCCCCCTGCACGGACCCCCAAAGCTACGTTTGAAGTTTGAGGGGGCAAGACAAGCAAGCAGCCCCAGTCTCTGTGCCTCGGTGCGAGCAGTGCCATGGGCAGATGAGGCTGAGCAACAGCTTTCCAGGCTAGCTCTTTCTGCCTGCCAGCTATCTGCAGACATTCGCATTTTCAGAGCAGGGCTTCCGCAGGCGCCCAACACGGACCCCCAAAGCTACGTTTGAAGTTTGAGGGGGCAAGACAAGCAAGCAGCCCCAGTCTCTGTGCCTCTGTGCGAGCAGTGCCATGGGCAGATGAGGCTGAGCAACAGCTTTCCAGGCTAGCTCTTTCTGCCTGCCAGCTATCTGCAGACGTTCGCATTTTCAGAGCAGGGCTGCCGGAGGCCCCCTGCACGGACTCCCAAAGCTACGTTTGAAGTTTGAGGGGGCAAGACAAGCAAGCAGCCCCAGTCTCTGTGCCTCTGTGCGAGCAGTGCCATGGGCAGATGAGGCTGAGCAACAGCTTTCCAGGCTAGCTCTTTCTGGCTCAAAGCTATCTGCAGACGTTCGCATTTTCAGAGCAGGGCTGCCGGAGGCCCCCTGCACGGACCCCCAAAGCTACGTTTGAAGTTTGAGGGGGCAAGACAAGCAAGCAGCCCCAGTCTCTGTGCCTCTGTGCGAGCAGTACCATGGGCAGATGAGGCTGAGCAACAGCTTTCCAGGCTAGCTCTTTGTGGCTGCGAGCTATCTGCAGACGTTCGCATTTTCAGAGCAGGGCTGCTGCAGGCCCCCTGCACGGAACCCCAAAGCTACGTTTGAAGTTTGAGGGGGCAAGACAAGCAAGCAGCCCCAGTCTCTGTGCCTCGGTGCGAGCAGTGCCATGGGCAGATGAGGCTGAGCAACAGCTTTCCAGGCTAGCTCTTTCTGCCTGTGAGCTATCTGCAGACGTTCGCATTTTCAGAGCAGGGCTGCCGGAGGCCCCCTGCACGGACCCCCAAAGCTACGTTTGAAGTTTGAGGGGGCAAGACAAGCAAGCAGCCCCAGTCTCTGTGCCTCTGTGCGAGCAGTACCATGGGCAGATGAGGCTGAGCAACAGCTTTCCAGGCTAGCTCTTTCTGCCTGCCAGCTATCTGCAGACGTTCGCATTTTCAGAGCAGGGCTGCCGGAGGCCCCCTGCACGGACCCCCAAAGCTACGTTTGAAGTTTGAGGGGGCAAGACAAGCAAGCAGCCCCAGTCTCTGTGCCTCTGTGCGAGCAGTACCATGGGCAGATGAGGCTGAGCAACAGCTTTCCAGGCTAGCCCTTTCTGCCTGCCAGCTATCTGCAGACGTTCGCATTTTCAGAGCAGGGCTGCCGCAGGCCCCCTGCACGGACCCCCAAAGCTACGTTTGAAGTTTGAGGGGGCAGGACAAGCAAGCAGCCCCTGTCTCTGTGCCTCTGTGCGAGCAGTGCCATGGGCAGATGAGGCTGAGCAACAGCTTTCCAGGCTAGCTCTTTCTGCCTGCCAGCTATCTGCAGACGTTCGCATTTTCAGAGCAGGGCTGCCGGAGGCCCCCTGCACGGACCCCCAAAGCTACGTTTGAAGTTTGAGGGGGCAAGACAAGCAAGCAGCCCCAGTCTCTGTGCCTCTGTGCGAGCAGTACCATGGGCAGATGAGGCTGAGCAACAGCTTTCCAGGCTAGCTCTTTCTGCCTGCCAGCTATCTGCAGACGTTCGCATTTTAGAGCACGGCTGCCGCAGGCCCCCTGCACGGACCCCCAAAGCTACGTTTGAAGTTTGAGGGGGCAAGACAAGCAAGCAGCCCCAGTCTCTGTGCCTCGGTGCGAGCAGTGCCATGGGCAGATGAGGCTGAGCAACAGCTTTCCAGGCTAGCTCTTTCTGCCTGTGAGCTATCTGCAGACGTTCGCATTTTCAGAGCAGGGCTGCCGTAGGCCCCCTGCACGGACCCCCAAAGCTACGTTTGAAGTTTGAGGGGGCAAGACAAGCAAGCAGCCCCAGTCTCTGTGCCTCGGTGCGAGCAGTGCCATGGGCAGATGAGGCTGAGCAACAGCTTTCCAGGCTAGCTCTTTCTGCCTGCCAGCTATCTGCAGACGTTCATATTTTCAGAGCAGGGCTGCCGCAGGCCCCCTGCACGGACCCCCAAAGCTACGTTTGAAGTTTGAGGGGGCAAGACAAGCAAGCAGCCCCAGTCTCTGTGCCTCTGTGCGAGCAGTGCCATGGGCAGATGAGGCTGAGCAACAGCTTTCCAGGCTAGCTCTTTCTGCCTGCCAGCTATTTGCAGACGTTCGCATTTTCAGAGCAGGGCTGCCGTAGGCCCCCTGCACGGACCCCCAAAACTACGTTTGAAGTTTGAGGGGGCAAGACAAGCAAGCAGCCCCAGTCTCTGTGCCTCGGTGCGAGCAGTGCCATGGGCAGATGAGGCTGAGCAACAGCTTTCCATGTTAGATCTTTCTGCCTGCCAGCTATCTGCAGACGTTCGCATTTTCAGAGCAGGGCTGCCGGAGGCCCCCTGCACGGACCCCCAAAGCTACGTTTGAAGTTTGAGGGGGCAAGACAAGCAAGCAGCCCCAGTCTCTGTGCCTCTGTGCGAGCAGTGCCATGGGCAGATGAGGCTGAGCAACAGCTTTCCAGGCTAGCTCTTTCTGCCTGCGAGCTATCTGCAGACGTTCGCGTTTTCAGAGCAGGGCTGCCGGAGGCCCCCTGCACGGACCCCCAAAGCTACGTTTGAAGTTTGAGGGGGCAAGACAAGCAAGCAGCCCCAGTCTCTGTGCCTCGGTGCGAGCAGTGCCATGGGCAGATGAGGCTGAGCAACAGCTTTCCAGGCTAGCTCTTTCTGCCTGCCAGCTATCTGCAGACGTTCGCATTTTCAGAGCAGGGCTGTCGCAGGCCCCCTGCACGGACGCCCAAAGCTACGTTTGAAGTTTGAGGGGGCAAGACAAGCAAGCAGCCCCAGTCTCTGTGCCTCTGTGCGAGCAGGGCCATGGGTAGATGAGGCTGAGCAACAGTTTTCCAGGCTAGTTCTTTCTGCCTGCCAGCTATCTGCAGACGTTCGCATTTTCAGAGCAGGGCTGCTGCAGGCCCCCTGCACGGACCCCCAAAGCTACGTTTGAAGTTTGAGGGGGCAAGACAAGCAAGCAGCCCCAGTCTCTGTGCCTCGGTGCGAGCAGTACCATGGGCAGATGAGGCTGAGCAACAGCTTTCCAGGCTAGCTCTTTCTGCCTGCCAGCTATCTGCAGACGTTCGCATTTTCAGAGCAGGGCTGCCGCAGGCCCCCTGCACGGACCCCCAAAGCTACGTTTGAAGTTGGAGGGGGCAAGACAAGCAAGCAGCCCCAGTCTCTGTGCCTCTGTGCGAGCAGTGCCATGGGCAGATGAGGCTGAGCAACAGCTTTCCAGGCTAGCTCTTTCTGCCTGCCAGCTATCTGCAGACGTTCGCATTTTCAGAGCAGGGCTGCCGCAGGCCCCCTGCACGGACCCCCAAAGCTACGTTTGAAGTTTGAGGGGGCAAGACAAGCAAGCAGCCCCAGTCTCTGTGCCTCTGTGCGAGCAGTGCCATGGGCAGATGAGGCTGAGCAACAGCTTTCCAGGCTAGCTCTTTCTGCCTGCCAGCTATCTGCAGACGTTCGCATTTTCAGAGCAGGGCTGCCGGAGGCCCCCTGCACGGACCCCCAAAGCTACGTTTGAAGTTTGAGGGGGCAAGACAAGCAAGCAGCCCCAGTCTCTGTGCCTCTGTGCGAGCAGTGCCATGGGCAGATGAGGCTGAGCAACAGCTTTCCAGGCTAGCTCTTTCTGCCTGCCAGCTATCTGCAGACGTTCGCATTTTCAGAGCAGGGCTGCCGGAGGCCCCCTGCACGGACCCCCAAAGCTACGTTTGAAGTTTGAGGGGGCAAGACAAGCAAGCAGCCCCAGTCTCTGTGCCTCTGTGCGAGCAGTGCCATGGGCAGATGAGGCTGAGCAACAGCTTTCCAGGCTAGCTCTTTCTGCCTGCCAGCTATCTGCAGACGTTCGCATTTTCAGAGCAGGGCTGCCGGAGGCCCCCTGCACGGACCCCCAAAGCTACGTTTGAAGTTTGAGGGGGCAAGACAAGCAAGCAGCCCCAGTCTCTGTGCCTCTGTGCGAGCAGTACCATGGGCAGATGAGGCTGAGCAACAGCTTTCCAGGCTAGCTCTTTCTGCCTGTGAGCTATCTGCAGACGTTCGCATTTTCAGAGCAGGGCTGCCGGAGGCCCCCTGCACGGACCCCCAAAGCTACGTTTGAAGTTTGAGGGGGCAAGACAAGCAAGCAGCCCCAGTCTCTGTGCCTCTGTGCGAGCAGTACCATGGGCAGATGAGGCTGAGCAACAGCTTTCCAGGCTAGCTCTTTCTGCCTGCCAGCTATCTGCAGACGTTCGCATTTTCAGAGCAGGGCTGCCGGAGGCCCCCTGCACGGACCCCCAAAGCTACGTTTGAAGTTTGAGGGGGCAAGACAAGCAAGCAGCCCCAGTCTCTGTGCCTCTGTGCGAGCAGTACCATGGGCAGATGAGGCTGAGCAACAGCTTTCCAGGCTAGCCCTTTCTGCCTGCCAGCTATCTGCAGACGTTCGCATTTTCAGAGCAGGGCTGCCGCAGGCCCCCTGCACGGACCCCCAAAGCTACGTTTGAAGTTTGAGGGGGCAGGACAAGCAAGCAGCCCCTGTCTCTGTGCCTCTGTGCGAGCAGTGCCATGGGCAGATGAGGCTGAGCAACAGCTTTCCAGGCTAGCTCTTTCTGCCTGCCAGCTATCTGCAGACGTTCGCATTTTCAGAGCAGGGCTGCCGGAGGCCCCCTGCACGGACCCCCAAAGCTACGTTTGAAGTTTGAGGGGGCAAGACAAGCAAGCAGCCCCAGTCTCTGTGCCTCTGTGCGAGCAGTGCCATGGGCAGATGAGGCTGAGCAACAGCTTTCCAGGCTAGCTCTTTCTGCCTGCCAGCTATCTGCAGACATTCGCATTTTCAGAGCAGGGCTGCCGGAGGCCCCCTGCACGGACCCCCAAAGCTACGTTTGAAGTTTGAGGGGGCAAGACAAGCAAGCAGCCCCAGTCTCTGTGCCTCTGTGCGAGCAGTGCCATGGGCAGATGAGGCTGAGCAACAGCTTTCCAGGCTAGCTCTTTCTGCCTGCCAGCTATCTGCAGACGTTCGCATTTTCAGAGCAGGGCTGCCGGAGGCCCCCTGCACGGACCCCCAAAGCTACGTTTGAAGTTTGAGGGGGCAAGACAAGCAAGCAGCCCCAGTCTCTGTGCCTCTGTGCGAGCAGTACCATGGGCAGATGAGGCTGAGCAACAGCTTTCCAGGCTAGCTCTTTCTGCCTGTGAGCTATCTGCAGACGTTCGCATTTTCAGAGCAGGGCTGCCGGAGGCCCCCTGCACGGACCCCCAAAGCTACGTTTGAAGTTTGAGGGGGCAAGACAAGCAAGCAGCCCCAGTCTCTGTGCCTCTGTGCGAGCAGTACCATGGGCAGATGAGGCTGAGCAACAGCTTTCCAGGCTAGCCCTTTCTGCCTGCCAGCTATCTGCAGACGTTCGCATTTTCAGAGCAGGGCTGCCGCAGGCCCCCTGCACGGACCCCCAAAGCTACGTTTGAAGTTTGAGGGGGCAGGACAAGCAAGCAGCCCCTGTCTCTGTGCCTCTGTGCGAGCAGTGCCATGGGCAGATGAGGCTGAGCAACAGCTTTCCAGGCTAGCTCTTTCTGCCTGCCAGCTATCTGCAGACGTTCGCATTTTCAGAGCAGGGCTGCCGCAGGCCCGCTGCACGGACCCCCAAAGCTACGTTTGAAGTTTGAGGGGGCAAGACAAGCAAGCAGCCCCAGTCTCTGTGCCTCTGTGCGAGCAGTGCCATGGGCAGATGAGGCTGAGCAACAGCTTTCCAGGCTAGCTCTTTCTGCCTGCCAGCTATCTGCAGACGTTCGCATTTTAGAGCACGGCTGCCGCAGGCCCCCTGCACGGACCCCCAAAGCTACGTTTGAAGTTTGAGGGGGCAAGACAAGCAAGCAGCCCCAGTCTCTGTGCCTCTGTGCGAGCAGGGCCATGGGCAGATGAGGCTGAGCAACAGCTTTCCAGGCTAGCTCTTTGTGGCTGCGAGCTATCTGCAGACGTTCGCATTTTCAGAGCAGGGCTGCTGCAGGCCCCCTGCACGGACCCCCAAAGCTACGTTTGAAGTTTGAGGGGCAAGACAAGCAAGCAGCCCCAGTCTCTGTGCCTCGGTGCGAGCAGTGCCATGGGCAGATGAGGCTGAGCAACAGCTTTCCAGGCTAGCTCTTTCTGCCTGTGAGCTATCTGCAGACGTTCGCATTTTCAGAGCAGGGCTGCCGGAGGCCCCCTGCACGGACCCCCAAAGCTACGTTTGAAGTTTGAGGGGGCAAGACAAGCAAGCAGCCCCAGTCTCTGTGCCTCTGTGCGAGCAGTACCATGGGCAGATGAGGCTGAGCAACAGCTTTCCAGGCTAGCTCTTTCTGCCTGCCAGCTATCTGCAGACGTTCGCATTTTCAGAGCAGGGCTGCCGGAGGCCCCCTGCACGGACCCCCAAAGCTACGTTTGAAGTTTGAGGGGGCAAGACAAGCAAGCAGCCCCAGTCTCTGTGCCTCTGTGCGAGCAGTACCATGGGCAGATGAGGCTGAGCAACAGCTTTCCAGGCTAGCCCTTTCTGCCTGCCAGCTATCTGCAGACGTTCGCATTTTCAGAGCAGGGCTGCCGCAGGCCCCCTGCACGGACCCCCAAAGCTACGTTTGAAGTTTGAGGGGGCAGGACAAGCAAGCAGCCCCTGTCTCTGTGCCTCTGTGCGAGCAGTGCCATGGGCAGATGAGGCTGAGCAACAGCTTTCCAGGCTAGCTCTTTCTGCCTGCCAGCTATCTGCAGACGTTCGCATTTTCAGAGCAGGGCTGCCGGAGGCCCCCTGCACGGACCCCCAAAGCTACGTTTGAAGTTTGAGGGGGCAAGACAAGCAAGCAGCCCCAGTCTCTGTGCCTCTGTGCGAGCAGTACCATGGGCAGATGAGGCTGAGCAACAGCTTTCCAGGCTAGCTCTTTCTGCCTGCCTGCTATCTGCAGACGTTCGCATTTTAGAGCACGGCTGCCGCAGGCCCCCTGCACGGACCCCCAAAGCTACATTTGAAGTTTGAGGGGGCAAGACAAGCAAGCAGCCCCAGTCTCTGTGCCTCGGTGCGAGCAGTGCCATGGGCAGATGAGGCTGAGCAACAGCTTTCCAGGCTAGCTCTTTCTGCCTGCCAGCTATCTGCAGACGTTCGCATTTTCAGAGCAGGGCTGCCGGAGGCCCCCTGCACGGACCCCCAAAACTACGTTTGATGTTTGAGGGGGCAAGACAAGCAAGCAGCCCCAGTCTCTGTGCCTCGGTGCGAGCAGTGCCATGGGCAGATGAGGCTGAGCAACAGCTTTCCAGGCTAGCTCTTTCTGCCTGCGAGCTATCTGCAGACGTTTGCATTTTCAGAGCAGGTCTACCGGAGGCCCCCTGCACGGACCCCCAAAGCTACTTTTGAATTTGAGGGGGCAAGACAAGCAAGCAGCCCCAGTCTCTGTGCCTCTGTGCGAGCAGTGCCATGGGCAGATGAGGCTGAGCAACAGCTTTCCATGTTAGATCTTTCTGCCTGCCAGCTATCTGCAGACGTTCGCATTTTCAGAGCAGGGCTGCCGGAGGCCCCCTGCACGGACCCCCAAAGCTACGTTTGAAGTTTGAGGGGGCAAGACAAGCAAGCAGCCCCAGTCTCTGTGCCTCTGTGCGAGCAGTGCCATGGGCAGATGAGGCTGAGCAACAGCTTTCCAGGCTAGCTCTTTCTGCCTGCGAGCTATCTGCAGACGTTCGCGTTTTCAGAGCAGGGCTGCCGGAGGCCCCCTGCACGGACCCCCAAAGCTACGTTTGAAGTTTGAGGGGGCAAGACAAGCAAGCAGCCCCAGTCTCTGTGCCTCTGTGCGAGCAGTGCCATGGGCAGATGAGGCTGAGCAACAGCTTTCCAGGCTAGCTCTTTCTGCCTGCCAGCTATCTGCAGACGTTCGCATTTTGGGAGCAGGGCTGTCGCAGGCCCCCTGCACGGACGCCCAAAGCTACGTTTGAAGTTTGAGGGGGCAAGACAAGCAAGCAGCCCCTGTCTCTGTGCCTCTGTGCGAGCAGTGCCATGGGCAGATGAGGCTGAGCAACAGTTTTCCAGGCTAGTTCTTTCTGCCTGCCAGCTATCTGCAGACGTTCGCATTTTCAGAGCAGGGCTGCTGCAGGCCCCCTGCACGGACCCCCAAAGCTACGTTTGAAGTTTGAGGGGGCAAGACAAGCAAGCAGCCCCAGTCTCTGTGCCTCGGTGCGAGCAGTACCATGGGCAGATGAGGCTGAGCAACAGCTTTCCAGGCTAGCTCTTTCTGCCTGCCAGCTATCTGCAGACGTTCGCATTTTCAGAGCAGGGCTGCCGCAGGCCCCCTGCACGGACCCCCAAAGCTACGTTTGAAGTTGGAGGGGGCAAGACAAGCAAGCAGCCCCAGTCTCTGTGCCTCTGTGCGAGCAGTGCCATGGGCAGATGAGGCTGAGCAACAGCTTTCCAGGCTAGCTCTTTCTGCCTGCCAGCTATCTGCAGACGTTCGCATTTTCAGAGCAGGGCTGCCGCAGGCCCCCTGCACGGACCCCCAAAGCTACGTTTGAAGTTTGAGGGGGCAAGACAAGCAAGCAGCCCCAGTCTCTGTGCCTCTGTGCGAGCAGTGCCATGGGCAGATGAGGCTGAGCAACAGCTTTCCAGGCTAGCTCTTTCTGCCTGCCAGCTATCTGCAGACGTTCGCATTTTCAGAGCAGGGCTGCCGGAGGCCCCCTGCACGGACCCCCAAAGCTACGTTTGAAGTTTGAGGGGGCAAGACAAGCAAGCAGCCCCAGTCTCTGTGCCTCTGTGCGAGCAGTGCCATGGGCAGATGAGGCTGAGCAACAGCTTTCCAGGCTAGCTCTTTCTGCCTGCCAGCTATCTGCAGACGTTCGCATTTTCAGAGCAGGGCTGCCGGAGGCCCCCTGCACGGACCCCCAAAGCTACGTTTGAAGTTTGAGGGGGCAAGACAAGCAAGCAGCCCCAGTCTCTGTGCCTCTGTGCGAGCAGTGCCATGGGCAGATGAGGCTGAGCAACAGCTTTCCAGGCTAGCTCTTTCTGCCTGCCAGCTATCTGCAGACGTTCGCATTTTCAGAGCAGGGCTGCCGGAGGCCCCCTGCACGGACCCCCAAAGCTACGTTTGAAGTTTGAGGGGGCAAGACAAGCAAGCAGCCCCAGTCTCTGTGCCTCTGTGCGAGCAGTGCCATGGGCAGATGAGGCTGAGCAACAGCTTTCCAGGCTAGCTCTTTCTGCCTGCGAGCTATCTGCAGACGTTCGCGTTTTCAGAGCAGGGCTGCCGGAGGCCCCCTGCACGGACCCCCAAAGCTACGTTTGAAGTTTGAGGGGGCAAGACAAGCAAGCAGCCCCAGTCTCTGTGCCTCTGTGCGAGCAGTGCCATGGGCAGATGAGGCTGAGCAACAGCTTTCCAGGCTAGCTCTTTCTGCCTGCCAGCTATCTGCAGACGTTCGCATTTTGGGAGCAGGGCTGTCGCAGGCCCCCTGCACGGACCCCCAAAGCTACTTTTGAATTTGAGGGGGCAAGACAAGCAAGCAGCCCCAGTCTCTGTGCCTCTGTGCGAGCAGTGCCATGGGCAGATGAGGCTGAGCAACAGCTTTCCATGTTAGATCTTTCTGCCTGCCAGCTATCTGCAGACGTTCGCATTTTCAGAGCAGGGCTGCCGGAGGCCCCCTGCACGGACCCCCAAAGCTACGTTTGAAGTTTGAGGGGGCAAGACAAGCAAGCAGCCCCAGTCTCTGTGCCTCTGTGCGAGCAGTGCCATGGGCAGATGAGGCTGAGCAACAGCTTTCCAGGCTAGCTCTTTCTGCCTGCGAGCTATCTGCAGACGTTCGCGTTTTCAGAGCAGGGCTGCCGGAGGCCCCCTGCACGGACCCCCAAAGCTACGTTTGAAGTTTGAGGGGGCAAGACAAGCAAGCAGCCCCAGTCTCTGTGCCTCTGTGCGAGCAGTGCCATGGGCAGATGAGGCTGAGCAACAGCTTTCCAGGCTAGCTCTTTCTGCCTGCCAGCTATCTGCAGACGTTCGCATTTTGGGAGCAGGGCTGTCGCAGGCCCCCTGCACGGACGCCCAAAGCTACGTTTGAAGTTTGAGGGGGCAAGACAAGCAAGCAGCCCCAGTCTCTGTGCCTCTGTGCGAGCAGGGCCATGGGTAGATGAGGCTGAGCAACAGTTTTCCAGGCTAGTTCTTTCTGCCTGCCAGCTATCTGCAGACGTTCGCATTTTCAGAGCAGGGCTGCTGCAGGCCCCCTGCACGGACCCCCAAAGCTACGTTTGAAGTTTGAGGGGGCAAGACAAGCAAGCAGCCCCAGTCTCTGTGCCTCGGTGCGAGCAGTACCATGGGCAGATGAGGCTGAGCAACAGCTTTCCAGGCTAGCTCTTTCTGCCTGCCAGCTATCTGCAGACGTTCGCATTTTCAGAGCAGGGCTGCCGCAGGCCCCCTGCACGGACCCCCAAAGCTACGTTTGAAGTTGGAGGGGGCAAGACAAGCAAGCAGCCCCAGTCTCTGTGCCTCTGTGCGAGCAGTGCCATGGGCAGATGAGGCTGAGCAACAGCTTTCCAGGCTAGCTCTTTCTGCCTGCCAGCTATCTGCAGACGTTCGCATTTTCAGAGCAGGGCTGCCGCAGGCCCCCTGCACGGACCCCCAAAGCTACGTTTGAAGTTTGAGGGGGCAAGACAAGCAAGCAGCCCCAGTCTCTGTGCCTCTGTGCGAGCAGTGCCATGGGCAGATGAGGCTGAGCAACAGCTTTCCAGGCTAGCTCTTTCTGCCTGCCAGCTATCTGCAGACGTTCGCATTTTCAGAGCAGGGCTGCCGGAGGCCCCCTGCACGGACCCCCAAAGCTACGTTTGAAGTTTGAGGGGGCAAGACAAGCAAGCAGCCCCAGTCTCTGTGCCTCTGTGCGAGCAGTGCCATGGGCAGATGAGGCTGAGCAACAGCTTTCCAGGCTAGCTCTTTCTGCCTGCCAGCTATCTGCAGACGTTCGCATTTTCAGAGCAGGGCTGCCGGAGGCCCCCTGCACGGACCCCCAAAGCTACGTTTGAAGTTTGAGGGGGCAAGACAAGCAAGCAGCCCCAGTCTCTGTGCCTCTGTGCGAGCAGTGCCATGGGCAGATGAGGCTGAGCAACAGCTTTCCAGGCTAGCTCTTTCTGCCTGCCAGCTATCTGCAGACGTTCGCATTTTCAGAGCAGGGCTGCCGGAGGCCCCCTGCACGGACCCCCAAAGCTACGTTTGAAGTTTGAGGGGGCAAGACAAGCAAGCAGCCCCAGTCTCTGTGCCTCTGTGCGAGCAGTGCCATGGGCAGATGAGGCTGAGCAACAGCTTTCCAGGCTAGCTCTTTCTGCCTGCGAGCTATCTGCAGACGTTCGCGTTTTCAGAGCAGGGCTGCCGGAGGCCCCCTGCACGGACCCCCAAAGCTACGTTTGAAGTTTGAGGGGGCAAGACAAGCAAGCAGCCCCAGTCTCTGTGCCTCTGTGCGAGCAGTGCCATGGGCAGATGAGGCTGAGCAACAGCTTTCCAGGCTAGCTCTTTCTGCCTGCCAGCTATCTGCAGACGTTCGCATTTTGGGAGCAGGGCTGTCGCAGGCCCCCTGCACGGACGCCCAAAGCTACGTTTGAAGTTTGAGGGGGCAAGACAAGCAAGCAGCCCCTGTCTCTGTGCCTCTGTGCGAGCAGGGCCATGGGTAGATGAGGCTGAGCAACAGTTTTCCAGGCTAGTTCTTTCTGCCTGCCAGCTATCTGCAGACGTTCGCATTTTCAGAGCAGGGCTGCTGCAGGCCCCCTGCACGGACCCCCAAAGCTACGTTTGAAGTTTGAGGGGGCAAGACAAGCAAGCAGCCCCAGTCTCTGTGCCTCGGTGCGAGCAGTACCATGGGCAGATGAGGCTGAGCAACAGCTTTCCAGGCTAGCTCTTTCTGCCTGCCAGCTATCTGCAGACGTTCGCATTTTCAGAGCAGGGCTGCCGCAGGCCCCCTGCACGGACCCCCAAAGCTACGTTTGAAGTTGGAGGGGGCAAGACAAGCAAGCAGCCCCAGTCTCTGTGCCTCTGTGCGAGCAGTGCCATGGGCAGATGAGGCTGAGCAACAGCTTTCCAGGCTAGCTCTTTCTGCCTGCCAGCTATCTGCAGACGTTCGCATTTTCAGAGCAGGGCTGCCGCAGGCCCCCTGCACGGACCCCCAAAGCTACGTTTGAAGTTTGAGGGGGCAAGACAAGCAAGCAGCCCCAGTCTCTGTGCCTCTGTGCGAGCAGTGCCATGGGCAGATGAGGCTGAGCAACAGCTTTCCAGGCTAGCTCTTTCTGCCTGCCAGCTATCTGCAGACGTTCGCATTTTCAGAGCAGGGCTGCCGGAGGCCCCCTGCACGGACCCCCAAAGCTACGTTTGAAGTTTGAGGGGGCAAGACAAGCAAGCAGCCCCAGTCTCTGTGCCTCTGTGCGAGCAGTGCCATGGGCAGATGAGGCTGAGCAACAGCTTTCCAGGCTAGCTCTTTCTGCCTGCCAGCTATCTGCAGACGTTCGCATTTTCAGAGCAGGGCTGCCGGAGGCCCCCTGCACGGACCCCCAAAGCTACGTTTGAAGTTTGAGGGGGCAAGACAAGCAAGCAGCCCCAGTCTCTGTGCCTCTGTGCGAGCAGTGCCATGGGCAGATGAGGCTGAGCAACAGCTTTCCAGGCTAGCTCTTTCTGCCTGCCAGCTATCTGCAGACGTTCGCATTTTCAGAGCAGGGCTGCCGGAGGCCCCCTGCACGGACCCCCAAAGCTACGTTTGAAGTTTGAGGGGGCAAGACAAGCAAGCAGCCCCAGTCTCTGTGCCTCTGTGCGAGCAGTACCATGGGCAGATGAGGCTGAGCAACAGCTTTCCAGGCTAGCTCTTTCTGCCTGTGAGCTATCTGCAGACGTTCGCATTTTCAGAGCAGGGCTGCCGGAGGCCCCCTGCACGGACCCCCAAAGCTACGTTTGAAGTTTGAGGGGGCAAGACAAGCAAGCAGCCCCAGTCTCTGTGCCTCTGTGCGAGCAGTACCATGGGCAGATGAGGCTGAGCAACAGCTTTCCAGGCTAGCTCTTTCTGCCTGCCAGCTATCTGCAGACGTTCGCATTTTCAGAGCAGGGCTGCCGGAGGCCCCCTGCACGGACCCCCAAAGCTACGTTTGAAGTTTGAGGGGGCAAGACAAGCAAGCAGCCCCAGTCTCTGTGCCTCTGTGCGAGCAGTGCCATGGGCAGATGAGGCTGAGCAACAGCTTTCCAGGCTAGCTCTTTCTGCCTGCCAGCTATCTGCAGACGTTCGCATTTTGGGAGCAGGGCTGTCGCAGGCCCCCTGCACGGACGCCCAAAGCTACGTTTGAAGTTTGAGGGGGCAAGACAAGCAAGCAGCCCCAGTCTCTGTGCCTCTGTGCGAGCAGGGCCATGGGTAGATGAGGCTGAGCAACAGTTTTCCAGGCTAGTTCTTTCTGCCTGCCAGCTATCTGCAGACGTTCGCATTTTCAGAGCAGGGCTGCTGCAGGCCCCCTGCACGGACCCCCAAAGCTACGTTTGAAGTTTGAGGGGGCAAGACAAGCAAGCAGCCCCAGTCTCTGTGCCTCGGTGCGAGCAGTACCATGGGCAGATGAGGCTGAGCAACAGCTTTCCAGGCTAGCTCTTTCTGCCTGCCAGCTATCTGCAGACGTTCGCATTTTCAGAGCAGGGCTGCCGCAGGCCCCCTGCACGGACCCCCAAAGCTACGTTTGAAGTTGGAGGGGGCAAGACAAGCAAGCAGCCCCAGTCTCTGTGCCTCTGTGCGAGCAGTGCCATGGGCAGATGAGGCTGAGCAACAGCTTTCCAGGCTAGCTCTTTCTGCCTGCCAGCTATCTGCAGACGTTCGCATTTTCAGAGCAGGGCTGCCGCAGGCCCCCTGCACGGACCCCCAAAGCTACGTTTGAAGTTTGAGGGGGCAAGACAAGCAAGCAGCCCCAGTCTCTGTGCCTCTGTGCGAGCAGTGCCATGGGCAGATGAGGCTGAGCAACAGCTTTCCAGGCTAGCTCTTTCTGCCTGCCAGCTATCTGCAGACGTTCGCATTTTCAGAGCAGGGCTGCCGGAGGCCCCCTGCACGGACCCCCAAAGCTACGTTTGAAGTTTGAGGGGGCAAGACAAGCAAGCAGCCCCAGTCTCTGTGCCTCTGTGCGAGCAGTGCCATGGGCAGATGAGGCTGAGCAACAGCTTTCCAGGCTAGCTCTTTCTGCCTGCCAGCTATCTGCAGACGTTCGCATTTTCAGAGCAGGGCTGCCGGAGGCCCCCTGCACGGACCCCCAAAGCTACGTTTGAAGTTTGAGGGGGCAAGACAAGCAAGCAGCCCCAGTCTCTGTGCCTCTGTGCGAGCAGTGCCATGGGCAGATGAGGCTGAGCAACAGCTTTCCAGGCTAGCTCTTTCTGCCTGCCAGCTATCTGCAGACGTTCGCATTTTCAGAGCAGGGCTGCCGGAGGCCCCCTGCACGGACCCCCAAAGCTACGTTTGAAGTTTGAGGGGGCAAGACAAGCAAGCAGCCCCAGTCTCTGTGCCTCTGTGCGAGCAGTGCCATGGGCAGATGAGGCTGAGCAACAGCTTTCCAGGCTAGCTCTTTCTGCCTGCGAGCTATCTGCAGACGTTCGCGTTTTCAGAGCAGGGCTGCCGGAGGCCCCCTGCACGGACCCCCAAAGCTACGTTTGAAGTTTGAGGGGGCAAGACAAGCAAGCAGCCCCAGTCTCTGTGCCTCTGTGCGAGCAGTGCCATGGGCAGATGAGGCTGAGCAACAGCTTTCCAGGCTAGCTCTTTCTGCCTGCCAGCTATCTGCAGACGTTCGCATTTTGGGAGCAGGGCTGTCGCAGGCCCCCTGCACGGACGCCCAAAGCTACGTTTGAAGTTTGAGGGGGCAAGACAAGCAAGCAGCCCCTGTCTCTGTGCCTCTGTGCGAGCAGGGCCATGGGTAGATGAGGCTGAGCAACAGTTTTCCAGGCTAGTTCTTTCTGCCTGCCAGCTATCTGCAGACGTTCGCATTTTCAGAGCAGGGCTGCTGCAGGCCCCCTGCACGGACCCCCAAAGCTACGTTTGAAGTTTGAGGGGGCAAGACAAGCAAGCAGCCCCAGTCTCTGTGCCTCGGTGCGAGCAGTACCATGGGCAGATGAGGCTGAGCAACAGCTTTCCAGGCTAGCTCTTTCTGCCTGCCAGCTATCTGCAGACGTTCGCATTTTCAGAGCAGGGCTGCCGCAGGCCCCCTGCACGGACCCCCAAAGCTACGTTTGAAGTTGGAGGGGGCAAGACAAGCAAGCAGCCCCAGTCTCTGTGCCTCTGTGCGAGCAGTGCCATGGGCAGATGAGGCTGAGCAACAGCTTTCCAGGCTAGCTCTTTCTGCCTGCCAGCTATCTGCAGACGTTCGCATTTTCAGAGCAGTGCTGCCGCAGGCCCCCTGCACGGACCCCCAAAGCTACGTTTGAAGTTTGAGGGGGCAAGACAAGCAAGCAGCCCCAGTCTCTGTGCCTCTGTGCGAGCAGTGCCATGGGCAGATGAGGCTGAGCAACAGCTTTCCAGGCTAGCTCTTTCTGCCTGCCAGCTATCTGCAGACGTTCGCATTTTCAGAGCAGGGCTGCCGGAGGCCCCCTGCACGGACCCCCAAAGCTACGTTTGAAGTTTGAGGGGGCAAGACAAGCAAGCAGCCCAGTCTCTGTGCCTCTGTGCGAGCAGTGCCATGGGCAGATGAGGCTGAGCAACAGCTTTCCAGGCTAGCTCTTTCTGCCTGCCAGCTATCTGCAGACGTTCGCATTTTCAGAGCAGGGCTGCCGGAGGCCCCCTGCACGGACCCCCAAAGCTACGTTTGAAGTTTGAGGGGGCAAGACAAGCAAGCAGCCCCAGTCTCTGTGCCTCTGTGCGAGCAGTGCCATGGGCAGATGAGGCTGAGCAACAGCTTTCCAGGCTAGCTCTTTCTGCCTGCCAGCTATCTGCAGACGTTCGCATTTTCAGAGCAGGGCTGCCGGAGGCCCCCTGCACGGACCCCCAAAGCTACGTTTGAAGTTTGAGGGGGCAAGACAAGCAAGCAGCCCCAGTCTCTGTGCCTCTGTGCGAGCAGTACCATGGGCAGATGAGGCTGAGCAACAGCTTTCCAGGCTAGCTCTTTCTGCCTGTGAGCTATCTGCAGACGTTCGCATTTTCAGAGCAGGGCTGCCGGAGGCCCCCTGCACGGACCCCCAAAGCTACGTTTGAAGTTTGAGGGGGCAAGACAAGCAAGCAGCCCCAGTCTCTGTGCCTCTGTGCGAGCAGTACCATGGGCAGATGAGGCTGAGCAACAGCTTTCCAGGCTAGCTCTTTCTGCCTGCCAGCTATCTGCAGACGTTCGCATTTTCAGAGCAGGGCTGCCGGAGGCCCCCTGCACGGACCCCCAAAGCTACGTTTGAAGTTTGAGGGGGCAAGACAAGCAAGCAGCCCCAGTCTCTGTGCCTCTGTGCGAGCAGTACCATGGGCAGATGAGGCTGAGCAACAGCTTTCCAGGCTAGCCCTTTCTGCCTGCCAGCTATCTGCAGACGTTCGCATTTTCAGAGCAGGGCTGCCGCAGGCCCCCTGCACGGACCCCCAAAGCTACGTTTGAAGTTTGAGGGGGCAGGACAAGCAAGCAGCCCCTGTCTCTGTGCCTCTGTGCGAGCAGTGCCATGGGCAGATGAGGCTGAGCAACAGCTTTCCAGGCTAGCTCTTTCTGCCTGCCAGCTATCTGCAGACGTTCGCATTTTCAGAGCAGGGCTGCCGGAGGCCCCCTGCACGGACCCCCAAAGCTACGTTTGAAGTTTGAGGGGGCAAGACAAGCAAGCAGCCCCAGTCTCTGTGCCTCTGTGCGAGCAGTGCCATGGGCAGATGAGGCTGAGCAACAGCTTTCCAGGCTAGCTCTTTCTGCCTGCCAGCTATCTGCAGACGTTCGCATTTTCAGAGCAGGGCTGCCGGAGGCCCCCTGCACGGACCCCCAAAGCTACGTTTGAAGTTTGAGGGGGCAAGACAAGCAAGCAGCCCCAGTCTCTGTGCCTCTGTGCGAGCAGTGCCATGGGCAGATGAGGCTGAGCAACAGCTTTCCAGGCTAGCTCTTTCTGCCTGCCAGCTATCTGCAGACGTTCGCATTTTCAGAGCAGGGCTGCCGGAGGCCCCCTGCACGGACCCCCAAAGCTACGTTTGAAGTTTGAGGGGGCAAGACAAGCAAGCAGCCCCAGTCTCTGTGCCTCTGTGCGAGCAGTACCATGGGCAGATGAGGCTGAGCAACAGCTTTCCAGGCTAGCTCTTTCTGCCTGTGAGCTATCTGCAGACGTTCGCATTTTCAGAGCAGGGCTGCCGGAGGCCCCCTGCACGGACCCCCAAAGCTACGTTTGAAGTTTGAGGGGGCAAGACAAGCAAGCAGCCCCAGTCTCTGTGCCTCTGTGCGAGCAGTACCATGGGCAGATGAGGCTGAGCAACAGCTTTCCAGGCTAGCCCTTTCTGCCTGCCAGCTATCTGCAGACGTTCGCATTTTCAGAGCAGGGCTGCCGCAGGCCCCCTGCACGGACCCCCAAAGCTACGTTTGAAGTTTGAGGGGGCAGGACAAGCAAGCAGCCCCTGTCTCTGTGCCTCTGTGCGAGCAGTGCCATGGGCAGATGAGGCTGAGCAACAGCTTTCCAGGCTAGCTCTTTCTGCCTGCCAGCTATCTGCAGACGTTCGCATTTTCAGAGCAGGGCTGCCGGAGGCCCCCTGCACGGACCCCCAAAGCTACGTTTGAAGTTTGAGGGGGCAAGACAAGCAAGCAGCCCCAGTCTCTGTGCCTCTGTGCGAGCAGTGCCATGGGCAGATGAGGCTGAGCAACAGCTTTCCAGGCTAGCTCTTTCTGCCTGCCAGCTATCTGCAGACGTTCGCATTTTAGAGCACGGCTGCCGCAGGCCCCCTGCACGGACACCCAAAGCTACATTTGAAGTTTGAGGGGGCAAGACAAGCAAGCAGCCCCAGTCTCTGTGCCTCGGTGCGAGCAGTGCCATGGGCAGATGAGGCTGAGCAACAGCTTTCCAGGCTAGCTCTTTCTGCCTGCCAGCTATCTGCAGACGTTCGCATTTTCAGAGCAGGGCTGCCGGAGGCCCCCTGCACGGACCCCCAAAGCTACGTTTGAAGTTTGAGGGGGCAAGACAAGCAAGCAGCCCCAGTCTCTGTGCCTCTGTGCGAGCAGTACCATGGGCAGATGAGGCTGAGCAACAGCTTTCCAGGCTAGCTCTTTCTGCCTGTGAGCTATCTGCAGACGTTCGCATTTTCAGAGCAGGGCTGCCGGAGGCCCCCTACACGGACCCCCAAAGCTACGTTTGAAGTTTGAGGGGGCAAGACAAGCAAGCAGCCCCAGTCTCTGTGCCTCTGTGCGAGCAGTACCATGGGCAGATGAGGCTGAGCAACAGCTTTCCAGGCTAGCCCTTTCTGCCTGCCAGCTATCTGCAGACGTTCGCATTTTCAGAGCAGGGCTGCCGCAGGCCCCCTGCACGGACCCCCAAAGCTACGTTTGAAGTTTGAGGGGGCAGGACAAGCAAGCAGCCCCTATCTCTGTGCCTCTGTGCGAGCAGTGCCATGGGCAGATGAGGCTGAGCAACAGCTTTCCAGGCTAGCTCTTTCTGCCTGCCAGCTATCTGCAGACGTTCGCATTTTCAGAGCAGGGCTGCCGGAGGCCCCCTGCACGGACCCCCAAAGCTACGTTTGAAGTTTGAGGGGGCAAGACAAGCAAGCAGCCCCAGTCTCTGTGCCTCTGTGCGAGCAGTGCCATGGGCAGATGAGGCTGAGCAACAGCTTTCCAGGCTAGCTCTTTCTGCCTGCCAGCTATCTGCAGACGTTCGCATTTTAGAGCACGGCTGCCGCAGGCCCCCTGCACGGACCCCCAAAGCTACGTTTGAAGTTTGAGGGGGCAAGACAAGCAAGCAGCCCCAGTCTCTGTGCCTCGGTGCGAGCAGTGCCATGGGCAGATGAGGCTGAGCAACAGCTTTCCAGGCTAGCTCTTTCTGCCTGCCAGCTATCTGCAGACGTTCGCGTTTTCAGAGCAGGGCTGCCGGAGGCCCCCTGCACGGACCCCCAAAGCTACATTTGAAGTTTGAGGGGGCAAGACAAGCAAGCAGCCCCAGTCTCTGTGCCTCTGTGCGAGCAGTGCCATGGGCAGATGAGGCTGAGCAACAGCTTTCCAGGCTAGCTCTTTCTGCCTGTCAGCTATTTGCAGACGTTCGCATTTTCAGAGCAGGGCTGCCGCAGGCCCCCTGCACGGACCCCCAAAGCTACGTTTGAAGTTTGAGGGGGCAAGACAAGCAAGCAGCCCCAGTCTCTGTGCCTCGGTGCGAGCAGTGCCATGGGCAGATGAGGCTGAGCAACAGCTTTCCAGGCTAGCTCTTTCTGCCTGCCAGCTATCTGCAGACGTTCGCATTTTCAGAGCAGGGCTGTCGCAGGCCCCCTGCACGGACGCCCAAAGCTACGTTTGAAGTTTGAGGGGGCAAGACAAGCAAGCAGCCCCAGTCTCTGTGCCTCTGTGCGAGCAGGGCCATGGGCAGATGAGGCTGAGCAACAGTTTTCCAGGCTAGTTCTTTCTGCCTGCCAGCTATCTGCAGACGTTCGCATTTTCAGAGCAGGGCTGCTGCAGGCCCCCTGCACGGACCCCCAAAGCTACGTTTGAAGTTTGAGGGGGCAAGACAAGCAAGCAGCCCCAGTCTCTGTGCCTCGGTGCGAGCAGTACCATGGGCAGATGAGGCTGAGCAACAGCTTTCCAGGCTAGCTCTTTCTGCCTGCCAGCTATCTGCAGACGTTCGCATTTTCAGAGCAGGGCTGCCGCAGGCCCCCTGCACGGACCCCCAAAGCTACGTTTGAAGTTTGAGGGGGCAAGACAAGCAAGCAGCCCCAGTCTCTGTGCCTCTGTGCGAGCAGTGCCATGGGCAGATGAGGCTGAGCAACAGCTTTCCAGGCTAGCTCTTTCTGCCTGCCAGCTATCTGCAGACGTTCGCATTTTCAGAGCAGGGCTGCCGCAGGCCCCCTGCACGGACCCCCAAAGCTACGTTTGAAGTTTGAGGGGGCAAGACAAGCAAGCAGCCCCAGTCTCTGTGCCTCTGTGCGAGCAGGGCCATGGGCAGATGAGGCTGAGCAACAGCTTTCCAGGCTAGCTCTTTCTGCCTGCCAGCTATCTGCAGACGTTCGCATTTTCAGAGCAGGGCTGCCGGAGGCCCCCTGCACGGACCCCCAAAGCTACGTTTGAAGTTTGAGGGGGCAAGACAAGCAAGCAGCCCCAGTCTCTGTGCCTCGGTGCGAGCAGTGCCATGGGCAGATGAGGCTGAGCAACAGCTTTCCAGGCTAGCTCTTTCTGCCTGCCAGCTATCTGCAGACGTTCGCATTTTCAGAGCAGGGCTGCCGGAGGCCCCCTGCACGGACCCCCAAAGCTACGTTTGAAGTTTGAGGGGGCAAGACAAGCAAGCAGCCCCAGTCTCTGTGCCTCGGTGCGAGCAGTGCCATGGGCAGATGAGGCTGAGCAACAGCTTTCCAGGCTAGCTCTTTCTGCCTGCCAGCTATCTGCAGACGTTCGCATTTTCAGAGCAGGGCTGCCGGAGGCCCCCTGCACGGACCCCCAAAGCTACGTTTGAAGTTTGAGGGGGCAAGACAAGCAAGCAGCCCCAGTCTCTGTGCCTCTGTGAGAGCAGTGCCATGGGCAGATGAGGCTGAGCAACAGCTTTCCAGGCTAGCTCTTTCTGCCTGCGAGCTATCTGCAGACGTTCGCGTTTTCAGAGCAGGGCTGCCGGAGGCCCCCTGCACGGACCCCCAAAACTACGTTTGAAGTTTGAGGGGGCAAGACAAGCAAGCAGCCCCAGTCTCTGTGCCTCGGTGCGAGCAGTGCCATGGGCAGATGAGGCTGAGCAACAGCTTTCCAGGCTAGCTCTTTCTGCCTGCCAGCTATCTGCAGACGTTCGCATTTTCAGAGCAGGGCTGCCGGAGGCCCCCTGCACGGACCCCCAAAGCTACGTTTGAAGTTTGAGGGGGCAAGACAAGCAAGCAGGCCCAGTCTCTGTGCCTCGGTGCGAGCAGTGCCATGGGCAGATGAGGCTGAGCAACAGCTTTCCAGGCTAGCACTTTCTGCCTGCCAGCTATCTGCAGACATTCGCATTTTGGGAGCAGGGCTGCCGGAGGCCCCCTGCACGGACCCCCAAAGCTACGTTTGAAGTTTGAGGGGGCAAGACAAGCAAGCAGCCCCAGTTTCTGTGCCTCTGTGCGAGCAGTGCCATGGGCAGATGAGGCTGAGCAACAGCTTTCCAGGCTAGCTCTTTCTGCCTGCCAGCTATCTGCAGACGTTCGCATTTTCAGAGCAGGGCTGCCGGAGGCCCCCTGCACGGACGCCCAAAGCTACGTTTGAAGTTTGAGGGGGCAAGACAAGCAAGCAGCCCCAGTCTCTGTGCCTCTGTGCGAGCAGTACCATGGGCAGATGAGGCTGAGCAACAGCTTTCCAGGCTAGCTCTTTCTGCCTGTGAGCTATCTGCAGACGTTCGCATTTTCAGAGCAGGGCTGCCGGAGGCCCCCTGCACGGACCCCCAAAGCTACGTTTGAAGTTTGAGGGGGCAAGACAAGCAAGCAGCCCCAGTCTCTGTGCCTCTGTGCGAGCAGTACCATGGGCAGATGAGGCTGAGCAACAGCTTTCCAGGCTAGCTCTTTCTGCCTGCCAGCTATCTGCAGACGTTCGCATTTTCAGAGCAGGGCTGCCGGAGGCCCCCTGCACGGACCCCCAAAGCTACGTTTGAAGTTTGAGGGGGCAAGACAAGCAAGCAGCCCCAGTCTCTGTGCCTCTGTGCGAGCAGTACCATGGGCAGATGAGGCTGAGCAACAGCTTTCCAGGCTAGCCCTTTCTGCCTGCCAGCTATCTGCAGACGTTCGCATTTTCAGAGCAGGGCTGCCGCAGGCCCCCTGCACGGACCCCCAAAGCTACGTTTGAAGTTTGAGGGGGCAGGACAAGCAAGCAGCCCCTGTCTCTGTGCCTCTGTGCGAGCAGTGCCATGGGCAGATGAGGCTGAGCAACAGCTTTCCAGGCTAGCTCTTTCTGCCTGCCAGCTATCTGCAGACGTTCGCATTTTCAGAGCAGGGCTGCCGGAGGCCCCCTGCACGGACCCCCAAAGCTACGTTTGAAGTTTGAGGGGGCAAGACAAGCAAGCAGCCCCAGTCTCTGTGCCTCTGTGCGAGCAGTGCCATGGGCAGATGAGGCTGAGCAACAGCTTTCCAGGCTAGCTCTTTCTGCCTGCCAGCTATCTGCAGACGTTCGCATTTTAGAGCACGGCTGCCGCAGGCCCCCTGCACGGACCCCCAAAGCTACGTTTGAAGTTTGAGGGGGCAAGACAAGCAAGCAGCCCCAGTCTCTGTGCCTCTGTGCGAGCAGTGCCATGGGCAGATGAGGCTGAGCAACAGCTTTCCAGGCTAGCTCTTTCTGCCTGCCAGCTATCTGCAGACGTTCGCATTTTCAGAGCAGGGCTGCTGGAGGCCCCCTGCACGGACCCCCAAAGCTACGTTTGAAGTTTGAGGGGGCAAGACAAGCAAGCAGCCCCAGTCTCTGTGCCTCGGTGCGAGCAGTGCCATGGGCAGATGAGGCTGAGCAACAGCTTTCCAGGCTAGCTCTTTCTGCCTGCCAGCTATCTGCAGACGTTCATATTTTCAGAGCAGGGCTGCCGCAGGCCCCCTGCACGGACCCCCAAAGCTACGTTTGAAGTTTGAGGGGGCAAGACAAGCAAGCAGCCCCAGTCTCTGTGCCTCTGTGCGAGCAGTGCCATGGGCAGATGAGGCTGAGCAACAGCTTTCCAGGCTAGCTCTTTCTGCCTGCCAGCTATTTGCAGACGTTCGCATTTTCAGAGCAGGGCTGCCGTAGGCCCCCTGCACGGACCCCAAAACTACGTTTGAAGTTTGAGGGGGCAAGACAAGCAAGCAGCCCCAGTCTCTGTGCCTCGGTGCGAGCAGTGCCATGGGCAGATGAGGCTGAGCAACAGCTTTCCAGGCTAGCTCTTTCTGCCTGCCAGCTACCTGCAGACGTTCGCATTTTCAGAGCAGGGCTGCCGGAGGCCCCCTGCACAGACCCCCAAAGCTACGTTTGAAGTTTGAGGGGGCAAGACAAGCAAGCAGCCCCAGTCTCTGTGCCTCGGTGCGAGCAGTGCCATGGGCAGATGAGGCTGAGCAACATCTTTCCAGGCTAGCTCTTTCTGCCTGCCAGCTATCTGCAGACGTTCGCATTTTCAGAGCAGGGCTGTCGCAGGCCCCCTGCACGGACGCCCAAAGCTACGTTTGAAGTTTGAGGGGGCAAGACAAGCAAGCAGCCCCAGTCTCTGTGCCTCTGTGCGAGCAGGGCCATGGGCAGATGAGGCTGAGCAACAGTTTTCCAGGCTAGTTCTTTCTGCCTGCCAGCTATCTGCAGACGTTCGCATTTTCAGAGCAGGGCTGCTGCAGGCCCCCTGCACGGACCCCCAAAGCTACGTTTGAAGTTTGAGGGGGCAAGACAAGCAAGCAGCCCCAGTCTCTGTGCCTCGGTGCGAGCAGTACCATGGGCAGATGAGGCTGAGCAACAGCTTTCCAGGCTAGCTCTTTCTGCCTGCCAGCTATCTGCAGACGTTCGCATTTTCAGAGCAGGGCTGCCGCAGGCCCCCTGCACGGACCCCCAAAGCTACGTTTGAAGTTTGAGGGGGCAAGACAAGCAAGCAGCCCCAGTCTCTGTGCCTCTGTGCGAGCAGTGCCATGGGCAGATGAGGCTGAGCAACAGCTTTCCAGGCTAGCTCTTTCTGCCTGCCAGCTATCTGCAGACGTTCGCATTTTCAGAGCAGGGCTGCCGCAGGCCCCCTGCACGGACCCCCAAAGCTACGTTTGAAGTTTGAGGGGGCAAGACAAGCAAGCAGCCCCAGTCTCTGTGCCTCGGTGCGAGCAGTGCCATGGGCAGATGAGGCTGAGCAACAGCTTTCCAGGCTAGCTCTTTCTGCCTGCCAGCTATCTGCAGACGTTCGCATTTTCAGAGCAGGGCTGCCGGAGGCCCCCTGCACGGACCCCCAAAGCTACGTTTGAAGTTTGAGGGGGCAAGACAAGCAAGCAGCCCCAGTCTCTGTGCCTCGGTGCGAGCAGTGCCATGGGCAGATGAGGCTGAGCAACAGCTTTCCAGGCTAGCTCTTTCTGCCTGCCAGCTATCTGCAGACGTTCGCATTTTCAGAGCAGGGCTGCCGGAGGCCCCCTGCACGGACCCCCAAAGCTACGTTTGAAGTTTGAGGGGGCAAGACAAGCAAGCAGCCCCAGTCTCTGTGCCTCGGTGCGAGCAGTGCCATGGGCAGATGAGGCTGAGCAACAGCTTTCCAGGCTAGCTCTTTCTGCCTGCCAGCTATCTGCAGACGTTCGCATTTTCAGAGCAGGGCTGCTGGAGGCCCCCTGCACGGACCCCCAAAGCTACGTTTGAAGTTTGAGGGGGCAAGACAAGCAAGCAGCCCCAGTCTCTGTGCCTCGGTGCGAGCAGTGCCATGGGCAGATGAGGCTGAGCAACAGCTTTCCAGGCTAGCTCTTTCTGCCTGCCAGCTATCTGCAGACGTTCATATTTTCAGAGCAGGGCTGCCGCAGGCCCCCTGCACGGACCCCCAAAGCTACGTTTGAAGTTTGAGGGGGCAAGACAAGCAAGCAGCCCCAGTCTCTGTGCCTCGGTGCGAGCAGTGCCATGGGCAGATGAGGCTGAGCAACAGCTTTCCAGGCTAGCTCTTTCTGCCTGCCAGCTATTTGCAGACGTTCGCATTTTCAGAGCAGGGCTGCCGGAGGCCCCCTGCACGGACCCCCAAAACTACGTTTGAAGTTTGAGGGGGCAAGACAAGCAAGCAGCCCCAGTCTCTGTGCCTCGGTGCGAGCAGTGCCATGGGCAGATGAGGCTGAGCAACAGCTTTCCATGTTAGATCTTTCTGCCTGCCAGCTATCTGCAGACGTTCGCATTTTCAGAGCAGGGCTGCCGGAGGCCCCCTGCACGGACCCGCAAAGCTACGTTTGAAGTTTGAGGGGGCAAGACAAGCAAGCAGCCCCAGTCTCTGTGCCTCGGTGCGAGCAGTGCCATGGGCAGATGAGGCTGAGCAACAGCTTTCCAGGCTAGCTCTTTCTGCCTGCCAGCTATCTGCAGACGTTCGCGTTTTCAGAGCAGGGCTGCTGGAGGCCCCCTGCACGGACCCCCAAAGCTACATTTGAAGTTTGAGGGGGCAAGAGAAGCAAGCAGCCCCAGTCTCTGTGCCTCTGTGCGAGCAGTGCCATGGGCAGATGAGGCTGAGCAACAGCTTTCCAGGCTAGCTCTTTCTGCCTGTCAGCTATTTGCAGACGTTCGCATTTTCAGAGCAGGGCTGCCGGAGGCCCCCTGCACGGACCCCCAAAGCTACGTTTGAAGTTTGAGGGGGCAAGACAAGCAAGCAGCCCCAGTCTCTGTGCCTCGGTGCGAGCAGTGCCATGGGCAGATGAGGCTGAGCAACAGCTTTCCAGGCTAGCTCTTTCTGCCTGCCAGCTATCTGCAGACGTTCGCATTTTCAGAGCAGGGCTGTCGCAGGCCCCCTGCACGGACCCCCAAAGCTACGTTTGAAGTTTGAGGGGGCAAGACAAGCAAGCAGCCCCAGTCTCTGTGCCTCTGTGCGAGCAGGGCCATGGGCAGATGAGGCTGAGCAACAGTTTTCCAGGCTAGTTCTTTCTGCCTGCCAGCTATCTGCAGACGTTCGCATTTTCAGAGCAGGGCTGCTGCAGGCCCCCTGCACGGACCCCCAAAGCTACGTTTGAAGTTTGAGGGGGCAAGACAAGCAAGCAGCCCCAGTCTCTGTGCCTCGGTGCGAGCAGTACCATGGGCAGATGAGGCTGAGCAACAGCTTTCCAGGCTAGCTCTTTCTGCCTGCCAGCTATCTGCAGACGTTCGCATTTTCAGAGCAGGGCTGCCGCAGGCCCCCTGCACGGACCCCCAAAGCTACGTTTGAAGTTTGAGGGGGCAAGACAAGCAAGCAGCCCCAGTCTCTGTGCCTCTGTGCGAGCAGTGCCATGGGCAGATGAGGCTGAGCAACAGCTTTCCAGGCTAGCTCTTTCTGCCTGCCAGCTATCTGCAGACGTTCGCATTTTCAGAGCAGGGCTGCCGCAGGCCCCCTGCACGGACCCCCAAAGCTACGTTTGAAGTTTGAGGGGGCAAGACAAGCAAGCAGCCCCAGTCTCTGTGCCTCTGTGCGAGCAGTGCCATGGGCAGATGAGGCTGAGCAACAGCTTTCCAGGCTAGCTCTTTCTGCCTGCCAGCTATCTGCAGACGTTCGCATTTTCAGAGCAGGGCTGCCGGAGGCCCCCTGCACGGACCCCCAAAGCTACGTTTGAAGTTTGAGGGGGCAAGACAAGCAAGCAGCCCCAGTCTCTGTGCCTCGGTGCGAGCAGTGCCATGGGCAGATGAGGCTGAGCAACAGCTTTCCAGGCTAGCTCTTTCTGCCTGCCATCTATCTGCAGACGTTCGCATTTTCAGAGCAGGGCTGCCGGAGGCCCCCTGCACGGACCCCCAAAGCTACGTTTGAAGTTTGAGGGGGCAAGACAAGCAAGCAGCCCCAGTCTCTGTGCCTCGGTGCGAGCAGTGCCATGGGCAGATGAGGCTGAGCAACAGCTTTCCAGGCTAGCTCTTTCTGCCTGCCAGCTATCTGCAGACGTTCGCATTTTCAGAGCAGGGCTGCCGGAGGCCCCCTGCACGGACCCCCAAAGCTACGTTTGAAGTTTGAGGGGGCAAGACAAGCAAGCAGCCCCAGTCTCTGTGCCTCTGTGCGAGCAGTGCCATGGGCAGATGAGGCTGAGCAACAGCTTTCCAGGCTAGCTCTTTCTGCCTGCGAGCTATCTGCAGACGTTCGCGCTTTCAGAGCAGGGCTGCCGGAGGCCCCCTGCACGGACCCCCAAAACTACGTTTGAAGTTTGAGGGGGCAAGACAAGCAAGCAGCCCCAGTCTCTGTGCCTCTGTGCGCGCAGTGCCATGGGCAGATGAGGCTGAGCAACAGCTTTCCAGGCTAGCTCTTTCTGCCTGCCAGCTATCTGCAGACGTTCGCATTTTCAGAGCAGGGCTGCCGGAGGCCCCCTGCACGGACCCCCAAAACTACGTTTGAAGTTTGAGGGGGCAAGACAAGCAAGCAGCCCCAGTCTCTGTGCCTCGGTGCGAGCAGTGCCATGGGCAGATGAGGCTGAGCAACAGCTTTCCAGGCTAGCTCTTTCTGCCTGCCAGCTATCTGCAGACGTTCGCATTTTCAGAGCAGGGCTGCCGGAGGCCCCCTGCACGGACCCCCAAAGCTACGTTTGAAGTTTGAGGGGGCAAGACAAGCAAGCAGCCCCAGTCTCTGTGCCTCGGTGCGAGCAGTGCCATGGGCAGATGAGGCTGAGCAACAGCTTTCCAGGCTAGCACTTTCTGCCTGCCAGCTATCTGCAGACGTTCGCATTTTGGAGCAGGGCTGCCGGAGGCCCCCTGCACGGACCCCCAAAGCTACGTTTGAAGTTTGAGGGGGCAAGACAAGCAAGCAGCCCCAGTTTCTGTGCCTCTGTGCGAGCAGTGCCATGGGCAGATGAGGCTGAGCAACAGCTTTCCAGGCTAGCTCTTTCTGCCTGCCACCTATCTGCAGACGTTCGCATTTTCAGAGCAGGGCTGCCGGAGGCCCCCTGCACGGAACCCCAAAGCTACGTTTGAAGTTTGAGGGGGCAAGACAAGCAAGCAGCCCCAGTCTCTGTGCCTCGGTGCGAGCAGTGCCATGGGCAGATGAGGCTGAGCAACAGCTTTCCAGGCTAGCTCTTTCTGCCTGCCAGCTATCTGCAGACGTTCGCAGTTTGGGAGCAGGGCTGCCGGAGGCCCCCTGCACGGACCCCCAAAGCTACGTTTGAAGTTTGAGGTGGCAAGACAAGCAAGCAGCCCCAGTCTCTGTGCCTCTGTGCGAGCAGTGCCATGGGCAGATGAGGCTGAGCAACAGCTTTCCAGGCTAGCTCTTTCTGCCTGCGAGCTATCTGCAGACGTTCGCATTTTCAGAGCAGGGCTGCCGCAGGCCCCCTGCACGGACCCCCAAAGCTACGTTTGAAGTTTGAGGGGGCAAGACAAGCAAGCAGCCCCAGTCTCTGTGCCTCTGTGCGAGCAGTGCCATGGGCAGATGAGGCTGAGCAACAGCTTTCCAGGCTAGCTCTTTCTGCCTGCCAGCTATCTGCAGACGTTCGCATTTTCAGAGCAGGGCTGCCGCAGGCCCCCTGCACGGACCCCCAAAGCTACGTTTGAAGTTTGAGGGGGCAAGACAAGCAAGCAGCCCCAGTCTCTGTGGCTCGGTGCGAGCAGTGCCATGGGCAGATGAGGCTGAGCAACAGCTTTCCAGGCTAGCTCTTTCTGCCTGCCAGCTACCTGCAGACGTTCGCATTTTCAGAGCAGGGCTGCCGGAGGCCCCCTGCACAGACCCCCAAAGCTACGTTTGAAGTTTGAGGGGGCAAGACAAGCAAGCAGCCCCAGTCTCTGTGCCTCTGTGCGAGCAGTGCCATGGGCAGATGAGGCTGAGCAACAGCTTTCCAGGCTAGCTCTTTCTGCCTGCCAGCTATCTGCAGACGTTCGCGTTTTCAGAGCAGGGCTGCCGGAGGCCCCCTGCACGGACCCCCAAAGCTACGTTTGAAGTTTGAGGGGGCAAGACAAGCAAGCAGCCCCAGTCTCTGTGCCTCTGTGCGAGCAGTGCCATGGGCAGATGAGGCTGAGCAACAGCTTTCCAGGCTAGCTCTTTCTGCCTGCCAGCTACCTGCAGACGTTCGCATTTTCAGAGCAGGGCTGCCGGAGGCCCCCTGCACGGACCCCCAAAGAAACGTTTGAAGTTTGAGGGGGCAAGACAAGCAAGCAGCCCCAGTCTCTGTGCCTCTGTGCGAGCAGTGCCATGGGCAGATGAGGCTGAGCAACAGCTTTCCAGGCTAGCTCTTTCTGCCTGCGAGCTATCTGCAGACGTTCGCGTTTTCAGAGCAGGGCTGCCGGAGGCCCCCTGCACGGACCCCCAAAACTACGTTTGAAGTTTGAGGGGGCAAGACAAGCAAGCAGCCCCAGTCTCTGTGCCTCTGTGCGCGCAGTGCCATGGGCAGATGAGGCTGAGCAACAGCTTTCCAGGCTAGCTCTTTCTGCCTGCCAGCTATCTGCAGACGTTCGCGTTTTCAGAGCAGGGCTGCCGGAGGCCCCCTGCACGGACCCCCAAAACTACGTTTCAAGTTTGAGGTAGCAAGACAAGCAAGCAGCCCCAGTCTCTGTGCCTCTGTGCGCGCAGTGCCATGGGCAGATGAGGCTGAGCAACAGCTTTCCAGGCTAGCTCTTTCTGCCTGCCAGCTATCTGCAGACGTTCGCATTTTCAGAGCAGGGCTGCCGGAGGCCCCCTGCACGGACCCCCAAAGCTACGTTTGAAGTTTGAGGGGGCAAGACAAGCAAGCAGCCCCAGTCTCTGTGCCTCGGTGCGAGCAGTGCCATGGGCAGATGAGGCTGAGCAACAGCTTTCCAGGCTAGCTCTTTCTGCCTGCCAGCTATCTGCAGACGTTCGCATTTTCAGAGCAGGGCTGCCGCAGGCCCCCTGCACGGACCCCCAAAGCTACGTTTGAAGTTTGAGGGGGCAAGACAAGCAAGCAGCCCCAGTCTCTGTGCCTCTGTGCGAGCAGTGCCATGGGCAGATGAGGCTGAGCAACAGCTTTCCAGGCTAGCTCTTTCTGCCTGCCAGCTATCTGCAGACGTTCGCATTTTCAGAGCAGGGCTGCCGGAGGCCCCCTGCACGGACCCCCAAAGCTACGTTTGAAGTTTGAGGGGGCAAGACAAGCAAGCAGCCCCAGTCTCTGTGGCTCGGTGCGAGCAGTGCCATGGGCAGATGAGGCTGAGCAACAGCTTTCCAGGCTAGCTCTTTCTGCCTGCCAGCTATCTGCAGACGTTCGCATTTTCAGAGCAGGGCTGCCGGAGGCCCCCTGCACAGACCCCCAAAGCTACGTTTGAAGTTTGAGGGGGCAAGACAAGCAAGCAGCCCCAGTCTCTGTGCCTCTGTGCGAGCAGTGCCATGGGCAGATGAGGCTGAGCAACAGCTTTCCAGGCTAGCTCTTTCTGCCTGCCAGCTACCTGCAGACGTTCGCATTTTCAGAGCAGGGCTGCCGCAGGCCCCCTGCACGGACCCCCAAAGCTACGTTTGAAGTTTGAGGGGGCAAGACAAGCAAGCAGCCCAAGTCTCTGTGCCTCTGTGCGAGCAGGGCCATGGGCAGATGAGGCTGAGCAACAGCTTTCCAGGCTAGCTCTTTCTGCCTGTGAGCTATCTGCAGACGTTCGCATTTTCAGAGCAGGGCTGCCGGAGGACCCCTGCACGGACCCCCAAAGCTACGTTTGAAGTTTGAGGGGGCAAGACAAGCAAGCAGCCCCAGTCTCTGTGCCTCTGTGCGAGCAGTGCCATGGGCAGATGAGGCTGAGCAACAGCTTTCCAGGCTAGCTCTTTCTGCCTGCCAGCTATCTGCAGACGTTCGCATTTTCAGAGCAGGGCTGCCGGAGGCCCCCTGCACGGACCCCCAAAGCTACGTTTGAAGTTTGAGGGGGCAAGACAAGCAAGCAGCCCCAGTCTCTGTGCCTCGGTGCGAGCAGTGCCATGGGCAGATGAGGCTGAGGATAGCTCTTTCTGCCTGCGGGCTATCTGCAGACGTTCGCAGTTTGGGAGCAGGGCTGCCGGAGGCCCCCTGCACGGACCCCCAAAGCTACGTTTGAAGTTTGAGGGGGCAAGACAAGCAAGCAGCCCCAGTCTCTGTGCCTCGGTGCGAGCAGTGCCATGGGCAGATGAGGCTGAGCAACAGCTTTCCAGGCTAGCTCTTTCTGCCTGCCAGCTATCTGCAGACGTTCGCATTTTGGGAGCAGGGCTGCCGGAGGACCCCTGCACGGACCCCCAAAGCTACGTTTGAAGTTTGAGGGGGCAAGACAAGCAAGCAGCCCCAGTCTCTGTGCCTCTGTGCGAGCAGGGCCATGGGCAGATGAGGCTGAGCAACAACTTTCCAGGCTAGCTCTTTCTGCCTGCCAGCTATCTGAAGACGTTCGCGTTTTCAGAGCAGGGCTGCCTGAGGCCCCCTGCATGGACCCCCAAAGCTACGTTTGAAGTTTGAGGGGGCAAGACAAGCAAGCAGCCCCAGTCTCTGTGCCTCTGTGCGAGCAGTGCCATGGGCAGATGAGGCTGAGCAACAGCTTTCCAGGCTAGCTCTTTCTGCCTGCCAGCTATCTGCAGACGTTCGCATTTTCAGAGCAGGGCTGCCGGAGGCCCCCTGCACGGACCCCCAAAACTACATTTGAAGTTTGAGGTGGCAAGACAAGCAAGCAGCCCCAGTCTCTGTGCCTCGGTGCGAGCAGTGCCATGGGCAGATGAGGCTGAGCAACAGCTTTCCAGGCTAGCTCTTTCTGCCTGCCAGCTATCTGCAGACGTTCGCATTTTCAGAGCAGGGCTGCCGGAGGCCCCCTGCACGGACCCCCAAAGCTACGTTTGAAGTTTGAGGGGGCAAGACAAGCAAGCAGCCCCAGTCTCTGTGCCTCGGTGCGAGCAGTGCCATGGGCAGATGAGGCTGAGCAACAGCTTTCCAGGCTAGCTCTTTCTGCCTGCCAGCTACCTGCAGACGTTCGCATTTTCAGAGCAGGGCTGCCGCAGGCCCCCTGCACGGACCACCTAAGCTACGTTTGAAGTTTGAGGGGGCAAGACAAGCAAGCAGCCCCAGTCTCTGTGCCTCTGTGCGAGCAGGGCCATGGGCAGATGAGGCTGAGCAACAGCTTTCCAGGCTAGCTCTTTCTGCCTGTGAGCTATCTGCAGACGTTCGCATTTTGGGAGCAGGGCTGCCGGAGGCCCCCTGCACGGACCCCCAAAGATACGTTTGAAGTTTGAGGGGGCAAGACAAGCAAGCAGCCCCAGTCTCTGTGCCTCTGTGCGAGCAGTGCCATGGGCAGATGAGGCTGAGAAACAGCTTTCCAGGCTAGCTCTTTCTGCCTGCCAGCTATCTGCAGACGTTCGCATTTTCAGAGCAGGGCTGCCGGAGGCCCCCTGCACGGACCCCCAAAGCTACGTTTGAAGTTTGAGGGGGCAAGACAAGCAAGCAGCCCCAGTCTCTGTGCCTCGGTGCGAGCAGTGCCATGGGCAGATGAGGCTGAGCAACAGCTTTCCAGGCTAGCTCTTTCTGCCTGCCAGCTGTCTGCAGACGTTCGCAGTTTGGGAGCAGGGCTGCCGGAGGCCCCCTGCACGGACCCCCAAAGCTACGTTTGAAGTTTGAGGTAGCAAGACAAGCAAGCAGCCCCAGTCTCTGTGCCTCGGTGCGAGCAGTGCCATGGGCAGATGAGGCTGAGCAACAGCTTTCCAGGCTAGCTCTTTCTGCCTGCCAGCTATCTGCAGACGTTCGCATTTTCAGAGCAGTTCTGCCGGAGGCCCCCTGCACGGACCCCCAAAGCTACGTTTGAAGTTTGAGGGGGCAAGACAAGCAAGCAGCCCCAGTCTCTGTGCCTCTGTGCGAGCAGTGCCATGGGCAGATGAGGCTGAGAAACAGCTTTCCAGGCTAGCTCTTTCTTCCTGTGAGCTATCTGCAGACGTTTGCATTTTGGGAGCAGGGCTGCCGGAGGCCCCCTGCACGGACCCCCAAAGCTACGTTTGAAGTTTGAGGGGGCAAGACAAGCAAGCAGCCCCAGTCTCTGTGCCTCGGTGCGAGCAGTGCCATGGGCAGATGAGGCTGAGCAACAGCTTTCCAGGCTAGCTCTTTCTGCCTGCGAGCTATCTGCAGACGTTCGCAGTTTGGGAGCAGGGCTGCCGGAGGCCCCCTGCACGGACCCCCAAAGCTACGTTTGAAGTTTGAGGTAGCAAGACAAGCAAGCAGCCCCAGTCTCTGTGCCTCTGTGCGAGCAGTGCCATGGGCAGATGAGGCTGAGCAACAGCTTTCCAGGCTAGCTCTTTCTGCCTGCCAGCTATCTGCAGACGTTCGCATTTTCAGAGCAGGGCTGCCGGAGGCCCCCTGCACGGACCCCCAAAGCTACGTTTGAAGTTTGAGGGGGCAAGACAAGCAAGCAGCCCCAGTCTCTGTGCCTCTGTGCGAGCAGTGCCATGGGCAGATGAGGCTGAGCAACAGCTTTCCAGGCTAGCTCTTTCTGCCTGCTAGCTATCTGCAGATGTTCGCATTTTCAGAGCAGGGCTGCCGCAGGCCCCCTGCACGGACCCCCAAAGCTACGTTTGAAGTTTGAGGGGGCAAGACAAGCAAGCAGCCCCAGTCTCTGTGCCTCTGTGCGAGCAGTGCCATGGGCAGATGAGGCTGAGCAACAGCTTTCCAGGCTAGCTCTTTCTGCCTGCGGGCTATCTGCAGACGTTCGCATTTTCAGAGCAGGGCTGCCGGAGGCCCCCTGCACGGACCCCCAAAGCTACGTTTGAAGTTTGAGGGGGCAAGACAAGCAAGCAGCCCCAGTCTCTGTGCCTCTGTGCGAGCAGTGCCATGGGCAGATGAGGCTGAGCAACAGCTTTCCAGGCTAGCTCTTTCTGCCTGCGGGCTATCTGCAGACGTTCGCATTTTCAGAGCAGGGCTGCCGGAGGCCCTCTGCACAGACCCCCAAAGCTACGTTTGAAGTTTGAGGGGGCAAGACAAGCAAGCAGCCCCAGTCTCTGTGCCTCTGTGCGAGCAGTGCCATGGGCAGATGAGGCTGAGAAACAGCTTTCCAGGCTAGCTCTTTCTGCCTGCGGGCTATCTGCAGACGTTCGCATTTTCAGAGCAGGGCTGCCGGAGGCCCCCTGCACGGACCCCCAAAGCTACGTTTGAAGTTTGAGGGGGCAAGACAAGCAAGCAGCCCCAGTCTCTGTGCCTCGGTGCGAGCAGTGCCATGGGCAGATGAGGCTGAGCAACAGCTTTCCAGGCTAGCTCTTTCTGCCTGCCAGCTATCTGCAGACGTTCGCATTTTCAGAGCAGGGCTGCCGGAGGCCCCCTGCATGGACCCCCAAAGCTACGTTTGAATTTGAGGGGGCAAGACAAGCAAGCAGCCCCAGTCTCTGTGCCTCTGTGCGAGCAGTGCCATGGGCAGATGAGGCTGAGCAACAGCTTTCCAGGCTAGCTCTTTCTGCCTGCCACCTATCTGCAGACGTTCGCATTTTCAGAGCAGGGCTGCCGGAGGCCCCCTGCACGGACCCCCAAAGCTACGTTTGAAGTTTGAGGGGGCAAGACAAGCAAGCAGCCCCAGTCTCTGTGCCTCTGTGCGAGCAGTGCCATGGGCAGATGAGGCTGAGCAACAGCTTTCCAGGCTAGCTCTTTCTGCCTGCCAGCTATCTGCAGACGTTCGCATTTTCAGAGCAGGGCTGCCGGAGGCCCCCTGCACGGACCCCCAAAGCTACGTTTGAAGTTTGAGGGGGCAAGACAAGCAAGCAGCCCCAGTCTCTGTGCCTCTGTGCGAGCAGTGCCATGGGCAGATGAGGCTGAGCAACAGCTTTCCAGGCTAGCTCTTTCTGCCTGCCAGCTATCTGCAGACGTTCGCATTTTCAGAGCAGGGCTGCCGGAGGCCCTCTGCACAGACCCCCAAAGCTACGTTTGAAGTTTGAGGGGGCAAGACAAGCAAGCAGCCCCAGTCTCTGTGCCTCTGTGCGAGCAGTGCCATGGGCAGATGAGGCTGAGCAACAGCTTTCCAGGCTAGCTCTTTCTGCCTGCCAGCTATCTGCAGACGTTCGCATTTTCAGAGCAGGGCTGCCGAAGGCCCCCTGCACGGACCCCCAAAGCTACGTTTGAAGTTTGAGGGGGCAAGACAAGCAAGCAGCCCCAGTCTCTGTGCCTCGGTGCGAGCAGTGCCATGGGCAGATGAGGCTGAGCAACAGCTTTCCAGGCTAGCTCTTTCTGCCTGCGAGCTATCTGCAGACGTTCGCATTTTCAGAGCAGGGCTGCCGGAGGCGCCCTGCACAGAACCCCAAAGATACGTTTGAAGTTTGAGGGGGCAAGACAAGCAAGCAGCCCCAGTTTCTGTGCCTCTGTGCGAGCAGTGCCATGGGCAGATGAGGCTGAGCAACAGCTTTCCAGGCTAGCTCTTTCTGCCTGCCAGCTATCTGCAGACGTTCGCATTTTCAGAGCAGGGCTGCCGGAGGCCCCCTGCACGGAACCCCAAAGCTACGTTTGAAGTTTGAGGGGGCAAGACAAGCAAGCAGCCCCAGTCTCTGTGCCTCGGTGCGAGCAGTGCCATGGGCAGATGAGGCTGAGCAACAGCTTTCCAGGCTAGCTCTTTCTGCCTGCCAGCTACCTGCAGACGTTCGCATTTTCATAGCAGGGCTGCCGCAGGCCCCCTGCACGGACCACCTAAGCTACGTTTGAAGTTTGAGGGGGCAAGACAAGCAAGCAGCCCCAGTCTCTGTGCCTCTGTGCGAGCAGGGCCATGGGCAGATGAGGCTGAGCAACAGCTTTCCAGGCTAGCTCTTTCTGCCTGTGAGCTATCTGCAGACGTTCGCATTTTGGGAGCAGGGCTGCCGGAAGACCCCTGCACGGGCCCCCAAAGCTACGTTTGAAGTTTGAGGGGGCAAGACAAGCAAGCAGCCCCAGTCTCTGTGCCTCTGTGCGAGCAGTGCCATGGGCAGATGAGGCTGAGAAACAGCTTTCCAGGCTAGCTCTTTCTGCCTGCCAGCTATCTGCAGATGTTCGCATTTTCAGAGCAGGGCTGCCGCAGGCCCCCTGCACGGACCCCCAAAGCTACGTTTGAAGTTTGAGGGGGCAAGACAAGCAAGCAGCCCCAGTCTCTGTGCCTCGGTGCGAGCAGTGCCATGGGCAGATGAGGCTGAGCAACAGCTTTCCAGGCTAGCTCTTTCTGCCTGCGAGCTATCTGCAGACGTTCGCAGTTTGGGAGCAGGGCTGCCGGAGGCCCCCTGCACGGACCCCCAAAGCTACGTTTGAAGTTTGAGGTAGCAAGACAAGCAAGCAGCCCCAGTCTCTGTGCCTCGGTGCGAGCAGTGCCATGGGCAGATGAGGCTGAGCAACAGCTTTCCAGGCTAGCTCTTTCTGCCTGCCAGCTATCTGCAGACGTTCGCATTTTCAGAGCAGTTCTGCCGGAGGCCCCCTGCACGGACCCCCAAAGCTACGTTTGAAGTTTGAGGGGGCAAGACAAGCAAGCAGCCCCAGTCTCTGTGCCTCTGTGCGAGCAGTGCCATGGGCAGATGAGGCTGAGCAACAGCTTTCCAGGCTAGCTCTTTCTTCCTGTGAGCTATCTGCAGACGTTCGCATTTTGGGAGCAGGGCTGCCGGAGGCCCCCTGCACGGACCCCCAAAGCTACGTTTGAAGTTTGAGGGGGCAAGACAAGCAAGCAGCCCCAGTCTCTGTGCCTCGGTGCGAGCAGTGCCATGGGCAGATGAGGCTGAGCAACAGCTTTCCAGGCTAGCTCTTTCTGCCTGCGAGCTATCTGCAGACGTTCGCAGTTTGGGAGCAGGGCTGCCGGAGGCCCCCTGCACGGACCCCCAAAGCTACGTTTGAAGTTTGAGGGGGCAAGACAAGCAAGCAGCCCCAGTCTCTGTGCCTCGGTGCGAGCAGTGCCATGGGCAGATGAGGCTGAGCAACAGCTTTCCAGGCTAGCTCTTTCTGCCTGCGAGCTATCTGCAGACGTTCGCATTTTCAGAGCAGGGCTGCCGGAGGCGCCCTGCACAGAACCCCAAAGATACGTTTGAAGTTTGAGGGGGCAAGACAAGCAAGCAGCCCCAGTTTCTGTGCCTCTGTGCGAGCAGTGCCATGGGCAGATGAGGCTGAGCAACAGCTTTCCAGGCTAGCTCTTTCTGCCTGCCAGCTATCTGCAGACGTTCGCATTTTCAGAGCAGGGCTGCCGGAGGCCCCCTGCACGGAACCCCAAAGCTACGTTTGAAGTTTGAGGGGGCAAGACAAGCAAGCAGCCCCAGTCTCTGTGCCTCGGTGCGAGCAGTGCCATGGGCAGATGAGGCTGAGCAACAGCTTTCCAGGCTAGCTCTTTCTGCCTGCCAGCTACCTGCAGACGTTCGCATTTTCATAGCAGGGCTGCCGCAGGCCCCCTGCACGGACCACCTAAGCTACGTTTGAAGTTTGAGGGGGCAAGACAAGCAAGCAGCCCCAGTCTCTGTGCCTCTGTGCGAGCAGGGCCATGGGCAGATGAGGCTGAGCAACAGCTTTCCAGGCTAGCTCTTTCTGCCTGTGAGCTATCTGCAGACGTTCGCATTTTGGGAGCAGGGCTGCCGGAAGACCCCTGCACGGGCCCCCAAAGCTACGTTTGAAGTTTGAGGGGGCAAGACAAGCAAGCAGCCCCAGTCTCTGTGCCTCTGTGCGAGCAGTGCCATGGGCAGATGAGGCTGAGAAACAGCTTTCCAGGCTAGCTCTTTCTGCCTGCCAGCTATCTGCAGATGTTCGCATTTTCAGAGCAGGGCTGCCGCAGGCCCCCTGCACGGACCCCCAAAGCTACGTTTGAAGTTTGAGGGGGCAAGACAAGCAAGCAGCCCCAGTCTCTGTGCCTCGGTGCGAGCAGTGCCATGGGCAGATGAGGCTGAGCAACAGCTTTCCAGGCTAGCTCTTTCTGCCTGCGAGCTATCTGCAGACGTTCGCAGTTTGGGAGCAGGGCTGCCGGAGGCCCCCTGCACGGACCCCCAAAGCTACGTTTGAAGTTTGAGGTAGCAAGACAAGCAAGCAGCCCCAGTCTCTGTGCCTCGGTGCGAGCAGTGCCATGGGCAGATGAGGCTGAGCAACAGCTTTCCAGGCTAGCTCTTTCTGCCTGCCAGCTATCTGCAGACGTTCGCATTTTCAGAGCAGTTCTGCCGGAGGCCCCCTGCACGGACCCCCAAAGCTACGTTTGAAGTTTGAGGGGGCAAGACAAGCAAGCAGCCCCAGTCTCTGTGCCTCTGTGCGAGCAGTGCCATGGGCAGATGAGGCTGAGCAACAGCTTTCCAGGCTAGCTCTTTCTTCCTGTGAGCTATCTGCAGACGTTCGCATTTTGGGAGCAGGGCTGCCGGAGGCCCCCTGCACGGACCCCCAAAGCTACGTTTGAAGTTTGAGGGGGCAAGACAAGCAAGCAGCCCCAGTCTCTGTGCCTCGGTGCGAGCAGTGCCATGGGCAGATGAGGCTGAGCAACAGCTTTCCAGGCTAGCTCTTTCTGCCTGCGAGCTATCTGCAGACGTTCGCAGTTTGGGAGCAGGGCTGCCGGAGGCCCCCTGCACGGACCCCCAAAGCTACGTTTGAAGTTTGAGGGGGCAAGACAAGCAAGCAGCCCCAGTCTCTGTGCCTCTGTGCGAGCAGGGCCATGGGCAGATGAGGCTGAGCAACAGCTTTCCAGGCTAGCTCTTTCTGCCTGCCAGCTATCTGCAGACGTTCGCATTTTCAGAGCAGGGCTGCCGGAGGCCCCCTGCACGGACCCCCAAAGCTACGTTTGAAGTTTGAGGGGGCAAGACAAGCAAGCAGCCCCAGTCTCTGTGCCTCTGTGCGAGCAGGGCCATGGGCAGATTAGGCTGAGCAACAGCTTTCCAGGCTAGCTCTTTCTGCCTGCTAGCTATCTGCAGATGTTCGCATTTTCAGAGCAGGGCTGCCGCAGGCCCCCTGCACGGACCCCCAAAGCTACGTTTGAAGTTTGAGGGGGCAAGACAAGCAAGCAGCCCCAGTCTCTGTGCCTCTGTGCGAGCAGTGCCATGGGCAGATGAGGCTGAGCAACAGCTTTCCAGGCTAGCTCTTTCTGCCTGCCAGCTATCTGCAGACGTTCGCATTTTCAGAGCAGGGCTGCCGGAGGCCCCCTGCACGGACCCCCAAAGCTACGTTTGAAGTTTGAGGGGGCAAGACAAGCAAGCAGCCCCAGTCTCTGTGCCTCTGTGCGAGCAGTGCCATGGGCAGATGAGGCTGAGCAACAGCTTTCCAGGCTAGCTCTTTCTGCCTGCGGGCTATCTGCAGACGTTCGCATTTTCAGAGCAGGGCTGCCGGAGGCCCTCTGCACAGACCCCCAAAGCTACGTTTGAAGTTTGAGGGGGCAAGACAAGCAAGCAGCCCCAGTCTCTGTGCCTCTGTGCGAGCAGTGCCATGGGCAGATGAGGCTGAGCAACAGCTTTCCAGGCTAGCTCTTTCTGCCTGCGGGCTATCTGCAGACGTTCGCATTTTCAGAGCAGGGCTGCCGGAGGCCCTCTGCACGGACCCCCAAAGCTACGTTTGAAGTTTGAGGGGGCAAGACAAGCAAGCAGCCCCAGTCTCTGTGCCTCTGTGCGAGCAGTGCCATGGGCAGATGAGGCTGAGCAACAGCTTTCCAGGCTAGCTCTTTCTGCCTGCCAGCTATCTGCAGACGTTCGCATTTTCAGAGCAGGGCTGCCGGAGGCCCCCTGCACGGACCCCCAAAGCTACGTTTGAATTTGAGCGGGCAAGACAAGCAAGCAGCCCCAGTCTCTGTGCCTCTGTGCGAGCAGTGCCATGGGCAGATGAGGCTGAGCAACAGCTTTCCAGGCTAGCTCTTTCTGCCTGCCACCTATCTGCAGACGTTCGCATTTTCAGAGCAGGGCTGCCGGAGGCCCCCTGCACGGACCCCCAAAGCTACGTTTGAAGTTTGAGGGGGCAAGACAAGCAAGCAGCCCCAGTCTCTGTGCCTCTGTGCGAGCAGTGCCATGGGCAGATGAGGCTGAGCAACAGCTTTCCAGGCTAGCTCTTTCTGCCTGCCAGCTATCTGCAGACGTTCGCATTTTCAGAGCAGGGCTGCCGCAGGCCCCCTGCACGGACCCCCAAAGCTACGTTTGAAGTTTGAGGGGGCAAGACAAGCAAGCAGCCCCAGTCTCTGTGCCTCTGTGCGAGCAGTGCCATGGGCAGATGAGGCTGAGCAACAGCTTTCCAGGCTAGCTCTTTCTGCCTGCAAGATATCTGCAGACGTTCGCATTTTGGGAGCAGGGCTGCCGGATAAGCCCGGCACGGACCACCTAAGCTACGTTTGAAGTTTGAGGGGGCAAGACAAGCAAGCAGCCCCAGTCTCTGTGCCTCTGTGCGAGCAGTGCCATGGGCAGATGAGGCTGAGCAACAGCTTTCCAGGCTAGCTCTTTCTGCCTGCGGGCTATCTGCAGACGTTCGCATTTTCAGAGCAGGGCTGCCGGAGGCCCTCTGCACAGACCCCCAAAGCTACGTTTGAAGTTTGAGGGGGCAAGACAAGCAAGCAGCCCCAGTCTCTGTGCCTCTGTGCGAGCAGTGCCATGGGCAGATGAGGCTGAGCAACAGCTTTCCAGGCTAGCTCTTTCTGCCTGCGAGCTATCTGCAGACGTTCGCATTTTCAGAGCAGGGCTGCCGGAGGCCCCCTGCACGGACCCCCAAAGCTACGTTTGAATTTGAGGGGGCAAGACAAGCAAGCAGCCCCAGTCTCTGTGCCTCTGTGCGAGCAGTGCCATGGGCAGATGAGGCTGAGCAACAGCTTTCCAGGCTAGCTCTTTCTGCCTGCCAGCTATCTGCAGACTTTTGCATTTTCAGAGCAGGGCTGCCGGAGGTGCCCGGCACTAACCCCCAAAGATACGTTTGAAGTTTGAGGGGGCAAGACAAGCAAGCAGCCCCAGTCTCTGTGCCTCTGTGCGAGCAGTGCCATGGGCAGATGAGGCTGAGCAACAGCTTTCCAGGCTAGCTCTTTCTGCCTGCCAGCTATCTGCAGACGTTCGCATTTTCAGAGCAGGGCTGCCGGAGGCCCCCTGCACGGACCCCCAAAGCTACGTTTGAAGTTTGAGGGGGCAAGACAAGCAAGCAGCCCCAGTCTCTGTGCCTCTGTGCGAGCAGTGCCATGGGCAGATGAGGCTGAGCAACAGCTTTCCAGGCTAGCTCTTTCTGCCTGCAAGATATCTGCAGACGTTCGCATTTTGGGAGCAGGGCTGCCGGATAAGCCCGGCACGGACCACCTAAGCTACGTTTGAAGTTTGAGGGGGCAAGACAAGCAAGCAGCCCCAGTCTCTGTGCCTCTGTGCGAGCAGTGCCATGGGCAGATGAGGCTGAGCAACAGCTTTCCAGGCTAGCTCTTTCTGCCTGCGAGCTATCTGCAGACGTTCGCATTTTCAGAGTAGGGCTGCCGGAGGCCCCCTGCACAGACCCCCAAAGCTACGTTTGAAGTTTGAGGGGGCAAGACAAGCAAGCAGCCCCAGTCTCTGTGCCTCTGTGCGAGCAGTGCCATGGGCAGATGAGGCTGAGCAACAGCTTTCCAGGCTAGCTCTTTCTGCCTGCCAGCTATCTGCAGACGTTCGCGTTTTCAGAGCAGGGCTGCCGGAGGCCCCCTGCACGGACCCCCAAAGCTACGTTTGAAGTTTGAGGGGGCAAGACAAGCAAGCAGCCCCAGTCTCTGTGCCTCTGTGCGAGCAGGGCCATGGGCAATGAGGCTGAGCAACAGCTTTCCAGGCTAGCTCTTTCTGCCTGCGGGCTATCTGCAGACGTTCGCATTTTCAGAGCAGGGCTGACGGAGGCCCTCTGCACGGACCCCCAAAGCTACGTTTGAAGTTTGAGGGGGCAAGACAAGCAAGCAGCCCCCGTCTCTGTGCCTCTGTGCGAGCAGTGCCATGGGCAGATGAGGCTGAGCAACAGCTTTCCAGGCTAGCTCTTTCTGCCTGCAAGATATCTGCAGACGTTCGCATTTTCAGAGCAGGGCTGCCGGAGGCCCCCTGCACGGACCCCCAAAGCTACGTTTGAAGTTTGAGGGGGCAAGACAAGCAAGCAGCCCCAGTCTCTGTGCCTCTGTGCGAGCAGGGCCATGGGCAGATGAGGCTGAGCAACAGCTTTCCAGGCTAGCTCTTTCTGCCTGCCAGCTATCTGCAGACGTTCGCGTTTTCAGAGCAGGGCTGCCGGAGGCCCCCTGCACGGACCCCCAAAGCTACGTTTGAAGTTTGAGGGGGCAAGACAAGCAAGCAGCCCCAGTCTCTGTGCCTCGGTGCGAGCAGTGCCATGGGCAGATGAGGCTGAGCAACAGCTTCCCAGGCTAGCTCTTTCTGCCTGCAAGATATCTGCAGACGTTTGCATTTTGGGAGCAGGGCTGCCGGGTAAGCCCGGCACGGACCACCTAAGCTACGTTTGAAGTTTGAGGGGGCAAGACAAGCAAGCAGCCCCAGTCTCTGTGCCTCTGTGTGAGCAGTGCCATGGGCAGATGAGGCTGAGCAACAGCTTTCCAGGCTAGCTCTTTCTGCCTGCCACCTATCTGCAGACGTTCGCATTTTCAGAGCAGGGCTGCCGGAGGCCCCCTGCACGGACCCCCAAAGCTACGTTTGAAGTTTGAGGGGGCAAGACAAGCAAGCAGCCCCAGTCTCTGTGCCTCTGTGCGAGCAGTGCCATGGGCAGATGAGGCTGAGCAACAGCTTTCCAGGCTAGCTCTTTCTGCCTGCCAGCTATCTGCAGACGTTCGCGTTTTCAGAGCAGGGCTGCCGCAGGCCCCCTGCACGGAACCCCAAAGCTACGTTTGAAGTTTGAGGGGGTAAGACAAGCAAGCAGCCCCAGTCTCTGTGCCTCTGTGCGAGCAGTGCCATGGGCAGATGAGGCTGAGCAACAGCTTTCCAGGCTAGCTCTTTCTGCCTGCCAGCTATCTGCAGACGTTCGCATTTTCAGAGCAGGGCTGCCGGATAAGCCCGGCACGGACCACGTAAGATACGTTTGAAGTTTGAGGGGGCAAGACAAGCAAGCAGCCCCAGTCTCTGTGCCTCTGTGCGAGCAGTGCCATGGGCAGATGAGGCTGAGCAACAGCTTTCCAGGCTAGCTCTTTCTGCCTGCCAGCTATCTGCAGACGTTCGCATTTTCAGAGCAGGGCTGCCGGAGGCCCCCTGGACAGACCCCCAAAGCTACGTTTGAAGTTTGAGGGGGCAAGACAAGCAAGCAGCCCCCGTCTCTGTGCCTCTGTGCGAGCAGTGCCATGGGCAGATGAGGCTGAGCAACAGCTTTCCAGGCTAGCTCTTTCTGTCTGCCAGCTATCTGCAGACGTTCGCATTTTGGGAGCAGGGCTGCCGGAGGCCCCCTGCACGGACCCCCAAAGCTACGTTTGAAGTTTGAGGGGGCAAAACAAGCAAGCAGCCCCAGTCTCTGTGCCTCTGTGCGAGCAGTGCCATGGGCAGATGAGGCTGAGCAACAGCTTTCCAGGCTAGCTCTTTCTGCCTGCCAGCTATCTGCAGACGTTCACATTTTCAGAGCAAGGCTGCCACAGAAGCTTGGCACGGACAACCTACGCTACGTTTGAAGTTTGAGGTGGCAAGACAAGCAAGCAGCCCCAGTCTCTGTGCCTCTGTGCGAGCAGTGCCATGGGCAGATAAGGCTGAGCAACAGCTTTCCAGGCTAGCTCTTTCTGCCTGCCAGCTATCTGCAGACGTTTGCATTTTCAGAGCAGGGCTGCCGGAGGCCCCCTGCACGGACGCCCAAAGCTACGTTTGAAGTTTGAGGGGGCAAGACAAGCAAGCAGCCCCAGTCTCTGTGCCTCTGTGCGAGCAGTGCCATGGGCAGATGAGGCTGAGCAACAGCTTTCCAGGCTAGCTCTTTCTGCCTGCCAGCTATCTGCAGACGTTCGCGTTTTCAGAGCAGGGCTGCCGGATAAGCCCGTCACGGACCACCTAATCTACTTTGGAAGTTTCAGGGGGCAAGACAAGCAAGCAGCCCCAGTCTCTGTGCCTCTGTGCGAGCAGTGCCATGGGCAGATGAGGCTGAGCAACAGCTTTCCAGGCTAGCTCTTTCTGCCTGCCAGCTATCTGCAGACGTTCGCATTTTCAGAGCAGGGCTGCCGGAGGCCCCCTGCACAGACCTCCAAAGCTACGTTTGAAGTTTGCGGTGGCAAGACAAGCAAGCAGCCCCAGTCTCTGTGCCTCGGTGCGAGCAGTGCCATGGGCAGATGAGGCTGAGCAACAGCTTTCCAGGCTAGCTCTTTCTGCCTGCCAGCTATCTGCAGACGTTCGCATTTTCAGAGCAGGGCTGCCGGAGGCCCCCTGCACGGACCCCCAAAGCTACGTTTGAAGTTTGAGGGGGCAAGACAAGCAAGCAGCCCCAGTCTCTGTGCCTCTGTGCGAGCAGTGCCATGGGCAGATGAGGCTGAGCAACAGCTTTCCAGGCTAGCTCTTTCTGCCTGAGAGATATCTGCAGACGTTCGCATTTTGGGAGCAAGACTGCCGCAGAAGCTTGGCACGGACCACCTAAGCTACGTTTGAAGTCTGAGGGGGCAAGACAAGCAAGCAGCCCCAGTCTCTGTGCCTCGGTGCGAGCAGTGCCATGGGCAGATAAGGCTGAGCAACAGCTTTCCAGGCTAGCTCTTTCTGCCTGCGAGCTATCTGCAGACGTTTGCATTTTCAGAGCAGGTCTACCGGAGGCCCCCTGCACGGACCCCCAAAGCTACTTTTGAATTTGAGGGGGCAAGACAAGCAAGCAGCCCCAGTCTCTGTGCCTCTGTGCGAGCAGTGCCATGGGCAGATGAGGCTGAGCAACAGCTTTCCAGGCTAGCTCTTTCTGCCTGCCAGCTATCTGCAGACGTTCGCATTTTCACAGCAGGTCTGCCGGAGGCCCCCTGCACGGACCCCCAAAGCTACGTTTGAATTTGAGGGGGCAAGACAAGCAAGCAGCCCCAGTCTCTGTGCCTCTGTGCGAGCAGTGCCATGGGCAGATGAGGCTGAGCAACAGCTTTCCAGGCTAGCTCTTTCTGCCTGCCAGCTATCTGCAGACGTTCGCGTTTTCAGAGCGGTGCTGCCGGATAAGCCCGGCACGGACCACCTAAGCTACGTTTGAAGTTTGAGGGGGCAAGACAAGCAAGCAGCCCCAGTCTCTGTGCCTCTGTGCGAGCAGTGCCATGGGCAGATGAGGCTGAGCAACAGCTTTCCAGGCTAGCTCTTTCTGCCTGCCAGCTATCTGCAGACGTTCGCATTTTCAGAGCAGGGCTGCCGGAGGCCACCTGCACAGACCTCCAAAGCTACGTTTGAAGTTTGCGGTGGCAAGACAAGCAAGCAGCCCCAGTCTCTGTGCCTCTGTGCGAGCAGTGCCATGGGCAGATGTGGCTGAGCAACAGCTTTCCAGGCTAGCTCTTTCTGCCTGCCAGCTATCTGCAGACGTTCGCATTTTCAGAGCAGGGCTGCCGGAGGCCCCCTGCACGGACACCCAAAGCTACGTTTGAAGTTTGAGGGGGCAAGACAAGCAAGCAGCCCCAGTCTCTGTGCCTCTGTGCGAGCAGTGCCATGGGCAGATGAGGCTGAGCAACAGCTTTCCAGGCTAGCTCTTTCTGCCTGCGAGCTATCTGCAGACGTTTGCATTTTCAGAGCAGGTCTACCGGAGGCCCCCTGCACGGACCCCCAAAGCTACTTTTGAATTTGAGGGGACAAGACAAGCAAGCAGCCCCAGTCTCTGTGCCTCTGTGCGAGCAGTGCCATGGGCAGATGAGGCTGAGCAACAGCTTTCCAGGCTAGCTCTTTCTGGCTGACAGCTATCTGCAGACTTTTGCATTTTCAGAGCAGGGCTGCCGGAGAAGCCCGGCATGGACCACCTAAGCTACGTTTGAAGTTTGAGGGGGCAAGACAAGCAAGCAGCCCCAGTCTCTGTGCCTCTGTGCGAGCAGTGCCATGGGCAGATGAGGCTGAGCAACAGCTTTCCAGGCTAGCTCTTTCTGCCTGCCAGCTATCTGCAGACGTTCGCGTTTTCAGAGCGGTGCTGCCGGATAAGCCCGGCACGGACCACCTAAGCTACGTTTGAAGTTTGAGGGGGCAAGACAAGCAAGCAGCCCCAGTCTCTGTGCCTCTGTGCGAGCAGTGCCATGGGCAGATGAGGCTGAGCAACAGCTTTCCAGGCTAGCTCTTTCTGCCTGCCAGCTATCTGCAGACGTTCGCATTTTCAGAGCAGGGCTGCCGGAGGCCACCTGCACAGACCTCCAAAGCTACGTTTGAAGTTTGCGGTGGCAAGACAAGCAAGCAGCCCCAGTCTCTGTGCCTCTGTGCGAGCAGTGCCATGGGCAGATGAGGCTGAGCAACAGCTTTCCAGGCTAGCTCTTTCTGCCTGCCAGCTATCTGCAGACGTTCGCATTTTCAGAGCAGGGCTGCCGGAGGCCCCCTGCACGGACACCCAAAGCTACGTTTGAAGTTTGAGGGGGCAAGACAAGCAAGCAGCCCCAGTCTCTGTGCCTCTGTGCGAGCAGTGCCATGGGCAGATGAGGCTGAGCAACAGCTTTCCAGGCTAGCTCTTTCTGCCTGCGAGCTATCTGCAGACGTTCGCATTTTCAGAGCAGGTCTACCGGAGGCCCCCTGCACGGACCCCCAAAGCTACTTTTGAATTTGAGGGGGCAAGACAAGCAAGCAGCCCCAGTCTCTGTGCCTCTGTGCGAGCAGTGCCATGGGCAGATGAGGCTGAGCAACAGCTTTCCAGGCTAGCTCTTTCTGGCTGACAGCTATCTGCAGACTTTTGCATTTTCAGAGCAGGGCTGCCGGAGAAGCCTGGCATGGACCACCTAAGCTACGTTTGAAGTTTGAGGGGGCAAGACAAGCAAGCAGCCCCAGTCTCTGTGCCTCTGTGCGAGCAGTGCCATGGGCAGATGAGGCTGAGCAACAGCTTTCCAGGCTAGCTCTTTCTGCCTGCCAGCTATCTGCAGACGTTCGCGTTTTCAGAGCAGGGCTGCCGGAGGCCCCCTGCACGGACCCCCAAAGCTACGTTTGAAGTTTGAGGGGGCAAGACAAGCAAGCAGCCCCAGTCTCTGTGCCTCTGTGCGAGCAGTGCCATGGGCAGATGAGGCTGAGCAACAGCTTTCCAGGCTAGCTCTTTCTGCCTGCCAGCTATCTGCAGACGTTCGCGTTTTCAGAGCAGGGCTGCCGGATAAGCCCGGCACGGACCACGTAAGCTACGTTTGAAGTTTGAGGGGGCAAGACAAGCAAGCAGCCCCAGTCTCTGTGCCTCTGTGCGAGCAGTGCCATGGGCAGATGAGGCTGAGCAACAGCTTTCCAGGCTAGCTCTTTCTGCCTGCCAGCTATCTGCAGACGTTCGCGTTTTCAGAGCAGGGCTGCCGGATAAGCCCGGCACGGACCACCTAATCTACTTTGGAAGTTTCAGGGGGCAAGACAAGCAAGCAGCCCCAGTCTCTGTGCCTCTGTGCGAGCAGTGCCATGGGCAGATGAGGCTGAGCAACAGCTTTCCAGGCTAGCTCTTTCTGCCTGCCAGCTATCTGCAGACGTTCGCATTTTCAGAGCAGGGCTGCCGGAGGCCCCCTGCACAGACCTCCAAAGCTACGTTTGAAGTTTGCGGTGGCAAGACAAGCAAGCAGCCCCAGTCTCTGTGCCTCGGTGCGAGCAGTGCCATGGGCAGATGAGGCTGAGCAACAGCTTTCCAGGCTAGCTCTTTCTGCCTGCCAGCTATCTGCAGACGTTCGCATTTTCAGAGCAGGGCTGCCGGAGGCCCCCTGCACGGACACCCAAAGCTACGTTTGAAGTTTGAGGGGGCAAGACAAGCAAGCAGCCCCAGTCTCTGTGCCTCTGTGCGAGCAGTGCCATGGGCAGATGAGGCTGAGCAACAGCTTTCCAGGCTAGCTCTTTCTGCCTGAGAGATATCTGCAGACGTTCGCATTTTGGGAGCAAGACTGCCGCAGAAGCTTGGCACGGACCACCTAAGCTACGTTTGAAGTTTGAGGGGGCAAGACAAGCAAGCAGCCCCAGTCTCTGTGCCTCGGTGCGAGCAGTGCCATGGGCAGATGAGGCTGAGCAACAGCTTTCCAGGCTAGCTCTTTCTGCCTGCGAGCTATCTGCAGACGTTTGCATTTTCAGAGCAGGTCTACCGGAGGCCCCCTGCACGGACCCCAAAAGCTACTTTTGAATTTGAGGGGGCAAGACAAGCAAGCAGCCCCAGTCTCTGTGCCTCTGTGCGAGCAGTGCCATGGGCAGATGAGGCTGAGCAACAGCTTTCCAGGCTAGCTCTTTCTGCCTGCCAGCTATCTGCAGACGTTCGCATTTTCACAGCAGGTCTGCCGGAGGTCCCCTGCACGGACCCCCAAAGCTACGTTTGAATTTGAGGGGGCAAGACAAGCAAGCAGCCCCAGTCTCTGTGCCTCTGTGCGAGCAGTGCCATGGGCAGATGAGGCTGAGCAACAGCTTTCCAGGCTAGCTCTTTCTGCCTGCCAGCTATCTGCAGACGTTCGCGTTTTCAGAGCGGTGCTGCCGGATAAGCCCGGCACGGACCACCTAAGCTACGTTTGAAGTTTGAGGGGGCAAGACAAGCAAGCAGCCCCAGTCTCTGTGCCTCTGTGCGAGCAGTGCCATGGGCAGATGAGGCTGAGCAACAGCTTTCCAGGCTAGCTCTTTCTGCCTGCCAGCTATCTGCAGACGTTCGCATTTTCAGAGCAGGGCTGCCGGAGGCCACCTGCACAGACCTCCAAAGCTACGTTTGAAGTTTGCGGTGGCAAGACAAGCAAGCAGCCCCAGTCTCTGTGCCTCTGTGCGAGCAGGGCCATGGGCAGATGAGGCTGAGCAACAGCTTTCCAGGCTAGCTCTTTCTGCCTGCCAGCTATCTGCAGACGTTCGCATTTTCAGAGCAGGGCTGCCGCAGGCCCCCTGCACGGACACCCAAAGCTACGTTTGAAGTTTGAGGGGGCAAGACAAGCAAGCAGCCCCAGTCTCTGTGCCTCTGTGCGAGCAGTGCCATGGGCAGATGAGGCTGAGCAACAGCTTTCCAGGCTAGCTCTTTCTGCCTGCGAGCTATCTGCAGACGTTTGCATTTTCAGAGCAGGTCTACCGGAGGCCCCCTGCACGGACCCCCAAAGCTACTTTTGAATTTGAGGGGGCAAGACAAGCAAGCAGCCCCAGTCTCTGTGCCTCTGTGCGAGCAGTGCCATGGGCAGATGAGGCTGAGCAACAGCTTTCCAGGCTAGCTCTTTCTGCCTGCCAGCTATCTGCAGACGTTCGCGTTTTCAGAGCAGGGCTGCCGGAGGCCCCCTGCACGGACCCCCAAAGCTACGTTAGAAGTTTGAGGGGGCAAGACAAGCAAGCAGCCCCAGTCTCTGTGCCTCTGTGCGAGCAGTGCCATGGGCAGATGAGGCTGAGAAACAGCTTTCCAGGCTAGCTCTTTCTGCCTGCCAGCTATCTGCAGACGTTCGCATTTTCAGAGCAGGGCTGCCGGATAAGCCCGGCACGGACCACGTAAGCTACGTTTGAAGTTTGAGGGGGCAAGACAAGCAAGCAGCCCCAGTCTCTGTGCCTCTGTGCGAGCAGTGCCATGGGCAGATGAGGCTGAGCAACAGCTTTGCAGGCTAGCTCTTTCTGCCTGAGAGATATCTGCAGACGTTCGCATTTTGGGAGCAAGGCTGCCGCAGAAGCTTGGCACGGACCACCTAAGCTACGTTTGAATTTGAGGGGGCAAGACAAGCAAGCAGCCCCAGTCTCTGTGCCTCTGTGCGAGCAGTGCCATGGGCAGATGAGGCTGAGCAACAGCTTTCCAGGCTAGCTCTTTCTGCCTGCCAGCTATCTGAAGACGTTCGCGTTTTCAGAGCAGGGCTGCCGGAGGCCCCCTGCACAGACCTCCAAAGCTACGTTTGAAGTTTGCGGTGGCAAGACAAGCAAGCAGCCCCAGTCTCTGTGCCTCTGTGCGAGCAGTGCCATGGGCAGATGAGGCTGAGCAACAGCTTTCCAGGCTAGCTCTTTCTGCCTGCCAGCTATCTGCAGACGTTCGCATTTTCAGAGCAGGGCTGCCGGAGGCCCCCTGCACGGACCCCCAAAGCTACGTTTGAAGTTTGAGGGGGCAAGACAAGCAAGCAGCCCCAGTCTCTGTGCCTCTGTGCGAGCAGTGCCATGGGCAGATGAGGCTGAGCAACAGCTTTCCAGGCTAGCTCTTTCTGCCTGCGAGCTATCTGCAGACGTTTGCATTTTCAGAGCAGGTCTACCGGAGGCCCCCTGCACGGACCCCCAAAGCTACTTTTGAATTTGAGGGGACAAGACAAGCAAGCAGCCCCAGTCTCTGTGCCTCTGTGCGAGCAGTGCCATGGGCAGATGAGGCTGAGCAACAGCTTTCCAGGCTAGCTCTTTCTGGCTGACAGCTATCTGCAGACTTTTGCATTTTCAGAGCAGGGCTGCCGGAGAAGCCCGGCATGGACCACCTAAGCTACGTTTGAAGTTTGAGGGGGCAAGACAAGCAAGCAGCCCCAGTCTCTGTGCCTCTGTGCGAGCAGTGCCATGGGCAGATGAGGCTGAGCAACAGCTTTCCAGGCTAGCTCTTTCTGCCTGCCAGCTATCTGCAGACGTTCGCGTTTTCAGAGCGGTGCTGCCGGATAAGCCCGGCACGGACCACCTAAGCTACGTTTGAAGTTTGAGGGGGCAAGACAAGCAAGCAGCCCCAGTCTCTGTGCCTCTGTGCGAGCAGTGCCATGGGCAGATGAGGCTGAGCAACAGCTTTCCAGGCTAGCTCTTTCTGCCTGCCAGCTATCTGCAGACGTTCGCATTTTCAGAGCAGGGCTGCCGGAGGCCACCTGCACAGACCTCCAAAGCTACGTTTGAAGTTTGCGGTGGCAAGACAAGCAAGCAGCCCCAGTCTCTGTGCCTCTGTGCGAGCAGTGCCATGGGCAGATGAGGCTGAGCAACAGCTTTCCAGGCTAGCTCTTTCTGCCTGCCAGCTATCTGCAGACGTTCGCATTTTCAGAGCAGGGCTGCCGGAGGCCCCCTGCACGGACACCCAAAGCTACGTTTGAAGTTTGAGGGGGCAAGACAAGCAAGCAGCCCCAGTCTCTGTGCCTCTGTGCGAGCAGTGCCATGGGCAGATGAGGCTGAGCAACAGCTTTCCAGGCTAGCTCTTTCTGCCTGCGAGCTATCTGCAGACGTTTGCATTTTCAGAGCAGGTCTACCGGAGGCCCCCTGCACGGACCCCCAAAGCTACTTTTGAATTTGAGGGGGCAAGACAAGCAAGCAGCCCCAGTCTCTGTGCCTCTGTGCGAGCAGTGCCATGGGCAGATGAGGCTGAGCAACAGCTTTCCAGGCTAGCTCTTTCTGGCTGACAGCTATCTGCAGACTTTTGCATTTTCAGAGCAGGGCTGCCGGAGAAGCCTGGCATGGACCACCTAAGCTACGTTTGAAGTTTGAGGGGGCAAGACAAGCAAGCAGCCCCAGTCTCTGTGCCTCTGTGCGAGCAGTGCCATGGGCAGATGAGGCTGAGCAACAGCTTTCCAGGCTAGCTCTTTCTGCCTGCCAGCTATCTGCAGACGTTCGCGTTTTCAGAGCAGGGCTGCCGGAGGCCCCCTGCACGGACCCCCAAAGCTACGTTTGAAGTTTGAGGGGGCAAGACAAGCAAGCAGCCCCAGTCTCTGTGCCTCTGTGCGAGCAGTGCCATGGGCAGATGAGGCTGAGCAACAGCTTTCCAGGCTAGCTCTTTCTGCCTGCCAGCTATCTGCAGACGTTCGCGTTTTCAGAGCAGGGCTGCCGGATAAGCCCGGCACGGACCACGTAAGCTACGTTTGAAGTTTGAGGGGGCAAGACAAGCAAGCAGCCCCAGTCTCTGTGCCTCTGTGCGAGCAGTGCCATGGGCAGATGAGGCTGAGCAACAGCTTTCCAGGCTAGCTCTTTCTGCCTGCCAGCTATCTGCAGACGTTCGCGTTTTCAGAGCAGGGCTGCCGGATAAGCCCGGCACGGACCACCTAATCTACTTTGGAAGTTTCAGGGGGCAAGACAAGCAAGCAGCCCCAGTCTCTGTGCCTCTGTGCGAGCAGTGCCATGGGCAGATGAGGCTGAGCAACAGCTTTCCAGGCTAGCTCTTTCTGCCTGCCAGCTATCTGCAGACGTTCGCATTTTCAGAGCAGGGCTGCCGGAGGCCCCCTGCACAGACCTCCAAAGCTACGTTTGAAGTTTGCGGTGGCAAGACAAGCAAGCAGCCCCAGTCTCTGTGCCTCGGTGCGAGCAGTGCCATGGGCAGATGAGGCTGAGCAACAGCTTTCCAGGCTAGCTCTTTCTGCCTGCCAGCTATCTGCAGACGTTCGCATTTTCAGAGCAGGGCTGCCGGAGGCCCCCTGCACGGACACCCAAAGCTACGTTTGAAGTTTGAGGGGGCAAGACAAGCAAGCAGCCCCAGTCTCTGTGCCTCTGTGCGAGCAGTGCCATGGGCAGATGAGGCTGAGCAACAGCTTTCCAGGCTAGCTCTTTCTGCCTGAGAGATATCTGCAGACGTTCGCATTTTGGGAGCAAGACTGCCGCAGAAGCTTGGCACGGACCACCTAAGCTACGTTTGAAGTTTGAGGGGGCAAGACAAGCAAGCAGCCCCAGTCTCTGTGCCTCGGTGCGAGCAGTGCCATGGGCAGATGAGGCTGAGCAACAGCTTTCCAGGCTAGCTCTTTCTGCCTGCGAGCTATCTGCAGACGTTTGCATTTTCAGAGCAGGTCTACCGGAGGCCCCCTGCACGGACCCCAAAAGCTACTTTTGAATTTGAGGGGGCAAGACAAGCAAGCAGCCCCAGTCTCTGTGCCTCTGTGCGAGCAGTGCCATGGGCAGATGAGGCTGAGCAACAGCTTTCCAGGCTAGCTCTTTCTGCCTGCCAGCTATCTGCAGACGTTCGCATTTTCACAGCAGGTCTGCCGGAGGTCCCCTGCACGGACCCCCAAAGCTACGTTTGAATTTGAGGGGGCAAGACAAGCAAGCAGCCCCAGTCTCTGTGCCTCTGTGCGAGCAGTGCCATGGGCAGATGAGGCTGAGCAACAGCTTTCCAGGCTAGCTCTTTCTGCCTGCCAGCTATCTGCAGACGTTCGCGTTTTCAGAGCGGTGCTGCCGGATAAGCCCGGCACGGACCACCTAAGCTACGTTTGAAGTTTGAGGGGGCAAGACAAGCAAGCAGCCCCAGTCTCTGTGCCTCTGTGCGAGCAGTGCCATGGGCAGATGAGGCTGAGCAACAGCTTTCCAGGCTAGCTCTTTCTGCCTGCCAGCTATCTGCAGACGTTCGCATTTTCAGAGCAGGGCTGCCGGAGGCCACCTGCACAGACCTCCAAAGCTACGTTTGAAGTTTGCGGTGGCAAGACAAGCAAGCAGCCCCAGTCTCTGTGCCTCTGTGCGAGCAGGGCCATGGGCAGATGAGGCTGAGCAACAGCTTTCCAGGCTAGCTCTTTCTGCCTGCCAGCTATCTGCAGACGTTCGCATTTTCAGAGCAGGGCTGCCGCAGGCCCCCTGCACGGACACCCAAAGCTACGTTTGAAGTTTGAGGGGGCAAGACAAGCAAGCAGCCCCAGTCTCTGTGCCTCTGTGCGAGCAGTGCCATGGGCAGATGAGGCTGAGCAACAGCTTTCCAGGCTAGCTCTTTCTGCCTGCGAGCTATCTGCAGACGTTTGCATTTTCAGAGCAGGTCTACCGGAGGCCCCCTGCACGGACCCCCAAAGCTACTTTTGAATTTGAGGGGGCAAGACAAGCAAGCAGCCCCAGTCTCTGTGCCTCTGTGCGAGCAGTGCCATGGGCAGATGAGGCTGAGCAACAGCTTTCCAGGCTAGCTCTTTCTGCCTGCCAGCTATCTGCAGACGTTCGCGTTTTCAGAGCAGGGCTGCCGGAGGCCCCCTGCACGGACCCCCAAAGCTACGTTAGAAGTTTGAGGGGGCAAGACAAGCAAGCAGCCCCAGTCTCTGTGCCTCTGTGCGAGCAGTGCCATGGGCAGATGAGGCTGAGAAACAGCTTTCCAGGCTAGCTCTTTCTGCCTGCCAGCTATCTGCAGACGTTCGCATTTTCAGAGCAGGGCTGCCGGATAAGCCCGGCACGGACCACGTAAGCTACGTTTGAAGTTTGAGGGGGCAAGACAAGCAAGCAGCCCCAGTCTCTGTGCCTCTGTGCGAGCAGTGCCATGGGCAGATGAGGCTGAGCAACAGCTTTGCAGGCTAGCTCTTTCTGCCTGAGAGATATCTGCAGACGTTCGCATTTTGGGAGCAAGGCTGCCGCAGAAGCTTGGCACGGACCACCTAAGCTACGTTTGAATTTGAGGGGGCAAGACAAGCAAGCAGCCCCAGTCTCTGTGCCTCTGTGCGAGCAGTGCCATGGGCAGATGAGGCTGAGCAACAGCTTTCCAGGCTAGCTCTTTCTGCCTGCCAGCTATCTGAAGACGTTCGCGTTTTCAGAGCAGGGCTGCCGGAGGCCCCCTGCACAGACCTCCAAAGCTACGTTTGAAGTTTGCGGTGGCAAGACAAGCAAGCAGCCCCAGTCTCTGTGCCTCTGTGCGAGCAGTGCCATGGGCAGATGAGGCTGAGCAACAGCTTTCCAGGCTAGCTCTTTCTGCCTGCCAGCTATCTGCAGACGTTCGCATTTTCAGAGCAGGGCTGCCGGAGGCCCCCTGCACGGACCCCCAAAGCTACGTTTGAAGTTTGAGGGGGCAAGACAAGCAAGCAGCCCCAGTCTCTGTGCCTCTGTGCGAGCAGTGCCATGGGCAGATGAGGCTGAGCAACAGCTTTCCAGGCTAGCTCTTTCTGCCCGCGAGTTATCTGCAGACGTTCGCATTTTGGGAGCAATGCTGCCGCAGAAGCTTGGCACGGACCACCTAAGCTACGTTTGAAGTTTGAGGGGGCAAGACAAGCAAGCAGCCCCAGTCTCTGTGCCTCTGTGCGAGCAGTGCCATGGGCAGATGAGGCTGAGCAACAGCTTTCCAGGCTAGCTCTTTCTGCCTGCGAGCTATCTGCAGACGTTTGCATTTTCAGAGCAGGTCTACCGGAGGCCCCCTGCACGGACCCCCAAAGCTACTTTTGAATTTGAGGGGGCAAGACAAGCAAGCAGCCCCAGTCTCTGTGCCTCTGTGCGAGCAGTGCCATGGGCAGATGAGGCTGAGCAACAGCTTTCCAGGCTAGCCCTTTCTGGCTGACAGCTATCTGCAGACTTTTGCATTTTCAGAGCAGGGCTGCCGGAGGAGCCCGGCACGGACCCCCAAAGCTACGTTTGAAGTTTGAGGTGGCAAGACAAGCAAGCAGCCCCAGTCTCTGTGCCTCTGTGCGAGCAGTGCCATGGGCAGATGAGGCTGAGCAACAGCTTTCCAGGCTAGCTCTTTCTGCCCGCGAGTTTTCTGCAGACGTTCGCATTTTGGGAGCAGGGCTGCCGCAGAATCTTGGCACGGACCACCTCAAAGCTACGTTTGAAGTTTGAGGTGGCAAGACAAGCAAGCAGCCCCAGTCTCTGTGCCTCTGTGCGAGCGGTGCCATGGGCAGATGAGGCTGAGCAACAGCTTTGCAGGCTAGCTCTTTCTGCCTGCAAGATATCTGCAGACGTTCGCATTTTGGGAGCAGGGCTGGCAGATAAGCCCGGCACGGACCCCCAAAGCTACGTTTGAAGTTTGAGGGGGCAAGACAAGCAAGCAGCCCCAGTCTCTGTGCCTCTGTGCGAGCAGTGCCATGGGCAGATGAGGCTGAGCAACAGCTTTCCAGGCTAGCTCTTTCTGCCTGCCAGCTATCTGCAGACGTTCGCATTTTCAGAGCAGGGCTGCCGGAGGCCCCCTGCACAGACCTCCAAAGCTACGTTTGAAGTTTGCGGTGGCAAGACAAGCAAGCAGCCCCAGTCTCTGTGCCTCTGTGCGAGCAGTGCCATGGGCAGATGAGGCTGAGCAACAGCTTTCCAGGCTAGCTCTTTCTGGCTGCCAGCTATCTGCAGACGTTCGCATTTTCAGAGCAGGGCTGCCGGAGGCCCCCTGCACGGACCCCCAAAGCTACGTTTGAAGTTTGAGGGGGCAAGACAAGCAAGCAGCCCCAGTCTCTGTGCCTCTGTGCGAGCAGTGCCATGGGCAGATGAGGCTGAGCAACAGCTTTCCAGGCTAGCTCTTTCTGCCTGAGATATATCTGCAGACGTTCGCATTTTGGGAGCAATGCTGCCGCAGAAGCTTGGCACGGACCACCTAAGCTACGTTTGAAGTTTGAGGGGGCAAGACAAGCAAGCAGCCCCAGTCTCTGTGCCTCTGTGCGAGCAGTGCCATGGGCAGATGAGGCTGAGCAACAGCTTTCCAGGCTAGCTCTTTCTGCCTGCCAGCTATCTGCAGACGTTCGCATTTTCAGAGCAGGGCTGCCGGAGGCCCCCTGCACGGACCACCTAAGCTACGTTTGAAGTTTGAGGGGGCAAGACAAGCAAGCAGCCCCAGTCTCTGTGCCTCTGTGCGAGCAGTGCCATGGGCAGATGAGGCTGAGCAACAGCTTTCCAGGCTAGCTCTTTCTGTCTGAGATATATCTGCAGACGTTCGCATTTTGGGAGCAATGCTGCCGCAGAAGCTTGGCACGGACCACCTAAGCTACGTTTGAAGTTTGAGGGGGCAAGACAAGCAAGCAGCCCCAGTCTCTGTGCCTCTGTGCGAGCAGTGCCATGGGCAGATGAGGCTGAGCAACAGCTTTCCAGGCTAGCTCTTTCTGCCTGCGAGCTATCTGCAGACGTTTGCATTTTCAGAGCAGGGCTGCCGGAGGCCCCCTGCACGGACCCCCAAAGCTACTTTTGAATTTGAGGGGGCAAGACAAGCAAGCAGCCCCAGTCTCTGTGCCTCTGTGCGAGCAGTGCCATGGGCAGATGAGGCTGAGCAACAGCTTTCCAGGCTAGCTCTTTCTGGCTGACAGCTATCTGCAGACTTTTGCATTTTCAGAGCAGGGCTGGCGGAGGAGCCCGGCACGGACCCCCAAAGCTACGTTTGAAGTTTGAGGTGGCAAGACAAGCAAGCAGCCCCAGTCTCTGTGCCTCTGTGCGAGCAGTGCCATGGGCAGATGAGGCTGAGCAACAGCTTTCCAGGCTAGCTCTTTCTGCCTGCCAGCTATCTGCAGACGTTCGCGTTTTCAGAGCAGGGCTGCCGGATGAGCCCGGCACGGACCACGTAAGCTACGTTTGAAGTTTGAGGGGGCAAGACAAGCAAGCAGCCCCAGTCTCTGTGCCTCTGTGCGAGCAGTGCCATGGGCAGATGAGGCTGAGCAACAGCTTTCCAGGCTAGCTCTTTCTGCCTGAGAGATATCTGCAGACGTTCGCATTTTGGGAGCAGGGCTGCCGGAGGCCCCCTGCACAGACCCCCAAAGCTACGTTTGAAGTTTGAGGTGGCAAGACAAACAAGCAGCCCCAGTCTCTGTGCCTCTGTGCGAGCAGTGCCATGGGCAGATGAGGCTGAGCAACAGCTTTCCAGGCTAGCTCTTTCTGCCTGCCAGCTATCTGCAGACGTTCGCATTTTGGGAGCAGGGCTGCCGGAGGCCTCCTGCACGGACCCCCAAAGCTACGTTTGCAGTTTGAGGGGGCAAGACAAGCAAGCAGCCCCAGTCTCTGTGCCTCTGTGCGAGCAGTGCCATGGGCAGATGAGGCTGAGCAACAGCTTTCCAGGCTAGCTCTTTCTGCCTGCCAGCTATCTGCAGACGTTCGCATTTTCAGAGCAGGGCTACCGGAGGCCCCCTGCACGGACCCCCAAAGCTACTTTTGAATTTGAGGGGGCAAGACAAGCAAGCAGCCCCAGTCTCTGTGCCTCTGTGCGAGCAGTGCCATGGGCAGATGAGGCTGAGCAACAGCTTTCCAGGCTAGCTCTTTCTGGCTGACAGCTATCTGCAGACTTTTGCATTTTCAGAGCAGGGCTGCCGGAGGAGCCCGGCACGGACCCCCAAAGCTACGTTTGAAGTTTGAGTTGGCAAGACAAGCAAGCAGCCCCAGTCTCTGTGCCTCTGTGCGAGCAGTGCCATGGGCAGATGAGGCTGAGCAACAGCTTCCCAGGCTAGCTCTTTCTGCCCGCGAGTTATCTGCAGACGTTCGCATTTTGGGAGCAGGGCTGCCGCAGAATCTTGGCACGGACCACCTCAAAGCTACGTTTGAAGTTTGAGGTGGCAAGACAAGCAAGCAGCCCCAGTCTCTGTGCCTCTGTGCGAGCAGTGCCATGGGCAGATGAGGCTGAGCAACAGCTTTCCAGGCTAGCTCTTTCTGCCTGCAAGATATCTGCAGACGTTCGCATTTTGGGAGCAGGGCTGGCAGATAAGCCCGGCACGGACCACCTAAGCTACGTTTGAAGTTTGAGGGGGCAAGACAAGCAAGCAGCCCCAGTCTCTGTGCCTCTGTGCGAGCAGTGCCATGGGCAGATGAGGCTGAGCAACAGCTTTCCAGGCTAGCTCTTTCTGCCTGCCAGCTATCTGCAGACGTTCGCGTTTTCAGAGCAGGGCTACCGGAGGCCCCCTGCACGGACCCCCAAAGCTACTTTTGAATTTGAGGGGGCAAGACAAGCAAGCAGTCCCAGTCTCTGTGCCTCTGTGCGAGCAGTGCCATGGGCAGATGAGGCTGAGCAACAGCTTTCCAGGCTAGCTCTTTCTGCCTGCCAGCTATCTGCAGACTTTTGCATTTTCAGAGCAGGGCTGCCGGAGGAGCCCGGCACGGACCCCCAAAGCTACGTTTGAAGTTTGAGTTGGCAAGACAAGCAAGCAGCCCCAGTCTCTGTGCCTCTGTGCGAGCAGTGCCATGGGCAGATGAGGCTGAGCAACAGCTTCCCAGGCTAGCTCTTTCTGCCCGCGAGTTATCTGCAGACGTTCGCATTCTGGGAGCAGGGCTGCCGCAGAAGCTTGGCACGGACCACCTCAAAGCTACGTTTGAAGTTTGAGGTGGCAAGACAAGCAAGCAGCCCCAGTCTCTGTGCCTCTGTGCGAGCAGTGCCATGGGCAGATGAGGCTGAGCAACAGCTTTCCAGGCTAGCTCTTTCTGCCTGCAAGATATCTGCAGACGTTCGCATTTTGGGAGCAGGGCTGGCGGATAAGCCCGGCACGGACCACCTAAGCTACGTTTGAAGTTTGAGGGGGCAAGACAAGCAAGCAGCCCCAGTCTCTGTGCCTCTGTGCGAGCAGTGCCATGGGCAGATGAGGCTGAGCAACAGCTTTCCAGGCTAGCTCTTTCTGCCTGCCAGCTATCTGCAGACGTTCGCGTTTTCAGAGCAGGGCTGCCGGAGGCCCCCTGCACGGACCACCAAAGCTACGTTTGAAGTTTGAGGTGGCAAGACAAGCAAGCAGCCCCAGTCTCTGTGCCTCTGTGCGAGCAGGGCCATGGGCAGATGAGGCTGAGCAACAGCTTTCCAGGCTAGCTCTTTCTGCCTGCCAGCTATCTGCAGACGTTCGCATTTTCAGAGTAGGGCTGCCGGAGGCCCCCTGCACGGACACCCAAAGCTACGTTTGAAGTTTGAGGGGGCAAGACAAGCAAGCAGCCCCAGTCTCTGTGCCTCTGTGCGAGCAGTGCCATGGGCAGATGAGGCTGAGCAACAGCTTTCCAGGCTAGCTCTTTCTGCCTGTGAGCTATCTGCAGACGTTCGCATTTTCAGAGCAGGGCTGCCGGAGGCCCCCTGCACGGACCCCCAAAGCTACGTTTGAATTTGAGGGGGCAAGACAAGCAAGCAGCCCCAGTCTCTGTGCCTCTGTGCGAGCAGGGCCATGGGCAGATGAGGCTGAGCAACAGCTTTCCAGGCTAGCTCTTTCTGCCTGCCAGCTATCTGCAGACGTTCGCATTTTCAGAGCAGGGCTGCCGGAGGCCCCCTGCACGGAACACCAAAGCTACGTTTGAAGTTTGAGGGGGCAAGACAAGCAAGCAGCCCCAGTCTCTGTGCCTCTGTGCGAGCAGTGCCATGGGCAGATGAGGCTGAGCAACAGCTTTCCAGGCTAGCTCTTTCTGCCTGCCAGCTATCTGCAGACGTTCGCATTTTGGGAGCAAGGCTGCCGCAGAAGCTTGGCACGGACCACCTAAGCTACGTTTGAAGTTTGAGGGGGCAAGACAAGCAAGCAGCCCCAGTCTCTGTGCCTCTGTGCGAGCAGTGCCATGGGCAGATGAGGCTGAGCAACAGCTTCCCAGGCTAGCTCTTTCTGCCCGCGAGTTATCTGCAGACGTTCGCATTTTGGGAGCAGGGCTGCCGCAGAATCTTGGCACGGACCACCTCAAAGCTACGTTTGAAGTTTGAGGTGGCAAGACAAGCAAGCAGCCCCAGTCTCTGTGCCTCTGTGCGAGCAGTGCCATGGGCAGATGAGGCTGAGCAACAGCTTTCCAGGCTAGCTCTTTCTGCCTGCAAGATATCTGCAGACGTTCGCATTTTGGGAGCAGGGCTGGCAGATAAGCCCGGCACGGACCACCTAAGCTACGTTTGAAGTTTGAGGGGGCAAGACAAGCAAGCAGCCCCAGTCTCTGTGCCTCTGTGCGAGCAGTGCCATGGGCAGATGAGGCTGAGCAACAGCTTTCCAGGCTAGCTCTTTCTGCCTGCCAGCTATCTGCAGACGTTCGCATTTTCAGAGCAGGGCTGCCGGAGGCCCCCTGCACGGACCCCCAAAGCTACGTTTGAAGTTTGAGGTGGCAAGACAAGCAAGCAGCCCCAGTCTCTGTGCCTCTGTGCGAGCAGTGCCATGGGCAGATGAGGCTGAGCAACAGCTTTCCAGGCTAGCTCTTTCTGCCTGCCAGCTATCTGCAGACGTTCGCATTTTCAGAGCAGGGCTACCGGAGGCCCCCTGCACGGACCCCCAAAGCTACTTTTGAATTTGAGGGGGCAAGACAAGCAAGCAGCCCCAGTCTCTGTGCCTCTGTGCGAGCAGTGCCATGGGCAGATGAGGCTGAGCAACAGCTTTCCAGGCTAGCTCTTTCTGGCTGACAGCTATCTGCAGACTTTTGCATTTTCAGAGCAGGGCTGCCGGAGGAGCCCGGCACGGACCCCCAAAGCTACGTTTGAAGTTTGAGTTGGCAAGACAAGCAAGCAGCCCCAGTCTCTGTGCCTCTGTGCGAGCAGTGCCATGGGCAGATGAGGCTGAGCAACAGCTTCCCAGGCTAGCTCTTTCTGCCCGCGAGTTATCTGCAGACGTTCGCATTTTGGGAGCAGGGCTGCCGCAGAAGCTTGGCACGGACCACCTCAAAGCTACGTTTGAAGTTTGAGGTGGCAAGACAAGCAAGCAGCCCCAGTCTCTGTGCCTCTGTGCGAGCAGTGCCATGGGCAGATGAGGCTGAGCAACAGCTTTCCAGGCTAGCTCTTTCTGCCTGCAAGATATCTGCAGACGTTCGCATTTTGGGAACAGGGCTGGCGGATAAGCCCGGCACGGACCACCTAAGCTACGTTTGAAGTTTGAGGGGGCAAGACAAGCAAGCAGCCCCAGTCTCTGTGCCTCTGTGCGAGCAGTGCCATGGGCAGATGAGGCTGAGCAACAGCTTTCCAGGCTAGCTCTTTCTGCCTGCCAGCTATCTGCAGACGTTCGCGTTTTCAGAGCAGGGCTGCCGGAGGCCCCCTGCACGGACCCCCAAAGCTACGTTTGAAGTTTGAGGTGGCAAGACAAGCAAGCAGCCCCAGTCTCTGTGCCTCTGTGCGAGCAGGGCCATGGGCAGATGAGGCTGAGCAACAGCTTTCCAGGCTAGCTCTTTCTGCCTGCCAGCTATCTGCAGACGTTCGCATTTTCAGAGTAGGGCTGCCGGAGGCCCCCTGCACGGACACCCAAAGCTACGTTTGAAGTTTGAGGGGGCAAGACAAGCAAGCAGCCCCAGTCTCTGTGCCTCTGTGCGAGCAGTGCCATGGGCAGATGAGGCTGAGCAACAGCTTTCCAGGCTAGCTCTTTCTGCCTGCCAGCTATCTGCAGACGTTCGCATTTTCAGAGCAGGGCTGCCGGAGGCCCCCTGCACGGACCCCCAAAGCTACGTTTGAATTTGAGGGGGCAAGACAAGCAAGCAGCCCCAGTCTCTGTGCCTCTGTGCGAGCAGGGCCATGGGCAGATGAGGCTGAGCAACAGCTTTCCAGGCTAGCTCTTTCTGCCTGCCAGCTATCTGCAGACGTTCGCATTTTCAGAGCAGGGCTGCCGGAGGCCCCCTGCACGGAACACCAAAGCTACGTTTGAAGTTTGAGGGGGCAAGACAAGCAAGCAGCCCCAGTCTCTGTGCCTCTGTGCGAGCAGTGCCATGGGCAGATGAGGCTGAGCAACAGCTTTCCAGGCTAGCTCTTTCTGCCTGCCAGCTATCTGCAGACGTTCGCATTTTGGGAGCAAGGCTGCCGCAGAAGCTTGGCACGGACCACCTAAGCTACGTTTGAAGTTTGAGGGGGCAAGACAAGCAAGCAGCCCCAGTCTCTGTGCCTCTGTGCGAGCAGTGCCATGGGCAGATGAGGCTGAGCAACAGCTTCCCAGGCTAGCTCTTTCTGGCTGCCAGTTATCTGCAGACGTTCGCATTTTGGGAGCAGGGCTGCCGCAGAATCTTGGCATGGACCACCTCAAAGCTACGTTTGAAGTTTGAGGTGGCAAGACAAGCAAGCAGCCCCAGTCTCTGTGCCTCTGTGCGAGCAGTGCCATGGGCAGATGAGGCTGAGCAACAGCTTTCCAGGCTAGCTCTTTCTGCCTGCAAGATATCTGCAGACGTTCGCATTTTGGGAGCAGGGCTGGCAGATAAGCCCGGCACGGACCACCTAAGCTACGTTTGAAGTTTGAGGGGGCAAGACAAGCAAGCAGCCCCAGTCTCTGTGCCTCTGTGCGAGCAGTGCCATGGGCAGATGAGGCTGAGCAACAGCTTTCCAGGCTAGCTCTTTCTGCCTGCCAGCTATCTGCAGACGTTCGCGTTTTCAGAGCAGGGCTGCCGGAGGCCCCCTGCACGGACCCCCAAAGCTACGTTTGAAGTTTGAGGTGGCAAGACAAGCAAGCAGCCCCAGTCTCTGTGCCTCTGTGCGAGCAGTGCCATGGGCAGATGAGGCTGAGCAACAGCTTTCCAGGCTAGCTCTTTCTGCCTGCCAGCTATCTGCAGACGTTCGCATTTTCAGAGCAGGGCTACCGGAGGCCCCCTGCACGGACCCCCAAAGCTACGTTTGAAGTTTGAGGGGGCAAGACAAGCAAGCAGCCCCAGTCTCTGTGCCTCTGTGCGAGCAGTGCCATGGGCAGATGAGGCTGAGCAACAGCTTTCCAGGCTAGCTCTTTCTGGCTGACAGCTATCTGCAGACTTTTGCATTTTCAGAGCAGGGCTGCCGGAGGAGCCCGGCACGGACCCCCAAAGCTACGTTTGAAGTTTGAGTTTGCAAGACAAGCAAGCAGCCCCAGTCTCTGTGCCTCTGTGCGAGCAGTGCCATGGGCAGATGAGGCTGAGCAACAGCTTCCCAGGCTAGCTCTTTCTGCCCGCGAGTTATCTGCAGACGTTCGCATTTTGGGAGCAGGGCTGCCGCAGAAGCTTGGCACGGACCACCTCAAAGCTACGTTTGAAGTTTGAGGTGGCAAGACAAGCAAGCAGCCCCAGTCTCTGTGCCTCTGTGCGAGCAGTGCCATGGGCAGATGAGGCTGAGCAACAGCTTTCCAGGCTAGCTCTTTCTGCCTGCAAGATATCTGCAGACGTTCGCATTTTGGGAGCAGGGCTGGCGGATAAGCCCGGCACGGACCACCTAAGCTACGTTTGAAGTTTGAGGGGGCAAGACAAGCAAGCAGCCCCAGTCTCTGTGCCTCTGTGCGAGCAGTGCCATGGGCAGATGAGGCTGAGCAACAGCTTTCCAGGCTAGCTCTTTCTGCCTGCCAGTTATCTGCAGACGTTCGCGTTTTCAGAGCAGGGCTGCCGGAGGCCCCCTGCACGGACCCCCAAAGCTACGTTTGAAGTTTGAGGTGGCAAGACAAGCAAGCAGCCCCAGTCTCTGTGCCTCTGTGCGAGCAGGGCCATGGGCAGATGAGGCTGAGCAACAGCTTTCCAGGCTAGCTCTTTCTGCCTGCCAGCTATCTGCAGACGTTCGCATTTTCAGAGTAGGGCTGCCGGAGGCCCCCTGCACGGACACCCAAAGCTACGTTTGAAGTTTGAGGGGGCAAGACAAGCAAGCAGCCCCAGTCTCTGTGCCTCTGTGCGAGCAGTGCCATGGGCAGATGAGGCTGAGCAACAGCTTTCCAGGCTAGCTCTTTCTGCCTGCCAGCTATCTGCAGACGTTCGCATTTTCAGAGCAGGGCTGCCGGAGGCCCCCTGCACGGACCCCCAAAGCTACGTTTGAATTTGAGGGGGCAAGACAAGCAAGCAGCCCCAGTCTCTGTGCCTCTGTGCGAGCAGGGCCATGGGCAGATGAGGCTGAGCAACAGCTTTCCAGGCTAGCTCTTTCTGCCTGCCAGCTATCTGCAGACGTTCGCATTTTCAGAGCAGGGCTGCCGGAGGCCCCCTGCACGGAACACCAAAGCTACGTTTGAAGTTTGAGGGGGCAAGACAAGCAAGCAGCCCCAGTCTCTGTGCCTCTGTGCGAGCAGTGCCATGGGCAGATGAGGCTGAGCAACAGCTTTCCAGGCTAGCTCTTTCTGCCTGCCAGCTATCTGCAGACGTTCGCATTTTCAGAGCAGGGCTGCCGGAGGCCCCCTGCACAGACCCCAAAGCTACGTTTGAAGTTTGAGGTGGCAAGACAAGCAAGCAGCCCCAGTCTCTGTGCCTCTGTGCGAGCAGTGCCATGGGCAGATGAGGCTGAGCAACAGCTTTCCAGGCTAGCTCTTTCTGCCTGCCAGCTATCTGCAGACGTTCGCATTTTCAGAGCAGGGCTGCCGGAGGCCCCCTGCACGGACCCCCAAAGCTACGTTTGAAGTTTGAGGGGGCAAGACAAGCAAGCAGCCCCAGTCTCTGTGCCTCTGTGCGAGCAGTGCCATGGGCAGATGAGGCTGAGCAACAGCTTTCCAGGCTAGCTCTTTCTGCCTGAGAGATATCTGCAGACGTTCGCATTTTGGGAGCAAGGCTGCCGCAGAAGCTTGGCACGGACCCCCAAAGCTACGTTTGAAGTTTGAGGGGGCAAGACAAGCAAGCAGCCCCAGTCTCTGTGCCTCTGTGCGAGCAGGGCCATGGGCAGATGAGGCTGAGCAACAGCTTTCCAGGCTAGCTCTTTCTGCCTGCCAGCTATCTGCAGACGTTCGCGTTTTCAGAGCAGGGCTGCCGGATAACCCCGGCACGGACCACGTAAGCTACGTTTGAAGTTTGAGGTAGCAAGACAAGCAAGCAGCCCCAGTCTCTGTGCCTCTGTGCGAGCAGTACCATGGGCAGATGAGGCTGAGCAACAGCTTTCCAGGCTAGCTCTTTCTGCCTGTGAGCTATCTGCAGACGTTCGCATTTTCAGAGCAGGGCTGCCGGAGGCCCCCTGCACAGACCCCCAAAGCTACGTTTGAAGTTTGAGGGGGCAAGACAAGCAAGCAGCCCCAGTCTCTGTGCCTCTGTGCGAGCAGTGCCATGGGCAGATGAGGCTGAGCAACAGCTTTCCAGGCTAGCTCTTTCTGCCTGCCAGCTATCTGCAGACGTTCGCATTTTCAGAGCAGGGCTGCCGGAGGCCCCCTGCACAGACCCCCAAAGCTACGTTTGAAGTTTGAGGGGGCAAGACAAGCAAGCAGCCCCAGTCTCTGTGCCTCTGTGCGAGCAGTGCCATGGGCAGATGAGGCTGAGCAACAGCTTTCCAGGCTAGCTCTTTCTGCCTGCCAGCTATCTGCAGACTTTTGCATTTTCAGAGCAGGGCTGCCGGAGGAGCCCGGCACGGACCCCCAAAGCTACGTTTGAAGTTTGAGGTGGCAAGACAAGCAAGCAGCCCCAGTCTCTGTTCCTCTGTGCGAGCAGTGCCATGGGCAGATGAGGCTGAGCAACAGCTTTCCAGGCTAGCTCTTTCTGCCCGCGAGTTATCTGCAGACGTTCGTATTTTGGGAGCAGGGCTGCCGCAGAAGCTTGGCACGGACCACCTCAAAGCTACGTTTGAAGTTTGAGGTGGCAAGACAAGCAAGCAGCCCCAGTCTCTGTGCCTCTGTGCGAGCAGTGCCATGGGCAGATGAGGCTGAGCAACAGCTTTCCAGGCTAGCTCTTTCTGCCTGCCAGCTATCTGCAGACGTTCGCATTTTCAGAGCAGGGCTGCCGCAGGCCCCCTGCACGGACCCCCAAAGCTACGTTTGAAGTTTGAGGGGGCAAGACAAGCAAGCAGCCCCAGTCTCTGTGCCTCTGTGCGAGCAGTGCCATGGGCAGATGAGGCTGAGCAACAGCTTTCCAGGCTAGCTCTTTCTGCCTGCCAGCTATCTGCAGACGTTCGCATTTTCAGAGCAGGGCTGCCGGAGGCCCCCTGCACGGACCCCCAAAGCTACGTTTGCAGTTTGAGGGGGCAAGACAAGCAAGCAGCCCCAGTCTCTGTGCCTCTGTGCGAGCAGTGCCATGGGCAGATGAGGCTGAGCAACAGCTTTCCAGGCTAGCTCTTTCTGCCTGCCAGCTATCTGCAGACGTTCGCATTTTCAGAGCAGGGCTGCCTGAGGCCCCCTGCACGGACCCCCAAAGCTACGTTTGAAGTTTGAGGGGGCAAGACAAGCAAGCAGCCCCAGTCTCTGTGCCTCTGTGCGAGCAGGGCCATGGGCAGATGAGGCTGAGCAACAGCTTTCCAGGCTAGCTCTTTCTGCCTGCCAGCTATCTGCAGACGTTCGCGTTTTCAGAGCAGGGCTGCCGGATAACCCCGGCACGGACCACGTAAGCTACGTTTGAAGTTTGAGGGGGCAAGACAAGCAAGCAGCCCCAGTCTCTGTGCCTCTGTGCGAGCAGTGCCATGGGCAGATGAGGCTGAGCAACAGCTTTCCAGGCTAGCTCTTTCTGGCTGCCAGCTATCTGCAGACGTTCGCATTTTCAGAGCAGGGCTGCCGGAGGCCCCCTGCACAGACCCCCAAAGCTACGTTTGAAGTTTGAGGGGGCAAGACAAGCAAGCAGCCCCAGTCTCTGTGCCTCTGTGCGAGCAGTGCCATGGGCAGATGAGGCTGAGCAACAGCTTTCCAGGCTAGCTCTTTCTGCCTGCCAGCTATCTGCAGACGTTTGCATTTTCAGAGCAGGGCTGCCGGAGGCCCCCTGCACAGACCCCCAAAGCTACGTTTGAAGTTTGAGGGGGCAAGACAAGCAAGCAGCCCCAGTCTCTGTGCCTCTGTGCGAGCAGTGCCATGGGCAGATGAGGCTGAGCAACAGCTTTCCAGGCTAGCTCTTTCTGCCTGCCAGCTATCTGCAGACGTTCGCATTTTCAGAGCAGGGCTACCGGAGGCCCCCTGCACGGACCCCCAAAGCTACTTTTGAATTTGAGGGGGCAAGACAAGCAAGCAGCCCCAGTCTCTGTGCCTCTGTGCGAGCAGTGCCATGGGCAGATGAGGCTGAGCAACAGCTTTCCAGGCTAGCTCTTTCTGCCTGCCAGCTATCTGCAGACGTTCGCATTTTCAGAGCAGGGCTGCCGGAGGCCCCCTGCACGGACCCCCAAAGCTACGTTTGCAGTTTGAGGGGGCAAGACAAGCAAGCAGCCCCAGTCTCTGTGCCTCTGTGCGAGCAGTGCCATGGGCAGATGAGGCTGAGCAACAGCTTTCCAGGCTAGCTCTTTCTGCCCGCGATTTATCTGCAGACGTTCGTATTTTGGGAGCAGGGCTGCCGCAGAAGCTTGGCACGGACCACCTCAAAGCTACGTTTGAAGTTTGAGGTGGCAAGACAAGCAAGCAGCCCCAGTCTCTGTGCCTCTGTGCGAGCAGTGCCATGGGCAGATGAGGCTGAGCAACAGCTTTCCAGGCTAGCTCTTTCTGCCTGCCAGCTATCTGCAGACGTTCGCATTTTCAGAGCAGGGCTACCGGAGGCCCCCTGCACGGACCCCCAAAGCTACTTTTGAATTTGAGGGGGCAAGACAAGCAAGCAGCCCCAGTCTCTGTGCCTCTGTGCGAGCAGTGCCATGGGCAGATGAGGCTGAGCAACAGCTTTCCAGGCTAGCTCTTTCTGGCTGACAGCTATCTGCAGACTTTTGCATTTTCAGAGCAGGGCTGCCGGAGGAGCCCGGCACGGACCCCCAAAGCTACGTTTGAAGTTTGAGGTGGCAAGACAAGCAAGCAGCCCCAGTCTCTGTGCCTCTGTGCGAGCAGTGCCATGGGCAGATGAGGCTGAGCAACAGCTTTCCAGGCTAGCTCTTTCTGCCCGCGAGTTATCTGCAGACGTTCGTATTTTGGGAGCAGGGCTGCCGCAGAAGCTTGGCACGGACCACCTCAAAGCTACGTTTGAAGTTTGAGGTGGCAAGACAAGCAAGCAGCCCCAGTCTCTGTGCCTCTGTGCGAGCAGTGCCATGGGCAGATGAGGCTGAGCAACAGCTTTCCAGGCTAGCTCTTTCTGCCTGCCAGCTATCTGCAGACGTTCGCATTTTCAGAGCAGGGCTGCCGCAGGCCCCCTGCACGGACCCCAAAAGCTACGTTTGAAGTTTGAGGGGGCAAGACAAGCAAGCAGCCCCAGTCTCTGTGCCTCTGTGCGAGCAGTGCCATGGGCAGATGAGGCTGAGCAACAGCTTTCCAGGCTAGCTCTTTCTGCCCGCGAGTTATCTGCAGACGTTCGTATTTTGGGAGCAGGGCTGCCGCAGAAGCTTGGCACGGACCACCTCAAAGCTACGTTTGAAGTTTGAGGGGGCAAGACAAGCAAGCAGCCCCAGTCTCTGTGCCTCTGTGCGAGCAGTGCCATGGGCAGATGAGGCTGAGCAACAGCTTTCCAGGCTAGCTCTTTCTGCCTGCAAGATATCTGCAGACGTTCGCATTTTGGGAGCAGGGCTGGCGGATAAGCCCGGCACAGACCACCTAAGCTACGTTTGAAGTTTGAGGGGGCAAGACAAGCAAGCAGCCCCAGTCTCTGTGCCTCTGTGCGAGCAGTGCCATGGGCAGATGAGGCTGAGCAACAGCTTTCCAGGGTAGCTCTTTCTGCCTGCCAGCTATCTGCAGACGTTCGCATTTTCAGAGCAGGGCTGCCGGAGGCCCCCTGCACGGACCCCCAAAGCTACGTTTGCAGTTTGAGGTGGCAAGACAAGCAAGCAGCCCCAGTCTCTGTGCCTCTGTGCGAGCAGTGCCATGGGCAGATGAGGCTGAGCAACAGCTTTCCAGGCTAGCTCTTTCTGCCTGCCAGCTATCTGCAGACGTTCGCATTTTCAGAGCAGGGCTGCCGGAGGCCCCCTGCACAGACCCCCAAAGCTACGTTTGAAGTTTGAGGGGGCAAGACAAGCAAGCAGCCCCAGTCTCTGTGCCTCTGTGCGAGCAGTGCCATGGGCAGATGAGGCTGAGCAACAGCTTTCCAGGCTAGCTCTTTCTGCCTGCCAGCTATCTGCAGACGTTCGCATTTTCAGAGCAGGGCTGCCGGAGGCCCCCTGCACAGACCCCCAAAGCTACGTTTGAAGTTTGAGGGGGCAAGACAAGCAAGCAGCCCCAGTCTCTGTGCCTCTGTGCGAGCAGTGCCATGGGCAGATGAGGCTGAGCAACAGCTTTCCAGGCTAGCTCTTTCTGCCTGCCAGCTATCTGCAGACGTTCGCATTTTCAGAGCAGGGCTACCGGAGGCCCCCTGCACGGACCCCCAAAGCTACGTTTGAAGTTTGAGGGGGCAAGACAAGCAAGCAGCCCCAGTCTCTGTGCCTCTGTGCGAGCAGTGCCATGGGCAGATGAGGCTGAGCAACAGCTTTCCAGGCTAGCTCTTTCTGGCTGACAGCTATCTGCAGACTTTTGCATTTTCAGAGCAGGGCTGCCGGAGGAGCCCGGCACGGACCCCCAAAGCTACGTTTGAAGTTTGAGGTGGCAAGACAAGCAAGCAGCCCCAGTCTCTGTTCCTCTGTGCGAGCAGTGCCATGGGCAGATGAGGCTGAGCAACAGCTTTCCAGGCTAGCTCTTTCTGCCCGCGAGTTATCTGCAGACGTTCGTATTTTGGGAGCAGGGCTGCCGCAGAAGCTTGGCACGGACCACCTCAAAGCTACGTTTGAAGTTTGAGGTGGCAAGACAAGCAAGAAGCCCCAGTCTCTGTGCCTCTGTGCGAGCAGTGCCATGGGCAGATGAGGCTGAGCAACAGCTTTCCAGGCTAGCTCTTTCTGCCTGCCAGCTATCTGCAGACGTTCGCATTTTCAGAGCAGGGCTGCCGCAGGCCCCCTGCACGGACCCCCAAAGCTACGTTTGAAGTTTGAGGGGGCAAGACAAGCAAGCAGCCCCAGTCTCTGTGCCTCTGTGCAAGCAGTGCCATGGGCAGATGAGGCTGAGCAACAGCTTTCCAGGCTAGCTCTTTCTGCCTGCCAGCTATCTGCAGACGTTCGCATTTTCAGAGCAGGGCTGCCGGAGGCCCCCTGCACGGACCCCCAAAGCTACGTTTGCAGTTTGAGGGGGCAAGACAAGCAAGCAGCCCCAGTCTCTGTGCCTCTGTGCGAGCAGTGCCATGGGCAGATGAGGCTGAGCAACAGCTTTCCAGGCTAGCTCTTTCTGCCTGCCAGCTATCTGCAGACGTTCGCATTTTCAGAGCAGGGCTGCCTGAGGCCCCCTGCACGGACCCCCAAAGCTACGTTTGAAGTTTGAGGGGGCAAGACAAGCAAGCAGCCCCAGTCTCTGTGCCTCTGTGCGAGCAGGGCCATGGGCAGATGAGGCTGAGCAACAGCTTTCCAGGCTAGCTCTTTCTGCCTGCCAGCTATCTGCAGACGTTCGCGTTTTCAGAGCAGGGCTGCTGGATAACCCCGGCACGGACCACGTAAGCTACGTTTGAAGTTTGAGGGGGCAAGACAAGCAAGCAGCCCCAGTCTCTGTGCCTCTGTGCGAGCAGTGCCATGGGCAGATGAGGCTGAGCAACAGCTTTCCAGGCTAGCTCTTTCTGGCTGCCAGCTATCTGCAGACGTTCGCATTTTCAGAGCAGGGCTGCCGGAGGCCCCCTGCACAGACCCCCAAAGCTACGTTTGAAGTTTGAGGGGGCAAGACAAGCAAGCAGCCCCAGTCTCTGTGCCTCTGTGCGAGCAGTGCCATGGGCAGATGAGGCTGAGCAACAGCTTTCCAGGCTAGCTCTTTCTGCCTGCCAGCTATCTGCAGACGTTCGCATTTTCAGAGCAGGGCTGCCGGAGGCCCCCTGCACAGACCCCCAAAGCTACGTTTGAAGTTTGAGGGGGCAAGACAAGCAAGCAGCCCCAGTCTCTGTGCCTCTGTGCGAGCAGTGCCATGGGCAGATGAGGCTGAGCAACAGCTTTCCAGGCTAGCTCTTTCTGCCTGCCAGCTATCTGCAGACGTTCGCATTTTCAGAGCAGGGCTACCGGAGGCCCCCTGCACGGACCCCCAAAGCTACTTTTGAATTTGAGGGGGCAAGACAAGCAAGCAGCCCCAGTCTCTGTGCCTCTGTGCGAGCAGTGCCATGGGCAGATGAGGCTGAGCAACAGCTTTCCAGGCTAGCTCTTTCTGGCTGACAGCTATCTGCAGACTTTTGCATTTTCAGAGCAGGGCTGCCGGAGGAGCCCGGCACGGACCCCCAAAGCTACGTTTGAAGTTTGAGGTGGCAAGACAAGCAAGCAGCCCCAGTCTCTGTGCCTCTGTGCGAGCAGTGCCATGGGCAGATGAGGCTGAGCAACAGCTTTCCAGGCTAGCTCTTTCTGCCCGCGATTTATCTGCAGACGTTCGTATTTTGGGAGCAGGGCTGCCGCAGAAGCTTGGCACGGACCACCTCAAAGCTACGTTTGAAGTTTGAGGTGGCAAGACAAGCAAGCAGCCCCAGTCTCTGTGCCTCTGTGCGAGCAGTGCCATGGGCAGATGAGGCTGAGCAACAGCTTTCCAGGCTAGCTCTTTCTGCCTGCCAGCTATCTGCAGACGTTCGCATTTTCAGAGCAGGGCTACCGGAGGCCCCCTGCACGGACCCCCAAAGCTACTTTTGAATTTGAGGGGGCAAGACAAGCAAGCAGCCCCAGTCTCTGTGCCTCTGTGCGAGCAGTGCCATGGGCAGATGAGGCTGAGCAACAGCTTTCCAGGCTAGCTCTTTCTGGCTGACAGCTATCTGCAGACTTTTGCATTTTCAGAGCAGGGCTGCCGGAGGAGCCCGGCACGGACCCCCAAAGCTACGTTTGAAGTTTGAGGTGGCAAGACAAGCAAGCAGCCCCAGTCTCTGTGCCTCTGTGCGAGCAGTGCCATGGGCAGATGAGGCTGAGCAACAGCTTTCCAGGCTAGCTCTTTCTGCCCGCGAGTTATCTGCAGACGTTCGTATTTTGGGAGCAGGGCTGCCGCAGAAGCTTGGCACGGACCACCTCAAAGCTACGTTTGAAGTTTGAGGTGGCAAGACAAGCAAGCAGCCCCAGTCTCTGTGCCTCTGTGCGAGCAGTGCCATGGGCAGATGAGGCTGAGCAACAGCTTTCCAGGCTAGCTCTTTCTGCCTGCCAGCTATCTGCAGACGTTCGCATTTTCAGAGCAGGGCTGCCGCAGGCCCCCTGCACGGACCCCAAAAGCTACGTTTGAAGTTTGAGGGGGCAAGACAAGCAAGCAGCCCCAGTCTCTGTGCCTCTGTGCGAGCAGTGCCATGGGCAGATGAGGCTGAGCAACATCTTTCCAGGCTAGCTCTTTCTGCCCGCGAGTTATCTGCAGACGTTCGTATTTTGGGAGCAGGGCTGCCGCAGAAGCTTGGCACGGACCACCTCAAAGCTACGTTTGAAGTTTGAGGGGGCAAGACAAGCAAGCAGCCCCAGTCTCTGTGCCTCTGTGCGAGCAGTGCCATGGGCAGATGAGGCTGAGCAACAGCTTTCCAGGCTAGCTCTTTCTGCCTGCAAGATATCTGCAGACGTTCGCATTTTGGGAGCAGGGCTGGCGGATAAGCCCGGCACGGACCACCTAAGCTACGTTTGAAGTTTGAGGGGGCAAGACAAGCAAGCAGCCCCAGTCTCTGTGCCTCTGTGCGAGCAGTGCCATGGGCAGATGAGGCTGAGCAACAGCTTTCCAGGGTAGCTCTTTCTGCCTGCCAGCTATCTGCAGACGTTCGCATTTTCAGAGCAGGGCTGCCGGAGGCCCCCTGCACGGACCCCCAAAGCTACGTTTGCAGTTTGAGGTGGCAAGACAAGCAAGCAGCCCCAGTCTCTGTGCCTCTGTGCGAGCAGTGCCATGGGCAGATGAGGCTGAGCAACAGCTTTCCAGGCTAGCTCTTTCTGCCTGCCAGCTATCTGCAGACGTTCGCGTTTTCAGAGCAGGGCTGCCAGAGGCCCCCTGCACGGACCCCCAAAGCTACGTTTGAAGTTTGAGGGGGCAAGACAAGCAAGCAGCCCCAGTCTCTGTGCCTCTGTGCGAGCAGTGCCATGGGCAGATGAGGCTGAGCAACAGCTTTCCAGGCTAGCTCTTTCTGCCTGCCAGCTATCTGCAGACGTTCGCATTTTCAGAGCAGGGCTGCCGGAGGCCCCCTGCACGGACCCCCAAAGCTACGTTTGCAGTTTGAGGGGGCAAGACAAGCAAGCAGCCCCAGTCTCTGTGCCTCTGTGCGAGCAGTGCCATGGGCAGATGAGGCTGAGCAACAGCTTTCCAGGCTAGCTCTTTCTGCCTGCCAGCTATCTGCAGACGTTCGCATTTTCAGAGCAGGGCTGCCGGAGGCCCCCTGCACGGACCCCCAAAGCTACGTTTGAAGTTTGAGGGGGCAAGACAAGCAAGCAGCCCCAGTCTCTGTGCCTCTGTGCGAGCAGGGCCATGGGCAGATGAGGCTGAGCAACAGCTTTCCAGGCTAGCTCTTTCTGCCTGCCAGCTATCTGCAGACGTTCGCATTTTCAGAGCAGGGCTGCCGGAGGCCCCCTGCACGGACCCCCAAAGCTACGTTTGAAGTTTGAGGGGGCAAGACAAGCAAGCAGCCCCAGTCTCTGTGCCTCTGTGCGAGCAGTGCCATGGGCAGATGAGGCTGAGCAACAGCTTTCCAGGCTAGCTCTTTCTGCCTGCCAGCTATCTGCAGACGTTCGCATTTTCAGAGCAGGGCTGCCGCAGGCCCCCTGCACGGACCCCCAAAGCTACGTTTGAGTTTGAGGGGGCAAGACAAGCAAGCAGCCCCAGTCTCTGTGCCTCTGTGCGAGCAGTGCCATGGGCAGATGAGGCTGAGCAACAGCTTTCCAGGCTAGCTCTTTCTGCCTGTCAGCTATCTGCAGACGTTCGCATTTTCAGAGCAGGGCTGCCGGAGGCCCCCTGCACGGACCCCCAAAGCTACGTTTGAAGTTTGAGGTGGCAAGACAAGCAAGCAGCCCCAGTCTCTGTGCCTCTGTGCGAGCAGTGCCATGGGCAGATGAGGCTGAGCAACAGCTTTCCAGGCTAGCTCCTTCTGCCTGCCAGCTATCTGCAGACGTTCGCATTTTCAGAGCAGGGCTGCCGGAGGCCCCCTGCACGAACCCCCAAAGCTACGTTTGAAGTTTGAGGGGGCAAGACAAGCAAGCAGCCCCAGTCTCTGTGCCTCTGTGCGAGCAGTGCCATGGGCAGATGAGGCTGAGCAACAGCTTTCCAGGCTAGCTCTTTCTGCCTGCCAGCTATCTGCAGACGTTCGCATTTTCAGAGCAGGGCTGCCGCAGGCCCCCTGCACGGACCCCCAAAGCTACGTTTGAGTTTGAGGGGGCAAGACAAGCAAGCAGCCCCAGTCTCTGTGCCTCTGTGCGAGCAGTGCCATGGGCAGATGAGGCTGAGCAACAGCTTTCCAGGCTAGCTCTTTCTGCCTGTCAGCTATCTGCAGACGTTCGCATTTTCAGAGCAGGGCTGCCGGAGGCCCCCTGCACGGACCCCCAAAGCTACGTTTGAAGTTTGAGGGGGCAAGACAAGCAAGCAGCCCCAGTCTCTGTGCCTCTGTGCGAGCAGTGCCATGGGCAGATGAGGCTGAGCAACAGCTTTCCAGGCTAGCTCCTTCTGCCTGCCAGCTATCTGCAGACGTTCGCGTTTTCAGAGCAGGGCTGCCGGAGGCCCCCTGCACGGACCCCCAAAGCTACGTTTGAAGTTTGAGGGGGCAAGACAAGCAAGCAGCCCCAGTCTCTGTGCCTCTGTGCGAGCAGTGCCATGGGCAGATGAGGCTGAGCAACAGCTTTCCAGGCTAGCTCTTTCTGCCTGCCAGCTATCTGCAGACGTTCGCATTTTCAGAGCAGGGCTGCCGGAGAAGCCCGGCACGGACCCCCAAAGCTACGTTTGAAGTTTGAGGGGGCAAGACAAGCAAGCAGCCCCAGTCTCTGTGCCTCTGTGCGAGCAGTGCCATGGGCAGATGAGGCTGAGCAACAGCTTTCCAGGCTAGCTCTTTCTGCCCGCGAGTTATCTGCAGACGTTCGCATTTTGGGAGCAGGGCTGCCGCAGGCGCCCGGCACGGACCACCTAAGCTACTTTGGAAGTTTGAGGTGGCAAGACAAGCAAGCAGCCCCAGTCTCTGTGCCTCGGTGCGAACAGTGCCATGGGCAGATGAGGCTGAGCAACAGCGTTCCAGGCTAGCTCTTTCTGCCTGCGAGCTATCTGCAGACGTTCGCATTTTGGGAGCAGGGCTGCCGGAGGCGCCCGTCACGGACCACCTAAACTACGTTTGAAGTTTGAGGTGGCAAGACAAGCAAGCAGCCCCAGTCTCTGTGCCTCTGTGCGAGCAGTGCCATGGGCAGATGAGGCTGAGCAACAGCTTTCCAGGCTAGCTCTTTCTGCCTGAGAGATATCTGCAGACGTTCGCATTTTGGGAGCAAGGCTGCCGCAGAAGCTTGGCACGGACCCCCAAAGATACGTTTGAAGTTTGAGGGGGCAAGACAAGCAAGCAGCCCCAGTCTCTGTGCCTCTGTGCGAGCAGGGCCATGGGCAGATGAGGCTGAGCAACAGCTTTCCAGGCTGGCTCTTTCTGCCTGCCAGCTATCTGCAGACGTTCGCGTTTTCAGAGCAGGGCTGCCGGAGGCCCCCTGCACGGACCCCCAAAGCTACGTTTGAAGTTTGAGGGGGCAAGACAAGCAAGCAGCCCCAGTCTCTGTGCCTCTGTGCGAGCAGTGCCATGGGCAGATGAGGCTGAGCAACAGCTTTCCAGGCTAGCTCTTTCTGCCCGCGAGTTATCTGCAGACGTTCGCATTTTCAGAGCAGGGCTGCCGGAGGCCCCCTGCACGGAACCCCAAAGCTACGTTTGAAGTTTGAGGGGGCAAGACAAGCAAGCAGCCCCAGTCTCTGTGCCTCTGTGCGAGCAGTGCCATGGGCAGATGAGGCTGAGCAACAGCTTTCCAGGCTAGCTCTTTCTGCCTGCCAGCTATCTGCAGACGTTCGCATTTTCAGAGCAGGGCTGCCGGAGGCCCCCTGCACGGACCCCCAAAGCTACGTTTGAAGTTTGAGGGGGCAAGACAAGCAAGCAGCCCCAGTCTCTGTGCCTCTGTGCGAGCAGTGCCATGGGCAGATGAGGCTGAGCAACAGCTTTCCAGGCTAGCTCTTTCTGCCTGCCAGCTATCTGCAGACGTTCGCATTTTCAGAGCAGGGCTGCCGGAGGAGCCCGGCACGGACCCCCAAAGCTACGTTTGAAGTTTGAGGGGGCAAGACAAGCAAGCAGCCCCAGTCTCTGTGCCTCTGTGCGAGCAGTGCCATGGGCAGATGAGGCTGAGCAACAGCTTTCCAGGCTAGCTCTTTCTGCCTGCCAGCTATCTGCAGACGTTCGCGTTTTCAGAGCAGGGCTGCCGGAGGCCCCCTGCACGGACCCCCAAAGCTACGTTTGAAGTTTGAGGGGGCAAGACAAGCAAGCAGCCCCAGTCTCTGTGCCTCTGTGCGAGCAGTGCCATGGGCAGATGAGGCTGAGCAACAGCTTTCCAGGCTAGCTCTTTCTGCCTTCCAGCTATCTGCAGACGTTCGCATTTTGGGAGCAAGGCCGCCGGAGGCCCCCTGCACGAACCCCCAAAGCTACGTTTGAATTTGAGGGGGCAAGACAAGCAAGCAGCCCCAGTCTCTGTGCCTCTGTGCGAGCAGTGCCATGGGCAGATGAGGCTGAGCAACAGCTTTCCAGGCTAGCTCTTTCTGCCTGAGAGATATCTGCAGACGTTCGCATTTTCAGAGCAGGGCTGCCGGAGGCCCCCTGCACGGACCCCCAAAGCTACGTTTGAAGTTTGAGGGGGCAAGACAAGCAAGCAGCCCCAGTCTCTGTGCCTCTGTGCGAGCAGTGCCATGGGCAGATGAGGCTGAGCAACAGCTTTCCAGGTTAGCTCTTTCTGCCCGCGAGTTATCTGCAGACGTTCGCATTTTGGGAGCAGGGCTGCCGGAGGCGCCCGGCACGGACCACCTCAACTACTTTTGAAGTTTGAGGTGGCAAGACAAGCAAGCAGCCCCAGTCTCTGTACCTCTGTGCGAGCAGTGCCATGGGCAGATGAGGCTGAGCAACAGCTTTCCAGGCCAGCACTTTCTGCCTGAGAGATATCTGCAGACGTTCGCATTTTGGGAGCAAGGCTGCCGCAGAAGCTTGGCACGGACCACCTAAGCTACGTTTGAAGTTTGAGGTGGCAAGACAAGCAAGCAGCCCCAGTCTCTGTGCCTCTGTGCGAGCAGTGCCATGGGCAGATGAGGCTGAGCAACAGCTTTCCAGGCTAGCTCTTTCTGTCTGCCAGCTATCTGCAGACGTTCGCGTTTTCAGAGCAGGGCTGCCGGAGGCCCCCTGCACGGACCCCCAAAGCTACGTTTGAAGTTTGAGGGGGCAAGACAAGCAAGCAGCCCCAGTCTCTGTGCCTCGGTGCGAGCAGTGCCATGGGCAGATGAGGCTGAGCAACAGCTTTCCAGGCTAGCTCTTTCTGCCTGCCAGCTATCTGCAGACGTTCGCATTTTGGGAGCAGGGCTGCCGGAGGCGCCCGGCACGGACCACCTAAACTACGTTTGAAGTTTGAGGTGGCAAGACAAGCAAGCAGCCCCAGTCTCTGTGCCTCTGTGCGAGCAGTGCCATGGGCAGATGAGGCTGAGCAACAGCTTTCCAGGCTAGCTCTTTCTGCCTGCGAGCTATCTGCAGACGTTCGTGTTTTCAGAGCAGGGCTGCCGGAGGCCCCCTGCACGGACCCCCAAAGCTACGTTTGAAGTTTGAGGTGGCAAGACAAGCAAGCAGCCCCAGTCTCTGTGCCTCGGTGCGAGCAGTGCCATGGGCAGATGAGGCTGAGCAACAGCTTTCCAGGCTAGCTCTTTCTGCCTGCCAGCTATCTGCAGACGTTCGCGTTTTCAGAGCAGGGCTGCCAGAGGCCCCCTGCACGGACCCCCAAAGCTACGTTTGAATTTGAGGGGGCAAGACAAGCAAGCAGCCCCAGTCTCTGTGCCTCTGTGCGAGCAGTGCCATGGGCAGATGAGGCTGAGCAACAGCTTTCCAGGCTAGCTCTTTCTGCCTGCCAGCTATCTGCAGACGTTCGCGTTTTCAGAGCAGGGCTGCCAGAGGCCCCCTGCACGGACCCCCAAAGCTACGTTTGAATTTGAGGGGGCAAGACAAGCAAGCAGCCCCAGTCTCTGTGCCTCTGTGCGAGCAGTGCCATGGGCAGATGAGGCTGAGCAACAGCTTTCCAGGCTAGCTCTTTCTGCCTGCCAGCTATTTGCAGACGTTCGCTTTTTCAGAGCAGGGCTGCCGGAGGCCCCCTGCACGGACCCCCAAAGCTACGTTTGAAGTTTGAGGGGGCAAGACAAGCAAGCAGCCCCAGTCTCTGTGCCTCTGTGCGAGCAGTGCCATGGGCAGATGAGGCTGAGCAACAGCTTTCCAGGCTAGCTCTTTCTGCCCGCGAGTTATCTGCAGACGTTCGCATTTTGGGAGCAGGGCTGCCGCAGGCGCCCGGCACGGACCACCTAAGCTACTTTGGAAGTTTGAGGTGGCAAGACAAGCAAGCAGCCCCAGTCTCTGTGCCTCGGTGCGAACAGTGCCATGGGCAGATGAGGCTGAGCAACAGCGTTCCAGGCTAGCTCTTTCTGCCTGCGAGCTATCTGCAGACGTTCGCATTTTGGGAGCAGGGCTGCCGGAGGCGCCCGGCACGGACCACCTAAACTACGTTTGAAGTTTGAGGTGGCAAGACAAGCAAGCAGCCCCAGTCTCTGTACCTCTGTGCGAGCAGTGCCATGGGCAGATGAGGCTGAGCAACAGCTTTCCAGGCTAGCTCTTTCTGCCTGAGAGATATATGCAGACGTTCGCATTTTGGGAGCAAGGCTGCCGCAGAAGCTTGGCACGGACCCCCAAAGATACGTTTGAAGTTTGAGGGGGCAAGACAAGCAAGCAGCCCCAGTCTCTGTGCCTCTGTGTGAGCAGGGCCATGGGCAGATGAGGCTGAGCAACAGCTTTCCAGGCTAGCTCTTTCTGCCTGCCAGCTATCTGCAGACGTTCGCGTTTTCACAGCAGGGCTGCCGGAGGCCCCCTGCACGGACCCCCAAAGCTACGTTTGAAGTTTGAGGGGGCAAGACAAGCAAGCAGCCCCAGTCTCTGTGCCTCTGTGCGAGCAGTGCCATGGGCAGATGAGGCTGAGCAACAGCTTTCCAGGCTAGCTCTTTCTGCCTGCCAGCTATCTGCAGACATTCGCATTTTCAGAGCAGGGCTGCCGGAGGCCCCCTGCACGGACCCCCAAAGCTACGTTTGAAGTTTGAGGGGGCAAGACAAGCAAGCAGCCCCAGTCTCTGTGCCTCTGTGCGAGCAGTGCCATGGGCAGATGAGGCTGAGCAACAGCTTTCCAGGCTAGCTCTTTCTGCCTGCCAGCTATCTGCAGACGTTCGCATTTTCAGAGCAGGGCTGCCGGAGGAGCCCGGCACGGACCCCCAAAGATACGTTTGAAGTTTGAGGTGGCAAGACAAGCAAGCAGCCCCAGTCTCTGTGCCTCTGTGCGAGCAGTGCCATGGGCAGATGAGGCTGAGCAACAGCTTTCCAGGCTAGCTCTTTCTGCCTGCCAGCTATCTGCAGACGTTCGCGTTTTCAGAGCAGGGCTGCCGGAGGCCCCCTGCACGGACCCCCAAAGCTACGTTTGAAGTTTGAGGGGGAAAGACAAGCAAGCAGCCCCAGTCTCTGTGCCTCTGTGCGAGCAGTGCCATGGGCAGATGAGGCTGAGCAACAGCTTTCCAGGCTAGCTCTTTCTGCCCGCGAGTTATCTGCAGACGTTCGCATTTTGGGAGCAGGGCTGCCGGAGGCGCCCGGCACGGACCACCTCAACTACTTTTGAAGTTTGAGGTGGCAAGACAAGCAAGCAGCCCCAGTCTCTGTGCCTCTGTGCGAGCAGTGCCATGGGCAGATGAGGCTGAGCAACAGCTTTCCAGGTTAGCACTTTCTGCCTGAGAGATATCTGCAGACGTTCGCATTTTGGGAGCAAGGCTGCCGCAGAAGCTTGGCACGGACCACCTAAGCTACGTTTGAAGTTTGAGGTGGCAAGACAAGCAAGCAGCCCCAGTCTCTGTGCCTCTGTGCGAGCAGTGCCATGGGCAGATGAGGCTGAGCAACAGCTTTCCAGGCTAGCTCTTTCTGCCTGCCAGCTATCTGCAGACGTTCGCGTTTTCAGAGCAGGGCTGCCGGAGGCCCCCTGCACGGACCCCCAAATCTACGTTTGAAGTTTGAGGGGGCAAGACAAGCAAGCAGCCCCAGTCTCTGTGCCTCGGTGCGAGCAGTGCCATGGGCAGATGAGGCTGAGCAACAGCTTTCCAGGCTAGCTCTTTCTGCCTGCCAGCTATCTGCAGACGTTCGCATTTTGGGAGCAGGGCTGCCGGAGGCGCCCGGCACGGACCACCTAAACTACGTTTGAAGTTTGAGGTGGCAAGACAAGCAAGCAGCCCCAGTCTCTGTACCTCTGTGCGAGCAGTGCCATGGGCAGATGAGGCTGAGCAACAGCTTTCCAGGCTAGCTCTTTCTGCCTGCGAGCTATCTGCAGACGTTCGTGTTTTCAGAGCAGGGCTGCCGGAGGCCCCCTGCACGGACCCCCAAAGCTACGTTTGAAGTTTGAGGTGGCAAGACAAGCAAGCAGCCCCAGTCTCTGTGCCTCGGTGCGAGCAGTGCCATGGGCAGATGAGGCTGAGCAACAGCTTTCCAGGCTAGCTCTTTCTGCCTGCCAGCTATCTGCAGACGTTCGCGTTTTCAGAGCAGGGCTGCCGGAGGCCCCCTGCACGGACCCCCAAAGCTACGTTTGAATTTGAGGGGGCAAGACAAGCAAGCAGCCCCAGTCTCTGTGCCTCTGTGCGAGCAGTGCCATGGGCAGATGAGGCTGAGCAACAGCTTTCCAGGCTAGCTCTTTCTGCCTGCCAGCTATCTGCAGACGTTCGCGTTTTCAGAGCAGGGCTGCCAGAGGCCCCCTGCACGGACCCCCAAAGCTACGTTTGAATTTGAGGGGGCAAGACAAGCAAGCAGCCCCAGTCTCTGTGCCTCTGTGCGAGCAGTGCCATGGGCAGATGAGGCTGAGCAACAGCTTTCCAGGCTAGCTCTTTCTGCCTGCCAGCTATCTGCAGACGTTCGCATTTTCAGAGCAGGGCTGCCGGAGGCCCCCTGCACGGACCCCCAAAGCTACGTTTGAAGTTTGAGGGGGCAAGACAAGCAAGCAGCCCCAGTCTCTGTGCCTCTGTGCGAGCAGTGCCATGGGCAGATGAGGCTGAGCAACAGCTTTCCAGGCTAGCTCTTTCTGCCCGCGAGTTATCTGCAGACGTTCGCATTTTGGGAGCAGGGCTGCCGCAGGCGCCCGGCACGGACCACCTAAGCTACTTTGGAAGTTTGAGGTGGCAAGACAAGCAAGCAGCCCCAGTCTCTGTGCCTCGGTGCGAACAGTGCCATGGGCAGATGAGGCTGAGCAACAGCGTTCCAGGCTAGCTCTTTCTGCCTGCGAGCTATCTGCAGACGTTCGCATTTTGGGAGCAGGGCTGCCGGAGGCGCCCGGCACGGACCACCTAAACTACGTTTGAAGTTTGAGGTGGCAAGACAAGCAAGCAGCCCCAGTCTCTGTACCTCTGTGCGAGCAGTGCCATGGGCAGATGAGGCTGAGCAACAGCTTTCCAGGCTAGCTCTTTCTGCCTGAGAGATATATGCAGACGTTCGCATTTTGGGAGCAAGGCTGCCGCAGAAGCTTGGCACGGACCCCCAAAGATACGTTTGAAGTTTGAGGGGGCAAGACAAGCAAGCAGCCCCAGTCTCTGTGCCTCTGTGTGAGCAGGGCCATGGGCAGATGAGGCTGAGCAACAGCTTTCCAGGCTGGCTCTTTCTGCCTGCCAACTATCTGCAGACGTTCGCGTTTTCAGAGCAGGGCTGCCGGAGGCCCCCTGCACGGACCCCCAAAGCTACGTTTGAAGTTTGAGGGGGCAAGACAAGCAAGCAGCCCCAGTCTCTGTGCCTCTGTGCGAGCAGTGCCATGGGCAGATGAGGCTGAGCAACAGCTTTCCAGGCTAGCTCTTTCTGCCTGCCAGCTATCTGCAGACGTTCGCATTTTCAGAGCAGGGCTGCCGGAGGAGCCCGGCACGGACCCCCAAAGATACGTTTGAAGTTTGAGGTGGCAAGACAAGCAAGCAGCCCCAGTCTCTGTGCCTCTGTGCGAGCAGTGCCATGGGCAGATGAGGCTGAGCAACAGCTTTCCAGGCTAGCTCTTTCTGCCTGCCAGCTATCTGCAGACGTTCGCGTTTTCAGAGCAGGGCTGCCGGAGGCCCCCTGCACGGACCCCCAAAGCTACGTTTGAATTTGAGGGGGCAAGACAAGCAAGCAGCCCCAGTCTCTGTGCCTCTGTGCGAGCAGTGCCATGGGCAGATGAGGCTGAGCAACAGCTTTCCAGGCTAGCTCTTTCTGCCTGCCAGCTATCTGCAGACGTTCGCATTTTCAGAGCAGGGCTGCCGGAGGCCCCCTGCACGGACCCCCAAAGCTACGTTTGAATTTGAGGGGGCAAGACAAGCAAGCAGTCCCAGTCTCTGTGCCTCTGTGCGAGCAGTGCCATGGGCAGATGAGGCTGAGCAACACCTTTCCAGGCTAGCTCTTTCTGCCTGCGAGATATCTGCAGACTTTTGCATTTTCAGAGCAGGGCTGCCGGAGAAGCCCGGCACGGACCCCCAAAGCTACGTTTGAAGTTTGAGGGGGCAAGACAAGCAAGCAGCCCCAGTCTCTGTGCCTCTGTGCGAGCAGTGCCATGGGCAGATGAGGCTGAGCAACAGCTTTCCAGGCTAGCTCTTTCTGCCCGCGAGTTATCTGCAGACGTTCGCATTTTGGGAGCAGGGCTGCGCAGGCTCCCGGAACGGACCACCTAATCTACTTTGGAAGTTTGAGGGGGCAAGACAAGCAAGCAGCCCCAGTCTCTGTGCCTCGGTACGAACAGTGCCATGGGCAGATGAGGCTGAGCAACAGCTTTCCAGGCTAGCTCTTTCTGCCTGCCAGCTATCTGCAGACGTTCGCATTTTGGGAGCAGGGCTGCCGGAGGCGCCCGGCACGGACCACCTAAACTACGTTTGAAGTTTGAGGTGGCAAGACAAGCAAGCAGCCCCAGTCTCTGTACCTCTGTGCGAGCAGTGCCATGGGCAGATGAGGCTGAGCAACAGCTTTCCAGGCTAGCACTTTCTGCCTGAGAGATATCTGCAGACGTTCGCATTTTGGGAGCAGGGCTGCCGGAGGCCCCCTGCACGGACCCCCAAAGCTACGTTTGAAGTTTGAGGGGGCAAGACAAGCAAGCAGCCCCAGTCTCTGTGCCTCTGTGCGAGCAGTGCCATGGGCAGATGAGGCTGAGCAACAGCTTTCCAGGCTAGCTCTTTCTGCCCGCGAGTTATCTGCAGACGTTCGCATTTTGGGAGCAGGGCTGCCGCAGGCGCCCGGCACGGACCACCTAAGCTACTTTGGAAGTTTGAGGTGGCAAGACAAGCAAGCAGCCCCAGTCTCTGTGCCTCGGTGCGAACAGTGCCATGGGCAGATGAGGCTGAGCAACAGCTTTCCAGGCTAGCTCTTTCTGCCTGCGAGCTATCTGCAGACGTTCGCATTTTGGGAGCAGGGCTGCCGGAGGCGCCCGGCACGGACCACCTAAACTACGTTTGAAGTTTGAGGTGGCAAGACAAGCAAGCAGCCCCAGTCTCTGTACCTCTGTGCGAGCAGTGCCATGGGCAGATGAGGCTGAGCAACAGCTTTCCAGGCTAGCTCTTTCTGCCTGCGAGCTATCTGCAGACGTTCGCATTTTCAGAGCAGGGCTGCCGGAGGAGCCCGGCACGGACCACCTAAACTACGTTTGAAGTTTGAGGTGGCAAGACAAGCAAGCAGCCCCAGTCTCTGTGCCTCTGTGCGAGCAGTGCCATGGGCAGATGAGGCTGAGCAACAGCTTTCCAGGCTAGCTCTTTCTGCCTGCCAGCTTTCTGCAGACGTTCGCATTTTCAGAGCAGGGCTGCCGGAGGCCCCCTGCATGGACCCACAAAGCTACGTTTGAATTTGAGAGGGCAAGACAAGCAAGCAGCCCCAGTCTCTGTGCCTCTGTGCGAGCAGTGCCATGGGCAGATGAGGCTGAGCAACAGCTTTCCAGGCTAGCTCTTTCTGCCTGCCAGCTATTTGCAGACGTTTGCATTTTCAGAGCAGGGCTGCCGGAGGAGCCCGGCACGGACCCCCAAAGCTACGTTTGAAGTTTGAGGGGGCAAGACAAGCAAGCAGCCCCAGTCTCTGCGCCTCTGTGCGAGCAGTGCCATGGGCAGATGAGGCTGAGCAACAGCTTTCCAGGCTAGCTCTTTCTGCCCGCGAGTTATCTGCAGACGTTCGCATTTTGGGAGCAGGGCTGCCGCAGGCGCCCGGCACGGACCACCTAAGCTACTTTGGAAGTTTGAGGTGGCAAGACAAGCAAGCAGCCCCAGTCTCTGTGCCTCGGTGCGAACAGTGCCATGGGCAGATGAGGCTGAGCAACAGCGTTCCAGGCTAGCTCTTTCTGCCTGCGAGCTATCTGCAGACGTTCGCATTTTGGGAGCAGGGCTGCCGGAGGCGCCCGGCACGGACCACCTAAACTACGTTTGAAGTTTGAGGTGGCAAGACAAGCAAGCAGCCCCAGTCTCTGTACCTCTGTGCGAGCAGTGCCATGGGCAGATGAGGCTGAGCAACAGCTTTCCAGGCTAGCTCTTTCTGCCTGAGAGATATCTGCAGACGTTCGCATTTTGGGAGCAAGGCTGCCGCAGAAGCTTGGCACGGACCCCCAAAGCTACGTTTGAAGTTTGAGGGGGCAAGACAAGCAAGCAGCCCCAGTCTCTGTGCCTCTGTGCGAGCAGTGCCATGGGCAGATGAGGCTGAGCAACAGCTTTCCAGGCTAGCTCTTTCTGCCTGCCAGCTATCTGCAGACGTTCGCGTTTTCAGAGCAGGGCTGCCGGAGGCCCCCTGCACGGACCCCCAAAGCTACGTTTGCAGTTTGAGGGGGCAAGACAAGCAAGCAGCCCCAGTCTCTGTGCCTCTGTGCAAGCAGTGCCATGGGCAGATGAGGCTGAGCAACAGCTTTCCAGGCTAGCTCTTTCTGCCTGCCAGCTATCTGCAGACGTTCGCATTTTCAGAGCAGGGCTGCCGCAGGCCCCCTGCACGGACCCCCAAAGCTACGTTTGAATTTGAGGGGGAAAGACAAGCAAGCAGCCCCAGTCTCTGTGCCTCTGTGCGAGCAGTGCCATGGGCAGATGAGGCTGAGCAACAGCTTTCCAGGCTAGCTCTTTCTGCCTGCGAGCTATCTGCAGACTTTTGCATTTTCAGAGCAGGGCTGCCGGAGGAGCCCGGCACGGACCCCCAAAGCTACGTTTGAAGTTTGAGGTGGCAAGACAAGCAAGCAGCCCCAGTCTCTGTGCCTCTGTGCAAGCAGTGCCATGGGCAGATGAGGCTGAGCAACAGCTTTCCAGGCTAGCTCTTTCTGCCCGCGAGTTATCTGCAGACGTTCGCATTTTGGGAGCAGGGCTGCCGCAGAAGCTTGGCACGGACCCCCAAAGCTACGTTTGAAGTTTGAGGGGGCAAGACAAGCAAGCAGCCCCAGTCTCTGTGCCTCTGTGCGAGCAGTGCCATGGGCAGATGAGGCTGAGCAACAGCTTTCCAGGCTAGCTCTTTCTGCCTGCCAGCTATCTGCAGACGTTCGCATTTTCAGAGCAGGGCTGCCGGAGGCCCCCTGCACGGACCCCCAAAGCTACGTTTGCAGTTTGAGGGGGTAAGACAAGCAAGCAGCCCCAGTCTCTGTGCCTCTGTGCGAGCAGGGCCATGGGCAGATGAGGCTGAGCAACAGCTTTCCAGGCTAGCTCTTTCTGCCTGCCAGCTATCTGCAGACGTTCGCGTTTTCAGAGCAGGGCTGCCGGAGGCCCCCTGCACGGACCCCCAAAGCTACGTTTGAAGTTTGAGGGGGCAAGACAAGCAAGCAGCCCCAGTCTCTGTGCCTCTGTGCGAGCAGTGCCATGGGCAGATGAGGCTGAGCAACAGCTTTCCAGGCTAGCTCTTTCTGCCTGCCAGCTTTCTGCAGACGTTCGCATTTTCAGAGCAGGGCTGCCGGAGGCCCCCTGCACGGACCCCCAAAGCTACGTTTGCATTTTGAGGTGGCAAGACAAGCAAGCAGCCCCAGTCTCTGTGCCTCTGTGCAAGCAGTGCCATGGGCAGATGAGGCTGAGCAACAGCTTTCCAGGCTAGCTCTTTCTGCCTGCCAGCTATCTGCAGACGTTCGCGTTTTCAGAGCAGGGCTGCCGGAGGCCCCCTGCACGGACCCCCAAAGCTACGTTTGAAGTTTGAGGGGGCAAGACAAGCAAGCAGCCCCAGTCTCTGTGCCTCTGTGCGAGCAGTGCCATGGGCAGATGAGGCTGAGCAACAGCTTTCCAGGCTAGCTCTTTCTGGCTGCCAGCTATCTGCAGACGTTCGCGTTTTCAGAGCAGGGCTGCCGGAGGCCCCCTGCACGGACCCCCAAAGCTACGTTTGAATTTGAGGGGGCAAGACAAGCAAGCAGCCCCAGTCTCTGTGCCTCTGTGCGAGCAGTGCCATGGGCAGATGAGGCTGAGCAACAGCTTTCCAGGCTAGCTCTTTCTGCCTGCCAGCTATCTGCAGACATTCGCGTTTTCAGAGCAGGGCTGCCGGAGGCCCCCTGCACGGACCCCCAAAGCTACGTTTGCAGTTTGAGGGGGCAAGACAAGCAAGCAGCCCCAGTCTCTGTGCCTCTGTGCAAGCAGTGCCATGGGCAGATGAGGCTGAGCAACAGCTTTCCAGGCTAGCTCTTTCTGCCTGCCAGCTATCTGCAGACGTTCGCGTTTTCAGAGCAGGGCTGCCGGAGGCCCCCTGCACGGACCCCCAAAGCTACGTTTGAAGTTTGAGGGGGCAAGACAAGCAAGCAGCCCCAGTCTCTGTGCCTCTGTGCGAGCAGTGCCATGGGCAGATGAGGCTGAGCAACAGCTTTCCAGGCTAGCTCTTTCTGCCTGCCAGCTATCTGCAGACGTTTGCATTTTCAGAGCAGGGCTGCCGGTGGAGCCCGGCACGGACCCCCAAAGCTACGTTTGAAGTTTGAGGGGGCAAGACAAGCAAGCAGCCCCAGTCTCTGTGCCTCTGTGCGAGCAGTGCCATGGGCAGATGAGGCTGAGCAACAGCTTTCCAGGCTAGCTCTTTCTGCCCGCGAGTTATCTGCAGACGTTCTCATTTTGGGAGCAGGGCTGCCGCAGGCGCCCGGCACGGACCACCTAAGCTACTTTGGAAGTTTCAGGTGGCAAGACAAGCAAGCAGCCCCAGTCTCTGTGCCTCGGCGCGAACAGTGCCATGCGCAGATGAGGCTGAGCAACAGTTTTCCAGGCTAGCTCTTTCTGCCTGCCAGCTATCTGCAGACGTTCGCATTTTGGGAGCAGGGCTGCCGGAGGCGCCCGGCACGGACCCCCAAAGCTACGTTTGAAGTTTGAGGGGGCAAGACAAGCAAGCAGCCCCAGTCTCTGTACCTCTGTGCGAGCAGTGCCATGGGCAGATGAGGCTGAGCAACAGCGTTCCAGGCTAGCTCTTTCTGCCTGCGAGCTATCTGCAGACGTTCGCATTTTGGGAGCAAGGCTGCCGCAGAAGCTTGGCACGGACCACCTAAGCTACGTTTGAAGCTTGAGGGGGCAAGACAAGCAAGCAGCCCCAGTCTCTGTGCCTCTGTGCGAGCAGTGCCATGGGCAGATGAGGCTGAGCAACAGCTTTCCAGGCTAGCTCTTTCTGCCTGCCAGCTATCTGCAGACGTTCGCGTTTTCAGAGCAGGGCTGCCGGAGGAGCCCGGCACGGACCCCCAAAGCTACGTTTGAAGTTTGAGGGGGCAAGACAAGCAAGCAGCCCCAGTCTCTGTGCCTCTGTGCGAGCAGTGCCATGGGCAGATGAGGCTGAGCAACAGCTTTCCAGGCTAGCTCTTTCTGCCTGCCAGCTATCTGCAGACGTTCGCATTTTCAGAGCAGGGCTGCCGGAGGAGCCCGGCACGGACCCCCAAAGCTACGTTTGAAGTTTGAGGGGGCAAGACAAGCAAGCAGCCCCAGTCTCTGTGCCTCTGTGCGAGCAGTGCCATGGGCAGATGAGGCTGAGCAACAGCTTTCCAGGCTAGCTCTTTCTGCCCGCGAGTTATCTGCAGACGTTCGCATTTTGGGAGCAGGGCTGCCGCAGGCGCCCGGCACGGACCACCTAAGCTACGTTTGAAGTTTGAGGGGGCAAGACAAGCAAGCAGCCCCAGTCTCTGTGCCTCTGTGCGAGCAGTGCCATGGGCAGATGAGGCTGAGCAACAGCTTTCCAGGCTAGCTCTTTCTGGCTGCCAGCTATCTGCAAACGTTCGCGTTTTCAGAGCAGGGCTGCCGGAGGCCCCCTGCACGGACCCCCAAAGCTACGTTTGAATTTGAGGGGGCAAGACAAGCAAGCAGCCCCAGTCTCTGTGCCTCTGTGCGAGCAGTGCCATGGGCAGATGAGGCTGAGCAACAGCTTTCCAGGCTAGCTCTTTCTGCCTGCCAGCTATCTGCAGACATTCGCGTTTTCAGAGCAGGGCTGCCGCAGGCCCCCTGCACGGACCCCCAAAGCTACGTTTGCAGTTTGAGGGGGCAAGACAAGCAAGCAGCCCCAGTCTCTGTGCCTCTGTGCAAGCAGTGCCATGGGCAGATGAGGCTGAGCAACAGCTTTCCAGGCTAGCTCTTTCTGGCTCACAGCTATCTGCAGACGTTCGCATTTTCAGAGCAGGGCTGCCGGAGGCCCCCTGCACGGACCCCCAAAGCTACGTTTGAAGTTTGAGGGGGCAAGACAAGCAAGCAGCCCCAGTCTCTGTGCCTCTGTGCGAGCAGTGCCATGGGCAGATGAGGCTGAGCAACAGCTTTCCAGGCTAGCTCTTTCTGCCTGCCAGCTATCTGCAGACGTTTGCATTTTCAGAGCAGGGCTGCCCGTGGAGCCCGGCACGGACCCCCAAAGCTACGTTTGAAGTTTGAGGGGGCAAGACAAGCAAGCAGCCCCAGTCTCTGTGCCTCTGTGCGAGCAGTGCCATGGGCAGATGAGGCTGAGCAACAGCTTTCCAGGCTAGCTCTTTCTGCCCGCGAGTTATCTGCAGACGTTCGCATTTTCAGAGCAGGGCTGCCGCAGGCGCCCGGCACGGACCACCTAAGCTACTTTGGAAGTTTCAGGTGGCAAGACAAGCAAGCAGCCCCAGTCTCTGTGCCTCGGCGCGAACAGTGCCATGCGCAGATGAGGCTGAGCAACAGTTTTCCAGGCTAGCTCTTTCTGCCTGCCAGCTATCTGCAGACGTTCGCATTTTGGGAGCAGGGCTGCCGGAGGCGCCCGGCACGGACCCCCAAAGCTACGTTTGAAGCTTGAGGGGGCAAGACAAGCAAGCAGCCCCAGTCTCTGTGCCTCTGTGCGAGCAGTGCCATGGGCAGATGAGGCTGAGCAACAGCTTTCCAGGCTAGCTCTTTCTGCCTGCCAGCTATCTGCAGACGTTCGCGTTTTCAGAGCAGGGCTGCCGGAGGCCCCCTGCACGGACCCCCAAAGCTACGTTTGAAGTTTGAGGGGGCAAGACAAGCAAGCAGCCCCAGTCTCTGTGCCTCTGTGCGAGCAGTGCCATGGGCAGATGAGGCTGAGCAACAGCTTTCCAGGCTAGCTCTTTCTGCCTGCGAGCTATCTGCAGACGTTCGCGTTTTCAGAGCAGGGCTGCCGGAGGCCCCCTGCACGGACCCCCAAAGCTACGTTTGAAGTTTGAGGTGGCAAGACAAGCAAGCAGCCCCAGTCTCTGTGCCTCTGTGCGAGCAGTGCCATGGGCAGATGAGGCTGAGCAACAGCTTTCCAGGCTAGCTCTTTCTGGCTCACAGCTATCTGCAGACGTTCGCATTTTCAGAGCAGGGCTGCCGGAGGCCCCCTGCACGGACCCCCAAAGCTATGTTTGAAGTTTGAGGGGGCAAGACAAGCAAGCAGCCCCAGTCTCTGTGCCTCTGTGCGAGCAGTGCCATGGGCAGATGAGGCTGAGCAACAGCTTTCCAGGCTAGCTCTTTCTGCCCGCGAGTTATCTGCAGACGTTCGCATTTTGGGAGCAGGGCTGCCGCAGGCGCCTGGCACGGACAACCTAAGCTACTTTGGAAGTTTGAGGTGGCAAGACAAGCAAGCAGCCCCAGTCTCTGTGCCTCGGTGCGAGCAGTGCCATGGGCAGATGAGGCTGAGCAACAGCGTTCCAGGCTAGCTCTTTCTGCCTGCGAGCTATCTGCAGACGTTTCCATTTTCAGAGCAGGGCTGCCGGAGGCGCCCGGCACGGACCACCTAAGATAAGTTGGAAGTTTGAGGTGGCAAGACAAGCAAGCAGCCCCGGTCTTTGTGCCTCGGTGCGAGCAGTGCCATGGGCAGATGAGGCTGAGCAACAGCTTTCCAGGCTAGCTCTTTCTGTCTGCAAGCTATCTGCAGACGTTCGCATTTTCAGAGCAGGGCTGCCGGAGGCCCCCTGCACGGACCCCCAAAGCTACGTTTGAAGTTTGAGGGGGCAAGACAAGCAAGCAGCCCCAGTCTCTGTGCCTCTGTGCGAGCAGTGCCATGGGAAGATGAGGCGGAGCAACAGCTTTCCAGGCTAGCTCTTTCCGCCTGCCAGCTATCTGCAGACGTTCGCATTTTCAGAGCAGGACTGCGAATGGAGCCCAACAGGGACCCCCTATCCCCGCGCTTCGTTTGAGGTTTCCCGCCGCCCAATGCTGTCCTGCTCTCTGTCCCTTTCCTCTCTCTGTTATTCTTTCCTGTTCCCTGTGTCTGTTTTTTAATTCCTCCCTCTCTGTCCCTCAGCCCAGTGCTTTTTTTTCCCTTCTTCTTCTTTGCTGCCCAGCCGAGGCTTTTCCCCCTGCGTGTCTCTTCTGCTCCCCTGTCTGTTATTTTTGCCTGTCTTTCACTTTATCCTACCTCCCTGTCCCCTTTTTCTCTCTCATTATCACCTTGTCTCGCTCCCTGTCCCTGTCTTTCTCTGACAATTTATCCTGCTCCTTGTCCTTCTCTCCATTTGCTGTTATTTCCCGTGCTTCTTCTGACCTTTCCTTCCTTCTTTTTCTATCCTACTGCCCCAGTGCCTCTTTTGCCACCGCTGTCCTGCTCCCTGGCCCTTGTTTCCTCTCACTGTTCCTCTGTCCTGCTTCCTGTCCCCGGTTTTTCTCTTTCTCTATCCTGCTGCCTGTCTGGTCTTTTCTTAGTGTACATCCCTGTCCAGCCGGCTCTCCCTTTTTGCCTTTCTCTCCTTCTCTGTCCTGCTTCCCGGCCCGTTCTTGTCTTCCTCTCTCTCTGTCCTCTAGCCCCTTGCTGGTTTGTGTTGGGATTCCAATCCTAACCACCCCCTTCTTCGTCTGACCCTTTCTTTGTTTCTTAGTACCTTTTTTCCTGTTGCCTGTCCTTTTTCTCTCTCTGTCAGTGTGTCCTGCACTGCGTGGGACGGGGGTGGGAGGCTGAAAAACGGTGGGAAGCTGATGCGGGGGGATTCAGGCTGGAAAGAGGTAGGAGGTTGCAGAGGGGTTGGAAGCTGAATGAAGTAGAGGCCAGAAAAATGAGAGGTGGGGGCTGACGAGGGGTGGGAGGCTGGAGGTGTGGCCAAGGAGGGGGGAGTAGAGGCCAGCAGTAAAAGGAGGCCGGGAAGGGGTGGGAGGCTGCAGAGGGGAGGGAGGCCAGAGTCAAGAGTAGAGGTCAGCAAAAAAAGGAGGCCGGGAAGGGGTGGGAGGCTGCAGAGGGGTGGGAGGCAATGGGCGAGAGTAGAGGCCAGGAAAAAAAGGAGGTAGAGAAGGGGTGGGAGGCTGCAGAGTGGTGGGAGGCCGGGGGCGAGAGTAGAGGCCAGGAAAAAAAGGAGGCCGGGAAGGGGTGGGAGGCTGCAGAGGGGAGGGAGGCAATGGGCGAGAGTAGAGGCCAGGAAGAAAAAAGAGGCCGGGAAGGGGTGGGAGGCTGCAGAGAGGTGGGAGGCCAAGGGCGACAGTAGAGGCCAGAAAAAAAAGGAGGCCGGAAAGGGGTGGGAGGCTGCAGAGGGGTGGGAGGCCGGGGGTAAGAGTAGAGGCCAGGAAAAAAAGGAGACCGGGAAGTGGTGGGAGGCTGCAGAGGGGAGGGAGGCTGGGGGCGAGAGTAGAGGCCAGGAAAAATAGGAGGCCGGAAAAGGGTGGGAGGCTGCAGAGGGGTGGGAGGCCGGGGCGAGAGTAGAGGCCAGAAAAAAAAGGAGGCCGGAAAGGGGTGGGAGGCTGAAGAGGGGAGGGAGGCCAGAGTCAAGAGTAGAGGTCAGCAAAAAAAGGAGGCCGGGAAGGGGTGGGAGGCTGCAGAGGGCAGGGAGGCAATGGGCAAGAGTAGAGGCCAGGAAGAAAAAAGGTGCCAGGAAGGGGTAGGAGGCTGCAGAGGGGTGGGAGGCCGGGGGCAAGAGTAGAGGCCTGGAAGAAAAAAGAGGCCGGGAAGGGGTGGGAGGCTGCAGAGTGGTGGGAGGCCAGGGGCGAGAGTAGAGGCCAGGAAAAAAAGGAGGCCGCGAAGGGGTGGGAGGCTGCAGAGGGGTGGGAGGCCGGGGGCAAGAGTAGAGGCCAGAAAAAAAAGGAGGCCGGGAAGGGGTGGGAGGCTGCAGAGAGGTGGGAGGCCAAGGGCGACAGTAGAGGCCAGAAAAAAAAGGAGGCCGGAAAGGGGTGGGAGGCTGCAGAGGGGTGGGAGGCCGGGGGTAAGGGTAGAGGCCAGGAAAAAAAGGAGGCCGGGAAGGGGTGGGAGGCTGCAGAGGGGTGGGAGGCAATGGGCCAGAGTAGAGGCCAGGAAGAAAAAGAAGGACAGGAAGGGGTGGTAGTCTGCAGAGGGTTGGGAGGCAATGGGCGAGAGTAAAGGTTAGGAAATAAAGGAGGCCGGGAAGGGGTGGGAGGCCGGTGAGATGCGAGTAGGGGCCAGAAAGTCTCTTTTCTTCTCGCTTCTTCCCTGTATTTATCTTTCTTTTCTGCCTTCTTTATTCCTCTAATTCAAGTTCTATCTCGATCCCTGTGTTCTCCTTCCACTCATCATATTCTAGCCTTTTCTCTGTCCTATTCTTGCATATAGTGTGCAGTGGAGGATTCTTGTCTAGGAAGCGAGGTCTCGTATGAGCTCTAAGACACCCACATGCATTTTGGTGCTGGGCACCAATGACGCACAGGAGCAGTGCCATGGGCAGATGAGGCTGAGCAACAGCTTTCCAGGCTAGCTCTTTCTGTCTGCCAGCTATCTGCAGACGTTCGCATTTTCAGAGCAGGGCTGCCGGAGGCCCCCTGCACGGACCCCCAAAGCTACGTTTGAAGTTTGAGGGGGCAAGACAAGCAAGCAGCCCCGGTCTCTGTGCCTCTGTGCGAGCAGTGCCATGGGCAGATGAGGCTGAGCAACAGCTTTCCAGGCTAGCTCTTTCTGCCTGCGAGCTATCTGCAGACGTTCGCATTTTCAGAGCAGGGCTGCCGGAGGCCCCCTGCACGGACCCCCAAAGCTACGTTTGAAGTTTGAGGGGGCAAGACAAGCAAGCAGCCCCAGTCTCTGTGCCTCTGTGCGAGCAGTGCCATGGGCAGATGAGGCGGAGCAACAGCTTTCCAGGCTAGCTCTTTCTGCCTGCCAGCTATCTGCAGACGTTCGCATTTTGGGAGCAGGGCTGCCGGAGGCTCCCAGCACAGACCACCTAAACTACGTTTGAAGTTTGAGGTGGCAAGACAAGCAAACAGCCCCAGTCTCTGTGCCTCTGTGCGAGCAGGGCCATGGGCAGATGAGGCTGAGCAACAGCTTTCCAGGCTAGCTCTTTCTGCCTGCGAGCTATCTGCAGACGTTTCCATTTTCAGAGCAGGGCTGCCGGAGGCGCCCGGCACGGACCACCTAAGATAAGTTGGAAGTTTGAGGTGGCAAGACAAGCAAGCAGCCCCGGTCTTTGTGCCTCGGTGCGAGCAGTGCCATGGGCAGATGAGGCTGAGCAACAGCTTTCCAGGCTAGCTCTTTCTGTCTGCAAGCTATCTGCAGACGTTCGCATTTTCAGAGCAGGGCTGCCGGAGGCCCCCTGCACGGACCCCCAAAGCTACGTTTGAAGTTTGAGGGGGCAAGACAAGCAAGCAGCCCCAGTCTCTGTGCCTCTGTGCGAGCAGTGCCATGGGAAGATGAGGCGGAGCAACAGCTTTCCAGGCTAGCTCTTTCCGCCTGCCAGCTATCTGCAGACGTTCGCATTTTCAGAGCAGGACTGCGAATGGAGCCCAACAGGGACCCCCTATCCCCGCGCTTCGTTTGAGGTTTCCCGCCTCCCAATGCTGTCCTGCTCTCTGTCCCTTTCCTCTCTGTGTTATTCTTTCCTGTTCCCTGTGTCTGTTTTTTAATTCCTCCCTCTCTGTCCCTCAGCCCAGTGCTTTTTTTTCCCTTCTTCTTCTTTGCTGCCCAGCCGAGGCTTTTCCCCCTGCGTGTCTCTTCTGCTCCCCTGTCTGTTATTTTTGCCTGTCTTTCACTTTATCCTACCTCCCTGTCCCCTTTTTCTCTCTCATTATCACCTTGTCTCGCTCCCTGTCCCTGTCTTTCTCTGACAATTTATCCTGCTCCTTGTCCTTCTCTCCATTTGCTGTTATTTCCCGTTCTTCTTCTGACCTTTCCTTCCTTCTTTTTCTATCCTACTGCCCCAGTGCCTCTTTTGCCACCGCTGTCCTGCTCCCTGGCCCTTGTTTCCTCTCACTGTTCCTCTGTCCTGCTTCCTGTCCCCGGTTTTTCTCTTTCTCTATCCTGCTGCCTGTCTGGTCTTTTCTTAGTGTACATCCCTGTCCAGCCGGCTCTCCCTTTTTGCCTTTCTCTCCTTCTCTGTCCTGCTTCCCGGCCCGTTCTTGTCTTCCTCTCTCTCTGTCCTCTAGCCCCTTGCTGGTTTGTGTTGGGATTCCAACCCTAACCACCCCCTTCTTCGTCTGACCCTTTCTTTGTTTCTTAGTACCTTTTTTCCTGTTGCCTGTCCTTTTTCTCTCTCTGTCAGTGTGTCCTGCACTGCGTGGGACGGGGGTGGGAGGCTGAAAAACGGTGGGAAGCTGATGCGGGGGGATTCAGGCTGGAAAGAGGTAGGAGGTTGCAGAGGGGTTGGAAGCTGAATGAAGTAGAGGCCAGAAAAATGAGAGGTGGGGGCTGACGAGGGGTGGGAGGCTGGAGGTGTGGCCAAGGAGGGGGGAGTAGAGGCCAGCAGTAAAAGGAGGCCGGGAAGGGGTGGGAGGCTGCAGAGGGGAGGGAGGCCAGAGTCAAGAGTAGAGGTCAGCAAAAAAAGGAGGCCGGGAAGGGGTGGGAGGCTGCAGAGGGGTGGGAGGCAATGGGCGAGAGTAGAGGCCAGGAAAAAAAGGAGGTAGAGAAGGGGTGGGAGGCTGCAGAGTGGTGGGAGGCCGGGGGCGAGAGTAGAGGCCAGGAAAAAAAGGAGGCCGGGAAGGGGTGGGAGGCTGCAGAGGGGAGGGAGGCAATGGGCGAGAGTAGAGGCCAGGAAGAAAAAAGAGGCCGGGAAGGGGTGGGAGGCTGCAGAGAGGTGGGAGGCCAAGGGCGACAGTAGAGGCCAGAAAAAAAAGGAGGCCGGAAAGGGGTGGGAGGCTGCAGAGGGGAGGGAGGCCGGGGGTAAGAGTAGAGGCCAGGAAAAAAAGGAGACCGGGAAGTGGTGGGAGGCTGCAGAGGGGAGGGAGGCTGGGGGCGAGAGTAGAGGCCAGGAAAAATAGGAGGCCGGAAAAGGGTGGGAGGCTGCAGAGGGGTGGGAGGCCAGGGGCGAGAGTAGAGGCCAGAAAAAAAAGGAGGCCGGAAAGGGGTGGGAGGCTGAAGAGGGGAGGGAGCCCAGAGTCAAGAGTAGAGGTCAGCAAAAAAAGGAGGCCGGGAAGGGGTGGGAGGCTGCAGAGGGGAGGGAGGCAATGGGCGAGAGTACAGGCCAGGAAGAAAAAAGGTGCCAGGAAGGGGTGGGAAGCTGCAGAGGGGTGGGAGGCCGGGGGCAAGAGTAGAGGCCAGAAAAAAAAGGAGGCCGGGAAGGGGTGGGAGGCTGTAGAGAGGTGGGAGGCCAAGGGCGACAGTAGAGGCCAGAAAAAAAAGGAGGCCGGAAAGGGGTGGGAGGCTGCAGAGGGGTGGGAGGCCGGGGGCAAGAGTAGAGGCCAGAAAAAAAAAGAGGCCGGGAAGGGGTGGGAGGCTGCAGAGAGGTGGGAGGCCAAGGGCGACAGTAGAGGCCAGAAAAAAAAGGAGGCCGGAAAGGGGTGGGAGGCTGCAGAGGGGTGGGAGGCCGGGGGTAAGAGTAGAGGCCAGAAAAAAAAGGAGACCGGGAAGTGGTGGGAGGCTGCAGAGGGGAGGGAGGCTGGGGGCGAGAGTAGAGGCCAGGAAAAATAGGAGGCCGGAAAAGGGTGGGAGGCTGCAGAGGGGTGGGAGGCCAGGGGCGAGAGTAGAGGCCAGAAAAAAAAGGAGGCCGGAAAGGGGTGGGAGGCTGAAGAGGGGAGGGAGGCCAGAGTCAAGAGTAGAGGTCAGCAAAAAAAGGAGGCCGGGAAGGGGTGGGAGGCTGCAGAGGGCAGGGAGGCAATGGGCAAGAGTAGAGGCCAGGAAGAAAAAAGGTGCCAGGAAGGGGTGGGAGGCTGCAGAGGGGTGGGAGGCCGGGGGCAAGAGTAGAGGCCAGGAAGAAAAAAGAGGCCGGGAAGGGGTGGGAGGCTGCAGAGTGGTGGGAGGCCAGGGGCGAGAGTAGAGGCCAGGAAAAAAAGGAGGCCGCGAAGGGGTGGGAGGCTGCAGAGGGGTGGGAGGCTGGGGGCAAGAGTAGAGGCCAGAAAAAAAAGGAGGCCGGAAAGGGGTGGGAGGCTGCAGAGGGGTGGGAGGCCGGGGGTAAGGGTAGAGGCCAGGAAAAAAAGGAGGCCGGGAAGGGGTGGGAGGCTGCAGAGGGGTGGGAGGCAATGGGCCAGAGTAGAGGCCAGGAAGAAAAAGAAGGACAGGAAGGGGTGGGAGTCTGCAGAGGGTTGGGAGGCAATGGGCGAGAGTAAAGGTTAGGAAATAAAGGAGGCCGGGAAGGGGTGGGAGGCCGGTGAGATGCGAGTAGGGGCCAGAAAGTCTCTTTTCTTCTCGCTTCTTCCCTGTATTTATCTTTCTTTTCTGCCTTCTTTATTCCTCTAATTCAAGTTCTATCTCGATCCCTGTGTTCTCCTTCCACTCATCATATTCTAGCCTTTTCTCTGTCCTATTCTTGCATATAGTGTGCAGTGGAGGATTCTTGTCTAGGAAGCGAGGTCTCGTATGAGCTCTAAGACACCCACATGCATTTTGGTGCTGGGCACCAATGACGCACAGGAGCAGTGCCATGGGCAGATGAGGCTGAGCAACAGCTTTCCAGGCTAGCTCTTTCTGTCTGCCAGCTATCTGCAGACGTTCGCATTTTCAGAGCAGGGCTGCCGGAGGCCCCCTGCACGGACCCCCAAAGCTACGTTTGAAGTTTGAGGGGGCAAGACAAGCAAGCAGCCCCGGTCTCTGTGCCTCTGTGCGAGCAGTGCCATGGGCAGATGAGGCTGAGCAACAGCTTTCCAGGCTAGCTCTTTCTGCCTGCGAGCTATCTGCAGACGTTCGCATTTTCAGAGCAGGGCTGCCGGAGGCCCCCTGCACGGACCCCCAAAGCTACGTTTGAAGTTTGAGGGGGCAAGACAAGCAAGCAGCCCCAGTCTCTGTGCCTCTGTGCGAGCAGTGCCATGGGCAGATGAGGCGGAGCAACAGCTTTCCAGGCTAGCTCTTTCTGCCTGCCAGCTATCTGCAGACGTTCGCATTTTGGGAGCAGGGCTGCCGGAGGCTCCCAGCACAGACCACCTAAACTACGTTTGAAGTTTGAGGTGGCAAGACAAGCAAACAGCCCCAGTCTCTGTGCCTCTGTGCGAGCAGGGCCATGGGCAGATGAGGCTGAGCAACAGCTTTCCAGGCTAGCTCTTTCTGCCTGCGAGCTATCTGCAGACGTTTCCATTTTCAGAGCAGGGCTGCCGGAGGCGCCCGGCACGGACCACCTAAGATAAGTTGGAAGTTTGAGGTGGCAAGACAAGCAAGCAGCCCCGGTCTTTGTGCCTCGGTGCGAGCAGTGCCATGGGCAGATGAGGCTGAGCAACAGCTTTCCAGGCTAGCTCTTTCTGTCTGCAAGCTATCTGCAGACGTTCGCATTTTCAGAGCAGGGCTGCCGGAGGCCCCCTGCACGGACCCCCAAAGCTACGTTTGAAGTTTGAGGGGGCAAGACAAGCAAGCAGCCCCAGTCTCTGTGCCTCTGTGCGAGCAGTGCCATGGGAAGATGAGGCGGAGCAACAGCTTTCCAGGCTAGCTCTTTCCGCCTGCCAGCTATCTGCAGACGTTCGCATTTTCAGAGCAGGACTGCGAATGGAGCCCAACAGGGACCCCCTATCCCCGCGCTTCGTTTGAGGTTTCCCGCCTCCCAATGCTGTCCTGCTCTCTGTCCCTTTCCTCTCTGTGTTATTCTTTCCTGTTCCCTGTGTCTGTTTTTTAATTCCTCCCTCTCTGTCCCTCAGCCCAGTGCTTTTTTTTCCCTTCTTCTTCTTTGCTGCCCAGCCGAGGCTTTTCCCCCTGCGTGTCTCTTCTGCTCCCCTGTCTGTTATTTTTGCCTGTCTTTCACTTTATCCTACCTCCCTGTCCCCTTTTTCTCTCTCATTATCACCTTGTCTCGCTCCCTGTCCCTGTCTTTCTCTGACAATTTATCCTGCTCCTTGTCCTTCTCTCCATTTGCTGTTATTTCCCGTTCTTCTTCTGACCTTTCCTTCCTTCTTTTTCTATCCTACTGCCCCAGTGCCTCTTTTGCCACCGCTGTCCTGCTCCCTGGCCCTTGTTTCCTCTCACTGTTCCTCTGTCCTGCTTCCTGTCCCCGGTTTTTCTCTTTCTCTATCCTGCTGCCTGTCTGGTCTTTTCTTAGTGTACATCCCTGTCCAGCCGGCTCTCCCTTTTTGCCTTTCTCTCCTTCTCTGTCCTGCTTCCCGGCCCGTTCTTGTCTTCCTCTCTCTCTGTCCTCTAGCCCCTTGCTGGTTTGTGTTGGGATTCCAACCCTAACCACCCCCTTCTTCGTCTGACCCTTTCTTTGTTTCTTAGTACCTTTTTTCCTGTTGCCTGTCCTTTTTCTCTCTCTGTCAGTGTGTCCTGCACTGCGTGGGACGGGGGTGGGAGGCTGAAAAACGGTGGGAAGCTGATGCGGGGGGATTCAGGCTGGAAAGAGGTAGGAGGTTGCAGAGGGGTTGGAAGCTGAATGAAGTAGAGGCCAGAAAAATGAGAGGTGGGGGCTGACGAGGGGTGGGAGGCTGGAGGTGTGGCCAAGGAGGGGGGAGTAGAGGCCAGCAGTAAAAGGAGGCCGGGAAGGGGTGGGAGGCTGCAGAGGGGAGGGAGGCCAGAGTCAAGAGTAGAGGTCAGCAAAAAAAGGAGGCCGGGAAGGGGTGGGAGGCTGCAGAGGGGTGGGAGGCAATGGGCGAGAGTAGAGGCCAGGAAAAAAAGGAGGTAGAGAAGGGGTGGGAGGCTGCAGAGTGGTGGGAGGCCGGGGGCGAGAGTAGAGGCCAGGAAAAAAAGGAGGCCGGGAAGGGGTGGGAGGCTGCAGAGGGGAGGGAGGCAATGGGCGAGAGTAGAGGCCAGGAAGAAAAAAGAGGCCGGGAAGGGGTGGGAGGCTGCAGAGAGGTGGGAGGCCAAGGGCGACAGTAGAGGCCAGAAAAAAAAGGAGGCCGGAAAGGGGTGGGAGGCTGCAGAGGGGAGGGAGGCCGGGGGTAAGAGTAGAGGCCAGGAAAAAAAGGAGACCGGGAAGTGGTGGGAGGCTGCAGAGGGGAGGGAGGCTGGGGGCGAGAGTAGAGGCCAGGAAAAATAGGAGGCCGGAAAAGGGTGGGAGGCTGCAGAGGGGTGGGAGGCCAGGGGCGAGAGTAGAGGCCAGAAAAAAAAGGAGGCCGGAAAGGGGTGGGAGGCTGAAGAGGGGAGGGAGCCCAGAGTCAAGAGTAGAGGTCAGCAAAAAAAGGAGGCCGGGAAGGGGTGGGAGGCTGCAGAGGGGAGGGAGGCAATGGGCGAGAGTACAGGCCAGGAAGAAAAAAGGTGCCAGGAAGGGGTGGGAAGCTGCAGAGGGGTGGGAGGCCGGGGGCAAGAGTAGAGGCCAGAAAAAAAAGGAGGCCGGGAAGGGGTGGGAGGCTGTAGAGAGGTGGGAGGCCAAGGGCGACAGTAGAGGCCAGAAAAAAAAGGAGGCCGGAAAGGGGTGGGAGGCTGCAGAGGGGTGGGAGGCCGGGGGCAAGAGTAGAGGCCAGAAAAAAAAAGAGGCCGGGAAGGGGTGGGAGGCTGCAGAGAGGTGGGAGGCCAAGGGCGACAGTAGAGGCCAGAAAAAAAAGGAGGCCGGAAAGGGGTGGGAGGCTGCAGAGGGGTGGGAGGCCGGGGGTAAGAGTAGAGGCCAGAAAAAAAAGGAGACCGGGAAGTGGTGGGAGGCTGCAGAGGGGAGGGAGGCTGGGGGCGAGAGTAGAGGCCAGGAAAAATAGGAGGCCGGAAAAGGGTGGGAGGCTGCAGAGGGGTGGGAGGCCAGGGGCGAGAGTAGAGGCCAGAAAAAAAAGGAGGCCGGAAAGGGGTGGGAGGCTGAAGAGGGGAGGGAGGCCAGAGTCAAGAGTAGAGGTCAGCAAAAAAAGGAGGCCGGGAAGGGGTGGGAGGCTGCAGAGGGCAGGGAGGCAATGGGCAAGAGTAGAGGCCAGGAAGAAAAAAGGTGCCAGGAAGGGGTGGGAGGCTGCAGAGGGGTGGGAGGCCGGGGGCAAGAGTAGAGGCCAGGAAGAAAAAAGAGGCCGGGAAGGGGTGGGAGGCTGCAGAGTGGTGGGAGGCCAGGGGCGAGAGTAGAGGCCAGGAAAAAAAGGAGGCCGCGAAGGGGTGGGAGGCTGCAGAGGGGTGGGAGGCTGGGGGCAAGAGTAGAGGCCAGAAAAAAAAGGAGGCCGGAAAGGGGTGGGAGGCTGCAGAGGGGTGGGAGGCCGGGGGTAAGGGTAGAGGCCAGGAAAAAAAGGAGGCCGGGAAGGGGTGGGAGGCTGCAGAGGGGTGGGAGGCAATGGGCCAGAGTAGAGGCCAGGAAGAAAAAGAAGGACAGGAAGGGGTGGGAGTCTGCAGAGGGTTGGGAGGCAATGGGCGAGAGTAAAGGTTAGGAAATAAAGGAGGCCGGGAAGGGGTGGGAGGCCGGTGAGATGCGAGTAGGGGCCAGAAAGTCTCTTTTCTTCTCGCTTCTTCCCTGTATTTATCTTTCTTTTCTGCCTTCTTTATTCCTCTAATTCAAGTTCTATCTCGATCCCTGTGTTCTCCTTCCACTCATCATATTCTAGCCTTTTCTCTGTCCTATTCTTGCATATAGTGTGCAGTGGAGGATTCTTGTCTAGGAAGCGAGGTCTCGTATGAGCTCTAAGACACCCACATGCATTTTGGTGCTGGGCACCAATGACGCACAGGAGCAGTGCCATGGGCAGATGAGGCTGAGCAACAGCTTTCCAGGCTAGCTCTTTCTGTCTGCCAGCTATCTGCAGACGTTCGCATTTTCAGAGCAGGGCTGCCGGAGGCCCCCTGCACGGACCCCCAAAGCTACGTTTGAAGTTTGAGGGGGCAAGACAAGCAAGCAGCCCCGGTCTCTGTGCCTCTGTGCGAGCAGTGCCATGGGCAGATGAGGCTGAGCAACAGCTTTCCAGGCTAGCTCTTTCTGCCTGCGAGCTATCTGCAGACGTTCGCATTTTCAGAGCAGGGCTGCCGGAGGCCCCCTGCACGGACCCCCAAAGCTACGTTTGAAGTTTGAGGGGGCAAGACAAGCAAGCAGCCCCAGTCTCTGTGCCTCTGTGCGAGCAGTGCCATGGGCAGATGAGGCGGAGCAACAGCTTTCCAGGCTAGCTCTTTCTGCCTGCCAGCTATCTGCAGACGTTCGCATTTTGGGAGCAGGGCTGCCGGAGGCTCCCAGCACAGACCACCTAAACTACGTTTGAAGTTTGAGGTGGCAAGACAAGCAAACAGCCCCAGTCTCTGTGCCTCTGTGCGAGCAGGGCCATGGGCAGATGAGGCTGAGCAACAGCTTTCCAGGCTAGCTCTTTCTGCCTGCGAGCTATCTGCAGACGTTTCCATTTTCAGAGCAGGGCTGCCGGAGGCGCCCGGCACGGACCACCTAAGATAAGTTGGAAGTTTGAGGTGGCAAGACAAGCAAGCAGCCCCGGTCTTTGTGCCTCGGTGCGAGCAGTGCCATGGGCAGATGAGGCTGAGCAACAGCTTTCCAGGCTAGCTCTTTCTGTCTGCAAGCTATCTGCAGACGTTCGCATTTTCAGAGCAGGGCTGCCGGAGGCCCCCTGCACGGACCCCCAAAGCTACGTTTGAAGTTTGAGGGGGCAAGACAAGCAAGCAGCCCCAGTCTCTGTGCCTCTGTGCGAGCAGTGCCATGGGAAGATGAGGCGGAGCAACAGCTTTCCAGGCTAGCTCTTTCCGCCTGCCAGCTATCTGCAGACGTTCGCATTTTCAGAGCAGGACTGCGAATGGAGCCCAACAGGGACCCCCTATCCCCGCGCTTCGTTTGAGGTTTCCCGCCCCCCAATGCTGTCCTGCTCTCTGTCCCTTTCCTCTCTCTGTTATTCTTTCCTGTTCCCTGTGTCTGTTTTTTAATTCCTCCCTCTCTGTCCCTCAGCCCAGTGCTTTTTTTTCCCTTCTTCTTCTTTGCTGCCCAGCCGAGGCTTTTCCCCCTGCGTGTCTCTTCTGCTCCCCTGTCTGTTATTTTTGCCTGTCTTTCACTTTATCCTACCTCCCTGTCCCCTTTTTCTCTCTCATTATCACCTTGTCTCGCTCCCTGTCCCTGTCTTTCTCTGACAATTTATCCTGCTCCTTGTCCTTCTCTCCATTTGCTGTTATTTCCCGTGCTTCTTCTGACCTTTCCTTCCTTCTTTTTCTATCCTACTGCCCCAGTGCCTCTTTTGCCACCGCTGTCCTGCTCCCTGGCCCTTGTTTCCTCTCACTGTTCCTCTGTCCTGCTTCCTGTCCCCGGTTTTTCTCTTTCTCTATCCTGCTGCCTGTCTGGTCTTTTCTTAGTGTACATCCCTGTCCAGCCGGCTCTCCCTTTTTGCCTTTCTCTCCTTCTCTGTCCTGCTTCCCGGCCCGTTCTTGTCTTCCTCTCTCTCTGTCCTCTAGCCCCTTGCTGGTTTGTGTTGGGATTCCAACCCTAACCACCCCCTTCTTCGTCTGACCCTTTCTTTGTTTCTTAGTACCTTTTTTCCTGTTGCCTGTCCTTTTTCTCTCTCTGTCAGTGTGTCCTGCACTGCGTGGGACGGGGGTGGGAGGCTGAAAAACGGTGGGAAGCTGATGCGGGGGGATTCAGGCTGGAAAGAGGTAGGAGGTTGCAGAGGGGTTGGAAGCTGAATGAAGTAGAGGCCAGAAAAATGAGAGGTGGGGGCTGACGAGGGGTGGGAGGCTGGAGGTGTGGCCAAGGAGGGGGGAGTAGAGGCCAGCAGTAAAAGGAGGCCGGGAAGGGGTGGGAGGCTGCAGAGGGGAGGGAGGCCAGAGTCAAGAGTAGAGGTCAGCAAAAAAAGGAGGCCGGGAAGGGGTGGGAGGCTGCAGAGGGGTGGGAGGCAATGGGCGAGAGTAGAGGCCAGGAAAAAAAGGAGGTAGAGAAGGGGTGGGAGGCTGCAGAGTGGTGGGAGGCCGGGGGCGAGAGTAGAGGCCAGGAAAAAAAGGAGGCCGGGAAGGGGTGGGAGGCTGCAGAGGGGAGGGAGGCAATGGGCGAGAGTAGAGGCCAGGAAGAAAAAAGAGGCCGGGAAGGGGTGGGAGGCTGCAGAGAGGTGGGAGGCCAAGGGCGACAGTAGAGGCCAGAAAAAAAAGGAGGCCGGAAAGGGGTGGGAGGCTGCAGAGGGGTGGGAGGCCGGGGGTAAGAGTAGAGGCCAGGAAAAAAAGGAGACCGGGAAGTGGTGGGAGGCTGCAGAGGGGAGGGAGGCTGGGGGCGAGAGTAGAGGCCAGGAAAAATAGGAGGCCGGAAAAGGGTGGGAGGCTGCAGAGGGGTGGGAGGCCAGGGGCGAGAGTAGAGGCCAGAAAAAAAAGGAGGCCGGAAAGGGGTGGGAGGCTGCAGAGGGGTGGGAGGCCGGGGGTAAGAGTAGAGGCCAGAAAAAAAGGAGGCCGGGAAGGGGTGGGAGGCTGCAGAGGGGTGGGAGGCAATGGGCCAGAGTAGAGGCCAGGAAGAAAAAGAAGGACAGGAAGGGGTGGGAGTCTGCAGAGGGTTGGGAGGCAATGGGCGAGAGTAAAGGTTAGGAAATAAAGGAGGCCGGGAAGGGGTGGGAGGCCGGTGAGATGCGAGTAGGGGCCAGAAAGTCTCTTTTCTTCTCGCTTCTTCCCTGTATTTATCTTTCTTTTCTGCCTTCTTTATTCCTCTAATTCAAGTTCTATCTCGATCCCTGTGTTCTCCTTCCACTCATCATATTCTAGCCTTTTCTCTGTCCTATTCTTGCATATAGTGTGCAGTGGAGGATTCTTGTCTAGGAAGCGAGGTCTCGTATGAGCTCTAAGACACCCACATGCATTTTGGTGCTGGGCACCAATGACGCACAGGAGCAGTGCCATGGGCAGATGAGGCTGAGCAACAGCTTTCCAGGCTAGCTCTTTCTGCCTGCCAGCTATCTGCAGACGTTCGCATTTTCAGAGCAGGGCTGCCGGAGGCCCCCTGCACGGACCCCCAAAGCTACGTTTGAAGTTTGAGGGGGCAAGACAAGCAAGCAGCCCCAGTCTCTGTGCCTCTGTGCGAGCAGTGCCATGGGCAGATGAGGCTGAGCAACAGCTTTCTAGGCTAGCTCTTTCTGCCTGCGAGCTATCTGCAGACGTTCGCATTTTCAGAGCAGGGCTGCCGGAGGCCCCCTGCACGGACCCCCAAAGCTACGTTTGAAGTTTGAGGGGGCAAGACAAGCAAGCAGCCCCAGTCTCTGTGCCTCTGTGCGAGCAGTGCCATGGGAAGATGAGGCGGAGCAACAGCTTTCCAGGCTAGCTCTTTCCGCCTGCCAGCTATCTGCAGACGTTCGCATTTTCAGAGCAGGACTGCGAATGGAGCCCAACAGGGACCCCCTATCCCCGCGCTTCGTTTGAGGTTTCCCGCCCCCCAATGCTGTCCTGCTCTCTGTCCCTTTCCTCTCTCTGTTATTCTTTCCTGTTCCCTGTGTCTGTTTTTTAATTCCTCCCTCTCTGTCCCTCAGCCCAGTGCTTTTTTTTCCCTTCTTCTTCTTTGCTGCCCAGCCGAGGCTTTTCCCCCTGCGTGTCTCTTCTGCTCCCCTGTCTGTTATTTTTGCCTGTCTTTCACTTTATCCTACCTCCCTGTCCCCTTTTTCTCTCTCATTATCACCTTGTCTCGCTCCCTGTCCCTGTCTTTCTCTGACAATTTATCCTGCTCCTTGTCCTTCTCTCCATTTGCTGTTATTTCCCGTGCTTCTTCTGACCTTTCCTTCCTTCTTTTTCTATCCTACTGCCCCAGTGCCTCTTTTGCCACCGCTGTCCTGCTCCCTGGCCCTTGTTTCCTCTCACTGTTCCTCTGTCCTGCTTCCTGTCCCCGGTTTTTCTCTTTCTCTATCCTGCTGCCTGTCTGGTCTTTTCTTAGTGTACATCCCTGTCCAGCCGGCTCTCCCTTTTTGCCTTTCTCTCCTTCTCTGTCCTGCTTCCCGGCCCGTTCTTGTCTTCCTCTCTCTCTGTCCTCTAGCCCCTTGCTGGTTTGTGTTGGGATTCCAACCCTAACCACCCCCTTCTTCGTCTGACCCTTTCTTTGTTTCTTAGTACCTTTTTTCCTGTTGCCTGTCCTTTTTCTCTCTCTGTCAGTGTGTCCTGCACTGCGTGGGACGGGGGTGGGAGGCTGAAAAACGGTGGGAAGCTGATGGGGGGGGATTCAGGCTGGAAAGAGGTAGGAGGTTGCAGAGGGGTTGGAAGCTGAATAAAGTAGAGGCCAGAAAAATGAGAGGTGGGGGCTGACGAGGGGTGGGAGGCTGGAGGTGTGGCCAAGGAGGGGGGAGTAGAGGCCAGCAGTAAAAGGAGGCCGGGAAGGGGTGGGAGGCTGCAGAGGGGAGGGAGGCCAGAGTCAAGAGTAGAGGTCAGCAAAAAAAGGAGGCCGGGAAGGGGTGGGAGGCTGCAGAGGGGTGGGAGGCAATGGGCGAGAGTAGAGGCCAGGAAAAAAAGGAGGTAGAGAAGGGGTGGGAGGCTGCAGAGTGGTGGGAGGCCGGGGGCGAGAGTAGAGGCCAGGAAAAAAAGGAGGCCGGGAAGGGGTGGGAGGCTGCAGAGGGGAGGGAGGCAATGGGCGAGAGTAGAGGCCAGGAAGAAAAAAGAGGCCGGGAAGGGGTGGGAGGCTGCAGAGAGGTGGGAGGCCAAGGGCGACAGTAGAGGCCAGAAAAAAAAGGAGGCCGGAAAGGGGTGGGAGGCTGCAGAGGGGTGGGAGGCCGGGGGTAAGAGTAGAGGCCAGGAAAAAAAGGAGACCGGGAAGTGGTGGGAGGCTGCAGAGGGGAGGGAGGCTGGGGGCGAGAGTAGAGGCCAGGAAAAATAGGAGGCCGGAAAAGGGTGGGAGGCTGCAGAGGGGTGGGAGGCCAGGGGCGAGAGTAGAGGCCAGAAAAAAAAGGAGGCCGGAAAGGGGTGGGAGGCTGCAGAGGGGTGGGAGGCCGGGGGTAAGAGTAGAGGCCAGAAAAAAAGGAGGCCGGGAAGGGGTGGGAGGCTGCAGAGGGGTGGGAGGCAATGGGCCAGAGTAGAGGCCAGGAAGAAAAAGAAGGACAGGAAGGGGTGGGAGTCTGCAGAGGGTTGGGAGGCAATGGGCGAGAGTAAAGGTTAGGAAATAAAGGAGGTCGGGAAGGGGTGGGAGGCCGGTGAGATGCGAGTAGGGGCCAGAAAGTCTCTTTTCTTCTCGCTTCTTCCCTGTATTTATCTTTCTTTTCTGCCTTCTTTATTCCTCTAATTCAAGTTCTATCTCGATCCCTGTGTTCTCCTTCCACTCATCATATTCTAGCCTTTTCTCTGTCCTATTCTTGCATATAGTGTGCAGTGGAGGATTCTTGTCTAGGAAGCGACGTCTCGTATGAGCTCTAAGACACCCACATGCATTTTGGTGCTGGGCACCAATGACGCACAGGAGCAGTGCCATGGGCAGATGAGGCTGAGCAACAGCTTTCCAGGCTAGCTCTTTCTGCCTGCCAGCTATCTGCAGACGTTCGCATTTTCAGAGCAGGGCTGCCGGAGGCCCCCTGCACGGACCCCCAAAGCTACGTTTGAAGTTTGAGGGGGCAAGACAAGCAAGCAGCCCCGGTCTCTGTGCCTCTGTGCGAGCAGTGCCATGGGCAGATGAGGCGGAGCAACAGCTTTCCAGGCTAGCTCTTTCTGCCTGCCAGCTATCTGCAGACGTTCGCATTTTGGGAGCAGGGCTGCCGGAGGCTCCCAGCACAGACCACCTAAACTACGTTTGAAGTTTGAGGTGGCAAGACAAGCAAACAGCCCCAGTCTCTGTGCCTCTGTGCGAGCAGGGCCATGGGCAGATGAGGCTGAGCAACAGCTTTCCAGGCTAGCTCTTTCTGCCTGCGAGCTATCTGCAGACGTTTCCATTTTCAGAGCAGGGCTGCCGGAGGCGCCCGGCACGGACCACCTAAGATAAGTTGGAAGTTTGAGGTGGCAAGACAAGCAAGCAGCCCCGGTCTTTGTGCCTCGGTGCGAGCAGTGCCATGGGCAGATGAGGCTGAGCAACAGCTTTCCAGGCTAGCTCTTTCTGTCTGCAAGCTATCTGCAGACGTTCGCATTTTCAGAGCAGGGCTGCCGCAGGCCCCCTGCACGGACCCCCAAAGCTACGTTTGAAGTTTGAGGGGGCAAGACAAGCAAGCAGCCCCAGTCTCTGTGCCTCTGTGCGAGCAGTGCCATGGGAAGATGAGGCGGAGCAACAGCTTTCCAGGCTAGCTCTTTCCGCCTGCCAGCTATCTGCAGACGTTCGCATTTTCAGAGCAGGACTGCGAATGGAGCCCAACAGGGACCCCCTATCCCCGCGCTTCGTTTGAGGTTTCCCGCCCCCCAATGCTGTCCTGCTCTCTGTCCCTTTCCTCTCTCTGTTATTCTTTCCTGTTCCCTGTGTCTGTTTTTTAATTCCTCCCTCTCTGTCCCTCAGCCCAGTGCTTTTTTTTCCCTTCTTCTTCTTTGCTGCCCAGCCGAGGCTTTTCCCCCTGCGTGTCTCTTCTGCTCCCCTGTCTGTTATTTTTGCCTGTCTTTCACTTTATCCTACCTCCCTGTCCCCTTTTTCTCTCTCATTATCACCTTGTCTCGCTCCCTGTCCCTGTCTTTCTCTGACAATTTATCCTGCTCCTTGTCCTTCTCTCCATTTGCTGTTATTTCCCGTGCTTCTTCTGACCTTTCCTTCCTTCTTTTTCTATCCTACTGCCCCAGTGCCTCTTTTGCCACCGCTGTCCTGCTCCCTGGCCCTTGTTTCCTCTCACTGTTCCTCTGTCCTGCTTCCTGTCCCCGGTTTTTCTCTTTCTCTATCCTGCTGCCTGTCTGGTCTTTTCTTAGTGTACATCCCTGTCCAGCCGGCTCTCCCTTTTTGCCTTTCTCTCCTTCTCTGTCCTGCTTCCCGGCCCGTTCTTGTCTTCCTCTCTCTCTGTCCTCTAGCCCCTTGCTGGTTTGTGTTGGGATTCCAACCCTAACCACCCCCTTCTTCGTCTGACCCTTTCTTTGTTTCTTAGTACCTTTTTTCCTGTTGCCTGTCCTTTTTCTCTCTCTGTCAGTGTGTCCTGCACTGCGTGGGACGGGGGTGGGAGGCTGAAAAACGGTGGGAAGCTGATGCGGGGGGATTCAGGCTGGAAAGAGGTAGGAGGTTGCAGAGGGGTTGGAAGCTGAATGAAGTAGAGGCCAGAAAAATGAGAGGTGGGGGCTGACGAGGGGTGGGAGGCTGGAGGTGTGGCCAAGGAGGGGGGAGTAGAGGCCAGCAGTAAAAGGAGGCCGGGAAGGGGTGGGAGGCTGCAGAGGGGAGGGAGGCCAGAGTCAAGAGTAGAGGTCAGCAAAAAAAGGAGGCCGGGAAGGGGTGGGAGGCTGCAGAGGGGTGGGAGGCAATGGGCGAGAGTAGAGGCCAGGAAAAAAAGGAGGTAGAGAAGGGGTGGGAGGCTGCAGAGTGGTGGGAGGCCGGGGGCGAGAGTAGAGGCCAGGAAAAAAAGGAGGCCGGGAAGGGGTGGGAGGCTGCAGAGGGGTGGGAGGCCGGGGGCAAGAGTAGAGGCCAGGAAGAAAAAAGAGGCCGGGAAGGGGTGGGAGGCTGCAGAGAGGTGGGAGGCCAAGGGCGACAGTAGAGGCCAGAAAAAAAAGGAGGCCGGAAAGGGGTGGGAGGCTGCAGAGGGGTGGGAGGCCGGGGGTAAGAGTAGAGGCCAGGAAAAAAAGGAGACCGGGAAGTGGTGGGAGGCTGCAGAGGGGAGGGAGGCTGGGGGCGAGAGTAGAGGCCAGGAAAAATAGGAGGCCGGAAAAGGGTGGGAGGCTGCAGAGGGGTGGGAGGCCAGGGGCGAGAGTAGAGGCCAGAAAAAAAAGGAGGCCGGAAAGGGGTGGGAGGCTGCAGAGGGGTGGGAGGCCGGGGGTAAGAGTAGAGGCCAGAAAAAAAGGAGGCCGGGAAGGGGTGGGAGGCTGCAGAGGGGTGGGAGGCAATGGGCCAGAGTAGAGGCCAGGAAGAAAAAGAAGGACAGGAAGGGGTGGGAGTCTGCAGAGGGTTGGGAGGCAATGGGCGAGAGTAAAGGTTAGGAAATAAAGGAGGTCGGGAAGGGGTGGGAGGCCGGTGAGATGCGAGTAGGGGCCAGAAAGTCTCTTTTCTTCTCGCTTCTTCCCTGTATTTATCTTTCTTTTCTGCCTTCTTTATTCCTCTAATTCAAGTTCTATCTCGATCCCTGTGTTCTCCTTCCACTCATCATATTCTAGCCTTTTCTCTGTCCTATTCTTGCATATAGTGTGCAGTGGAGGATTCTTGTCTAGGAAGCGAGGTCTCGTATGAGCTCTAAGACACCCACATGCATTTTGGTGCTGGGCACCAATGACGCACAGGAGCAGTGCCATGGGCAGATGAGGCTGAGCAACAGCTTTCCAGGCTAGCTCTTTCTGCCTGCCAGCTATCTGCAGACGTTCGCATTTTCAGAGCAGGGCTGCCGGAGGCCCCCTGCACGGACCCCCAAAGCTACGTTTGAAGTTTGAGGGGGCAAGACAAGCAAGCAGCCCCGGTCTCTGTGCCTCTGTGCGAGCAGTGCCATGGGCAGATGAGGCTGAGCAACAGCTTTCTAGGCTAGCTCTTTCTGCCTGCCAGCTATCTGCAGACGTTCGCATTTTCAGAGCAGGGCTGCCGGAGGCCCCCTGCACGGACCCCCAAAGCTACGTTTGAAGTTTGAGGGGGCAAGACAAGCAAGCAGCCCCAGTCTCTGTGCCTCTGTGCGAGCAGGGCCATGGGCAGATGAGGCTGAGCAACAGCTTTCCAGGCTAGCTCTTTCTGCCTGCCAGCTATCTGCAGACGTTTCCATTTTCAGAGCAGGGCTGCCGGAGGCCCCCTGCACGGACCCCCAAAGCTACGTTTGAAGTTTGAGGGGGCAAGACAAGCAAGCAGCCCCAGTCTCTGTGCCTCTGTGCGAGCAGGGCCATGGGCAGATGAGGCTGAGCAACAGCTTTCCAGGCTAGCTCTTTCTGCCTGCCAGCTATCTGCAGACGTTCGCATTTTCAGAGCAGGGCTGCCGGAGGCCCCCTGCACGGACCCCCAAAGCTACGTTTGAAGTTTGAGGGGGCAAGACAAGCAAGCAGCCCCAGTCTCTGTGCCTCTGTGCGAGCAGTGCCATGGGCAGATGAGGCTGAGCAACAGCTTTCCAGGCTAGCTCTTTCTGCCTGCCAGCTATCTGCAGACGTTCGCATTTTCAGAGCAGGGCTGCCGGAGGCCCCCTGCACGGACCCCCAAAGCTACGTTTGAAGTTTGAGGGGGCAAGACAAGCAAGCAGCCCCAGTCTCTGTGCCTCTGTGCGAGCAGTGCCATGGGCAGATGAGGCTGAGCAACAGCTTTCCAGGCTAGCTCTTTCTGCCTGCCAGCTATCTGCAGACGTTCGCATTTTGGGAGCAGGGCTGCCGGAGGCTCCCAGCACAGACCACCTAAACTACGTTTGAAGTTTGAGGTGGCAAGACAAGCAAACAGCCCCAGTCTCTGTGCCTCGGTGCGAGCAGGGCCATGGGCAGATGAGGCTGAGCAACAGCTTTCCAGGCTAGCTTTTTCTGCCTGCGAGCTATCTGCAGACGTTTCCATTTTCAGAGCAGGGCTGCCGGAGGCGCCCGGCACGGACCACCTAAGATACGTTTGAAGTTTGAGGTGGCAAGACAAGCAAGCAGCCCCGGTCTTTGTGCCTCGGTGCGAGCAGTGCCATGGGCAGATGAGGCTGAGCAACAGCTTTCCAGGCTAGCTCTTTCTGTCTGCAAGCTATCTGCAGACGTTCGCATTTTCAGAGCAGGGCTGCCGCAGGCCCCCTGCACGGACCCCCAAAGCTACGTTTGAAGTTTGAGGGGGCAAGACAAGCAAGCAGCCCCAGTCTCTGTGCCTCTGTGTGAGCAGTGCCATGGGAAGATGAGGCGGAGCAACAGCTTTCCAGGCTAGCTCTTTCCGCCTGCCAGCTATCTGCAGACGTTCGCATTTTCAGAGCCGGACTGCGAATGGAGCCGAACAGGGACCCCCTATCCCCGCGCTTCGTTTGAGGTTTCCCGCCCCCCAATGCTGTCCTGCTCTCTGTCCCTTTCCTCTCTCTGTTATTCTGTCCTGTTCCCTGTGTCTGTTTTTTAATTCCTTCCTCTCTGTCCCTCAGCCCAGTGCTTTTTTTTCCCTTCTTCTTCTTTGCTGCCCAGCCGAGGCTTTTCCCCCTGCGTGTCTGTTCTGCTCCCCTGTCTGTTATTTTTGCCTGTCTTTCACTTTATCCTACCTCCCTGTCCCCTTTTTCTCTCTCATTATCACCTTGTCTCGCTCCCTGTCCCTGTCTTTCTCTGACAATTTGTCCTGCTCCTTGTCCTTCTCTCCATTTGCTGTTATTTCCCGTGCTTCTTCTGACCTTTCCTTCCTTCTTTTTCTATCCTACTGCCCCAGTGCCTCTTTTGCCACCGCTGTCCTGCTCCCTGGCCCTTGTTTCCTCTCACTGTTCCTCTGTCCTGCTTCCTGTCCCCGGTTTTTCTCTTTCTCTATCCTGCTGCCTGTCTGGTCTTTTCTTAGTGTACATCCCTGTCCAGCCGGCTCTCCCTTTTTGCCTTTCTCTCCTTCTCTGTCCTGCTTCCCGGCCCGTTCTTGTCTTCCTCTCTCTCTGTCCTCTAGCCCCTTGCTGGTTTGTGTTGGGATTCCAACCCTAACCACCCCCTTCTTCGTCTGACCCTTTCTTTGTTTCTTAGTACCTTTTTTCCTGTTGCCTGTCCTTTTTCTCTCTCTGTCAGTGTGTCCTGCACTGCGTGGGACGGGGGTGGGAGGCTGAAAAACGGTGGGAAGCTGATGCGGGGGGATTCAGGCTGGAAAGAGGTATGAGGTTGCAGAGGGGTTGGAAGCTGAATGAAGTAGAGGCCAGAAAAATGAGAGGTGGGGGCTGACGAGGGGTGGGAGGCTGGAGGTGTGGCCAAGGAGGGGGGAGTAGAGGCCAGCAGTAAAAGGAGGCCGGGAAGGGGTGGGAGGCTGCAGAGGGGAGGGAGGCCAGAGTCAAGAGTAGAGGTCAGCAAAAAAAGGAGGCCGGGAAGGGGTGGGAGGCTGCAGAGGGGTGGGAGGCCAGGGGCGAGAGTAGAGGCCAGGAAGAAAAAGGAGGTAGAGAAGGGGTGGGAGGCTGCAGAGTGGTGGGAGGCCGGGGGCGAGAGTAGAGGCCAGGAAAAAAAGGAGGCCGGGAAGGGGTGGGAGGCTGCAGAGGGGAGGGAGGCAATGGGCGAGAGTAGAGGCCAGGAAGAAAAAAGAGGCCGGGAAGGGGTGGGAGGCTGCAGAGAGGTGGGAGGCCAGAGTCAAGAGTAGAGGTCAGCAAAAAAAGGAGGCCGGGAAGGGGTGGGAGGCTGCAGAGGGGTGGGAGGCAATGGGCGAGAGTAGAGGCCAGGAAGAAAAAAGAGGCCGGGAAGGGGTGGGAGGCTGCAGAGTGGTGGGTGGCCAGGGTCGAGAGTAGAGGCCAGAAAAAAAAGGAGGCCGGAAAGGGGTGGGAGGCTGCAGAGGGGTGGGAGGCCGGGGGTAAGAGTAGAGGCCAGGAAAAAAAGGAGACCGGGAAGTCGTGGGAGGCTGCAGAGGGGAGGGAGGCTGGGGGCGAGAGTAGAGGCCAGGAAAAATAGGAGGCCGGAAAGGGGTGGGAGGCTGCAGAGGGGTGGGAGGCCGGGGGTAAGAGTAGAGGCCTAGAAAAAAAGGAGACTGGGAAGTCGTGGGAGGCTGCAGAGGGGAGGGAGGCTGGGGGCGAGAGTAGAGGCCAGGAAAAATAGGAGGCCGGAAAAGGGTGGGAGGCTGCAGAGGGGTGGGAGGCCAGGGGCGAGAGTAGAGGCCAGAAAAAAAAGGAGGCCGGAAAGGGGTGGGAGGCTGCAGAGGGGTGGGAGGCCGGGGGTAAGAGTAGAGGCCAGAAAAAAAGGAGGCCGGGAAGGGGTGGGAGGCTGCAGAGGGGTGGGAGGCAATGGGCCAGAGTAGAGGCCAGGAAGAAAAAGAAGGACAGGAAGGGGTGGGAGTCTGCAGAGGGTTGGGAGGCAATGGGCGAGAGTAAAGGTTAGGAAATAAAGGAGGCCGGGAAGGGGTGGGAGGCCGGTGAGATGCGAGTAGGGGCCAGAAAGTCTCTTTTCTTCTCGCTTCTTCCCTGTATTTATCTTTCTTTTCTGCCTTCTTTATTCCTCTAATTCAAGTTCTATCTCGATCCCTGTGTTCTCCTTCCACTCATCATATTCTAGCCTTTTCTCTGTCCTATTCTTGCATATAGTGTGCAGTGGAGGATTCTTGTCTAGGAAGCGAGGTCTCGTATGAGCTCTAAGACACCCACATGCATTTTGGTGCTGGGCACCAATGACGCACAGGAGCAGTGCCATGGGCAGATGAGGCTGAGCAACAGCTTTCCAGGCTAGCTCTTTCTGTCTGCCAGCTATCTGCAGACGTTCGCATTTTCAGAGCAGGGCTGCCGGAGGCCCCCTGCACGGACCCCCAAAGCTACGTTTGAAGTTTGAGGGGGCAAGACAAGCAAGCAGCCCCGGTCTCTGTGCCTCTGTGCGAGCAGTGCCATGGGCAGATGAGGTTGAGCAACAGCTTTCCAGGCTAGCTCTTTCTGCCTGCCAGCTATCTGCAGACGTTCGCATTTTCAGAGCAGGGCTGCCGCAGGCCCCCTGCACGGACCCCCAAAGCTACGTTTGAAGTTTGAGGGGGCAAGACAAGCAAGCAGCCCCAGTCTCTGTGCCTCTGTGCGAGCAGGGCCATGGGCAGATGAGGCTGAGCAACAGCTTTCCAGGCTAGCTCTTTCTGCCTGCGAGCTATCTGCAGACGTTTCCATTTTCAGAGCAGGGCTGCCGGAGGCCCCCTGCACGGACCACCTAAGATACGTTGGAAGTTTGAGGTGGCAAGACAAGCAAGCAGCCCCGGTCTTTGTGCCTCGGTGCGAGCAGTGCCATGGGCAGATGAGGCTGAGCAACAGCTTTCCAGGCTAGCTTTTTCTGTCTGCAAGCTATCTGCAGACGTTCGCATTTTCAGAGCAGAGCTGCCGGAGGCCCCCTGCACGGACCCCCAAAGCTACGTTTGAAGTTTGAGGGGGCAAGACAAGCAAGCAGCCCCAGTCTCTGTGCCTCTGTGCGAGCAGTGCCATGGGCAGATGAGGCGGAGCAACAGCTTTCCAGGCTAGCTCTTTCTGCCTGCCAGCTATCTGCAGACGTTCGCATTTTCAGAGCAGGGCTGCCGCAGGCCCCCTGCACGGACCCCCAAAGCTACGTTTGAAGTTTGAGGGGGCAGGACAAGCAAGCAGCCCCAGTCTCTGTGCCTCTGTGCGAGCAGTGCCATGGGCAGATGAGGCTGAGCAACAGCTTTCCAGGCTAGCTCTTTCTGCCTGCCAGCTATCTGCAGACGTTCGCATTTTCAGAGCAGGGCTGCCGCAGGCCCCCTGCACGGACCCCCAAAGCTACGTTTGAAGTTTGAGGGGGCAAGACAAGCAAGCAGCCCCAGTCTCTGTGCCTCTGTGCGAGCAGGGCCATGGGCAGATGAGGCTGAGCAACAGCTTTCCAGGCTAGCTCTTTCTGCCTGCCAGCTATCTGCAGACGTTCGCATTTTCAGAGCAGGGCTGCCGGAGGCCCCCTGCACGGACCCCCAAAGCTACGTTTGAAGTTTGAGGGGGCAGGACAAGCAAGCAGCCCCAGTCTCTGTGCCTCTGTGTGAGCAGTACCATGGGCAGATGAGGCTGAGCAACAGCTTTCCAGGCTAGCTCTTTCTGCCTGCCAGCTATCTGCAGACGTTCGCATTTTCAGAGCAGGGCTGCCGCAGGCCCCCTGCACGGACCCCCAAAGCTACGTTTGAAGTTTGAGGGGGCAGGACAAGCAAGCAGCCCCAGTCTCTGTGCCTCTGTGCGAGCAGTGCCATGGGCAGATGAGGCTGAGCAACAGCTTTCCAGGCTAGCTCTTTCTGCCTGCCAGCTATCTGCAGACGTTCGCATTTTCAGAGCAGGGCTGCCGCAGGCCCCCTGCACGGACCCCCAAAGCTACGTTTGAAGTTTGAGGGGGCAAGACAAGCAAGCAGCCCCAGTCTCTGTGCCTCTGTGCGAGCAGTGCCATGGGCAGATGAGGCTGAGCAACAGCTTTCCAGGCTAGCTCTTTCTGCCTGCGAGCTATCTGCAGACGTTCGCATTTTCAGAGCAGGGCTGCCGCAGGCCCCCTGCACGGAATACCAAAGCTACGTTTGAAGTTTGAGGGGGCAAGACAAGCAAGCAGCCCCAGTCTCTGTGCCTCTGTGCGAGCAGAACCATGGGCAGATGAGGCTGAGCAACAGCTTTCCAGGCTAGCTCTTTCTGCCTGCCAGCTATCTGCAGACGTTCGCATTTTCAGAGCAGGGCTGCCGCAGGCCCCCTGCACGGACCCCCAAAGCTACGTTTGAAGTTTGAGGGGGCAGGACAAGCAAGCAGCCCCAGTTTCTGTGCCTCTGTGCGAGCAGTGCCATGGGCAGATGAGGCTGAGCAACAGCTTTCCAGGCTAGCTCTTTCTGCCTGCCAGCTATCTGCAGACGTTCGCATTTTCAGAGCAGGGCTGCCGGAGGCCCCCTGCACGGACCCCCAAAGCTACGTTTGAAGTTTGAGGGGGCAAGACAAGCAAGCAGCCCCAGTCTCTGTGCCTCGGTGCGAGCAGTGCCATGGGCAGATGAGGCTGAGCAACAGCTTTCCAGGCTAGCTCTTTCTGCCTGCCAGCTATCTGCAGACGTTCGCATTTTCAGAGCAGGGCTGCCGCAGGCCCCCTGCACGGACCCCCAAAGCTACGTTTGAAGTTTGAGGGGGCAGGACAAGCAAGCAGCCCCAGTCTCTGTGCCTCTGTGCGAGCAGTGCCATGGGCAGATGAGGCTGAGCAACAGCTTTCCAGGCTAGCTCTTTCTGCCTGCCAGCTATCTGCAGACGTTCGCATTTTCAGAGCAGGGCTGCCGCAGGCCCCCTGCACGGACCCCCAAAGCTACGTTTGAAGTTTGAGGGGGCAAGACAAGCAAGCAGCCCCAGTCTCTGTGCCTCTGTGCGAGCAGTGCCATGGGCAGATGAGGCTGAGCAACAGCTTTCCAGGCTAGCTCTTTCTGCCTGCAAGATATCTGCAGACGTTCGCATTTTCAGAGCAGGGCTGCCGCAGGCCCCCTGCACGGACCCCCAAAGCTACGTTTGAAGTTTGAGGGGGCAAGACAAGCAAGCAGCCTCAGTCTCTGTGCCTCTGTGCGAGCAGTGCCATGGGCAGATGAGGCTGAGCAACAGCTTTCCAGGCTAGCTCTTTCTGCCTGCCAGCTATCTGCAGACGTTCGCATTTTCAGAGCAGGGCTGCCGCAGGCCCCCTGCACGGACCCCCAAAGCTACGTTTGAAGTTTGAGGGGGCAAGACAAGCAAGCAGCCCCAGTCTCTGTGCCTCTGTGCGAGCAGTGCCATGGGCAGATGAGGCTGAGCAACAGCTTTCCAGGCTAGCTCTTTCTGCCTGCCAGCTATCTGCAGACGTTCGCATTTTCAGAGCAGGGCTGCCGGAGGCCCCCTGCACGGACCCCCAAAGCTACGTTTGAAGTTTGAGGGGGCAAGACAAGCAAGCAGCCCCAGTCTCTGTGCCTCTGTGCGAGCAGTGCCATGGGCAGATGAGGCTGAGCAACAGCTTTCCAGGCTAGCTCTTTCTTCCTGCGATCTATCTGCAGACGTTCGCATTTTCAGAGCAGGGCTGCCGGAGGCCCCCTGCACGGACCCCCAAAGCTACGTTTGAAGTTTGAGGGGGCAAGACAAGCAAGCAGCCCCAGTCTCTGTGCCTCTGTGCGAGCAGTGCCATGGGCAGATGAGGCTGAGCAACAGCTTTCCAGGCTAGCTCTTTCTGCCTGCCAGCTATCTGCAGACGTTCGCATTTTCAGAGCAGGGCTGCCGCAGGCCCCCTGCATGGACCCCCAAAGCTACGTTTGAAGTTTGAGGGGGCAAGACAAGCAAGCAGCCCCAGTCTCTGTGCCTCTGTGCGAGCAGTGCCATGGGCAGATGAGGCTGAGCAACAGATTTCCAGGCTAGCTCTTTCTGCCTGCCACCTATCTGCAGACGTTCGCATTTTCAGAGCAGGGCTGCTGGAGGCCCCCTGCATGGACCCCCAAAGCTACCTTTGAAGTTTGAGGGGGGAAGACAAGCAAGCAGCCCCAGTCTCTGTGCCTCTGTGCGAGCAGTGCCATGGGCAGATGAGGCTGAGCAACAGCTTTCCAGGCTAGCTCTTTCTGCCTGCCAGCTATCTGCAGACGTTCGCATTTTCAGAGCAGGGCTGCCGGAGGCCCCCTGCACGGACACCCAAAGCTACGTTTGAAGTTTGAGGGGGCAAGACAAGCAATCAGCCCCAGTCTCTGTGCCTCTGTGCGAGCAGTGCCATGGGCAGATGAGGCTGAGCAACAGCTTTCCAGGCTAGCTCTTTCTGCCTGCCAGCTATCTGCAGACGTTCGCATTTTCAGAGCAGGGCTGCCGGAGGCCCCCTGCACGGACCCCCAAAGCTACGTTTGAAGTTTGAGGGGGCAAGACAAGCAAGCAGCCCCAGTCTCTGTGCCTCTGTGCGAGCAGTGCCATGGGCAGATGAGGCTGAGCAACAGCTTTCCAGGCTAGCTCTTTCTGCCTGCCAGCTATCTGCAGACGTTCGCATTTTCAGAGCAGGGCTGCCGGAGGCCCCCTGCACGGACCCCCAAAGCTACGTTTGAAGTTTGAGGTGGCAAGACAAGCAAGCAGCACCAGTCTCTGTGCCTCTGTGCGAGCAGTGCCATGGGCAGATGAGGCTGAGCAACAGCTTTCCAGGCTAGCTCTTTCTGCCTGCGAGCTATCTGCAGACGTTCGCATTTTCAGAGCAGGGCTGCCGCAGGCCCCCTGCACGGACCCCCAAAGCTACGTTTGAAGTTTGAGGGGGCAAGACAAGCAAGCAGCCCCAGTCTCTGTGCCTCGGTGCGAGCAGTGCCATGGGCAGATGAGGCTGAGCAACAGCTTTCCAGGCTAGCTCTTTCTGCCTGCCAGCTATCTGCAGACGTTTGCATTTTCAGAGCAGGGCTGCCGCAGGCCCCCTGCACGGACCCCCAAAGCTACGTTTGAAGTTTGAGGGGGCAAGACAAGCAAGCAGCCCCAGTCTCTGTGCCTCTGTGCGAGCAGTGCCATGGGCAGATGAGGCTGAGCAACAGATTTCCAGGCTAGCTCTTTCTGCCTGCCAGCTATCTGCAGACGTTCGCATTTTCAGAGCAGGGCTGCTGGAGGCCCCCTGCATGGACCCCCAAAGCTACCTTTGAAGTTTGAGGGGGGAAGACAAGCAAGCAGCCCCAGTCTCTGTGCCTCTGTGCGAGCAGTGCCATGGGCAGATGAGGCTGAGCAACAGCTTTCCAGGCTAGCTCTTTCTGCCTGCCAGCTATCTGCAGACGTTCGCATTTTCAGAGCAGGGCTGCCGGAGGCCCCCTGCACGGACACCCAAAGCTACGTTTGAAGTTTGAGGGGGCAAGACAAGCAATCAGCCCCAGTCTCTGTGCCTCTGTGCGAGCAGTGCCATGGGCAGATGAGGCTGAGCAACAGCTTTCCAGGCTAGCTCTTTCTGCCTGCCAGCTATCTGCAGACATTCGCATTTTCAGAGCAGGGCTGCCGGAGGCCCCCTGCACGGACCCCCAAAGCTACGTTTGAAGTTTGAGGGGGCAAGACAAGCAAGCAGCCCCAGTCTCTGTGCCTCTGTGCGAGCAGTGCCATGGGCAGATGAGGCTGAGCAACAGCTTTCCAGGCTAGCTCTTTCTGCCTGCCAGCTATCTGCAGACGTTCGCATTTTCAGAGCAGGGCTGCCGGAGGCCCCCTGCACGGACCCCCAAAGCTACGTTTGAAGTTTGAGGTGGCAAGACAAGCAAGCAGCCCCAGTCTCTGTGCCTCTGTGCGAGCAGTGCCATGGGCAGATGAGGCTGAGCAACAGCTTTCCAGGCTAGCTCTTTCTGCCTGCGAGCTATCTGCAGACGTTCGCATTTTCAGAGCAGGGCTGCCGCAGGCCCCCTGCACGGACCCCCAAAGCTACGTTTGAAGTTTGAGGGGGCAAGACAAGCAAGCAGCCCCAGTCTCTGTGCCTCGGTGCGAGCAGTGCCATGGGCAGATGAGGCTGAGCAACAGCTTTCCAGGCTAGCTCTTTCTGCCTGCCAGCTATCTGCAGACGTTTGCATTTTCAGAGCAGGGCTGCCGCAGGCCCCCTGCACGGACCCCCAAAGCTACGTTTGAAGTTTGAGGGGGCAAGACAAGCAAGCAGCCCCAGTCTCTGTGCCTCTGTGCGAGCAGTGCCATGGGCAGATGAGGCTGAGCAACAGCTTTCCAGGCTAGCTCTTTCTGCCTGCCAGCTATCTGCAGACGTTCGCATTTTCAGAGCAGGGCTGCCGGAGGCCCCCTGCACGGACCCCCAAAGCTACGTTCGAAGTTTGAGGGGGCAAGACAAGCAAGCAGCCCCAGTCTCTGTGCCTCGGTGCGAGCAGTGCCATGGGCAGATGAGGCTGAGCAACAGCTTTCCAGGCTAGCTCTTTCTGCCTGCCAGCTATCTGCAGACGTTCGCATTTTCAGAGCAGGGCTGCCGGAGGCCCCCTGCACGGAACCCCAAAGCTACGTTTGAAGTTTGAGGGGGCAAGACAAGCAAGCAGCCCCAGTCTCTGTGCCTCGGTGCGAGCAGTGCCATGGGCAGATGAGGCTGAGCAACAGCTTTCCAGGCTAGCTCTTTCTGCCTGCCAGCTATCTGCAGACGTTCGCATTTTCAGAGCAGGGCTGCCGGAGGCCCCCTGCACGGACCCCCAAAGCTACGTTTGAAGTTTGAGGGGGCAAGACAAGCAAGCAGCCCCAGTCTCTGTGCCTCTGTGCGAGCAGTGCCATGGGCAGATGAGGCTGAGCAACAGCTTTCCAGGCTAGCTCTTTCTGCCTGCGAGCTATCTGCAGACGTTCGCATTTTCAGAGCAGGGCTGCCGCAGGCCCCCTGCACGGACCCCCAAAGCTACGTTTGAAGTTTGAGGGGGCAGGACAAGCAAGCAGCCCCAGTCTCTGTGCCTCTGTGCGAGCAGTGCCATGGGCAGATGAGGCTGAGCAACAGCTTTCCAGGCTAGCTGTTTCTGCCTGCCAGCTATCTGCAGACGTTCGCATTTTCAGAGCAGGGCTGCCGCAGGCCCCCTGCACGGACCCCCAAAGCTACGTTTGAAGTTTGAGGGGGCAAGACAAGCAAGCAGCCCCAGTCTCTGTGCCTCGGTGCGAGCAGTGCCATGGGCAGATGAGGCTGAGCAACAGCTTTCCAGGCTAGCTCTTTCTGCCTGCCAGCTATCTGCAGACGTTCGCATTTTCAGAGCAGGGCTGCCGGAGGCCCCCTGCACGGACCCCCAAAGCTACGTTTGAAGTTTGAGGGGGCAGGACAAGCAAGCAGCCCCAGTCTCTGTGCCTCTGTGTGAGCAGTACCATGGGCAGATGAGGCTGAGCAACAGCTTTCCAGGCTAGCTCTTTCTGCCTGCCAGCTATCTGCAGACGTTCGCATTTTCAGAGCAGGGCTGCCGCAGGCCCCCTGCACGAAACCCCAAAGCTACGTTTGAAGTTTGAGGGGGCAGGACAAGCAAGCAGCCCCAGTCTCTGTGCCTCTGTGCGAGCAGTGCCATGGGCAGATGAGGCTGAGCAACAGCTTTCCAGGCTAGCTCTTTCTGCCTGCCAGCTATCTGCAGACGTTCGCATTTTCAGAGCAGGGCTTCCGGAGGCCCCCTGCACGGTCCCCCAAAGCTACGTTTGAAGTTTGAGGGGGCAAGACAAGCAAGCAGCCCCAGTCTCTGTGCCTCTGTGCGAGCAGTGCCATGGGCAGATGAGGCTGAGCAACAGCTTTCCAGGCTAGCTCTTTCTGCCTGCCAGCTATCTGCAGACGTTCGCATTTTCAGAGCAGGGCTGCTGGAGGCCCCCTGCACGGAACCCCAAAGCTACGTTAGAAGTTTGAGGGGGCAAGACAAGCAAGCAGCCCCAGTCTCTGTGCCTCTGTGCGAGCAGTACCATGGGCAGATGAGGCTGAGCAACAGCTTTCCAGGCTAGCTCTTTCTGCCTGCCAGCTATCTGCAGACGTTCGCATTTTCAGAGCAGGGCTGCCGCAGGCCCCCTGCACGGACCCCCAAAGCTACGTTTGAAGTTTGAGGGGGCAGGACAAGCAAGCAGCCCCAGTCTCTGTGCCTCTGTGCGAGCAGTGCCATGGGCAGATGAGGCTGAGCAACAGCTTTCCAGGCTAGCTCTTTCTGCCTGCCAGCTATCTGCAGACGTTCGCATTTTCAGAGCAGGGCTGCCGCAGGCCCCCTGCACGGACCCCCAAAGCTACGTTTGAAGTTTGAGGGGGCAAGACAAGCAAGCAGCCCCAGTCTCTGTGCCTCTGTGCGAGCAGTGCCATGGGCAGATGAGGCTGAGCAACAGCTTTCCAGGCTAGCTCTTTCTGCCTGCCAGCTATCTGCAGACGTTCGCATTTTCAGAGCAGGGCTGCCGCAGGCCCCCTGCACGGACCCCCAAAGCTACGTTTGAAGTTTGAGGGGGCAGGACAAGCAAGCAGCCCCAGTCTCTGTGCCTCTGTGCGAGCAGTGCCATGGGCAGATGAGGCTGAGCAACAGCTTTCCAGGCTAGCTCTTTCTGCCTGCCAGCTATCTGCAGACGTTCGCATTTTCAGAGCAGGGCTGCCGCAGGCCCCCTGCACGGACCCCCAAAGCTACGTTTGAAGTTTGAGGGGGCAAGACAAGCAAGCAGCCCCAGTCTCTGTGCCTCTGTGCGAGCAGTACCATGGGCAGATGAGGCTGAGCAACAGCTTTCCAGGCTAGCTCTTTCTGCCTGCCAGCTATCTGCAGACGTTCGCATTTTCAGAGCAGGGCTGCCGCAGGCCCCCTGCACGGACCCCTAAAGCTACGTTTGAAGTTTGAGGGGGCAAGACAAGCAAGCAGCCCCAGTCTCTGTGCCTCTGTGCGAGCAGTGCCATGGGCAGATGAGGCTGAGCAACAGCTTTCCAGGCTAGCTCTTTCTGCCTGCCAGCTATCTGCAGACGTTCGCATTTTCAGAGCAGGGCTGCCGGAGGCCCCCTGCACGGACCCCCAAAGCTACGTTTGAAGTTTGAGGGGGCAAGACAAGCAAGCAGCCCCAGTCTCTGTGCCTCTGTGCGAGCAGTGCCATGGGCAGATGAGGCTGAGCAACAGCTTTCCAGGCTAGCTCTTTCTTCCTGCGAGCTATCTGCAGACGTTCGCATTTTCAGAGCAGGGCTGCCGGAGGCCCCCTGCACGGACCCCCAAAGCTACGTTTGAAGTTTGAGGGGGCAAGACAAGCAAGCAGCCCCAGTCTCTGTGCCTCTGTGCGAGCAGTGCCATGGGCAGATGAGGCTGAGCAACAGCTTTCCAGGCTAGCTCTTTCTGCCTGCCAGCTATCTGCAGACGTTCGCATTTTCAGAGCAGGGCTGCCGGAGGCCCCCTGCACGGACCCCCAAAGCTACGTTTGAAGTTTGAGGGGGCAAGACAAGCAAGCAGCCCCAGTCTCTGTGCCTCTGTGCGAGCAGTGCCATGGGCAGATGAGGCTGAGCAACAGCTTTGCAGGCTAGCTCTTTCTGCCTGCCAGCTATCTGCAGACGTTCGCATTTTCAGAGCAGGCCTGCTGGAGGCCCCCTGCATGGACCCCCAAAGCTACCTTTGAAGTTTGAGGGGGTAGACAAGCAAGCAGCCCCAGTCTCTGTGCCTCTGTGCGAGCAGTGCCATGGGCAGATGAGGCTGAGCAACAGCTTTCCAGGCTAGCTCTTTCTGCCTGCCAGCTATCTGCAGACGTTCGCATTTTCAGAGCAGGGCTGCCGCAGGCCCCCTGCACGGACCCCCAAAGCTACGTTTGAAGTTTGAGGGGGCAAGACAAGCAATCAGCCCCAGTCTCTGTGCCTCTGTGCGAGCAGTGCCATGGGCAGATGAGGCTGAGCAACAGCTTTCCAGGCTAGCTCTTTCTGCCTGCAAGATATCTGCAGACGTTCGCATTTTCAGAGCAGGGCTGCCGCAGGCCCCCTGCACGGACCCCCAAAGCTACGTTTGAAGTTTGAGGGGGCAAGACAAGCAAGCAGCCCCAGTCTCTGTGCCTCTGTGCGAGCAGTGCCATGGGCAGATGAGGCTGAGCAACAGCTTTCCAGGCTAGCTCTTTCTGCCTGCCAGCTATCTGCAGACGTTCGCATTTTCAGAGCAGGGCTGCCGCAGGCCCCCTGCACGGAACGCCAAAGCTACGTTTGAAGTTTGAGGGGGCAAGACAAGCAAGCAGCCCCAGTCTCTGTGCCTCTGTGCGAGCAGTGCCATGGGCAGATGAGGCTGAGCAACAGCTTTCCAGGCTAGCTCTTTCTGCCTGCCAGCTATCTGCGGACGTTCACATTTTCAGAGCAGGGCTGCCGCAGGCCCCCTGCACGGACCCCTAAAGCTACGTTTGAAGTTTGAGGGGGCAAGACAAGCAAGCAGCCCCAGTCTCTGTGCCTCTGTGCGAGCAGTGCAATGGGCAGATGAGGCTGAGCAACAGCTTTCCAGGCTAGCTCTTTCTGCCTGCCAGCTATCTGCAGACGTTCGCATTTTGGGAGCAGGGCTGCCGGAGGCCCCCTGCACGGACCCCCAAAGCTACGTTTGAAGTTTGAGGGGGCAAGACAAGCAAGCAGCCCCAGTCTCTGTGCCTCTGTGCGAGCAGTGCCATGGGCAGATGAGGCTGAGCAACAGCTTTCCAGGCTAGCTCTTTCTGCCTGTCAGCTATTTGCAGACGTTCGCATTTTGGGAGCAGGGCTGCCGGAGGCTCCCAGCACAGACCACCTAAACTACGTTTGAAGTTTGAGGTGGCAAGACAAGCAAGCAGCCCCGGTCTTTGTGCCTCGGTGCGAGCAGTGCCATGGGCAGATGAGGCTGAGCAACAGCTTTCCAGGCTAGCTCTTTCTGTCTGCAAGCTATCTGCAGACGTTCGCATTTTCAGAGCAGGGCTGCCGCAGGCCCCCTGCACGGACCCCCAAAGCTACGTTTGAAGTTTGAGGGGGCAAGACAAGCAAGCAGCCCCAGTCTCTGTGCCTCTGTGCGAGCAGTGCCATGGGAAGATGAGGCGGAGCAACAGCTTTCCAGGCTAGCTCTTTCCGCCTGCCAGCTATCTGCAGACGTTCGCATTTTCAGAGCAGGACTGCGAATGGAGCCCAACAGGGACCCCCTATCCCCGCGCTTCGTTTGAGGTTTCCCGCCCCCCAATGCTGTCCTGCTCTCTGTCCCTTTCCTCTCTCTGTTATTCTGTCCTGTTCCCTGTGTCTGTTTTTTAATTCCTCCCTCTCTGTCCCTCAGCCCAGTGCTTTTTTTTCCCTTCTTCTTCTTTGCTGCCCAGCCGAGGCTTTTCCCCCTGCGTGTCTGTTCTGCTCCCCTGTCTGTTATTTTTGCCTGTCTTTCACTTTATCCTACCTCCCTGTCCCCTTTTTCTCTCTCATTATCACCTTGTCTCGCTCCCTGTCCCTGTCTTTCTCTGACAATTTGTCCTGCTCCTTGTCCTTCTCTCCATTTGCTGTTATTTCCCGTTCTTCTTCTGACCTTTCCTTCCTTCTTTTTCTATCCTACTGCCCCAGTGCCTCTTTTGCCACCGCTGTCCTGCTCCCTGGCCCTTGTTTCCTCTCACTGTTCCTCTGTCCTGCTTCCTGTCCCCGGTTTTTCTCTTTCTCTATCCTGCTGCCTGTCTGGTCTTTTCTTAGTGTACATCCCTGTCCAGCCGGCTCTCCCTTTTTGCCTTTCTCTCCTTCTCTGTCCTGCTTCCCGGCCCGTTCTTGTCTTCCTCTCTCTCTGTCCTCTAGCCCCTTGCTGGTTTGTGTTGGGATTCCAACCCTAACCACCCCCTTCTTCGTCTGACCCTTTCTTTGTTTCTTAGTACCTTTTTTCCTGTTGCCTGTCCTTTTTCTCTCTCTGTCAGTGTGTCCTGCACTGCGTGGGACGGGGGTGGGAGGCTGAAAAACGGTGGGAAGCTGATGGGGGGGGATTCAGGCTGGAAAGAGGTATGAGGTTGCAGAGGGGTTGGAAGCTGAATGAAGTAGAGGCCAGAAAAATGAGAGGTGGGGGCTGACGAGGGGTGGGAGGCTGGAGGTGTGGCCAAGGAGGGGGGAGTAGAGGCCAGCAGTAAAAGGAGGCCGGGAAGGGGTGGGAGGCTGCAGAGGGGAGGGAGGCCAGAGTCAAGAGTAGAGGTCAGCAAAAAAAGGAGGCCGGGAAGGGGTGGGAGGCTGCAGAGGGGTGGGAGGCAATGGGCGAGAGTAGAGGCCAGGAAGAAAAAGGAGGTAGAGAAGGGGTGGGAGGCTGCAGAGTGGTGGGAGGCCGGGGGCGAGAGTAGAGGCCAGGAAAAAAAGGAGGCCGGGAAGGGGTGGGAGGCTGCAGAGGGGAGGGAGGCAATGGGCGAGAGTAGAGGCCAGGAAGAAAAAAGGTGCCAGGAAGGGGTGGGAGGCTGCAGAGGGGTGGGAGGCCGGGGGCAAGAGTAGAGGCCAGGAAGAAAAAAGAGGCCGGGAAGGGGTGGGAGGCTGCAGAGAGGTGGGAGGCCAAGGGCGACAGTAGAGGCCAGAAAAAAAAGGAGGCCGGAAAGGGGTGGGAGGCTGCAGAGTGGTGGGAGGCCGGGGGTAAGAGTAGAGGCCAGGAAAAAAAGGAGACCGGGAAGTGGTGGGAGGCTGCAGAGGGGAGGGAGTCTGGGGGCGAGAGTAGAGGCCAGGAAAAATAGGAGGCCGGAAAAGGGTGGGAGGCTGCAGAGGGGTGGGAGGCCAGGGGCGAGAGCAGAGGCCAGGAAGAAAAAGGAGGCCGCGAAGGGGTGGGAGGCTGCAGAGGGGTGGGAGGCCGGGGGCAAGAGTAGAGGCCAGAAAAAAAAGGAGGCCGGGAAAGGGTGGGAGGCTGCAGAGAGGTGGGAGGCCAAGGGCGACAGTAGAGGCCAGGAAGAAAAAAGGTGCCAGGAAGGGGTGGGAGGCTGCAGAGGGGTGGGAGGCCGGGGGCAAGAGTAGAGGCCTGGATGAAAAAGAGGCCGGGAAGGGGTGGGAGGCTGCAGAGCGGTGGGAGGCCAGGGGCGAGAGTAGAGGCCAGGAAAAAAAGGAGGCCGCGAAGGGGTGGGAGGCTGCAGAGGGGTGGGAGGCCGGGGGCAAGAGTAGAGGCCAGAAAAAAAAGGAGGCCGGGAAGGGGTGGGAGGCTGCAGAGAGGTGGGAGGCCAAGGGCGACAGTAGAGGCCAGAAAAAAAAGGAGGCCGGAAAGGGGTGGGAGGCTGCAGAGGGGTGGGAGGCCGGGGGTAAGGGTAGAGGCCAGGAAAAAAAGGAGACCGGGAAGTGGTGGGAGGCTGCAGAGGGGAGGGAGGCTGGGGGCGAGAGTAGAGGCCAGGAAAAATAGGAGGCCGGAAAAGGGTGGGAGGCTGCAGAGGGGTGGGAGGCCAGGGGCGAGAGTAGAGGCCAGGAAAAAAAGGAGGCCGGGAAGGGGTGGGAGGCTGCAGAGGGGTGGGAGGCAATGGGCCAGAGTAGAGGCCAGGAAGAAAAAGAAGGACAGGAAGGGGTGGGAGTCTGCAGAGGGTTGGGAGGCAATGGGCGAGAGTAAAGGTTAGGAAATAAAGGAGGCCGGGAAGGGGTGGGAGGCCGGTGAGATGCGAGTAGGGGCCAGAAAGTCTCTTTTCTTCTCGCTTCTTCCCTGTATTTATCTTTCTTTTCTGCCTTCTTTATTCCTCTAATTCAAGTTCTATCTCGATCCCTGTGTTCTCCTTCCACTCATCATATTCTAGCCTTTTCTCTGTCCTATTCTTGCATATAGTGTGCAGTGGAGGATTCTTGTCTAGGAAGCGACGTCTCGTATGAGCTCTAAGACACCCACATGCATTTTGGTGCTGGGCACCAATGACGCACAGGAGCAGTGCCATGGGCAGATGAGGCTGAGCAACAGCTTTCCAGGCTAGCTCTTTCTGCCTGCCAGCTGTCTGCAGACGTTCGCATTTTCAGAGCAGGGCTGCCGGAGGCGCCCAACACGGACCCCCAAAACTGCGTTTGAAGTTTGAGGGAGCAAGACAAGCAAGCAGCCCCAGTCTCTGTGCCTCGGTGCGAGCAGTGCCATGGGCAGATGAGGCTGAGCAACAGCTTTCCAGGCTAGCTCTTTCTGCCTGCCAGCTATCTGCAGACGTTCGCATTTTCAGAGCAGGGCTGCCGCAGGCCCCCTGCACGGACCCCCAAAGCTACGTTTGAAGTTTGAGGGGGCAAGACAAGCAAGCAGCCCCAGTCTCTGTGCCTCTGTGCGAGCAGTGCCATGGGCAGATGAGGCTGAGCAACAGCTTTCCAGGCTAGCTCTTTCTGCCTGTGAGCTATCTGCAGACGTTCGCATTTTCAGAGCAGGGCTGCCGGAGGCCCCCTGCACGGACCCCCAAAGCTACGTTTGAAGTTTGAGGGGGCAAGACAAGCAAGCAGCCCCAGTCTCTGTGCCTCTGTGCGAGCAGTGCCATGGGCAGATGAGGCTGAGCAACAGCTTTCCAGGCTAGCTCTTTCTGCCTGCGAGCTATCTGCAGATGTTCGCATTTTCAGAGCAGGGCTGCCGCAGGCCCCCTGCACGGACCCCCAAAGCTACGTTTGAAGTTTGAGGTGGCAAGACAAGCAAGCAGCCCCAGTCTCTGTGCCTCTGTGCGAGCAGTGCCATGGGCAGATGAGGCTGAGCAACAGCTTTCCAGGCTAGCTTTTTCTGCCTGCGAGCTGTCTGCAGACGTTCGCATTTTCAGAGCAGGGCTGCCGGAGGCCCCCTGCACGGACCCCCAAAGCTACGTTTGAAGTTTGAGGGGGCAAGACAAGCAAGCAGCCCCAGTCTCTGTGCCTCTGTGCGAGCAGTGCCATGGGCAGATGAGGCGGAGCAACAGCTTTCCAGGCTAGCTCTTTCCGCCTGCCAGCTATCTGCAGACGTTCGCATTTTCAGAGCAGGACTGCGAATGGAGCCCAACAGGGACCCCCTATCCCCGCACTTCGTTTGAGGTTTCCCGCCCCCCAATGCTGTCCTGCTCTCTGTCCCTTTCCTCTCTCTGTTATTCTGTCCTGTTCCCTGTGTCTGTTTTTTAATTCCTCCCTCTCTGTCCCTCAGCCCAGTGCTTTTTTTTCCCTTCTTCTTCTTTGCTGCCCAGCCGAGGCTTTTCCCCCTGCGTGTCTGTTCTGCTCCCCTGTCTGTTATTTTTGCCTGTCTTTCACTTTATCCTACCTCCCTGTCCCCTTTTTCTCTCTCATTATCACCTTGTCTCGCTCCCTGTCCCTGTCTTTCTCTGACAATTTGTCCTGCTCCTTGTCCTTCTCTCCATTTGCTGTTATTTCCCGTTCTTCTTCTGACCTTTCCTTCCTTCTTTTTCTATCCTACTGCCCCAGTGCCTCTTTTGCCACCGCTGTCCTGCTCCCTGGCCCTTGTTTCCTCTCACTGTTCCTCTGTCCTGCTTCCTGTCCCCGGTTTTTCTCTTTCTCTATCCTGCTGCCTGTCTGGTCTTTTCTTAGTGTACATCCCTGTCCAGCCGGCTCTCCCTTTTTGCCTTTCTCTCCTTCTCTGTCCTGCTTCCCGGCCCGTTCTTGTCTTCCTCTCTCTCTGTCCTCTAGCCCCTTGCTGGTTTGTGTTGGGATTCCAACCCTAACCACCCCCTTCTTCGTCTGACCCTTTCTTTGTTTCTTAGTACCTTTTTTCCTGTTGCCTGTCCTTTTTCTCTCTCTGTCAGTGTGTCCTGCACTGCGTGGGACGGGGGTGGGAGGCTGAAAAACGGTGGGAAGCTGATGGGGGGGGATTCAGGCTGGAAAGAGGTAGGAGGTTGCAGAGGGGTTGGAAGCTGAATGAAGTAGAGGCCAGAAAAATGAGAGGTGGGGGCTGACGAGGGGTGGGAGGCTGGAGGTGTGGCCAAGGAGGGGGGAGTAGAGGCCAGCAGTAAAAGGAGGCCGGGAAGGGGTGGGAGGCTGCAGAGGGGAGGGAGGCCAGAGTCAAGAGTAGAGGTCAGCAAAAAAAGGAGGCCGGGAAGGGGTGGGAGGCTGCAGAGGGGTGGGAGGCAATGGGCGAGAGTAGAGGCCAGGAAGAAAAAGGAGGTAGAGAAGGGGTGGGAGGCTGCAGAGTGGTGGGAGGCCGGGGGCGAGAGTAGAGGCCAGGAAAAAAAGGAGGCCGGGAAGGGGTGGGAGGCTGCAGAGGGGAGGGAGGCAATGGGCGAGAGTAGAGGCCAGGAAGAAAAAAGGTGCCAGGAAGGGGTGGGAGGCTACAGAGAGGTGGGAGGCCAAGGGCGACAGTAGAGGCCAGAAAAAAAAGGAGGCCGGAAAGGGGTGGGAGGCTGCAGAGTGGTGGGAGGCCGGGGGTAAGAGTAGAGGCCAGGAAAAAAAGGAGACCGGGAAGTGGTTGGAGGCTGCAGAGGGGAGGGAGGCTGGGGGCGAGAGTAGAGGCCAGGAAAAATAGGAGGCCGGAAAAGGGTGGGAGGCTGCAGAGGGGTGGGAGGACAAGGGCGACAGTAGAGGCCAGGAAAAAAAGGAGACCGGGAAGTGGTGGGAGGCTGCAGAGGGGAGGGAGGCTGGGGGCGAGAGTAGAGGCCAGGCAAAATAGGAGGCCGGAAAAGGGTGGGAGGCTGCAGAGGGGTGGGAGGCCAGGGGCGAGAGTAGAGGCCAGAAAAAAAAGGAGGCCGGAAAGGGGTGGGAGGCTGAAGAGGGGAGGGAGGCAATGGACGAGAGTAGAGGCCAGGAAGAAAAAAGGTGCCAGGAAGGGGTAAGAGGCTGCAGAGGGGTGGGAGGCCGGAGGCGAGAGTAGAGGCCTGGAAGAAAAAAGAGGCCGGGAAGGGGTGGGAGGCTGCAGAGTGGTGGGAGGCCAGGGGCGAGAGTAGAGGCCAGGGAAAAAAGGAGGCCGCGAAAGGGTGGGAGGCTGCAGAGGGGTGGGAGGCCGGGGGCAAGAGTAGAGGCCAGAAAAAAAAGGAGGCCGGGAAGGGGTGGGAGGCTGCAGAGAGGTGGGAGGCCAAGGGCGACAGTAGAGGCCAGAAAAAAAAGGAGGCCGGAAAGGGGTGGGAGGCTGCAGAGGGGTGGGAGGCCGGGGGTAAGGGTAGAGGCCAGGAAAAAAAGGAGACCGGGAAGTGGTGGGAGGCTGCAGAGGGGAGGGAGGCAATGGGCCAGAGTAGAGGCCAGGAAAAATAGGAGGCCAGAAAAGGGTGGGAGGCTGCAGAGGGGTGGGAGGCCAGGGGCGAGAGTAGAGGCCAGAAAAAAAAGGAGGCCGGAAAGGGGTGGGAGGCTGAAGAGGGGAGGGAGGCCAGAGTCAAGAGTAGAGGTCAGCAAAAAAAGGAGGCCGGGAAGGGGTGGGAGGCTGCAGAGGGGAGGGAGGCAATGGGCGAGAGTAGAGGCCAGGAAGAAAAAAGGTGCCAGGAAGGGGTAAGAGGCTGCAGAGGGGTGGGAGGCCAAAGGCGAGAGTAGAGGCCTGGAAGAAAAAAGAGGCCGGGAAGGGGTGGGAGGCAGCAGAGTGGTGGGAGGCCAGGGGCGAGAGTAGAGGCCAGGGAAAAAAGGAGGCCGCGAAAGGGTGGGAGGCTGCAGAGGGGTGGGAGGCCGGGGGTAAGAGTAGAGGCCAGAAAAAAAAGGAGGCCGGGAAGGGGTGGGAGGCTGCAGAGGGGAGGGAGGCCAAGGGCGACAGTAGAGGCCAGAAAAAAAAGGAGGCCGGAAAGGGGTGGGAGGCTGCAGAGGGGTGGGAGGCCGGGGGTAAGGGTAGAGGCCAGGAAAAAAAGGAGACCGGGAAGTGGTGGGAGGCTGCAGAGGGGAGGGAGGCTGGGGGCGAGAGTAGAGGCCAGGAAAAATAGGAGGCCGGAAAAGGGTGGGAGGCTGCAGAGGGGTGGGAGGCCAGGGGCGAGAGTAGAGGCCAGAAAGAAAAGGAGGCCGGAAAGGGGTGGGAGGCTGCAGAGGGGTGGGAGGCCGGGGGTAAGAGTAGAGGCCAGGAAAAAAAGGAGGCCGGGTAGGGGTGGGAGGCTGCAGAGGGGTGGGAGGCAATGGGCCAGAGTAGAGGCCAGGAAGAAAAAGAAGGACAGGAAGGGGTGGGAGTCTGCAGAGGGTTGGGAGGCAATGGGCGAGAGTAAAGGTTAGGAAATAAAGGAGGCCGGGAAGGGGTGGGAGGCCGGTGAGATGCGAGTAGGGGCCAGAAAGTCTCTTTTCTTCTCGCTTCTTCCCTGTATTTATCTTTCTTTTCTGCCTTCTTTATTCCTCTAATTCAAGTTCTATCTCGATCCCTGTGTTCTCCTTCCACTCATCATATTCTAGCCTTTTCTCTGTCCTATTCTTGCATATAGTGTGCAGTGGAGGATTCTTGTCTAGGAAGCGACGTCTCGTATGAGCTCTAAGACACCCACATGCATTTTGGTGCTGGGCACCAATGACGCACAGGAGCAGTGCCATGGGCAGATGAGGCTGAGCAACAGCTTTCCAGGCTAGCTCTTTCTGCCTGTGAGCTATCTGCAGACGTTCGCATTTTCAGAGCAGGGCTGCCGCAGGCCCCCTGCACGGACCCCCAAAGCTACGTTTGAAGTTTGAGGGGGCAAGACAAGCAAGCAGCCCCAGTCTCTGTGCCTCTGTGCGAGCAGTGCCATGGGCAGATGAGGCTGAGCAACAGCTTTCCAGGCTAGCTCTTTCTGCCTGCCAGCTATCTGCAGATGTTCGCATTTTCAGAGCAGGGCTGCCGCAGGCCCCCTGCACGGACCCCCAAAGCTACGTTTGAAGTTTGAGGGGGCAAGACAAGCAAGCAGCCCCAGTCTCTGTGCCTCTGTGCGAGCAGTGCCATGGGCAGATGAGGCTGAGCAACAGCTTTCCAGGCTAGCTTTTTCTGCCTGCGAGCTGTCTGCAGACGTTCGCATTTTCAGAGCAGGGCTGCCGGAGGCCCCCTGCACGGACCCCCAAAACTACGTTTGAAGTTTGAGGTGGCAAGACAAGCAAGCAGCCCCAGTCTCTGTGCCTCGGTGCGAGCAGTGCCATGGGCAGATGAGGCTGAGCAACAGCTTTCCAGGCTAGCTCTTTCTGCCTGCCAGCTATCTGCAGACGTTCGCATTTTCAGAGCAGGACTGCGAATGGAGCCCAACAGGGACCCCCTATCCCCGCTCTACGTTTGAGGTTTACCGCCCCCCAATGCTGTCCTGCTCTCTGTCCCTTTCCTCTCTCTGTTATTCTGTCCTGTTCCCTGTGTCTGTTTTTTAATTCCTCCCTCTCTGTCCCTCAGCCCAGTGCTTTTTTTTCCCTTCTTCTTCTTTGCTGCCCAGCCGAGGCTTTTCCCCCTGCGTGTCTGTTCTGCTCCCCTGTCTGTTATTTTTGCCTGTCTTTCACTTTATCCTACCTCCCTGTCCCCTTTTTCTCTCTCATTATCACCTTGTCTCGCTCCCTGTCCCTGTCTTTCTCTGACAATTTGTCCTGCTCCTTGTCCTTCTCTCCATTTGCTGTTATTTCCCGTTCTTCTTCTGACCTTTCCTTCCTTCTTTTTCTATCCTACTGCCCCAGTGCCTCTTTTGCCACCGCTGTCCTGCTCCCTGGCCCTTGTTTCCTCTCACTGTTCCTCTGTCCTGCTTCCTGTCCCCGGTTTTTCTCTTTCTCTATCCTGCTGCCTGTCTGGTCTTTTCTTAGTGTACATCCCTGTCCAGCCGGCTCTCCCTTTTTGCCTTTCTCTCCTTCTCTGTCCTGCTTCCCGGCCCGTTCTTGTCTTCCTCTCTCTCTGTCCTCTAGCCCCTTGCTGGTTTGTGTTGGGATTCCAACCCTAACCACCCCCTTCTTCGTCTGACCCTTTCTTTGTTTCTTAGTACCTTTTTTCCTGTTGCCTGTCCTTTTTCTCTCTCTGTCAGTGTGTCCTGCACTGCGTGGGACGGGGGTGGGAGGCTGAAAAACGGTGGGAAGCTGATGGGGGGGGATTCAGGCTGGAAAGAGGTAGGAGGTTGCAGAGGGGTTGGAAGCTGAATGAAGTAGAGGCCAGAAAAATGAGAGGTGGGGGCTGACGAGGGGTGGGAGGCTGGAGGTGTGGCCAAGGAGGGGGGAGTAGAGGCCAGCAGTAAAAGGAGGCCGGGAAGGGGTGGGAGGCTGCAGAGGGGAGGGAGGCCAGAGTCAAGAGTAGAGGTCAGCAAAAAAAGGAGGCCGGGAAGGGGTGGGAGGCTGCAGAGGGGTGGGAGGCAATGGGCGAGAGTAGAGGCCAGGAAGAAAAAGGAGGTAGAGAAGGGGTGGGAGGCTGCAGAGTGGTGGGAGGCCGGGGGCGAGAGTAGAGGCCAGGAAAAAAAGGAGGCCGGGAAGGGGTGGGAGGCTGCAGAGGGGAGGGAGGCAATGGGCGAGAGTAGAGGCCAGGAAGAAAAAAGGTGCCAGGAAGGGGTGGGAGGCTGCAGAGGGGTGGGAGGCCGGGGGCAAGAGTAGAGGCCAGGAAGAAAAAAGAGGCCGGGAAGGGGTGGGAGGCTGCAGAGAGGTGGGAGGCCAAGGGCGACAGTAGAGGCCAGAAAAAAAAGGAGGCCGGAAAGGGGTGGGAGGCTGCAGAGGGGTGGGAGGCCGGGGGTAAGAGTAGAGGCCAGGAAAAAAAGGAGACCGGGAAGTGGTGGGAGGCTGCAGAGGGGAGGGAGGCAATGGGCGAGAGTAGAGGCCAGGAAAAATAGGAGGCCGGAAAAGGGTGGGAGGCTGCAGAGGGGTGGGAGGCCAGGGGCGAGAGTAGAGGCCAGAAAAAAAAGGAGGCCGGAAAGGGGTGGGAGGCTGAAGAGGGGAGGGAGGCCAGAGTCAAGAGTAGAGGTCAGCAAAAAAAGGAGGCCGGGAAGGGGTGGGAGGCTGCAGAGGGGAGGGAGGCAATGGGCGAGAGTAGAGGCCAGGAAGAAAAAAGGTGCCGGGAAGGGGTGGGAGGCTGCAGAGGGGTGGGAGGCCGGGGGCGAGAGTAGAGGCCTGGAAGAAAAAAGAGGCCGGGAAGGGGTGGGAGGCTGCAGAGTGGTGGGAGGCCAGGGGCGAGAGTAGAGGCCAGGGAAAAAAGGAGGCCGCGAAAGGGTGGGAGGCTCCAGAGGGGTGGGAGGCCGGGGGCAAGAGTAGAGGCCAGAAAAAAAAGGAGGCCGGGAAGGGGTGGGAGGCTGCAGAGAGGTGGGAGGCCAAGGGCGACAGTAGAGGCCGGAAAAAAAAGGAGACCGGAAAGGGGTGGGAGGCTGCAGAGGGGTGGGAGGCCGGGGGTAAGGGTAGAGGCCAGGAAAAAAAGGAGACCGGGAAGTGGTGGGAGGCTGCAGAGGGGAGGGAGGCTGGGGGCGAGAGTAGAGGCCAGGAAAAATAGGAGGCCGGAAAAGGGTGGGAGGCTGCAGAGGGGTGGGAGGCCAGGGGCGAGAGTAGAGGCCAGAAAGAAAAGGAGGCCGGAAAGGGGTGGGAGGCTGCAGAGGGGTGGGAGGCCGGGGGTAAGAGTAGAGGCCAGGAAAAAAAGGAGGCCGGGAAGGGGTGGGAGGCTGCAGAGGGGAGGGAGGCAATGGGCCAGAGTAGAGGCCAGGAAGAAAAAGAAGGACAGGAAGGGGTGGGAGTCTGCAGAGGGTTGGGAGGCAATGGGCGAGAGTAAAGGTTAGGAAATAAAGGAGGCCGGGAAGGGGTGGGAGGCCGGTGAGATGCGAGTAGGGGCCAGAAAGTCTCTTTTCTTCTCGCTTCTTCCCTGTATTTATCTTTCTTTTCTGCCTTCTTTATTCCTCTAATTCAAGTTCTATCTCGATCCCTGTGTTCTCCTTCCACTCATCATATTCTAGCCTTTTCTCTGTCCTATTCTTGCATATAGTGTGCAGTGGAGGATTCTTGTCTAGGAAGCGACGTCTCGTATGAGCTCTAAGACACCCACATGCATTTTGGTGCTGGGCACCAATGACGCACAGGAGCAGTGCCATGGGCAGATGAGGCTGAGCAACAGCTTTCCAGGCTAGCTCTTTCTGCCTGTGAGCTATCTGCAGACGTTCGCATTTTCAGAGCAGGGCTGCCGCAGGCCCCCTGCACGGACCCCCAAAGCTACGTTTGAAGTTTGAGGGGGCAAGACAAGCAAGCAGCCCCAGTCTCTGTGCCTCTGTGCGAGCAGTGCCATGGGCAGATGAGGCTGAGCAACAGCTTTCCAGGCTAGCTCTTTCTGCCTGCCAGCTATCTGCAGATGTTCGCATTTTCAGAGCAGGGCTGCCGCAGGCCCCCTGCACGGACCCCCAAAGCTACGTTTGAAGTTTGAGGGGGCAAGACAAGCAAGCAGCCCCAGTCTCTGTGCCTCTGTGCGAGCAGTGCCATGGGCAGATGAGGCTGAGCAACAGCTTTCCAGGCTAGCTTTTTCTGCCTGCGAGCTGTCTGCAGACGTTCGCATTTTCAGAGCAGGGCTGCCGGAGGCCCCCTGCACGGACCCCCAAAACTACGTTTGAAGTTTGAGGTGGCAAGACAAGCAAGCAGCCCCAGTCTCTGTGCCTCGGTGCGAGCAGTGCCATGGGCAGATGAGGCTGAGCAACAGCTTTCCAGGCTAGCTCTTTCTGCCTGCCAGCTATCTGCAGACGTTCGCATTTTCAGAGCAGGACTGCGAATGGAGCCCAACAGGGACCCCCTATCCCCGCTCTACGTTTGAGGTTTACCGCCCCCCAATGCTGTCCTGCTCTCTGTCCCTTTCCTCTCTCTGTTATTCTGTCCTGTTCCCTGTGTCTGTTTTTTAATTCCTCCCTCTCTGTCCCTCAGCCCAGTGCTTTTTTTTCCCTTCTTCTTCTTTGCTGCCCAGCCGAGGCTTTTCCCCCTGCGTGTCTGTTCTGCTCCCCTGTCTGTTATTTTTGCCTGTCTTTCACTTTATCCTACCTCCCTGTCCCCTTTTTCTCTCTCATTATCACCTTGTCTCGCTCCCTGTCCCTGTCTTTCTCTGACAATTTGTCCTGCTCCTTGTCCTTCTCTCCATTTGCTGTTATGTCCCGTTCTTCTTCTGACCTTTCCTTCCTTCTTTTTCTATCCTACTGCCCCAGTGCCTCTTTTGCCACCGCTGTCCTGCTCCCTGGCCCTTGTTTCCTCTCACTGTTCCTCTGTCCTGCTTCCTGTCCCCGGTTTTTCTCTTTCTCTATCCTGCTGCCTGTCTGGTCTTTTCTTAGTGTACATCCCTGTCCAGCCGGCTCTCCCTTTTTGCCTTTCTCTCCTTCTCTGTCCTGCTTCCCGGCCCGTTCTTGTCTTCCTCTCTCTCTGTCCTCTAGCCCCTTGCTGGTTTGTGTTGGGATTCCAACCCTAACCACCCCCTTCTTCGTCTGACCCTTTCTTTGTTTCTTAGTACCTTTTTTCCTGTTGCCTGTCCTTTTTCTCTCTCTGTCAGTGTGTCCTGCACTGCGTGGGACGGGGGTGGGAGGCTGAAAAACGGTGGGAAGCTGATGGGGGGGGATTCAGGCTGGAAAGAGGTAGGAGGTTGCAGAGGGGTTGGAAGCTGAATGAAGTAGAGGCCAGAAAAATGAGAGGTGGGGGCTGACGAGGGGTGGGAGGCTGGAGGTGTGGCCAAGGAGGGGGGAGTAGAGGCCAGCAGTAAAAGGAGGCCGGGAAGGGGTGGGAGGCTGCAGAGGGGAGGGAGGCCAGAGTCAAGAGTAGAGGTCAGCAAAAAAAGGAGGCCGGGAAGGGGTGGGAGGCTGCAGAGGGGTGGGAGGCAATGGGCGAGAGTAGAGGCCAGGAAGAAAAAGGAGGTAGAGAAGGGGTGGGAGGCTGCAGAGTGGTGGGAGGCAATGGGCGAGAGTAGAGGCCAGGAAAAAAAGGAGGCCGGGAAGGGGTGGGAGGCTGCAGAGGGGAGGGAGGCAATGGGCGAGAGTAGAGGCCAGGAAGAAAAAAGGTGCCAGGAAGGGGTGGGAGGCTGCAGAGGGGTGGGAGGCCGGGGGCAAGAGTAGAGGCCAGGAAGAAAAAAGAGGCCGGGAAGGGGTGGGAGGCTGCAGAGAGGTGGGAGGCCAAGGGCGACAGTAGAGGCCAGAAAAAAAAGGAGGCCGGAAAGGGGTGGGAGGCTGCAGAGGGGTGGGAGGCCGGGGGTAAGAGTAGAGGCCAGGAAAAAAAGGAGACCGGGAAGTGGTGGGAGGCTGCAGAGGGGAGGGAGGCAATGGGCGAGAGTAGAGGCCAGGAAAAATAGGAGGCCGGAAAAGGGTGGGAGGCTGCAGAGGGGTGGGAGGCCAGGGGCGAGAGTAGAGGCCAGAAAAAAAAGGAGGCCGGAAAGGGGTGGGAGGCTGAAGAGGGGAGGGAGGCCAGAGTCAAGAGTAGAGGTCAGCAAAAAAAGGAGGCCGGGAAGGGGTGGGAGGCTGCAGAGGGGAGGGAGGCAATGGGCGAGAGTAGAGGCCAGGAAGAAAAAAGGTGCCGGGAAGGGGTGGGAGGCTGCAGAGGGGTGGGAGGCCGGGGGCGAGAGTAGAGGCCTGGAAGAAAAAAGAGGCCGGGAAGGGGTGGGAGGCTGCAGAGTGGTGGGAGGCCAGGGGCGAGAGTAGAGGCCAGGGAAAAAAGGAGGCCGCGAAAGGGTGGGAGGCTCCAGAGGGGTGGGAGGCCGGGGGCAAGAGTAGAGGCCAGAAAAAAAAGGAGGCCGGGAAGGGGTGGGAGGCTGCAGAGAGGTGGGAGGCCAAGGGCGACAGTAGAGGCCAGAAAAAAAAGGAGGCCGGAAAGGGGTGGGAGGCTGCAGAGGGGTGGGAGGCCGGGGGTAAGGGTAGAGGCCAGGAAAAAAAGGAGACCGGGAAGTGGTGGGAGGCTGCAGAGGGGAGGGAGGCTGGGGGCGAGAGTAGAGGCCAGGAAAAATAGGAGGCCGGAAAAGGGTGGGAGGCTGCAGAGGGGTGGGAGGCCAGGGGCGAGAGTAGAGGCCAGAAAGAAAAGGAGGCCGGAAAGGGGTGGGAGGCTGCAGAGGGGTGGGAGGCCGGGGGTAAGAGTAGAGGCCAGGAAAAAAAGGAGGCCGGGAAGGGGTGGGAGGCTGCAGAGGGGTGGGAGGCAATGGGCCAGAGTAGAGGCCAGGAAGAAAAAGAAGGACAGGAAGGGGTGGGAGTCTGCAGAGGGTTGGGAGGCAATGGGCGAGAGTAAAGGTTAGGAAATAAAGGAGGCCGGGAAGGGGTGGGAGGCCGGTGAGATGCGAGTAGGGGCCAGAAAGTCTCTTTTCTTCTCGCTTCTTCCCTGTATTTATCTTTCTTTTCTGCCTTCTTTATTCCTCTAATTCAAGTTCTATCTCGATCCCTGTGTTCTCCTTCCACTCATCATATTCTAGCCTTTTCTCTGTCCTATTCTTGCATATAGTGTGCAGTGGAGGATTCTTGTCTAGGAAGCGACGTCTCGTATGAGCTCTAAGACACCCACATGCATTTTGGTGCTGGGCACCAATGACGCACAGGAGCAGTGCCATGGGCAGATGAGGCTGAGCAACAGCTTTCCAGGCTAGCTCTTTCTGCCTGCCAGCTATCTGCAGACGTTCGCATTTTCAGAGCAGGGCTGCCGCAGGCCCCCTGCACGGACCCCCAAAGCTACGTTTGAAGTTTGAGGGGGCAAGACAAGCAAGCAGCCCCAGTCTCTGTGCCTCTGTGCGAGCAGTGCCATGGGCAGATGAGGCTGAGCAACAGCTTTCCAGGCTAGCTTTTTCTGCCTGCGAGCTGTCTGCAGACGTTCGCATTTTCAGAGCAGGGCTGCCGGAGGCCCCCTGCACGGACCCCCAAAACTACATTTGAAGTTTGAGGGAGCAAGACAAGCAAGCAGCCCCAGTCTCTGTGCCTCTGTGCGAGCAGTGCCATGGGCAGATGAGGCTGAGCAACAGCTTTCCAGGCTAGCTCTTTCTGCCTGCCAGCTATCTGCAGACGTTCGCATTTTCAGAGCAGGGCTGCCGGAGGCCCCCTGCACGGACCCCCAAAGCTACGTTTGAAGTTTGAGGGGGCAAGACAAGCAAGCAGCCCCAGTCTCTGTGCCTCTGTGCGAGCAGTGCCATGGGCAGATGAGGCTGAGCAACAGCTTTCCAGGCTAGCACTTTCTGCCTGCGAGCTGTCTGCAGACGTTCGCATTTTCAGAGCAGGGCTGCCGGAGGCCCCCTGCACGAACCCCCAAAACTACGTTTGAAGTTTAAGGGGGCAAGACAAGCAAGCAGCCCCAGTCTCTGTGCCTCTGTGCGAGCAGTGCCATGGGCAGATGAGGCTGAGCAACAGCTTTCCAGGCTAGCTCTTTCTGCCTGCCAGCTATCTGCAGACGTTCGCATTTTCAGAGCAGGACTGCGAATGGAGCCCAACAGGGACCCCCTATCCCCGCTCTACGTTTGAGGTTTACCGCCCCCCAATGCTGTCCTGCTCTCTGTCCCTTTCCTCTCTCTGTTATTCTGTCCTGTTCCCTGTGTCTGTTTTTTAATTCCTCCCTCTCTGTCCCTCAGCCCAGTGCTTTTTTTTCCCTTCTTCTTCTTTGCTGCCCAGCCGAGGCTTTTCCCCCTGCGTGTCTGTTCTGCTCCCCTGTCTGTTATTTTTGCCTGTCTTTCACTTTATCCTACCTCCCTGTCCCCTTTTTCTCTCTCATTATCACCTTGTCTCGCTCCCTGTCCCTGTCTTTCTCTGACAATTTGTCCTGCTCCTTGTCCTTCTCTCCATTTGCTGTTATTTCCCGTTCTTCTTCTGACCTTTCCTTCCTTCTTTTTCTATCCTACTGCCCCAGTGCCTCTTTTGCCACCGCTGTCCTGCTCCCTGGCCCTTGTTTCTTCTCACTGTTCCTCTGTCCTGCTTCCTGTCCCCGGTTTTTCTCTTTCTCTATCCTGCTGCCTGTCTGGTCTTTTCTTAGTGTACATCCCTGTCCAGCCGGCTCTCCCTTTTTGCCTTTCTCTCCTTCTCTGTCCTGCTTCCCGGCCCGTTCTTGTCTTCCTCTCTCTCTGTCCTCTAGCCCCTTGCTGGTTTGTGTTGGGATTCCAACCCTAACCACCCCCTTCTTCGTCTGACCCTTTCTTTGTTTCTTAGTACCTTTTTTCCTGTTGCCTGTCCTTTTTCTCTCTCTGTCAGTGTGTCCTGCACTGCGTGGGACGGGGGTGGGAGGCTGAAAAACGGTGGGAAGCTGATGGGGGGGGATTCAGGCTGGAAAGAGGTATGAGGTTGCAGAGGGGTTGGAAGCTGAATGAAGTAGAGGCCAGAAAAATGAGAGGTGGGGGCTGACGAGGGGTGGGAGGCTGGAGGTGTGGCCAAGGAGGGGGGAGTAGAGGCCAGCAGTAAAAGGAGGCCGGGAAGGGGTGGGAGGCTGCAGAGGGGAGGGAGGCCAGAGTCAAGAGTAGAGGTCAGCAAAAAAAGGAGGCCGGGAAGGGGTGGGAGGCTGCAGAGGGGTGGGAGGCAATGGGCGAGAGTAGAGGCCAGGAAGAAAAAGGAGGTAGAGAAGGGGTGGGAGGCTGCAGAGTGGTGGGAGGCCGGGGGCGAGAGTAGAGGCCAGGAAAAAAAGGAGGCCGGGAAGGGGTGGGAGGCTGCAGAGGGGAGGGAGGCAATGGGTGAGAGTAGAGGCCAGGAAGATAAAAGGTGCCAGGAAGGGGTGGGAGGCTGCAGAGGGGTGGGAGGCCGGGGGCAAGAGTAGAGGCCAGGAAGAAAAAAGAGGCCGGGAAGGGGTGGGAGGCTGCAGAGAGGTGGGAGGCCAGGGTCGGCAGTAGAGGCCAGAAAAAAAGGAGGCCGGAAAGGGGTGGGAGGCTGCAGAGGGGTGGGAGGCCGGGGGTAAGAGTAGAGGCCAGAAAAAAAAGGAGGCCGGGAAGGGGTGGGAGGCTGCAGAGGGGAGGGAGGCAATGGGTGAGAGTAGAGGCCAGGAAGAAAAAAGGTGCCAGGAAGGGGTGGGAGGCTGCAGAGGGGTGGGAGGCCGGGGGCAAGAGTAGAGGCCAGGAAGAAAAAAGAGGCCGGGAAGGGGTGGGAGGCTGCAGAGAGGTGGGAGGCCAGGGGCGACAGTAGAGGCCAGAAAAAAAGGAGGCCGGAAAGGGGTGGGAGGCTGCAGAGGGGTGGGAGGCCGGGGGTAAGAGTAGAGGCCAGGAAAAAAAGGAGGCCGGAAAAGGGGGGGAGGCTGCAGAGGGGTGGGAGGCCAGGGGCAAGAGTAGAGGCCAGAAAAAAAACGAGGCCGGAAAGGGGTGGGAGGCTGAAGAGGGGATGGAGGCCAGAGTCAAGAGTAGAGGTCAGCAAAAAAAGGAGGCCGGGAAGGGGTGGGAGGCTGCAGAGGGGAGGGAGGCCGGGGGCAAGAGTAGAGGCCTGGAAGAAAAAAGAGGCCGGGAAGGGGTGGGAGGCTGCAGAGGGGTGGGAGGCCGGGGGCAAGAGTAGAGGCCAGGAAAAAAAGGAGGCCGGGAAGGGGTGGGAGGCTGCAGAGAGGTGGGAGGCCAAGTGCGACAGTAGAGGCCAGAAAAAAAAGGAGGCCGGAAAGGGGTGGGAGGCTGCAGAGGGGTGGGAGGCCAGGGGCGAGAGTAGAGGCCAGGAAAAAAAGGAGGCCGGGAAGGGGTGGGAGGCTGCAGAGGGGTGGGAGGCAATGGGCCAGAGTAGAGGCCAGGAAGAAAAAGAAGGACAGGAAGGGGTGGGAGTCTGCAGAGGGTTGGGAGGCAATGGGCGAGAGTAAAGTTTAGGAAATAAAGGAGGCCGGGAAGGGGTGGGAGGCCGGTGAGATGTGAGTAGGGGCCAGAAAGTCTCTTTTCTTCTCGCTTCTTCCCTGTATTTATCTTTCTTTTCTGCCTTCTTTATTCCTCTAATTCAAGTTCTATCTCGATCCCTGTGTTCTCCTTCCACTCATCATATTCTAGCCTTTTCTCTGTCCTATTCTTGCATATAGTGTGCAGTGGAGGATTCTTGTCTAGGAAGCGACGTCTCGTATGAGCTCTAAGACACCCACATGCATTTTGGTGCTGGGCACCAATGACGCACAGGAGCAGTGCCATGGGCAGATGAGGCTGAGCAACAGCTTTCCAGGCTAGCTCTTTCTGCCTGCCAGCTATCTGCAGACGTTCGCATTTTGGGAGCAGGGCTGCCGGAGGCGCCCGGCACGGACCACCTAAGATACGTTGGAAGTTTGAGGTGGCAAGACAAGCAAGCAGCCCCGGTCTTTGTGCCTCGGTGCGAGCAGTGCCATGGGCAGATGAGGCTGAGCAACAGCTTTCCAGGCTAGCTCTTTCTGCCTGCCAGCTATCTGCAGACGTTCGCATTTTCAGAGCAGGGCTGCCGCAGGCCCCCTGCACGGACCCCCAAAGCTACGTTTGAAGTTTGAGGGGGGCAAGACAAGCAAGCAGCCCCAGTCTCTGTGCCTCTGTGCGAGCAGTGCCATGGGAAGATGAGGCGGAGCAACAGCTTTCCAGGCTAGCTCTTTCCGCCTGCCAGCTATCTGCAGACGTTCGCATTTTCAGAGCAGGACTGCGAATGGAGCCCAACAGGGACCCCCTATCCCCGCGCTTCGTTTGAGGTTTCCCGCCCCCCAATGCTGTCCTGCTCTCTGTCCCTTTCCTCTCTCTGTTATTTTTTCCTGTTCCCTGTGTCTGTTTTTTAATTCCTCCCTCTCTGTCCCTCAGCCCAGTGCTTTTTTTTCCCTTCTTCTTCTTTGCTGCCCAGCCGAGGCTTTTCCCCCTGCGTGTCTGTTCTGCTCCCCTGTCTGTTATTTTTGCCTGTCTTTCACTTTATCCTACCTCCCTGTCCCCTTTTTCTCTCTCATTATCACCTTGTCTCGCTCCCTGTCCCTGTCTTTCTCTGACAATTTGTCCTGCTCCTTGTCCTTCTCTCCATTTGCTGTTATTTCCCGTTCTTCTTCTGACCTTTCCTTCCTTCTTTTTCTGTCCTACTGCCCCAGTGCCTCTTTTGCCACCGCTGTCCTGCTCCCTGGCCCTTGTTTCCTCTCACTGTTCCTCTGTCCTGCTTCCTGTCCCCGGTTTTTCTCTTTCTCTATCCTGCTGCCTGTCTGGTCTTTTCTTAGTGTACATCCCTGTCCAGCCGGCTCTCCCTTTTTGCCTTTCTCTCCTTCTCTGTCCTGCTTCCCGGCCCGTTCTTGTCTTCCTGTCTCTCTGTCCTCTAGCCCCTTGCTGGTTTGTGTTGGGATTCCAACCCTAACCACCCCCTTCTTCGTCTGACCCTTTCTTTGTTTCTTAGTACCTTTTTTCCTGTTGCCTGTCCTTTTTCTCTCTCTGTCAGTGTGTCCTGCACTGCGTGGGACGGGGGTGGGAGGCTGAAAAACGGTGGGAAGCTGATGGGGGGGGATTCAGGCTGGAAAGAGGTAGGAGGTTGCAGAGGGGTTGGAAGCTGAATGAAGTAGAGGCCAGAAAAATGAGAGGTGGGGGCTGACGAGGGGTGGGAGGCTGGAGGTGTGGCCAAGGAGGGGGGAGTAGAGGCCAGCAGTAAAAGGAGGCCGGGAAGGGGTGGGAGGCTGCAGAGGGGAGGGAGGCCAGAGTCAAGAGTAGAGGTCAGCAAAAAAAGGAGGCCGGGAAGGGGTGGGAGGCTGCAGAGGGGTGGGAGGCAATGGGCGAGAGTAGAGGCCAGGAAGAAAAAGGAGGTAGAGAAGGGGTGGGAGGCTGCAGAGTGGTGGGAGGCCGGGGGCGAGAGTAGAGGCCAGGAAAAAAAGGAGGCCGGGAAGGGGTGGGAGGCTGCAGAGGGGAGGGAGGCAATGGGCGAGAGTAGAGGCCAGGAAGAAAAAAGAGGCCGGGAAGGGGTGGGAGGCTGCAGAGAGGTGGGAGGCCAGGGGCGAGAGTAGAGGCCAGGAAAAAAAGGAGGCCGGAAAAGGGTGGGAGGCTGCAGAGGGGTGGGAGGCCAGGGGCGAGAGTAGAGGCCAGAAAGAAAAGGAGGCCGGAAAGGGGTGGGAGGCTGCAGAGGGGTGGGAGGCCGGGGGTAAGAGTAGAGGCCAGGAAAAAAAGGAGGCCGGGAAGGGGTGGGAGGCTGCAGAGGGGTGGGAGGCAATGGGCCAGAGTAGAGGCCAGGAAGAAAAAGAAGGACAGGAAGGGGTGGGAGTCTGCAGAGGGTTGGGAGGCAATGGGCGAGAGTAAAGGTTAGGAAATAAAGGAGGCCGGGAAGGGGTGGGAGGCCGGTGAGATGCGAGTAGGGGCCAGAAAGTCTCTTTTCTTCTCGCTTCTTCCCTGTATTTATCTTTCTTTTCTGCCTTCTTTATTCCTCTAATTCAAGTTCTATCTCGCTCCCTGTGTTCTCCTTCCACTCATCATATTCTAGCCTTTTCTCTGTCCTATTCTTGCATATAGTGTGCAGTGGAGGATTCTTGTCTAGGAAGCGACGTCTCGTATGAGCTCTAAGACACCCACATGCATTTTGGTGCTGGGCACCAATGACGCACAGGAGCAGTGCCATGGGCAGATGAGGCTGAGCAACAGCTTTCCAGGCTAGCTCTTTCTGCCTGCCAGCTATCTGCAGACGTTCGCATTTTCAGAGCAGGGCTGCCGGAGGCCCCCTGCACGGACCCCCAAAGCTACGTTTGAAGTTTGAGGGGGCAAGACAAGCAAGCAGCCCCAGTCTCTGTGCCTCTGTGCGAGCAGTGCCATGGGCAGATGAGGCTGAGCAACAGCTTTCCAGGCTAGCTTTTTCTGCCTGCGAGCTGTCTGCAGACGTTCGCATTTTCAGAGCAGGGCTGCCGGAGGCCCCCTGCACGGACCCCCAAAACTACATTTGAAGTTTGAGGGAGCAAGACAAGCAAGCAGCCCCAGTCTCTGTGCCTCTGTGCGAGCAGTGCCATGGGCAGATGAGGCTGAGCAACAGCTTTCCAGGCTAGCTTTTTCTGCCTGCGAGCTGTCTGCAGACGTTCGCATTTTCAGAGCAGGGCTGCCGGAGGCCCCCTGCACGGACCCCCAAAACTACATTTGAAGTTTGAGGGAGCAAGACAAGCAAGCAGCCCCAGTCTCTGTGCCTCTGTGCGAGCAGTGCCATGGGCAGATGAGGCTGAGCAACAGCTTTCCAGGCTAGCTCTTTCTGCCTGCCAGCTATCTGCAGACGTTCGCATTTTCAGAGCAGGGCTGCCGGAGGCCCCCTGCACGGACCCCCAAAGCTACGTTTGAAGTTTGAGGGGGCAAGACAAGCAAGCAGCCCCAGTCTCTGTGCCTCTGTGCGAGCAGTGCCATGGGCAGATGAGGCTGAGCAACAGCTTTCCAGGCTAGCACTTTCTGCCTGCGAGCTGTCTGCAGACGTTCGCATTTTCAGAGCAGGGCTGCCGCAGGCCCCCTGCACGAACCCCCAAAACTACGTTTGAAGTTTGAGGGGGCAAGACAAGCAAGCAGCCCCAGTCTCTGTGCCTCTGTGCGAGCAGTGCCATGGGCAGATGAGGCTGAGCAACAGCTTTCCAGGCTAGCTCTTTCTGCCTGCCAGCTATCTGCAGACGTTCGCATTTTCAGAGCAGGACTGCGAATGGAGCCCAACAGGGACCCCCTATCCCCGCTCTACGTTTGAGGTTTACCGCCCCCCAATGCTGTCCTGCTCTCTGTCCCTTTCCTCTCTCTGTTATTCTGTCCTGTTCCCTGTGTCTGTTTTTTAATTCCTCCCTCTCTGTCCCTCAGCCCAGTGCTTTTTTTTCCCTTCTTCTTCTTTGCTGCCCAGCCGAGGCTTTTCCCCCTGCGTGTCTGTTCTGCTCCCCTGTCTGTTATTTTTGCCTGTCTTTCACTTTATCCTACCTCCCTGTCCCCTTTTTCTCTCTCATTATCACCTTGTCTCGCTCCCTGTCCCTGTCTTTCTCTGACAATTTGTCCTGCTCCTTGTCCTTCTCTCCATTTGCTGTTATGTCCCGTTCTTCTTCTGACCTTTCCTTCCTTCTTTTTCTATCCTACTGCCCCAGTGCCTCTTTTGCCACCGCTGTCCTGCTCCCTGGCCCTTGTTTCTTCTCACTGTTCCTCTGTCCTGCTTCCTGTCCCCGGTTTTTCTCTTTCTCTATCCTGCTGCCTGTCTGGTCTTTTCTTAGTGTACATCCCTGTCCAGCCGGCTCTCCCTTTTTGCCTTTCTCTCCTTCTCTGTCCTGCTTCCCGGCCCGTTCTTGTCTTCCTCTCTCTCTGTCCTCTAGCCCCTTGCTGGTTTGTGTTGGGATTCCAACCCTAACCACCCCCTTCTTCGTCTGACCCTTTCTTTGTTTCTTAGTACCTTTTTTCCTGTTGCCTGTCCTTTTTCTCTCTCTGTCAGTGTGTCCTGCACTGCGTGGGACGGGGGTGGGAGGCTGAAAAACGGTGGGAAGCTGATGGGGGGGGATTCAGGCTGGAAAGAGGTATGAGGTTGCAGAGGGGTTGGAAGCTGAATGAAGTAGAGGCCAGAAAAATGAGAGGTGGGGGCTGACGAGGGGTGGGAGGCTGGAGGTGTGGCCAAGGAGGGGGGAGTAGAGGCCAGCAGTAAAAGGAGGCCGGGAAGGGGTGGGAGGCTGCAGAGGGGAGGGAGGCCAGAGTCAAGAGTAGAGGTCAGCAAAAAAAGGAGGCCGGGAAGGGGTGGGAGGCTGCAGAGGGGTGGGAGGCAATGGGCGAGAGTAGAGGCCAGGAAGAAAAAGGAGGTAGAGAAGGGGTGGGAGGCTGCAGAGTGGTGGGAGGCCGGGGGCGAGAGTAGAGGCCAGGAAAAAAAGGAGGCCGGGAAGGGGTGGGAGGCTGCAGAGGGGAGGGAGGCAATGGGTGAGAGTAGAGGCCAGGAAGAAAAAAGGTGCCAGGAAGGGGTGGGAGGCTGCAGAGGGGTGGGAGGCCGGGGGCAAGAGTAGAGGCCAGGAAGAAAAAAGAGGCCGGGAAGGGGTGGGAGGCTGCAGAGAGGTGGGAGGCCAGGGGCGACAGTAGAGGCCAGAAAAAAAGGAGGCCGGAAAGGGGTGGGAGGCTGCAGAGGGGTGGGAGGCCGGGGGTAAGAGTAGAGGCCAGAAAAAAAAGGAGGCCGGGAAGGGGTGGGAGGCTGCAGAGGGGAGGGAGGCAATGGGTGAGAGTAGAGGCCAGGAAGAAAAAAGGTGCCAGGAAGGGGTGGGAGGCTGCAGAGGGGTGGGAGGCCGGGGGCAAGAGTAGAGGCCAGGAAGAAAAAAGAGGCCGGGAAGGGGTGGGAGGCTGCAGAGAGGTGGGAGGCCAGGGGCGACAGTAGAGGCCAGAAAAAAAGGAGGCCGGAAAGGGGTGGGAGGCTGCAGAGGGGTGGGAGGCCGGGGGTAAGAGTAGAGGCCAGGAAAAAAAGGAGGCCGGAAAAGGGGGGGAGGCTGCAGAGGGGTGGGAGGCCAGGGGCAAGAGTAGAGGCCAGAAAAAAAACGAGGCCGGAAAGGGGTGGGAGGCTGAAGAGGGGAGGGAGGCCAGAGTCAAGAGTAGAGGTCAGCAAAAAAAGGAGGCCGGGAAGGGGTGGGAGGCTGCAGAGGGGAGGGAGGCCGGGGGCAAGAGTAGAGGCCTGGAAGAAAAAAGAGGCCGGGAAGGGGTGGGAGGCTGCAGAGGGGTGGGAGGCCGGGGGCAAGAGTAGAGGCCAGGAAAAAAAGGAGGCCGGGAAGGGGTGGGAGGCTGCAGAGAGGTGGGAGGCCAAGTGCGACAGTAGAGGCCAGAAAAAAAAGGAGGCCGGAAAGGGGTGGGAGGCTGCAGAGGGGTGGGAGGCCAGGGGCGAGAGTAGAGGCCAGGAAAAAAAGGAGGCCGGGAAGGGGTGGGAGGCTGCAGAGGGGTGGGAGGCAATGGGCCAGAGTAGAGGCCAGGAAGAAAAAGAAGGACAGGAAGGGGTGGGAGTCTGCAGAGGGTTGGGAGGCAATGGGCGAGAGTAAAGGTTAGGAAATAAAGGAGGCCGGGAAGGGGTGGGAGGCCGGTGAGATGTGAGTAGGGGCCAGAAAGTCTCTTTTCTTCTCGCTTCTTCCCTGTATTTATCTTTCTTTTCTGCCTTCTTTATTCCTCTAATTCAAGTTCTATCTCGATCCCTGTGTTCTCCTTCCACTCATCATATTCTAGCCTTTTCTCTGTCCTATTCTTGCATATAGTGTGCAGTGGAGGATTCTTGTCTAGGAAGCGACGTCTCGTATGAGCTCTAAGACACCCACATGCATTTTGGTGCTGGGCACCAATGACGCACAGGAGCAGTGCCATGGGCAGATGAGGCTGAGCAACAGCTTTCCAGGCTAGCTCTTTCTGCCTGCCAGCTATCTGCAGACGTTCGCATTTTGGGAGCAGGGCTGCCGGAGGCGCCCGGCACGGACCACCTAAGATACGTTGGAAGTTTGAGGTGGCAAGACAAGCAAGCAGCCCCGGTCTTTGTGCCTCGGTGCGAGCAGTGCCATGGGCAGATGAGGCTGAGCAACAGCTTTCCAGGCTAGCTCTTTCTGCCTGCCAGCTATCTGCAGACGTTCGCATTTTCAGAGCAGGGCTGCTGCAGGCCCCCTGCACGGACCCCCAAAGCTACGTTTGAAGTTTGAGGGGGGCAAGACAAGCAAGCAGCCCCAGTCTCTGTGCCTCTGTGCGAGCAGTGCCATGGGAAGATGAGGCGGAGCAACAGCTTTCCAGGCTAGCTCTTTCCGCCTGCCAGCTATCTGCAGACGTTCGCATTTTCAGAGCAGGACTGCGAATGGAGCCCAACAGGGACCCCCTATCCCCGCGCTTCGTTTGAGGTTTCCCGCCCCCCAATGCTGTCCTGCTCTCTGTCCCTTTCCTCTCTCTGTTATTTTTTCCTGTTCCCTGTGTCTGTTTTTTAATTCCTCCCTCTCTGTCCCTCAGCCCAGTGCTTTTTTTTCCCTTCTTCTTCTTTGCTGCCCAGCCGAGGCTTTTCCCCCTGCGTGTCTGTTCTGCTCCCCTGTCTGTTATTTTTGCCTGTCTTTCACTTTATCCTACCTCCCTGTCCCCTTTTTCTCTCTCATTATCACCTTGTCTCGCTCCCTGTCCCTGTCTTTCTCTGACAATTTGTCCTGCTCCTTGTCCTTCTCTCCATTTGCTGTTATTTCCCGTTCTTCTTCTGACCTTTCCTTCCTTCTTTTTCTGTCCTACTGCCCCAGTGCCTCTTTTGCCACCGCTGTCCTGCTCCCTGGCCCTTGTTTCCTCTCACTGTTCCTCTGTCCTGCTTCCTGTCCCCGGTTTTTCTCTTTCTCTATCCTGCTGCCTGTCTGGTCTTTTCTTAGTGTACATCCCTGTCCAGCCGGCTCTCCCTTTTTGCCTTTCTCTCCTTCTCTGTCCTGCTTCCCGGCCCGTTCTTGTCTTCCTGTCTCTCTGTCCTCTAGCCCCTTGCTGGTTTGTGTTGGGATTCCAACCCTAACCACCCCCTTCTTCGTCTGACCCTTTCTTTGTTTCTTAGTACCTTTTTTCCTGTTGCCTGTCCTTTTTCTCTCTCTGTCAGTGTGTCCTGCACTGCGTGGGACGGGGGTGGGAGGCTGAAAAACGGTGGGAAGCTGATGGGGGGGGATTCAGGCTGGAAAGAGGTATGAGGTTGCAGAGGGGTTGGAAGCTGAATAAAGTAGAGGCCAGAAAAATGAGAGGTGGGGGCTGACGAGGGGTGGGAGGCTGGAGGTGTGGCCAAGGAGGGGGGAGTAGAGGCCAGCAGTAAAAGGAGGCCGGGAAGGGGTGGGAGGCTGCAGAGGGGAGGGAGGCCAGAGTCAAGAGTAGAGGTCAGCAAAAAAAGGAGGCCGGGAAGGGGTGGGAGGCTGCAGAGGGGTGGGAGGCAATGGGCGAGAGTAGAGGCCAGGAAGAAAAAGGAGGTAGAGAAGGGGTGGGAGGCTGCAGAGTGGTGGGAGGCCGGGGGCGAGAGTAGAGGCCAGGAAAAAAAGGAGGCCGGGAAGGGGTGGGAGGCTGCAGAGGGGTGGGAGGCCAGGGGCGAGAGTAGAGGCCAGAAAGAAAAAAGGTGCCAGGAAGGGGTGGGAGGCTGCAGAGGGGTGGGAGGCCAGGGGCGAGAGTAGAGGCCAGGAAAAAAAGGAGGCCGGGAAGGGGTGGGAGGCTGCAGAGAGGTGGGAGGCCAAGGGCGACAGTAGAGGCCAGAAAAAAAAGGAGGCCGGAAAGGGGTGGGAGGCTGCAGAGGGGTGGGAGGCCAGGGGCGAGAGTAGAGGCCAGGAAAAAAAGGAGGCCGGGAAGGGGTGGGAGGCTGCAGAGGGGTGGGAGGCAATGGGCCAGAGTAGAGGCCAGGAAGAAAAAGAAGGACAGGAAGGGGTGGGAGGCTGAAGAGGGGAGGGAGGCCAGAGTCCAGAGTAGAGGTCAGCAAAAAAAGGAGGCCGGGAAGGGGTGGGAGGCTGCAGAGGGGAGGGAGGCCAGGGGCGAGAGTAGAGGCCAGAAAAAAAAGGAGGCCGGAAAGGGGTGGGAGGCTGAAGAGGGGAGGGAGGCCAGAGTCCAGAGTAGAGGTCAGCAAAAAAAGGAGGCCAGGAAGGGGTGGGAGGCTGCAGAGGGGAGGGAGGCAATGGGCGAGAGTAGAGGCCAGGAAGAAAAAAGGTGCCGGGAAGGGGTGGGAGGCTGCAGAGGGGTGGGAGGCCGGGGGCGAGAGTAGAGGCCTGGAAGAAAAAAGAGGCCGGGAAGGGGTGGGAGGCTGCAGAGTGGTGGGAGGCCAGGGGCGAGAGTAGAGGCCAGGGAAAAAAGGAGGCCGCGAAAGGGTGGGAGGCTCCAGAGGGGTGGGAGGCCGGGGGCAAGAGTAGAGGCCAGAAAAAAAAGGAGGCCGGGAAGGGGTGGGAGGCTGCAGAGAGGTGGGAGGCCAAGGGCGACAGTAGAGGCCAGAAAAAAAAGGAGACCGGGAAGTGGTGGGAGGCTGCAGAGGGGAGGGAGGCTGGGGGCGAGAGTAGAGGCCAGGAAAAATAGGAGGCCGGAAAAGGGTGGGAGGCTGCAGAGGGGTGGGAGGCCAGGGGCGAGAGTAGAGGCCAGAAAAAAAAGGAGGCCGGAAAGGGGTCCGAGGCTGCAGAGGGGTGGGAGGCCGGGGGTAAGAGTAGAGGCCAGGAAAAAAAGGAGGCCGGGAAGGGGTGGGAGGCTGCAGAGGGGTGGGAGGCAATGGGCCAGAGTAGAGGCCAGGAAGAAAAAGAAGGACAGGAAGGGGTGGGAGTCTGCAGAGGGTTGGGAGGCAATGGGCGAGAGTAAAGGTTAGGAAATAAAGGAGGCCGGGAAGGGGTGGGAGGCGGTGAGATGCGAGTAGGGGCCAGAAAGTCTCTTTTCTTCTCGCTTCTTCCCTGTATTTATCTTTCTTTTCTGCCTTCTTTATTCCTCTAATTCAAGTTCTATCTCGATCCCTGTGTTCTCCTTCCACTCATCATATTCTAGCCTTTTCTCTGTCCTATTCTTGCATATAGTGTGCAGTGGAGGATTCTTGTCTAGGAAGCGACGTCTCGTATGAGCTCTAAGACACCCACATGCATTTTGGTGCTGGGCACCAATGACGCACAGGAGCAGTGCCATGGGCAGATGAGGCTGAGCAACAGCTTTCCAGGCTAGCTCTTTCTGCCTGCCAGCTATCTGCAGACGTTCGCATTTTCAGAGCAGGGCTGCCGGAGGCCCCCTGCACGGACCCCCAAAGCTACGTTTGAAGTTTGAGGGGGCAAGACAAGCAAGCAGCCCCAGTCTCTGTGCCTCTGTGCGAGCAGTGCCATGGGCAGATGAGGCTGAGCAACAGCTTTCCAGGCTAGCTTTTTCTGCCTGCGAGCTGTCTGCAGACGTTCGCATTTTCAGAGCAGGGCTGCCGGAGGCCCCCTGCACGGACCCCCAAAACAACATTTGAAGTTTGAGGGAGCAAGACAAGCAAGCAGCCCCAGTCTCTGTGCCTCTGTGCGAGCAGTGCCATGGGCAGATGAGGCTGAGCAACAGCTTTCCAGGCTAGCTCTTTCTGCCTGCCAGCTATCTGCAGACGTTCGCATTTTCAGAGCAGGGCTGCCGGAGGCCCCCTGCACGGACCCCCAAAGCTACGTTTGAAGTTTGAGGGGGCAAGACAAGCAAGCAGCCCCAGTCTCTGTGCCTCTGTGCGAGCAGTGCCATGGGAAGATGAGGCGGAGCAACAGCTTTCCAGGCTAGCTCTTTCCGCCTGCCAGCTATCTGCAGACGTTCGCATTTTCAGAGCAGGACTGCGAATGGAGCCCAACAGGGACCCCCTATCCCCGCGCTTCGTTTGAGGTTTCCCGCCCCCCAATGCTGTCCTGCTCTCTGTCCCTTTCCTCCCTCTGTTATTTTTTCCTGTTCCCTGTGTCTGTTTTTTAATTCCTCCCTCTCTGTCCCTCAGCCCAGTGCTTTTTTTTCCCTTCTTCTTCTTTGCTGCCCAGCCGAGGCTTTTCCCCCTGCGTGTCTGTTCTGCTCCCCTGTCTGTTATTTTTGCCTGTCTTTCACTTTATCCTACCTCCCTGTCCCCTTTTTCTCTCTCATTATCACCTTGTCTCGCTCCCTGTCCCTGTCTTTCTCTGACAATTTGTCCTGCTCCTTGTCCTTCTCTCCATTTGCTGTTATTTCCCGTTCTTCTTCTGACCTTTCCTTCCTTCTTTTTCTATCCTACTGCCCCAGTGCCTCTTTTGCCACCGCTGTCCTGCTCCCTGGCCCTTGTTTCCTCTCACTGTTCCTCTGTCCTGCTTCCTGTCCCCGGTTTTTCTCTTTCTCTATCCTGCTGCCTGTCTGGTCTTTTCTTAGTGTACATCCCTGTCCAGCCGGCTCTCCCTTTTTGCCTTTCTCTCCTTCTCTGTCCTGCTTCCCGGCCCGTTCTTGTCTTCCTCTCTCTCTGTCCTCTAGCCCCTTGCTGGTTTGTGTTGGGATTCCAACCCTAACCACCCCCTTCTTTGTCTGACCCTTTCTTTGTTTCTTAGTACCTTTTTTCCTGTTGCCTGTCCTTTTTCTCTCTCTGTCAGTGTGTCCTGCACTGCGTGGGACGGGGGTGGGAGGCTGAAAAACGGTGGGAAGCTGATGGGGGGGGATTCAGGCTGGAAAGAGGTAGGAGGTTGCAGAGGGGTTGGAAGCTGAATGAAGTAGAGGCCAGAAAAATGAGAGGTGGGGGCTGACGAGGGGTGGGAGGCTGGAGGTGTGGCCAAGGAGGGGGGAGTAGAGGCCAGCAGTAAAAGGAGGCCGGGAAGGGGTGGGAGGCTGCAGAGGGGAGGGAGGCCAGAGTCAAGAGTAGAGGTCAGCAAAAAAAGGAGGCCGGGAAGGGGTGGGAGGCTGCAGAGGGGTGGGAGGCAATGGGCGAGAGTAGAGGCCAGGAAGAAAAAGGAGGTAGAGAAGGGGTGGGAGGCTGCAGAGTGGTGGGAGGCCGGGGGCGAGAGTAGAGGCCAGGAAAAAAAGGAGGCCGGGAAGGGGTGGGAGGCTGCAGAGGGGAGGGAGGCAATGGGCGAGAGTAGAGGCCAGGAAGAAAAAAGGTGCCAGGAAGGGGTGGGAGGCTGCAGAGGGGTGGGAGCCCGGGGGCAAGAGTAGAGGCCAGGAAGAAAAAAGAGGCCGGGAAGGGGTGGGAGGCTGCAGAGAGGTGGGAGGCCAAGGGCGACAGTAGAGGCCAGAAAAAAAAGGAGGCCGGAAAGGGGTGGGAGGCTGCAGAGGGGTGGGAGGCCGGGGGTAAGAGTAGAGGCCAGGAAAAAAAGGAGACCGGGAAGTGGTGGGAGGCTGCAGAGGGGAGGGAGGCTGGGGGCGAGAGTAGAGGCCAGGAAAAATAGGAGGCCGGAAAAGGGTGGGAGGCTGCAGAGGGGTGGGAGGCCAGGGGCGAGAGTAGAGGCCAGAAAAAAAAGGAGGCCGGAAAGGGGTGGGAGGCTGAAGAGGGGAGGGAGGCCAGAGTCCAGAGTAGAGGTCAGCAAAAAAAGGAGGCCGGGAAGGGGTGGGAGGCTGCAGAGGGGAGGGAGGCAATGGGCGAGAGTAGAGGCCAGGAAGAAAAAAGGTGCCGGGAAGGGGTGGGAGGCTGCAGAGGGGTGGGAGGCCGGGGGCGAGAGTAGAGGCCTGGAAGAAAAAAGAGGCCGGGAAGGGGTGGGAGGCTGCAGAGTGGTGGGAGGCCAGGGGCGAGAGTAGAGGCCAGGGAAAAAAGGAGGCCGCGAAAGGGTGGGAGGCTCCAGAGGGGTGGGAGGCCGGGGGCAAGAGTAGAGGCCAGAAAAAAAAGGAGGCCGGGAAGGGGTGGGAGGCTGCAGAGAGGTGGGAGGCCAAGGGCGACAGTAGAGGCCAGAAAAAAAAGGAGACCGGAAAGGGGTGGGAGGCTGCAGAGGGGTGGGAGGCCGGGGGTAAGGGTAGAGGCCAGGAAAAAAAGGAGACCGGGAAGTGGTGGGAGGCTGCAGAGGGGAGGGAGGCTGGGGGCGAGAGTAGAGGCCAGGAAAAATAGGAGGCCGGAAAAGGGTGGGAGGCTGCAGAGGGGTGGGAGGCCAGGGGCGAGAGTAGAGGCCAGAAAAAAAAGGAGGCCGGAAAGGGGTGGGAGGCTGCAGAGGGGTGGGAGGCCGGGGGTAAGAGTAGAGGCCAGGAAAAAAAGGAGGCCGGGAAGGGGTGGGAGGCTGCAGAGGGGTGGGAGGCAATGGGCCAGAGTAGAGGCCAGGAAGAAAAAGAAGGACAGGAAGGGGTGGGAGTCTGCAGAGGGTTGGGAGGCAATGGGCGAGAGTAAAGGTTAGGAAATAAAGGAGGCCGGGAAGGGGTGGGAGGCCGGTGAGATGCGAGTAGGGGCCAGAAAGTCTCTTTTCTTCTCGCTTCTTCCCTGTATTTATCTTTCTTTTCTGCCTTCTTTATTCCTCTAATTCAAGTTCTATCTCGATCCCTGTGTTCTCCTTCCACTCATCATATTCTAGCCTTTTCTCTGTCCTATTCTTGCATATAGTGTGCAGTGGAGGATTCTTGTCTAGGAAGCGACGTCTCGTATGAGCTCTAAGACACCCACATGCATTTTGGTGCTGGGCACCAATGACGCACAGGAGCAGTGCCATGGGCAGATGAGGCTGAGCAACAGCTTTCCAGGCTAGCTCTTTCTGCCTGCCAGCTATCTGCAGACGTTCGCATTTTCAGAGCAGGGCTGCCGGAGGCCCCCTGCACGGACCCCCAAAGCTACGTTTGAAGTTTGAGGGGGCAAGACAAGCAAGCAGCCCCAGTCTCTGTGCCTCTGTGCGAGCAGTGCCATGGGCAGATGAGGCTGAGCAACAGCTTTCCAGGCTAGCTTTTTCTGCCTGCGAGCTGTCTGCAGACGTTCGCATTTTCAGAGCAGGGCTGCCGGAGGCCCCCTGCACGGACCCCCAAAACAACATTTGAAGTTTGAGGGAGCAAGACAAGCAAGCAGCCCCAGTCTCTGTGCCTCTGTGCGAGCAGTGCCATGGGCAGATGAGGCTGAGCAACAGCTTTCCAGGCTAGCTCTTTCTGCCTGCCAGCTATCTGCAGACGTTCGCATTTTCAGAGCAGGGCTGCCGGAGGCCCCCTGCACGGACCCCCAAAGCTACGTTTGAAGTTTGAGGGGGCAAGACAAGCAAGCAGCCCCAGTCTCTGTGCCTCTGTGCGAGCAGTGCCATGGGCAGATGAGGCTGAGCAACAGCTTTCCAGGCTAGCTCTTTCTGCCTGCCAGCTATCTGCAGATGTTCGCATTTTCAGAGCAGGGCTGCCGAAGGCCCCCTGCATGGACCCCCAAAGCTACGTTTGAAGTTTGAGGGGGCAAGACAAGCAAGCAGCCCCAGTCTCTGTGCCTCTGTGCGAGCAGTGCCATGGGCAGATGAGGCTGAGCAACAGCTTTCCAGGCTAGCACTTTCTGCCTGCGAGCTGTCTGCAGACGTTCGCATTTTCAGAGCAGGGCTGCCGGAGGCCCCCTGCACGAACCCCCAAAACTACGTTTGAAGTTTGAGGGGGCAAGACAAGCAAGCAGCCCCAGTCTCTGTGCCTCTGTGCGAGCAGTGCCATGGGCAGATGAGGCTGAGCAACAGCTTTCCAGGCTAGCTCTTTCTGCCTGCCAGCTATCTGCAGACGTTCGCATTTTCAGAGCAGGATTGCGAATGGAGCCCAACAGGGACCCCCTATCCCCGCTCTACGTTTGAGGTTTACCGCCCCCCAATGCTGTCCTGCTCTCTGTCCCTTTCCTCTCTCTGTTATTCTGTCCTGTTCCCTGTGTCTGTTTTTTAATTCCTCCCTCTCTGTCCCTCAGCCCAGTGCTTTTTTTTCCCTTCTTCTTCTTTGCTGCCCAGCCGAGGCTTTTCCCCCTGCGTGTCTGTTCTGCTCCCCTGTCTGTTATTTTTGCCTGTCTTTCACTTTATCCTACCTCCCTGTCCCCTTTTTCTCTCTCATTATCACCTTGTCTCGCTCCCTGTCCCTGTCTTTCTCTGACAATTTGTCCTGCTCCTTGTCCTTCTCTCCATTTGCTGTTATTTCCCGTTCTTCTTCTGACCTTTCCTTCCTTCTTTTTCTATCCTACTGCCCCAGTGCCTCTTTTGCCACCGCTGTCCTGCTCCCTGGCCCTTGTTTCCTCTCACTGTTCCTCTGTCCTGCTTCCTGTCCCCGGTTTTTCTCTTTCTCTATCCTGCTGCCTGTCTGGTCTTTTCTTAGTGTACATCCCTGTCCAGCCGGCTCTCCCTTTTTGCCTTTCTCTCCTTCTCTGTCCTGCTTCCCGGCCCGTTCTTGTCTTCCTCTCTCTCTGTCCTCTAGCCCCTTGCTGGTTTGTGTTGGGATTCCAACCCTAACCACCCCCTTCTTCGTCTGACCCTTTCTTTGTTTCTTAGTACCTTTTTTCCTGTTGCCTGTCCTTTTTCTCTCTCTGTCAGTGTGTCCTGCACTGCGTGGGATGGGGGTGGGAGGCTGAAAAACGGTGGGAAGCTGATGGGGGGGGATTCAGGCTGGAAAGAGGTAGGAGGTTGCAGAGGGGTTGGAAGCTGAATGAAGTAGAGGCCAGAAAAATGAGAGGTGGGGGCTGACGAGGGGTGGGAGGCTGGAGGTGTGGCCAAGGAGGGGGGAGTAGAGGCCAGCAGTAAAAGGAGGCCGGGAAGGGGTGGAAGGCTGCAGAGGGGAGGGAGGCCAGAGTCAAGAGTAGAGGTCAGCAAAAAAAGGAGGCCGGGAAGGGGTGGGAGGCTGCAGAGGGGTGGGAGGCAATGGGCGAGAGTAGAGGCCAGGAAGAAAAAGGAGGTAGAGAAGGGGTGGGAGGCTGCAGAGTGGTGGGAGGCCGGGGGCGAGAGTAGAGGCCAGGAAAAAAAGGAGGCCGGGAAGGGGTGGGAGGCTGCAGAGGGGAGGGAGGCAATGGGTGAGAGTAGAGGCCAGGAAGAAAAAAGGTGCCAGGAAGGGGTGGGAGGCTGCAGAGGGGTGGGAGGCCGGGGGCAAGAGTAGAGGCCAGGAAGAAAAAAGAGGCCGGGAAGGGGTGGGAGGCTGCAGAGAGGTGGGAGGCCAGGGGCGACAGTAGAGGCCAGAAAAAAAGGAGGCCGGAAAGGGGTGGGAGGCTGCAGAGGGGTGGGAGGCCGGGGGTAAGAGTAGAGGCCAGGAAAAAAAGGAGGCCGGAAAAGGGGGGGAGGCTGCAGAGGGGTGGGAGGCCAGGGGCGAGAGTAGAGGCCAGAAAAAAAAGGAGGCCGGGAAGGGGTGGGAGGCTGCAGAGGGGAGGGAGGCCGGGGGCAAGAGTAGAGGCCTGGAAGAAAAAAGAGGCCGGGAAGGGGTGGGAGGCTGCAGAGGGGTGGGAGGCCGGGGGCAAGAGTAGAGGCCAGGAAAAAAAGGAGGCCGGGAAGGGGTGGGAGGCTGCAGAGAGGTGGGAGGCCAAGTGCGACAGTAGAGGCCAGAAAAAAAAGGAGGCCGGAAAGGGGTGGGAGGCTGCAGAGGGGTGGGAGGCCAGGGGCGAGAGTAGAGGCCAGGAAAAAAAGGAGGCCGGGAAGGGGTGGGAGGCTGCAGAGGGGTGGGAGGCAATGGGCCAGAGTAGAGGCCAGGAAGAAAAAGAAGGACAGGAAGGGGTGGGAGTCTGCAGAGGGTTGGGAGGCAATGGGCGAGAGTAAAGGTTAGGAAATAAAGGAGGCCGGGAAGGGGTGGGAGGCCGGTGAGATGCGAGTAGGGGCCAGAAAGTCTCTTTTCTTCTCGCTTCTTCCCTGTATTTATCTTTCTTTTCTGCCTTCTTTATTCCTCTAATTCAAGTTCTATCTCGATCCCTGTGTTCTCCTTCCACTCATCATATTCTAGCCTTTTCTCTGTCCTATTCTTGCATATAGTGTGCAGTGGAGGATTCTTGTCTAGGAAGCGACGTCTCGTATGAGCTCTAAGACACCCACATGCATTTTGGTGCTGGGCACCAATGACGCACAGGAGCAGTGCCATGGGCAGATGAGGCTGAGCAACAGCTTTCCAGGCTAGCTCTTTCTGCCTGCCAGCTATCTGCAGACGTTCGCATTTTGGGAGCAGGGCTGCCGGAGGCGCCCGGCACGGACCACCTAAGATACGTTGGAAGTTTGAGGTGGCAAGACAAGCAAGCAGCCCCGGTCTTTGTGCCTCGGTGCGAGCAGTGCCATGGGCAGATGAGGCTGAGCAACAGCTTTCCAGGCTAGCTCTTTCTGCCTGCCAGCTATCTGCAGACGTTCGCATTTTCAGAGCAGGGCTGCCGCAGGCCCCCTGCACGGACCCCCAAAGCTACGTTTGAAGTTTGAGGGGGGCAAGACAAGCAAGCAGCCCCAGTCTCTGTGCCTCTGTGCGAGCAGTGCCATGGGAAGATGAGGCGGAGTAACAGCTTTCCAGGCTAGCTCTTTCCGCCTGCCAGCTATCTGCAGACGTTCGCATTTTCAGAGCAGGGCTGCCGGAGGCCCCCTGCACAGACCCCCAAAGCTACGTTTGAAGTTTGAGGGGGCAAGACAAGCAAGCAGCCCCAGTCTCTGTGCCTCTGTGCGAGCAGTGCCATGGGCAGATGAGGCTGAGCAACAGCTTTCCAGGCTAGCTCTTTCTGCCTGCGAGCTATCTTCAGACGTTCGCATTTTCAGAGCAGGGCTTCCGCAGGCCCCATGCACGGACCCCCAAAACTACGTTTGAAGTTTGAGGGGGCAAGACAAGCAAGCAGCCCCAGTCTCTGTGCCTCTGTGCGAGCAGTACCATGGGCAGATGAGGCTGAGCAACAGCTTTCCAGGCTAGCTCTTTCTGCCTGCCAGCTATCTGCAGACGTTCGCATTTTCAGAGCAGGGCTGCCGCAGGCCCCCTGCACGGACCCCCAAAGCTACGTTTGAAGTTTGAGGGGGCAGGACAAGCAAGCAGCCCCAGTCTCTGTGCCTCTGTGCGAGCAGTGCCATGGGCAGATGAGGCTGAGCAACAGCTTTCCAGGCTAGCTCTTTCTGCCTGCCAGCTATCTGCAGACGTTCGCATTTTGGGAGCAGGGCTGCCGGAGGCCCCCTGCACGGACCCCCAAAGCTACGTTTGAAGTTTGAGGGGGCAAGACAAGCAAGCAGCCCCAGTCTCTGTGCCTCTGTGCGAGCAGTACCATGGGCAGATGAGGCTGAGCAACAGCTTTCCAGGCTAGCTCTTTCTGCCTGCCAGCTATCTGCAGACGTTCGCATTTTGGGAGCAGGGCTGCCGGAGGCCCCCTGCACGGACCCCCAAAGCTACGTTTGAAGTTTGAGGGGGCAAGACAAGCAAGCAGCCCCAGTCTCTGTGCCTCTGTGCGAGCAGTACCATGGGCAGATGAGGCTGAGCAACAGCTTTCCAGGCTAGCTCTTTCTGCCTGCCAGCTATCTGCAGACGTTCGCATTTTCAGAGCAGGGCTGCCGGAGGCCCCCTGCACGGACCCCCAAAGCTACGTTTGAAGTTTGAGGGGGCAGGACAAGCAAGCAGCCCCAGTCTCTGTGCCTCTGTGCGAGCAGTGCCATGGGCAGATTAGGCTGAGCAACAGCTTTCCAGGCTAGCTCTTTCTGCCTGCCAGCTATCTGCAGACGTTCGCATTTTCAGAGCAGGGCTGCCGGAGGCCCCCTGCACGGACCCCCAAAGCTACGTTTGAAGTTTGAGGGGGCCAGACGAGCAAGCAGCCCCAGTCTCTGTGCCTCTGTGCGAGCAGTACCATGGGCAGATGAGGCTGAGCAACAGCTTTCCAGGCTAGCTCTTTTTGCCTGCGAGCTATCTGCAGACGTTCGCATTTTCAGAGCAGGGCTGCCGCAGGCCCCCTGCACGGACCCCCAAAGCTACGTTTGAAGTTTGAGGGGGCAAGACAAGCAAGCAGCCCCAGTCTCTGTGCCTCTGTGCGAGCAGTGCCATGGGCAGATGAGGCTGAGCAACAGCTTTCCAGGCTAGCTCTTTCTACCTGCGAGCTATCTGCAGACGTTCGCATTTTCAGAGCAGGGCTGCCGCAGGCCCCCTGCACGGACCCCCAAAGCTACGTTTGAAGTTTGAGGGGGCAAGACAAGCAAGCAGCCCCAGTCTCTGTGCCTCTGTGCGAGCAGTGCCATGGGCAGATGAGGCTGAGCAACAGCTTTCCAGGCTAGCTCTTTCTGCCTGCCAGCTGTCTGCAGACGTTCGCATTTTCAGAGCAGGGCTGCTGGAGGCCCCCTGCACGGACCCCCAGAGCTACGTTTGAATTTGAGGGGGCAAGACAAGCAAGCAGCCCCAGTCTCTGTGCCTCGGTGCGAGCAGTGCCATGGGCAGATGAGGCTGAGCAACAGCTTTCCAGGCTAGCTCTTTCTGCCTGCCAGCTATCTGCAGACGTTCACATTTTCAGAGCAGGGCTGCCGCAGGCCCCCTGCACGGACCCCCAAAGCTACGTTTGAAGTTTGAGGGGGCAAGACAAGCAAGCAGCCCCAGTCTCTGTGCCTCTGTGCGAGCAGTGCCATGGGAAGATGAGGCGGAGCAACAGCTTTCCAGGCTAGCTCTTTCTGCCTGCCAGCTATCTGCAGACGTTCGCATTTTCAGAGCAGGACTGCGAATGGAGCCCAACAGGGACCCCCTATCCCCGCGCTTCGTTTGAGGTTTCCCGCCCCCCAATGCTGTCCTGCTCTCTGTCCCTTTCTTCTCTCTGTTATTTTTTCCTGTTCCCTGTGTCTGTTTTTTAATTCCTCCCTCTCTGTCCCTCAGCCCAGTGCTTTTTTTTCCCTTCTTCTTCTTTGCTGCCCAGCCGAGGCTTTTCCCCCTGCGTGTCTGTTCTGCTCCCCTGTCTGTTATTTTTGCCTGTCTTTCACTTTATCCTACCTCCCTGTCCCCTTTTTCTCTCTCATTATCACCTTGTCTCGCTCCCTGTCCCTGTCTTTCTCTGACAATTTGTCCTGCTCCTTGTCCTTCTCTCCATTTGCTGTTATTTCCCGTTCTTCTTCTGACCTTTCCTTCCTTCTTTTTCTATCCTACTGCCCCAGTGCCTCTTTTGCCACCGCTGTCCTGCTCCCTGGCCCTTGTTTCCTCTCACTGTTCCTCTGTCCTGCTTCCTGTCCCCAGTTTTTCTCTTTCTCTATCCTGCTGCCTGTCTGGTCTTTTCTTAGTGTACATCCCTGTCCAGCCGGCTCTCCCTTTTTGCCTTTCTCTCCTTCTCTGTCCTGCTTCCCGGCCCGTTCTTGTCTTCCTCTCTCTCTGTCCTCTAGTCCCTTGCTGGTTTGTGTTGGGATTCCAACCCTAACCACCCCCTTCTTCGTCTGACCCTTTCTTTGTTTCTTAGTACCTTTTTTCCTGTTGCCTGTCCTTTTTCTCTCTCTGTCAGTGTGTCCTGCACTGCGTGGGACGGGGGTGGGAGGCTGAAAAACGGTGGGAAGCTGATGGGGGGGGATTCAGGCTGGAAAGAGGTAGGAGGTTGCAGAGGGGTTGGAAGCTGAATGAAGTAGAGGCCAGAAAAATGAGAGGTGGGGGCTGACGAGGGGTGGGAGGCTGGAGGTGTGGCCAAGGAGGGGGGAGTAGAGGCCAGCAGTAAAAGGAGGCCGGGAAGGGGTGGGAGGCTGCAGAGGGGAGGGAGGCCAGAGTCAAGAGTAGAGGTCAGCAAAAAAAGGAGGCCGGGAAGGGGTGGGAGGCTGCAGAGGGGTGGGAGGCAATGGGCGAGAGTAGAGGCCAGGAAGAAAAAGGAGGTAGAGAAGGGGTGGGAGGCTGCAGAGTGGTGGGAGGCCGGGGGCGAGAGTAGAGGCCAGGAAAAAAAGGAGGCCGGGAAGGGGTGGGAGGCTGCAGAGGGGAGGGAGGCAATGGGCGAGAGTAGAGGCCAGGAAGAAAAAAGGTGCCAGGAAGGGGTGGGAGGCTGCAGAGGGGTGGGAGGCCGGGGGCAAGAGTAGAGGCCAGGAAGAAAAAAGAGGCCGGGAAGGGGTGGGAGGCTGCAGAGAGGTGGGAGGCCAGGGGCGAGAGTAGAGGCCAGAAAAAAAAGGAGGCCGGAAAGGGGTGGGAGGCTGCAGAGTGGTGGGAGGCCGGGGGTAAGAGTAGAGGCCAGGAAAAAAAGGAGACCGGGAAGTGGTGGGAGGCTGCAGAGGGGAGGGAGGCTGGGGGCGAGAGTAGAGGCCAGGAAAAATAGGAGGCCGGAAAAGGGTGGGAGGCTGCAGAGGGGTGGGAGGCCAGGGGCGAGAGTAGAGGCCAGAAAAAAAAGGAGGCCGGAAAGGGGTGGGAGGCTGCAGAGGGGTGGGAGGCCGGGGGTAAGAGTAGAGGCCAGGAAAAAAAGGAGGCCGGGAAGGGGTGGGAGGCTGCAGAGGGGAGGGAGGCAATGGGCGAGAGTAGAAGCCAGGAAGAAAAAAGGTGCCAGGAAGGGGTGGGAGGCTGCAGAGGGGTGGGAGGCCAGGGGCGAGAGTAGAGGAAGGGAAAAAAAGGAGGCCGCGAAGGGGTGGGAGGCTGCAGAGGGGTGGGAGGCCGGGGGCAAAAGTAGAGGCCAGAAAAAAAAGGAGGCCGGGAAGGGGTGGGAGTCTGCAGAGAGGTGGGAGGCCAAGGGCGACAGTAGAGGCCAGAAAAAAAAGGAGGCCGGAAAGGGGTGGGAGGCTGCAGAGGGGTGAGAGGCCGGGGGTAAGGGTAGAGGCCAGGAAAAAAAGGAGACCGGGAAGTGGTGGGAGGCTGCAGAGGGGAGGGAGGCTGGGGGCGAGAGTAGAGGCCAGGAAAAATAGGAGGCCGGAAAAGGGTGGGAGGCTGCAGAGGGGTGGGAGGCCAAGGGCGACAGTAGAGGCCAGAAAAAAAAGGAGGCCGGAAAGGGGTGGGAGGCTGCAGAGAGGTGGGAGGCCGGGGGTAAGAGTAGAGGCCAGGAAAAAAAGGAGACCGGGAAGTGGTGGGAGGCTGCAGAGGGGAGGGAGGCTGGGGGCGAGAGTAGAGGCCAGGAAAAAAAGGAGACCGGGAAGTGGTGGGAGGCTGCAGAGGGGAGGGAGGCTGGGGGCGAGAGTAGAGGCCAGGAAAAATAGGAGGCCGGGAAGGGGTGGGAGGCTGCAGAGGGGAGGGAGGCAATGGGCGAGAGTAGAGGCCAGGAAGAAAAAAGGTGCCAGGAAGGGGTGGGAGGCTGCAGATGGGTGGGAGGCCGGGGGCAAGAGTAGAGGCCTGGAAGAAAAAGGAGGCCGGGAAGGGGTGGGAGGCTGCAGAGTGGTGGGAGGCCAGGGGCGAGAGTAGAGGCCGGGAAAAAAAGGAGGCCGCGAAGGGGTGGGAGGCTGCAGAGGGGTGGGAGGCCGGGGGCAAGAGTAGAGGCCAGAAAAAAAAGGAGGCCGGGAAGGGGTGGGAGGCTGCAGAGAGGTGGGAGGCCAAGGGCGACAGTAGAGGCCAGAAAAAAAAGGAGGCCGGAAAGGGGTGGGAGGCTGCAGAGGGGTGGGAGGCCGGGGGTAAGAGTAGAGGCCAGAAAAAAAGGAGGCCGGGAAGGGGTGGGAGTCTGCAGAGGGGTGGGAGGCAATGGGCCAGAGTAGAGGCCAGGAAGAAAAAGAAGGACAGGAAGGGGTGGGAGTCTGCAGAGGGTTGGGAGGCAATGGGCGAGAGTAAAGGTTAGGAAATAAAGGAGGCCGGGAAGGGGTGGGAGGCCGGTGAGATGCGAGTAGGGGCCAGAAAGTCTCTTTTCTTCTCGCTTCTTCCCTGTATTTATCTTTCTTTTCTGCCTTCTTTATTCCTCTAATTCAAGTTCTATCTCGATCCCTGTGTTCTCCTTCCACTCATCATATTCTAGCCTTTTCTCTGTCCTATTCTTGCATATAGTGTGCAGTGGAGGATTCTTGTCTAGGAAGCGACGTCTCGTATAAGCTCTAAGACACCCACATGCATTTTGGTGCTGGGCACCACTGACGCACAGGAGCAGTGCCATGGGCAGATGAGGCTGAGCAACAGCTTTCCAGGCTAGCTCTTTCTGCCTGCCAGCTATCTGCAGACGTTCACATTTTCAGAGCAGGGCTGCCGCAGGCCCCCTGCACGGACCCCCAAAGCTACGTTTGAAGTTTGAGGGGGCAAGACAAGCAAGCAGCCCCAGTCTCTGTGCCTCTGTGCGAGCAGTGCCATGGGAAGATGAGGCGGAGCAACAGCTTTCCAGGCTAGCTCTTTCTGCCTGCCAGCTATCTGCAGACGTTCGCATTTTCAGAGCAGTACTGCGAATGGAGCCCAACAGGGACCCCCTATCCCCGCGCTTCGTTTGAGGTTTCCCGCCCCCCAATGCTGTCCTGCTCTCTGTCCCTTTCTTCTCTCTGTTATTTTTTCCTGTTCCCTGTGTCTGTTTTTTAATTCCTCCCTCTCTGTCCCTCAGCCCAGTGCTTTTTTTTCCCTTCTTCTTCTTTGCTGCCCAGCCGAGGCTTTTCCCCCTGCGTGTCTGTTCTGCTCCCCTGTCTGTTATTTTTGCCTGTCTTTCACTTTATCCTACCTCCCTGTCCCCTTTTTCTCTCTCATTATCACCTTGTCTCGCTCCCTGTCCCTGTCTTTCTCTGACAATTTGTCCTGCTCCTTGTCCTTCTCTCCATTTGCTGTTATTTCCCGTTCTTCTTCTGACCTTTCCTTCCTTCTTTTTCTATCCTACTGCCCCAGTGCCTCTTTTGCCACCGCTGTCCTGCTCCCTGGCCCTTGTTTCCTCTCACTGTTCCTCTGTCCTGCTTCCTGTCCCCAGTTTTTCTCTTTCTCTATCCTGCTGCCTGTCTGGTCTTTTCTTAGTGTACATCCCTGTCCAGCCGGCTCTCCCTTTTTGCCTTTCTCTCCTTCTCTGTCCTGCTTCCCGGCCCGTTCTTGTCTTCCTCTCTCTCTGTCCTCTAGTCCCTTGCTGGTTTGTGTTGGGATTCCAACCCTAACCACCCCCTTCTTCGTCTGACCCTTTCTTTGTTTCTTAGTACCTTTTTTCCTGTTGCCTGTCCTTTTTCTCTCTCTGTCAGTGTGTCCTGCACTGCGTGGGACGGGGGTGGGAGGCTGAAAAACGGTGGGAAGCTGATGGGGGGGGATTCAGGCTGGAAAGAGGTAGGAGGTTGCAGAGGGGTTGGAAGCTGAATGAAGTAGAGGCCAGAAAAATGAGAGGTGGGGGCTGACGAGGGGTGGGAGGCTGGAGGTGTGGCCAAGGAGGGGGGAGTAGAGGCCAGCAGTAAAAGGAGGCCGGGAAGGGGTGGGAGGCTGCAGAGGGGAGGGAGGCCAGAGTCAAGAGTAGAGGTCAGCAAAAAAAGGAGGCCGGGAAGGGGTGGGAGGCTGCAGAGGGGTGGGAGGCAATGGGCGAGAGTAGAGGCCAGGAAGAAAAAGGAGGTAGAGAAGGGGTGGGAGGCTGCAGAGTGGTGGGAGGCCGGGGGCGAGAGTAGAGGCCAGGAAAAAAAGGAGGCCGGGAAGGGGTGGGAGGCTGCAGAGGGGAGGGAGGCAATGGGCGAGAGTAGAGGCCAGGAAGAAAAAAGGTGCCAGGAAGGGGTGGGAGGCTGCAGAGGGGTGGGAGGCCGGGGGCAAGAGTAGAGGCCAGGAAGAAAAAAGAGGCCGGGAAGGGGTGGGAGGCTGCAGAGAGGTGGGAGGCCAGGGGCGAGAGTAGAGGCCAGAAAAAAAAGGAGGCCGGAAAGGGGTGGGAGGCTGCAGAGTGGTGGGAGGCCGGGGGTAAGAGTAGAGGCCAGGAAAAAAAGGAGACCGGGAAGTGGTGGGAGGCTGCAGAGGGGAGGGAGGCTGGGGGCGAGAGTAGAGGCCAGGAAAAATAGGAGGCCGGAAAAGGGTGGGAGGCTGCAGAGGGGTGGGAGGCCAGGGGCGAGAGTAGAGGCCAGAAAAAAAAGGAGGCCGGAAAGGGGTGGGAGGCTGCAGAGGGGTGGGAGGCCGGGGGTAAGAGTAGAGGCCAGGAAAAAAAGGAGGCCGGGAAGGGGTGGGAGGCTGCAGAGGGGAGGGAGGCAATGGGCGAGAGTAGAAGCCAGGAAGAAAAAAGGTGCCAGGAAGGGGTGGGAGGCTGCAGAGGGGTGGGAGGCCAGGGGCGAGAGTAGAGGAAGGGAAAAAAAGGAGGCCGCGAAGGGGTGGGAGGCTGCAGAGGGGTGGGAGGCCGGGGGCAAAAGTAGAGGCCAGAAAAAAAAGGAGGCCGGGAAGGGGTGGGAGTCTGCAGAGAGGTGGGAGGCCAAGGGCGACAGTAGAGGCCAGAAAAAAAAGGAGGCCGGAAAGGGGTGGGAGGCTGCAGAGGGGTGAGAGGCCGGGGGTAAGGGTAGAGGCCAGGAAAAAAAGGAGACCGGGAAGTGGTGGGAGGCTGCAGAGGGGAGGGAGGCTGGGGGCGAGAGTAGAGGCCAGGAAAAATAGGAGGCCGGAAAAGGGTGGGAGGCTGCAGAGGGGTGGGAGGCCAAGGGCGACAGTAGAGGCCAGAAAAAAAAGGAGGCCGGAAAGGGGTGGGAGGCTGCAGAGAGGTGGGAGGCCGGGGGTAAGAGTAGAGGCCAGGAAAAAAAGGAGACCGGGAAGTGGTGGGAGGCTGCAGAGGGGAGGGAGGCTGGGGGCGAGAGTAGAGGCCAGGAAAAAAAGGAGACCGGGAAGTGGTGGGAGGCTGCAGAGGGGAGGGAGGCTGGGGGCGAGAGTAGAGGCCAGGAAAAATAGGAGGCCGGGAAGGGGTGGGAGGCTGCAGAGGGGAGGGAGGCAATGGGCGAGAGTAGAGGCCAGGAAGAAAAAAGGTGCCAGGAAGGGGTGGGAGGCTGCAGATGGGTGGGAGGCCGGGGGCAAGAGTAGAGGCCTGGAAGAAAAAGGAGGCCGGGAAGGGGTGGGAGGCTGCAGAGTGGTGGGAGGCCAGGGGCGAGAGTAGAGGCCGGGAAAAAAAGGAGGCCGCGAAGGGGTGGGAGGCTGCAGAGGGGTGGGAGGCCGGGGGCAAGAGTAGAGGCCAGAAAAAAAAGGAGGCCGGGAAGGGGTGGGAGGCTGCAGAGAGGTGGGAGGCCAAGGGCGACAGTAGAGGCCAGAAAAAAAAGGAGGCCGGAAAGGGGTGGGAGGCTGCAGAGGGGTGGGAGGCCGGGGGTAAGAGTAGAGGCCAGAAAAAAAGGAGGCCGGGAAGGGGTGGGAGTCTGCAGAGGGGTGGGAGGCAATGGGCCAGAGTAGAGGCCAGGAAGAAAAAGAAGGACAGGAAGGGGTGGGAGTCTGCAGAGGGTTGGGAGGCAATGGGCGAGAGTAAAGGTTAGGAAATAAAGGAGGCCGGGAAGGGGTGGGAGGCCGGTGAGATGCGAGTAGGGGCCAGAAAGTCTCTTTTCTTCTCGCTTCTTCCCTGTATTTATCTTTCTTTTCTGCCTTCTTTATTCCTCTAATTCAAGTTCTATCTCGATCCCTGTGTTCTCCTTCCACTCATCATATTCTAGCCTTTTCTCTGTCCTATTCTTGCATATAGTGTGCAGTGGAGGATTCTTGTCTAGGAAGCGACGTCTCGTATAAGCTCTAAGACACCCACATGCATTTTGGTGCTGGGCACCAATGACGCACAGGAGCAGTGCCATGGGCAGATGAGGCTGAGCAACAGCTTTCCAGGCTAGCTCTTTCTGCCTGCCAGCTATCTGCAGACGTTCGCATTTTCAGAGCAGGGCTGCCGGAGGCCCCCTGCACGGACCCCCAAAGCTACGTTTGAAGTTTGAGGGGGCAAGACAAGCAAGCAGCCCCGGTCTCTGTGCCTCTGTGCGAGCAGTGCCATGGGCAGATGAGGCTGAGCAACAGCTTTCCAGGCTAGCTCTTTCTGCCTGCCAGCTATCTGCAGACGTTCGCATTTTCAGAGCAGGGCTGCCGGAGGCCCCCTGCACGGACCCCCAAAGCTACGTTTGAAGTTTGAGGGGGCAAGACAAGCAAGCAGCCCCAGTCTCTGTGCCTCGGTGCGAGCAGTGCCATGGGCAGATGAGGCTGAGCAACAGCTTTCCAGGCTAGCTCTTTCTGCCTGCGAGCTGTCTGCAGACGTTCGCATTTTCAGAGCAGGGCTGCCGGAGGCCCCCTGCACGGACCCCCAAAACTACGTTTGAAGTTTGAGGGGGCAAGACAAGCAAGCAGCCCCAGTCTCTGTGCCTCTGTGCGAGCAGTGCCATGGGCAGATGAGGCTGAGCAACAGCTTTCCAGGCTAGCTCTTTCTGCCTGCCAGCTATCTGCAGACGTTCGCATTTTCAGAGCAGGGCTGCCGCAGGCGCCCAACACGGACCCCCAAAGCTACGTTTGAAGTTTGAGGGGGCAAGACAAGCAAGCAGCCCCAGTCTCTGTGCCTCTGTGCGAGCAGTGCCATGGGCAGATGAGGCTGAGCAACAGCTTTCCAGGCTAGCTCTTTCTGCCTGCCAGCTATCTGCAGACGTTCGCATTTTCAGAGCAGGGCTGCCGGAGGCCCCCTGCACAGACTCCCAAAGCTACGTTTGAAGTTTGAGGGGGCAAGACAAGCAAGCAGCCCCAGTCTCTGTGCCTCTGTGCGAGCAGTGCCATGGGCAGATGAGGCTGAGCAACAGCTTTCCAGGCTAGCTCTTTCTGCCTGCGAGCTGTCTGCAGACGTTCGCATTTTCAGAGCAGGGCTGCCGGAGGCCCCCTGCACGGACCCCCAATACTACGTTTGAAGTTTGAGGGGGCAAGACAAGCAAGCAGCCCCAGTCTCTGTGCCTCTGTGCGAGCAGTGCCATGGGCAGATGAGGCTGAGCAACAGCTTTCCAGGCTAGCTCTTTCTGCCTGCCAGCTATCTGCAGACGTTCGCATTTTCAGAGCAGGGCTTCCGCAGGCGCCCAACAAGGACCACCAAAGCTACGTTTGAAGTTTGAGGTGGCAAGACAAGCAAGCAGCCCCAGTCTCTGTGCCTCTGTGCGAGCAGTGCCATGGGCAGATGAGGCTGAGCAACAGCTTTCCAGGCTAGCTCTTTCTGCCTGCCAGCTATCTGCAGACGTTCGCATTTTCAGAGCAGGGCTGCCGGAGGCCCCCTGCACGGACCCCCAAAGCTACGTTTGAAGTTTGAGGGGGCAAGACAAGCAAGCAGCCCCAGTCTCTGTGCCTCTGTGCGAGCAGTGCCATGGGCAGATGAGGCTGAGCAACAGCTTTCCAGGCTAGCTCTTTCTGCCTGCGACCTATCTGCAGACGTTCGCATTTTCAGAGCAGGGCTGCCGGAGGCCCCCTGCACGGACCCCCAAAGCTACGTTTGAAGTTTGAGGGGGCAAGACAAGCAAGCAGCCCCAGTCTCTGTGCCTCTGTGCGAGCAGTGCCATGGGCAGATGAGGCTGAGCAACAGCTTTCCAGGCTAGCTCTTTCTGCCTGCCAGCTATCTGCAGACGTTCGCATTTTCAGAGCAGGGCTGCCGGAGGCCCCCTGCACGGACCCCCAAAGCTACGTTTGAAGTTTGAGGGGGCAAGACAAGCAAGCAGCCCCAGTCTCTGTGCCTCTGTGCGAGCAGTACCATGGGCAGATGAGGCTGAGCAACAGCTTTCCAGGCTAGCTCTTTCTGCCTGCCAGCTATCTGCAGACGTTCGCATTTTGGGAGCAGGGCTGCCGGAGGCCCCCTGCACGGACCCCCAAAGCTACGTTTGAAGTTTGAGGGGGCAAGACAAGGAAGCAGCCCCAGTCTCTGTGCCTCTGTGCGAGCAGTGCCATGGGCAGATGAGGCTGAGCAACAGCTTTCCAGGCTAGCTCTTTCTGCCTGCCAGCTATCTGCAGACGTTCGAATTTTCAGAGCAGGGCTGCCGGAGGCCCCCTGCACGGACCCCCAAAGCTACGTTTGAAGTTTGAGGGGGCAAGACAAGCAAGCAGCCCCAGTCTCTGTGCCTCTGTGCGAGCAGTACCATGGGCAGATGAGGCTGAGCAACAGCTTTCCAGGCTAGCTCTTTCTGCCTGCCAGCTATCTGCAGACGTTCGCATTTTCAGAGCAGGGCTGCCGGAGGCCCCCTGCACGGACCCCCAAAGCTACGTTTGAAGTTTGAGGGGGCAAGACAAGCAAGCAGCCCCGGTCTCTGTGCCTCTGTGCGAGCAGTGCCATGGGCAGATGAGGCTGAGCAACAGCTTTCCAGGCTAGCTCTTTCTGCCTGCCAGCTATCTGCAGACGTTCGCATTTTCAGAGCAGGGCTGCCGGAGGCCCCCTGCACGGACCCCCAAAGCTACGTTTGAAGTTTGAGGGGGCAAGACAAGCAAGCAGCCCCAGTCTCTGTGCCTCGGTGCGAGCAGTGCCATGGGCAGATGAGGCTGAGCAACAGCTTTCCAGGCTAGCTCTTTCTGCCTGCGAGCTGTCTGCAGACGTTCGCATTTTCAGAGCAGGGCTGCCGGAGGCCCCCTGCACGGACCCCCAAAACTACGTTTGAAGTTTGAGGGGGCAAGACAAGCAAGCAGCCCCAGTCTCTGTGCCTCTGTGCGAGCAGTGCCATGGGCAGATGAGGCTGAGCAACAGCTTTCCAGGCTAGCTCTTTCTGCCTGCCAGCTATCTGCAGACGTTCGCATTTTCAGAGCAGGGCTGCCGCAGGCGCCCAACACGGACCCCCAAAGCTACGTTTGAAGTTTGAGGGGGCAAGACAAGCAAGCAGCCCCAGTCTCTGTGCCTCTGTGCGAGCAGTGCCATGGGCAGATGAGGCTGAGCAACAGCTTTCCAGGCTAGCTCTTTCTGCCTGCCAGCTATCTGCAGACGTTCGCATTTTCAGAGCAGGGCTGCCGGAGGCCCCCTGCACAGACTCCCAAAGCTACGTTTGAAGTTTGAGGGGGCAAGACAAGCAAGCAGCCCCAGTCTCTGTGCCTCTGTGCGAGCAGTGCCATGGGCAGATGAGGCTGAGCAACAGCTTTCCAGGCTAGCTCTTTCTGCCTGCGAGCTGTCTGCAGACGTTCGCATTTTCAGAGCAGGGCTGCCGGAGGCACCCTGCACGGACCCCCAATACTACGTTTGAAGTTTGAGGGGGCAAGACAAGCAAGCAGCCCCAGTCTCTGTGCCTCTGTGCGAGCAGTGCCATGGGCAGATGAGGCTGAGCAACAGCTTTCCAGGCTAGCTCTTTCTGCCTGCCAGCTATCTGCAGACGTTCGCATTTTCAGAGCAGGGCTTCCGCAGGCGCCCAACAAGGACCACCAAAGCTACGTTTGAAGTTTGAGGTGGCAAGACAAGCAAGCAGCCCCAGTCTCTGTGCCTCTGTGCGAGCAGTGCCATGGGCAGATGAGGCTGAGCAACAGCTTTCCAGGCTAGCTCTTTCTGCCTGCCAGCTATCTGCAGACGTTCGCATTTTGGGAGCAGGGCTGCCGGAGGCCCCCTGCACGGACCCCCAAAGCTACGTTTGAAGTTTGAGGGGGCAAGACAAGCAAGCAGCCCCAGTCTCTGTGCCTCGGTGCGAGCAGTGCCATGGGCAGATGAGGCTGAGCAACAGCTTTCCAGGCTAGCTCTTTCTGCCTGCCAGCTATCTGCAGACGTTCGCATTTTCAGAGCAGGGCTGCCGGAGGCCCCCTGCACGGACCCCCAAAGCTACGTTTGAAGTTTGAGGGGGCAAGACAAGCAAGCAGCCCCAGTCTCTGTGCCTCTGTGCGAGCAGTGCCATGGGCAGATGAGGCTGAGCAACAGCTTTCCAGGCTAGCTCTTTCTGCCTGCGACCTATCTGCAGACGTTCGCATTTTCAGAGCAGGGCTGCCGGAGGCCCCCTGCACGGACCCCCAAAGCTACGTTTGAAGTTTGAGGGGGCAAGACAAGCAAGCAGCCCCAGTCTCTGTGCCTCTGTGCGAGCAGTGCCATGGGCAGATGAGGCTGAGCAACAGCTTTCCAGGCTAGCTCTTTCTGCCTGCCAGCTATCTGCAGACGTTCGCATTTTCAGAGCAGGGCTGCCGGAGGCCCCCTGCACGGACCCCCAAAGCTACGTTTGAAGTTTGAGGGGGCAAGACAAGCAAGCAGCCCCAGTCTCTGTGCCTCTGTGCGAGCAGTGCCATGGGCAGATGAGGCTGAGCAACAGCTTTCCAGGCTAGCTCTTTCTGCCTGCCAGCTATCTGCAGACGTTCGCATTTTGGGAGCAGGGCTGCCGGAGGCCCCCTGCACGGACCCCCAAAGCTACGTTTGAAGTTTGAGGGGGCAAGACAAGGAAGCAGCCCCAGTCTCTGTGCCTCTGTGCGAGCAGTGCCATGGGCAGATGAGGCTGAGCAACAGCTTTCCAGGCTAGCTCTTTCTGCCTGCCAGCTATCTGCAGACGTTCGAATTTTCAGAGCAGGGCTGCCGGAGGCCCCCTGCACGGACCCCCAAAGCTACGTTTGAAGTTTGAGGGGGCAAGACAAGCAAGCAGCCCCAGTCTCTGTGCCTCTGTGCGAGCAGTACCATGGGCAGATGAGGCTGAGCAACAGCTTTCCAGGCTAGCTCTTTCTGCCTGCCAGCTATCTGCAGACGTTCGCATTTTCAGAGCAGGGCTGCCGGAGGCCCCCTGCACGGACCCCCAAAGCTACGTTTGAAGTTTGAGGGGGCAAGACAAGCAAGCAGCCCCGGTCTCTGTGCCTCTGTGCGAGCAGTGCCATGGGCAGATGAGGCTGAGCAACAGCTTTCCAGGCTAGCTCTTTCTGCCTGCCAGCTATCTGCAGACGTTCGCATTTTCAGAGCAGGGCTGCCGGAGGCCCCCTGCACGGACCCCCAAAGCTACGTTTGAAGTTTGAGGGGGCAAGACAAGCAAGCAGCCCCAGTCTCTGTGCCTCGGTGCGAGCAGTGCCATGGGCAGATGAGGCTGAGCAACAGCTTTCCAGGCTAGCACTTTCTGCCTGCGAGCTGTCTGCAGACGTTCGCATTTTCAGAGCAGGGCTGCCGGAGGCCCCCTGCACGGACCCCCAAAACTACGTTTGAAGTTTGAGGGGGCAAGACAAGCAAGCAGCCCCAGTCTCTGTGCCTCTGTGCGAGCAGTGCCATGGGCAGATGAGGCTGAGCAACAGCTTTCCAGGCTAGCTCTTTCTGCCTGCCAGCTATCTGCAGACGTTCGCATTTTCAGAGCAGGGCTGCCGCAGGCGCCCAACACGGACCCCCAAAGCTACGTTTGAAGTTTGAGGGGGCAAGACAAGCAAGCAGCCCCAGTCTCTGTGCCTCTGTGCGAGCAGTGCCATGGGCAGATGAGGCTGAGCAACAGCTTTCCAGGCTAGCTCTTTCTGCCTGCCAGCTATCTGCAGACGTTCGCATTTTCAGAGCAGGGCTGCCGGAGGCCCCCTGCACAGACTCCCAAAGCTACGTTTGAAGTTTGAGGGGGCAAGACAAGCAAGCAGCCCCAGTCTCTGTGCCTCTGTGCGAGCAGTGCCATGGGCAGATGAGGCTGAGCAACAGCTTTCCAGGCTAGCTCTTTCTGCCTGCGAGCTGTCTGCAGACGTTCGCATTTTCAGAGCAGGGCTGCCGGAGGCCCCCTGCACGGACCCCCAATACTACGTTTGAAGTTTGAGGGGGCAAGACAAGCAAGCAGCCCCAGTCTCTGTGCCTCTGTGCGAGCAGTGCCATGGGCAGATGAGGCTGAGCAACAGCTTTCCAGGCTAGCTCTTTCTGCCTGCCAGCTATCTGCAGACGTTCGCATTTTCAGAGCAGGGCTTCCGCAGGCGCCCAACAAGGACCACCAAAGCTACGTTTGAAGTTTGAGGTGGCAAGACAAGCAAGCAGCCCCAGTCTCTGTGCCTCTGTGCGAGCAGTGCCATGGGCAGATGAGGCTGAGCAACAGCTTTCCAGGCTAGCTCTTTCTGCCTGCCAGCTATCTGCAGACGTTCGCATTTTGGGAGCAGGGCTGCCGGAGGCCCCCTGCACGGACCCCCAAAGCTACGTTTGAAGTTTGAGGGGGCAAGACAAGCAAGCAGCCCCAGTCTCTGTGCCTCTGTGCGAGCAGTGCCATGGGCAGATGAGGCTGAGCAACAGCTTTCCAGGCTAGCTCTTTCTGCCTGCCAGCTATCTGCAGACGTTCGCATTTTGGGAGCAGGGCTGCCGGAGGCCCCCTGCACGGACCCCCAAAGCTACGTTTGAAGTTTGAGGGGGCAAGACAAGCAAGCAGCCCCAGTCTCTGTGCCTCTGTGCGAGCAGTGCCATGGGCAGATGAGGCTGAGCAACAGCTTTCCAGGCTAGCTCTTTCTGCCTGCCAGCTATCTGCAGACGTTCGCATTTTCAGAGCAGGGCTGCCGGAGGCCCCCTGCACGGACCCCCAAAGCTACGTTTGAAGTTTGAGGGGGCAAGACAAGCAAGCAGCCCCAGTCTCTGTGCCTCTGTGCGAGCAGTGCCATGGGCAGATGAGGCTGAGCAACAGCTTTCCAGGCTAGCTCTTTCTGCCTGCGACCTATCTGCAGACGTTCGCATTTTCAGAGCAGGGCTGCCGGAGGCCCCCTGCACGGACCCCCAAAGCTACGTTTGAAGTTTGAGGGGGCAAGACAAGCAAGCAGCCCCAGTCTCTGTGCCTCTGTGCGAGCAGTGCCATGGGCAGATGAGGCTGAGCAACAGCTTTCCAGGCTAGCTCTTTCTGCCTGCCAGCTATCTGCAGACGTTCGCATTTTCAGAGCAGGGCTGCCGGAGGCCCCCTGCACGGACCCCCAAAGCTACGTTTGAAGTTTGAGGGGGCAAGACAAGCAAGCAGCCCCAGTCTCTGTGCCTCTGTGCGAGCAGTGCCATGGGCAGATGAGGCTGAGCAACAGCTTTCCAGGCTAGCTCTTTCTGCCTGCCAGCTATCTGCAGACGTTCGCATTTTGGGAGCAGGGCTGCCGGAGGCCCCCTGCACGGACCCCCAAAGCTACGTTTGAAGTTTGAGGGGGCAAGACAAGGAAGCAGCCCCAGTCTCTGTGCCTCTGTGCGAGCAGTGCCATGGGCAGATGAGGCTGAGCAACAGCTTTCCAGGCTAGCTCTTTCTGCCTGCCAGCTATCTGCAGACGTTCGAATTTTCAGAGCAGGGCTGCCGGAGGCCCCCTGCACGGACCCCCAAAGCTACGTTTGAAGTTTGAGGGGGCAAGACAAGCAAGCAGCCCCAGTCTCTGTGCCTCTGTGCGAGCAGTACCATGGGCAGATGAGGCTGAGCAACAGCTTTCCAGGCTAGCTCTTTCTGCCTGCCAGCTATCTGCAGACGTTCGCATTTTCAGAGCAGGGCTGCCGGAGGCCCCCTGCACGGACCCCCAAAGCTACGTTTGAAGTTTGAGGGGGCAAGACAAGCAAGCAGCCCCGGTCTCTGTGCCTCTGTGCGAGCAGTGCCATGGGCAGATGAGGCTGAGCAACAGCTTTCCAGGCTAGCTCTTTCTGCCTGCCAGCTATCTGCAGACGTTCGCATTTTCAGAGCAGGGCTGCCGGAGGCCCCCTGCACGGACCCCCAAAGCTACGTTTGAAGTTTGAGGGGGCAAGACAAGCAAGCAGCCCCAGTCTCTGTGCCTCGGTGCGAGCAGTGCCATGGGCAGATGAGGCTGAGCAACAGCTTTCCAGGCTAGCACTTTCTGCCTGCGAGCTGTCTGCAGACGTTCGCATTTTCAGAGCAGGGCTGCCGGAGGCCCCCTGCACGGACCCCCAAAACTACGTTTGAAGTTTGAGGGGGCAAGACAAGCAAGCAGCCCCAGTCTCTGTGCCTCTGTGCGAGCAGTGCCATGGGCAGATGAGGCTGAGCAACAGCTTTCCAGGCTAGCTCTTTCTGCCTGCCAGCTATCTGCAGACGTTCGCATTTTCAGAGCAGGGCTGCCGCAGGCGCCCAACACGGACCCCCAAAGCTACGTTTGAAGTTTGAGGGGGCAAGACAAGCAAGCAGCCCCAGTCTCTGTGCCTCTGTGCGAGCAGTGCCATGGGCAGATGAGGCTGAGCAACAGCTTTCCAGGCTAGCTCTTTCTGCCTGCCAGCTATCTGCAGACGTTCGCATTTTCAGAGCAGGGCTGCCGGAGGCCCCCTGCACAGACTCCCAAAGCTACGTTTGAAGTTTGAGGGGGCAAGACAAGCAAGCAGCCCCAGTCTCTGTGCCTCTGTGCGAGCAGTGCCATGGGCAGATGAGGCTGAGCAACAGCTTTCCAGGCTAGCTCTTTCTGCCTGCGAGCTGTCTGCAGACGTTCGCATTTTCAGAGCAGGGCTGCCGGAGGCCCCCTGCACGGACCCCCAATACTACGTTTGAAGTTTGAGGGGGCAAGACAAGCAAGCAGCCCCAGTCTCTGTGCCTCTGTGCGAGCAGTGCCATGGGCAGATGAGGCTGAGCAACAGCTTTCCAGGCTAGCTCTTTCTGCCTGCCAGCTATCTGCAGACGTTCGCATTTTCAGAGCAGGGCTTCCGCAGGCGCCCAACAAGGACCACCAAAGCTACGTTTGAAGTTTGAGGTGGCAAGACAAGCAAGCAGCCCCAGTCTCTGTGCCTCTGTGCGAGCAGTGCCATGGGCAGATGAGGCTGAGCAACAGCTTTCCAGGCTAGCTCTTTCTGCCTGCCAGCTATCTGCAGACGTTCGCATTTTGGGAGCAGGGCTGCCGGAGGCCCCCTGCACGGACCCCCAAAGCTACGTTTGAAGTTTGAGGGGGCAAGACAAGCAAGCAGCCCCAGTCTCTGTGCCTCTGTGCGAGCAGTGCCATGGGCAGATGAGGCTGAGCAACAGCTTTCCAGGCTAGCTCTTTCTGCCTGCCAGCTATCTGCAGACGTTCGCATTTTCAGAGCAGGGCTGCCGGAGGCCCCCTGCACGGACCCCCAAAGCTACGTTTGAAGTTTGAGGGGGCAAGACAAGCAAGCAGCCCCAGTCTCTGTGCCTCTGTGCGAGCAGTGCCATGGGCAGATGAGGCTGAGCAACAGCTTTCCAGGCTAGCTCTTTCTGCCTGCCAGCTATCTGCAGACGTTCGCATTTTGGGAGCAGGGCTGCCGGAGGCCCCCTGCACGGACCCCCAAAGCTACGTTTGAAGTTTGAGGGGGCAAGACAAGGAAGCAGCCCCAGTCTCTGTGCCTCTGTGCGAGCAGTGCCATGGGCAGATGAGGCTGAGCAACAGCTTTCCAGGCTAGCTCTTTCTGCCTGCCAGCTATCTGCAGACGTTCGAATTTTCAGAGCAGGGCTGCCGGAGGCCCCCTGCACGGACCCCCAAAGCTACGTTTGAAGTTTGAGGGGGCAAGACAAGCAAGCAGCCCCAGTCTCTGTGCCTCTGTGCGAGCAGTACCATGGGCAGATGAGGCTGAGCAACAGCTTTCCAGGCTAGCTCTTTCTGCCTGCCAGCTATCTGCAGACGTTCGCATTTTCAGAGCAGGGCTGCCGGAGGCCCCCTGCACGGACCCCCAAAGCTACGTTTGAAGTTTGAGGGGGCAGGACAAGCAAGCAGCCCCAGTCTCTGTGCCTCTGTGCGAGCAGTGCCATGGGCAGATGAGGCTGAGCAACAGCTTTCCAGGCTAGCTCTTTTTGCCTGCCAGCTATCTGCAGACGTTCGCATTTTCAGAGCAGGGCTGCCGCAGGCCCCCTGCACGGACCCCCAAAGCTACGTTTGAAGTTTGAGGGGGCAAGACAAGCAAGCAGCCCAAGTCTCTGTGCCTCTGTGCGAGCAGTGCCATGGGCAGATGAGGCTGAGCAACAGCTTTCCAGGCTAGCTCTTTCTACCTGCGAGCTATCTGCAGACGTTCGCATTTTCAGAGCAGGGCTGCCGCAGGCCCCCTGCACGGACCCCCAAAGCTACGTTTGAAGTTTGAGGGGGCAAGACAAGCAAGCAGCCCCAGTCTCTGTGCCTCTGTGCGAGCAGTGCCATGGGCAGATGAGGCTGAGCAACAGCTTTCCAGGCTAGCTCTTTCTGCCTGCCAGCTATCTGCAGACGTTCGCATTTTCAGAGCAGGGCTGCCGGAGGCCCCCTGCACGGACCCCCAAAGCTACGTTTGAATTTGAGGGGGCAAGACAAGCAAGCAGTCCCAGTCTCTGTGCCTCTGTGCGAGCAGTGCCATGGGCAGATGAGGCTGAGCAACAGCTTTCCAGGCTAGCTCTTTCTGCCTGCCAGCTATCTGCAGACGTTCGAATTTTCAGAGCAGGGCTTCCGCAGGCGCCCAACACGGACCCCCAAAGCTACGTTTGAAGTTTGAGGGGGCAAGACAAGCAAGCAGCCCCAGTCTCTGTGCCTCTGTGCGAGCAGGGCCATGGGCAGATGAGGCTGAGCAACAGCTTTCCAGGCTAGCTCTTTCTGCCTGCCAGCTATTTGCAGATGTTCGCATTTTCAGAGCAGGGCTGCCGGAGGCCCCCTGCACGGACCCCCAAAACTACGTTTGAAGTTTGAGGGGGCAAGACAAGCAAGCAGCCCCAGTTTCTGTGCCTCTGTGCGAGCAGTGCCATGGGCAGATGAGGCTGAGCAACAGCTTTCCAGGCTAGCTCTTTCTGCCTGCCAGCTATCTGCAGACGTTCACATTTTCAGAGCAGGGCTGCCGCAGGCCCCCTGCACGGACCCCCAAAGCTACGTTTGAAGTTTGAGGGGGCAAGACAAGCAAGCAGCCCCAGTCTCTGTGCCTCTGTGCGAGCAGTGCCATGGGCAGATGAGGCTGAGCAACAGCTTTCCAGGCTAGCTCTTTCTGCCTGCCAGCTATTTGCAGACGTTCGCATTTTCAGAGCAGGGCTGCCGGAGGCCCCCTGCACGGACCCCCAAAACTACGTTTGAAGTTTGAGGGGGCAAGACAAGCAAGCAGCCCCAGTCTCTGTGCCTCGGTGCGAGCAGTGCCATGGGCAGATGAGGCTGAGCAACAGCTTTCCAGGCTAGCTCTTTCTGCCTGTGAGCTATCTGCAGACGTTCGCATTTTCAGAGCAGGGCTGCCGGAGGACCCCTGCACGGACCCCCAAAGCTACGTTTGAAGTTTCAGGGGGCAAGACAAGCAAGCAGCCCCAGTCTCTGTGCCTCTGTGCGAGCAGTGCCATGGGCAGATGAGGCTGAGCAACAGCTTTCCAGGCTAGCTCTTTCTGCCTGCCAGCTATCTGCAGACGTTCGCATTTTCAGAGCAGGGCTGCCGCAGGCCCCCTGCACGGACCCCTAAAGCTACTTTTGAAGTTTGAGGGGGCAAGACAAGCAAGAAGCCCCAGTCTCTGTGCCTCTGTGCGAGCAGTGCCATGGGCAGATGAGGCTGAGCAACAGCTTTCCAGGCTAGCTCTTTCTGCCTGTCAGCTATTTGCAGACGTTCGCATTTTCAGAGCAGGGCTGCCAGAGGCCCCCTTCACGGACCCCCAAAGCTACGTTTGAAGTTTGAGGGGGCAAGACAAGCAAGCAGCCCCAGTCTCTGTGCCTCTGTGCGAGCAGTGCCATGGGCAGATGAGGCTGAGCAACAGCTTTCCAGGCTAGCTCTTTCTGCCTGCCAGCTATCTGCAGACGTTCGCATTTTCAGAGCAGGGCTGCTGGAGGCCCCCTGCACGGACCCCCAAAGCTACGTTTGAATTTGAGGGGGCAAGACAAGCAAGCAGCCCCAGTCTCTGTGCCTCGGTGCGAGCAGTGCCATGGGCAGATGAGGCTGAGCAACAGCTTTCCAGGCTAGCTCTTTCTGCCTGCCAGCTATCTGCAGACGTTCACATTTTCAGAGCAGGGCTGCCGCAGGCCCCCTGCACGGACCCCCAAAGCTACGTTTGAAGTTTGAGGGGGCAAGACAAGCAAGCAGCCCCAGTCTCTGTGCCTCTGTGCGAGCAGTGCCATGAGCAGATGAGGCTGAGCAACAGCTTTCCAGGCTAGCTCTTTCTGCCTGCCAGCTATCTGCAGACGTTCACATTTTCAGAGCAGGGCTGCCGCAGGCCCCCTGCACGGACCCCCAAAGCTACGTTTGAAGTTTGAGGTGGCAAGACAAGCAAGCAGCCCCAGTCTCTGTGCCTCTGTGCGAGCAGTGCCATGGGCAGATGAGGCTGAGCAACAGCTTTCCAGGCTAGCTCTTTCTGCCTGCCAGCTATTTGCAGACGTTCGCATTTTCAGAGCAGGGCTGCCGGAGGCCCCCTGCACGGACCCCCAAAACTACGTTTGAAGTTTGAGGGGGCAAGACAAGCAAGCAGCCCCAGTCTCTGTGCCTCGGTGCGAGCAGTGCCATGGGCAGATGAGGCTGAGCAACAGCTTTCCAGGTTAGCTCTTTCTGCCTGCCAGCTATCTGCAGACGTTCGCATTTTCAGAGCAGGGCTGCCGGAGGCCCCCTGCACGGACCCCCAAAGCTACGTTTGAAGTTTGAGGGGGCAAGACAAGCAAGCAGCCCCAGTCTCTGTGCCTCGGTGCGAGCAATGCCATGGGCAGATGAGGCTGAGCAACAGCTTTCCAGGCTAGCTCTTTCTGCCTGCCAGCTATCTGCAGACGTTCGCATTTTCAGAGCAGGGCTGCCGCAGGCCCCCTGCACGGACCCCCAAAGCTACGTTTGAAGTTTGAGGGGGCAAGACAAGCAAGCAGCCCCAGTCTCTGTGCCTCTGTGCGAGCAGTGCCATGGGCAGATGAGGCTGAGCAACAGCTTTCCAGGCTAGCTCTTTCTGCCTGTCAGCTATTTGCAGACGTTCGCATTTTCAGAGCAGGGCTGCCGGAGGCCCCCTGCACGGACCCCCAAAGCTACGTTTGAAGTTTGAGGGGGCAAGACAAGCAAGCAGCCCCAGTCTCTGTGCCTCTGTGCGAGCAGTGCCATGGGCAGATGAGGCTGAGCAACAGCTTTCCAGGCTAGCTCTTTCTGCCTGCCAGCTATCTGCAGACGTTCGCATTTTCAGAGCAGGGCTGCCGGAGGCCCCCTGCACGGACCCCCAAAGCTACGTTTGAAGTTTGAGGGGGCAAGACAAGCAAGCAGCCCCAGTCTCTGTGCCTCTGTGCGAGCAGTGCCATGGGCAGATGAGGATGAGCAACAGCTTTCCAGGCTAGCTCTTTCTGCCTGCCAGCTATTTGCAGATGTTCGCATTTTCAGAGCAGGGCTGCCGGAGGCCCCCTGCACGGACCCCCAAAGCTACGTTTGAAGTTTGAGGGGGCAAGACAAGCAAGCAGCCCCAGTCTCTGTGCCTCTGTGCGAGCAGTGCCATGGGCAGATGAGGCTGAGCAACAGCTTTCCAGGCTAGCTCTTTCTGCCTGCCAGCTATCTGCAGACGTTCGCATTTTCAGAGCAGGGCTTCTGGAGGACCCCTGCACGGACCCCCAAATCTACGTTTGAAGTTTGAGGGGGCAAGACAAGCAAGCAGCCCCAGTCTCTGTGCCTCTGTGCGAGCAGTGCCATGGGCAGATGAGGCTGAGCAACAGCTTTCCAGGCTAGCTCTTTCTGCCTGCCAGCTATCTGCAGACGTTCGCATTTTCAGAGCAGGGCTGCCGCAGGCCCCCTGCACGGACCCCCAAAGCTACGTTTGAAGTTTGAGGGGGCAAGACAAGCAAGCAGCCCCATTCTCTGTGCCTCTGTGCGAGCAGTGCCATGGGCAGATGAGGCTGAGCAACAGCTTTCCAGGCTAGCTCTTTCTGCCTGCCAGCTATCTGCAGACGTTCGCATTTTCAGAGCAGGGCTGCCGGAGGCCCCCTGCACGGACCCCCAAAGCTACGTTTGAAGTTTGAGGGGGCAAGACAAGCAAGCAGCCCCAGTCTCTGTGCCTCGGTGCGAGCAGTGCCATGGGCAGATGAGGCTGAGCAACAGCTTTCCAGGCTAGCTCTTTCTGCCTGCCAGCTATCTGCAGACGTTCGCGTTTTCAGAGCAGGGCTGCCGGAGGCCCCCTGCACGGACCCCCAAAGCTACGTTTGAAGTTTGAGGGGGCAAGACAAGCAAGCAGCCCCAGTCACTGTGCCTCGGTGCGAGCAGTGCCATGGGCAGATGAGGCTGAGCAACAGCTTTCCAGGCTAGCTCTTTCTGCCTGCCAGCTATCTGCAGACGTTCGCATTTTCAGAGCAGGGCTGCCGGAGGCCCCCTGCACGGACCCCCAAAGCTACTTTTGAAGTTTGAGGGGGCAAGACAAGCAAGCAGCCCCAGTCTCTGTGCCTCTGTGCGAGCAGTGCCATGGGCAGATGAGGCTGAGCAACAGCTTTCCAGGCTAGCTCTTTCTGCCTGCCAGCTATCTGCAGACGTTCGCATTTTCAGAGCAGGGCTGCCGGAGGCCCCCTGCACGGACCCCCAAAGCTACGTTTGAAGTTTGAGGGGGCAAGACAAGCAAGCAGCCCCAGTCTCTGTGCCTCTGTGCGAGCAGTGCCATGGGTAGATGAGGCTGAGCAACAGCTTTCCAGGCTAGCTCTTTCTGCCTGCCAGCTATCTGCAGACGTTCGCATTTTCAGAGCAGGGCTGCCGGAGGCCCCCTGCACGGACCCCCAAAACTACGTTTGAAGTTTGAGGGGGCAAGACAAGCAAGCAGCCCCAGTCTCTGTGCCTCGGTGCGAGCAGTGCCATGGGCAGATGAGGCTGAGCAACAGCTTTCCAGGCTAGCTCTTTCTGCCTGCCAGCTATCTGCAGACGTTCGCATTTTCAGAGCAGGGCTGCCGCAGGCCCCCTGCACGGACCCCCAAAGATACGTTTGAAGTTTGAGGGGGCAAGACAAGCAAGCAGCCCCAGTTTCTGTGCCTCTGTGCGAGCAGTGCCATGGGCAGATGAGGCTGAGCAACAGCTTTCCAGGCTAGCTCTTTCTGCCTGCCAGCTATCTGCAGACGTTCGCATTTTCAGAGCAGGGCTGCCGGAGGCCCCCTGCACGGACCCCCAAAGCTACGTTTGAAGTTTGAGGGGGCAAGACAAGCAAGCAGCCCCAGTCTCTGTGCCTCGGTGCGAGCAGTGCCATGGGCAGATGAGGCTGAGCAACAGCTTTCCAGGCTAGCTCTTTCTGCCTGCCAGCTATCTGCAGACGTTCGCATTTTCAGAGCAGGGCTGCCGCAGGCCCCCTGCACGGACCCCCAAGGCTACGTTTGAAGTTTGAGGGGGCAAGACAAGCAAGCAGCCCCAGTCTCTGTGCCTCTGTGCGAGCAGTGCCATGGGCAGATGAGGCTGAGCAACAGCTTTCCAGGCTAGCTCTTTCTGCCTGCCAGCTATCTGCAGACGTTCGCATTTTCAGAGCAGGGCTGCCGCAGGCCCCCTGCACGGACCCCCAAAGCTACGTTTGAAGTTTGAGGGGGCAAGACAAGCAAGCAGCCCCAGTCTCTGTGCCTCGGTGCGAGCAGTGCCATGGGCAGATGAGGCTGAGCAACAGCTTTCCAGGCTAGCTCTTTCTGCCTGCCAGCTATCTGCAGACGTTCGCATTTTCAGAGCAGGGTTGCCGGAGGCCCCCTGCACGGAACCCCAAAGCTACGTTTGAAGTTTGAGGGGGCAAGACAAGCAAGCAGCCCCAGTCTCTGTGCCTCTGTGCGAGCAGTGCCATGGGCAGATGAGGCTGAGCAACAGCTTTCCAGGCTAGCTCTTTCTGCCTGCCAGCTATCTGCAGACGTTCGCATTTTCAGAGCAGGGCTGCCGGAGGCCCTCTGCACGGACCCCCAAAGCTACGTTTGAAGTTTGAGGGGGCAAGACAAGCAAGCAGCCCCAGTCTCTGTGCCTCTGTGCGAGCAGTGCCATGGGCAGATGAGGCTGAGCAACAGCTTTCCAGGCTAGCTCTTTCTGCCTGCCAGCTATCTGCAGACGTTCGCATTTTCAGAGCAGGGCTGCCGGAGGCCCCCTGCACGGACCCCCAAAGCTACGTTTGAAGTTTGAGGTGGCAAGACAAGCAAGCAGCCCCAGTCTCTGTGCCTCTGTGCGAGCAGTGCCATGGGCAGATGAGGCTGAGCAACAGCTTTCCAGGCTAGGTTTTTCTGCCCGCGAGTTATCTTGCAGACGTTCGCATTTTCAGAGCAGGGTTGCCGGAGGCCCCCTGCACGGAACCCCAAAGCTACGTTTGAAGTTTGAGGGGGCAAGACAAGCAAGCAGCCCCAGTTTCTGTGCCTCTGTGCGAGCAGTGCCATGGGCAGATGAGGCTGAGCAACAGCTTTCCAGGCTAGCTCTTTCTGCCTGCCAGCTATCTGCAGACGTTCGCATTTTCAGAGCAGGGCTGCCGGAGGCCCCCTGCACGGACCCCCAAAGCTACGTTTGAAGTTTGAGGGGGCAAGACAAGCAAGCAGCCCCAGTCTCTGTGCCTCTGTGCGAGCAGTGCCATGGGCAGATGAGGCTGAGCAACAGCTTTCCAGGCTAGCTCTTTCTGCCTGCCAGCTATCTGCAGACGTTCGCATTTTCAGAGCAGGGCTGCCGCAGGCCCCCGGCACGGACCCCCAAAGCTACGTTTGAAGTTTGAGGGGGCAAGACAAGCAAGCAGCCCCAGTCTCTGTGCCTCTGTGCGAGCAGTGCCATGGGCAGATGAGGCTGAGCAACAGCTTTCCAGGCTAGCTCTTTCTGCCTGCCAGCTATCTGCAGACGTTCGCATTTTCAGAGCAGGGCTGCCGCAGGCCCCCTGCACGGACCCCCAAAGCTACGTTTGAAGTTTGAGGGGGCAAGACAAGCAAGCAGCCCCAGTCTCTGTGCCTCTGTGCGAGCAGTGCCATGGGCAGATGAGGCTGAGCAACAGCTTTCCAGGCTAGCTCTTTCTGCCTGCCAGCTATTTGCAGATGTTCGCATTTTCAGAGCAGGGCTGCCGGAGGCCCCCTGCACGGACCCCCAAAGCTACGTTTGAAGTTTGAGGGGGCAAGACAAGCAAGCAGCCCCAGTCTCTGTGCCTCTGTGCGAGCAGTGCCATGGGCAGATGAGGCTGAGCAACAGCTTTCCAGGCTAGCTCTTTCTGCCTGCGAGCTATCTGCAGACGTTCGCATTTTCAGAGCAGGGCTGCCGGAGGCCCCCTGCACGGACCCCCAAAGCTACGTTTGAAGTTTGAGGGGGCAAGACAAGCAAGCAGCCCCAGTCTCTGTGCCTCTGTGCGAGCAGTGCCATGGGCAGATGAGGCTGAGCAACAGCTTTCCAGGCTAGCTCTTTCTGCCTGCCAGCTATCTGCAGACGTTCGCATTTTCAGAGCAGGGCTGCCGGAGGCCCCCTGCACGGACCCCCAAAGTTACGTTTGAAGTTTGAGGGGGCAAGACAAGCAAGCAGCCCCAGTCTCTGTGCCTCTGTGCGAGCAGTGCCATGGGCAGATGAGGCTGAGCAACAGCTTTCCAGGCTAGCTCTTTCTGCCTGCCAGCTATCTGCAGACGTTCGCATTTTCAGAGCAGGGCTTCTGGAGGCCCCCTGCACAGACCCCCAAATCTACGTTTGAAGTTTGAGGTGGCAAGACAAGCAAGCAGCCCCAGTCTCTGTGCCTCTGTGCGAGCAGTGCCATGGGCAGATGAGGCTGAGCAACAGCTTTCCAGGCTAGCTCTTTCTGCCTGCCAGCTATCTGCAGACGTTCGCATTTTCAGAGCAGGGCTGCCAGAGGCCCCCTGCACGGACCCCCAAAGCTACGTTTGAAGTTTGAGGGGGCAAGACAAGCAAGCAGCCCCAGTCTCTGTGCCTCTGTGCGAGCAGTGCCATGGGCAGATGAGGCTGAGCAACAGCTTTCCAGGCTAGCTCTTTCTGCCTGCCAGCTATCTGCAGACGTTCGCGTTTTCAGAGCAGGGCTGCCGGAGGCCCCCTGCACGGACCCCCAAAGCTACGTTTGAAGTTTGAGGGGGCAAGACAAGCAAGCAGCCCCAGTCACTGTGCCTCTGTGCGAGCAGTGCCATGGGCAGATGAGGCTGAGCAACAGCTTTCCAGGCTAGCTCTTTCTGCCTGCGAGCTATCTGCAGACGTTCGCATTTTCAGAGCAGGGCTGCCGGAGGCCCCCTGCACGGACCCCCAAAGCTACGTTTGAAGTTTGAGGGGGCAAGACAAGCAAGCAGCCCCAGTCTCTGTGCCTCTGTGCGAGCAGTGCCATGGGCAGATGAGGCTGAGCAACAGCTTTCCAGGCTAGCTCTTTCTGCCTGCCAGCTATCTGCAGACGTTCGCATTTTCAGAGCAGGGCTGCCGCAGGCCCCCTGCACGGACCCCCAAAGCTACGTTTGAAGTTTGAGGGGGCAAGACAAGCAAGCAGCCCCAGTCTCTGTGCCTCTGTGCGAGCAGTGCCATGGGTAGATGAGGCTGAGCAACAGCTTTCCAGGCTAGCTCTTTCTGCCTGCCAGCTATCTGCAGACGTTCGCATTTTCAGAGCAGGGCTGCCGGAGGCCCCCTGCACGGACCCCCAAAACTACGTTTGAAGTTTGAGGGGGCAAGACAAGCAAGCAGCCCCAGTCTCTGTGCCTCGGTGCGAGCAGTGCCATGGGCAGATGAGGCTGAGCAACAGCTTTCCAGGCTAGCTCTTTCTGCCTGCGAGCTATCTGCAGACGTTCGCATTTTCAGAGCAGGGCTGCCGCAGGCCCCCTGCACGGACCCCCAAAGATACGTTTGAAGTTTGAGGGGGCAAGACAAGCAAGCAGCCCCAGTTTCTGTGCCTCTGTGCGAGCAGTGCCATGGGCAGATGAGGCTGAGCAACAGCTTTCCAGGCTAGCTCTTTCTGCCTGCCAGCTATCTGCAGACGTTCGCATTTTCAGAGCAGGGCTGCCGGAGGCCCCCTGCACGGACCCCCAAAGCTACGTTTGAAGTTTGAGGGGGCAAGACAAGCAAGCAGCCCCAGTCTCTGTGCCTCGGTGCGAGCAGTGCCATGGGCAGATGAGGCTGAGCAACAGCTTTCCAGGCTAGCTCTTTCTGCCTGCCAGCTATCTGCAGACGTTCGCATTTTCAGAGCAGGGCTGCCGCAGGCCCCCTGCACGGACCCCCAAGGCTACGTTTGAAGTTTGAGGGGGCAAGACAAGCAAGCAGCCCCAGTCTCTGTGCCTCTGTGCGAGCAGTGCCATGGGCAGATGAGGCTGAGCAACAGCTTTCCAGGCTAGCTCTTTCTGCCTGCCAGCTATCTGCAGACGTTCGCATTTTCAGAGCAGGGCTGCCGCAGGCCCCCTGCACGGACCCCCAAAGCTACGTTTGAAGTTTGAGGGGGCAAGACAAGCAAGCAGCCCCAGTCTCTGTGCCTCGGTGCGAGCAGTGCCATGGGCAGATGAGGCTGAGCAACAGCTTTCCAGGCTAGCTCTTTCTGCCTGCCAGCTATCTGCAGACGTTCGCATTTTCAGAGCAGGGTTGCCGGAGGCCCCCTGCACGGAACCCCAAAGCTACGTTTGAAGTTTGAGGGGGCAAGACAAGCAAGCAGCCCCAGTCTCTGTGCCTCTGTGCGAGCAGTGCCATGGGCAGATGAGGCTGAGCAACAGCTTTCCAGGCTAGCTCTTTCTGCCTGCCAGCTATCTGCAGACGTTCGCATTTTCAGAGCAGGGCTGCCGGAGGCCCTCTGCACGGACCCCCAAAGCTACGTTTGAAGTTTGAGGGGGCAAGACAAGCAAGCAGCCCCAGTCTCTGTGCCTCTGTGCGAGCAGTGCCATGGGCAGATGAGGCTGAGCAACAGCTTTCCAGGCTAGCTCTTTCTGCCTGCCAGCTATCTGCAGACGTTCGCATTTTCAGAGCAGGGCTGCCGGAGGCCCCCTGCACGGACCCCCAAAGCTACGTTTGAAGTTTGAGGTGGCAAGACAAGCAAGCAGCCCCAGTCTCTGTGCCTCTGTGCGAGCAGTGCCATGGGCAGATGAGGCTGAGCAACAGCTTTCCAGGCTAGGTTTTTCTGCCCGCGAGTTATCTTGCAGACGTTCGCATTTTCAGAGCAGGGTTGCCGGAGGCCCCCTGCACGGAACCCCAAAGCTACGTTTGAAGTTTGAGGGGGCAAGACAAGCAAGCAGCCCCAGTCTCTGTGCCTCTGTGCGAGCAGTGCCATGGGCAGATGAGGCTGAGCAACAGCTTTCCAGGCTAGCTCTTTCTGCCTGCCAGCTATCTGCAGACGTTCGCATTTTCAGAGCAGGGCTGCCGGAGGCCCCCTGCACGGACCCCCAAAGCTACGTTTGAAGTTTGAGGGGGCAAGACAAGCAAGCAGCCCCAGTCTCTGTGCCTCTGTGCGAGCAGTGCCATGGGCAGATGAGGCTGAGCAACAGCTTTCCAGGCTAGCTCTTTCTGCCTGCCAGCTATCTGCAGACGTTCGCATTTTCAGAGCAGGGCTGCCGGAGGCCCCCTGCACGGACCCCCAAAGCTACGTTTGAAGTTTGAGGGGGCAAGACAAGCAAGCAGCCCCAGTCTCTGTGCCTCTGTGCGAGCAGTGCCATGGGCAGATGAGGCTGAGCAACAGCTTTCCAGGCTAGCTCTTTCTGCCTGTCAGCTATCTGCAGACGTTCGCATTTTCAGAGCAGGGCTGCCGGAGGCCCCCGGCACGGACCCCCAAAGCTACGTTTGAAGTTTGAGGGGGCAAGACAAGCAAGCAGCCCCAGTCTCTGTGCCTCTGTGCGAGCAGTGCCATGGGCAGATGAGGCTGAGCAACAGCTTTCCAGGCTAGCTCTTTCTGCCTGCCAGCTATCTGCAGACGTTCGCATTTTCAGAGCAGGGCTGCCGGAGGCCCCCTGCACGGACCCCCAAAGCTACGTTTGAAGTTTGAGGGGGCAAGACAAGCAAGCAGCCCCAGTCTCTGTGCCTCTGTGCGAGCAGTGCCATGGGCAGATGAGGCTGAGCAACAGCTTTCCAGGCTAGCTCTTTCTGCCTGCCAGCTATTTGCAGATGTTCGCATTTTCAGAGCAGGGCTGCCGGAGGCCCCCTGCACGGACCCCCAAAGCTACGTTTGAAGTTTGAGGGGGCAAGACAAGCAAGCAGCCCCAGTCTCTGTGCCTCTGTGCGAGCAGTGCCATGGGCAGATGAGGCTGAGCAACAGCTTTCCAGGCTAGCTCTTTCTGCCTGCCAGCTATCTGCAGACGTTCGCATTTTCAGAGCAGGGCTGCTGGAGGCCCCCTGCACGGACCCCCAAAGCTACGTTTGAAGTTTGAGGGGGCAAGACAAGCAAGCAGCCCCAGTCTCTGTGCCTCTGTGCGAGCAGTGCCATGGGCAGATGAGGCTGAGCAACAGCTTTCCAGGCTAGCTCTTTCTGCCTGCCAGCTATCTGCAGACGTTCGCATTTTCAGAGCAGGGCTGCCGGAGGCCCCCTGCACGGACCCCCAAAGCTACGTTTGAAGTTTGAGGGGGCAAGACAAGCAAGCAGCCCCAGTCTCTGTGCCTCTGTGCGAGCAGTGCCATGGGCAGATGAGGCTGAGCAACAGCTTTCCAGGCTAGCTCTTTCTGCCTGCCAGCTATCTGCAGACGTTCGCATTTTCAGAGCAGGGCTGCCGGAGGCCCCCTGCACGGACCCCCAAAGCTACGTTTGAAGTTTGAGGGGGCAAGACAAGCAAGCAGCCCCAGTCTCTGTGCCTCTGTGCGAGCAGTGCCATGGGCAGATGAGGCTGAGCAACAGCTTTCCAGGCTAGCGCTTTCTGCCTGCCAGCTATCTGCAGACGTTCGCATTTTCAGAGCAGGGCTGCTGGAGGCCCCCTGCACGGACCCCCAAATCTACGTTTGAAGTTTGAGGGGGCAAGACAAGCAAGCAGCCCCAGTCTCTGTGCCTCTGTGCGAGCAGTGCCATGGGCAGATGAGGCTGAGCAACAGCTTTCCAGGCTAGCTCTTTCTGCCTGCCAGCTATCTGCAGACGTTCGCATTTTCAGAGCAGGGCTGCCGGAGGCCCCCTGCACGGACCCCCAAAGCTACGTTTGAAGTTTGAGGGGGCAAGACAAGCAAGCAGCCCCAGTCTCTGTGCCTCTGTGCGAGCAGTGCCATGGGCAGATGAGGCTGAGCAACAGCTTTCCAGGCTAGCTCTTTCTGCCTGCCAGCTATCTGCAGACGTTCGCGTTTTCAGAGCAGGGCTGCCGGAGGCCCCCTGCACGGACCCCCAAAGCTACGTTTGAAGTTTGAGGGGGCAAGACAAGCAAGCAGCCCCAGTCACTGTGCCTCGGTGCGAGCAGTGCCATGGGCAGATGAGGCTGAGCAACAGCTTTCCAGGCTAGCTCTTTCTGCCTGCCAGCTATCTGCAGACGTTCGCATTTTCAGAGCAGGGCTGCCGGAGGCCCCCTGCACGGACCCCCAAAGCTACGTTTGAAGTTTGAGGGGGCAAGACAAGCAAGCAGCCCCAGTCTCTGTGCCTCTGTGCGAGCAGTGCCATGGGCAGATGAGGCTGAGCAACAGCTTTCCAGGCTAGCTCTTTCTGCCTGCCAGCTATCTGCAGACGTTCGCATTTTCAGAGCAGGGCTGCCGGAGGCCCCCTGCACGGACCCCCAAAGCTACCTTTGAAGTTTGAGGGGGCAAGACAAGCAAGCAGCCCCAGTCTCTGTGCCTCTGTGCGAGCAGTGCCATGGGTAGATGAGGCTGAGCAACAGCTTTCCAGGCTAGCTCTTTCTGCCTGCCAGCTATCTGCAGACGTTCGCATTTTCAGAGCAGGGCTGCCGGAGGCCCCCTGCACGGACCCCCAAAACTACGTTTGAAGTTTGAGGGGGCAAGACAAGCAAGCAGCCCCAGTCTCTGTGCCTCGGTGCGAGCAGTGCCATGGGCAGATGAGGCTGAGCAACAGCTTTCCAGGCTAGCTCTTTCTGCCTGCCACCTATCTGCAGACGTTCGCATTTTCAGAGCAGGGCTGCCGCAGGCCCCCTGCACGGACCCCCAAAGATACGTTTGAAGTTTGAGGGGGCAAGACAAGCAAGCAGCCCCAGTTTCTGTGCCTCTGTGCGAGCAGTGCCATGGGCAGATGAGGCTGAGCAACAGCTTTCCAGGCTAGCTCTTTCTGCCTGCCAGCTATCTGCAGACGTTCGCATTTTCAGAGCAGGGCTGCCGGAGGCCCCCTGCACGGACCCCCAAAGCTACGTTTGAAGTTTGAGGGGGCAAGACAAGCAAGCAGCCCCAGTCTCTGTGCCTCGGTGCGAGCAGTGCCATGGGCAGATGAGGCTGAGCAACAGCTTTCCAGGCTAGCTCTTTCTGCCTGCCAGCTACCTGCAGACGTTCGCATTTTCAGAGCAGGGCTGCCGCAGGCCCCCTGCACGGACCCCCAAGGCTACGTTTGAAGTTTGAGGGGGCAAGACAAGCAAGCAGCCCCAGTCTCTGTGCCTCTGTGCGAGCAGTGCCATGGGCAGATGAGGCTGAGCAACAGCTTTCCAGGCTAGCTCTTTCTGCCTGCGAGCTATCTGCAGACGTTCGCATTTTCAGAGCAGGGCTGCCGCAGGCCCCCTGCACGGACCCCCAAAGTTACGTTTGAAGTTTGAGGGGGCAAGACAAGCAAGCAGCCCCAGTCTCTGTGCCTCGGTGCGAGCAGTGCCATGGGCAGATGAGGCTGAGCAACAGCTTTCCAGGCTAGCTCTTTCTGCCTGCCAGCTATCTGCAGACGTTCGCATTTTCAGAGCAGGGTTGCCGGAGGCCCCCTGCACGGAACCCCAAAGCTACGTTTGAAGTTTGAGGGGGCAAGACAAGCAAGCAGCCCCAGTCTCTGTGCCTCTGTGCGAGCAGTGCCATGGGCAGATGAGGCTGAGCAACAGCTTTCCAGGCTAGCTCTTTCTGCCTGCCAGCTATCTGCAGACGTTCGCATTTTCAGAGCAGGGCTGCTGGAGGCCCTCTGCACGGACCCCCAAAGCTACGTTTGAAGTTTGAGGGGGCAAGACAAGCAAGCAGCCCCAGTCTCTGTGCCTCTGTGCGAGCAGTGCCATGGGCAGATGAGGCTGAGCAACAGCTTTCCAGGCTAGCTCTTTCTGCCTGCCAGCTATCTGCAGACGTTCGCATTTTCAGAGCAGGGCTGCCGGAGGCCCCCTGCACGGACCCCCAAAGCTACGTTTGAAGTTTGAGGTGGCAAGACAAGCAAGCAGCCCCAGTCTCTGTGCCTCTGTGCGAGCAGTGCCATGGGCAGATGAGGCTGAGCAACAGCTTTCCAGGCTAGCTTTTTCTGCCCGCGAGTTATCTTGCAGACGTTCGCATTTTCAGAGCAGGGTTGCCGGAGGCCCCCTGCACGGAACCCCAAAGCTACGTTTGAAGTTTGAGGGGGCAAGACAAGCAAGCAGCCCCAGTTTCTGTGCCTCTGTGCGAGCAGTGCCATGGGCAGATGAGGCTGAGCAACAGCTTTCCAGGCTAGCTCTTTCTGCCTGCCAGCTATCTGCAGACGTTCGCATTTTCAGAGCAGGGCTGCCGGAGGCCCCCTGCACGGACCCCCAAAGCTACGTTTGAAGTTTGAGGGGGCAAGACAAGCAAGCAGCCCCAGTCTCTGTGCCTCTGTGCGAGCAGTGCCATGGGCAGATGAGGCTGAGCAACAGCTTTCCAGGCTAGCTATTTCTGCCTGCCAGCTATCTGCAGACGTTCGCATTTTCAGAGCAGGGCTGCCGCAGGCCCCCTGCACGGACCCCCAAAGCTACGTTTGAAGTTTGAGGGGGCAAGACAAGCAAGCAGCCCCAGTCTCTGTGCCTCTGTGCGAGCAGTGCCATGGGCAGATGAGGCTGAGCAACAGCTTTCCAGGCTAGCTCTTTCTGCCTGCCAGCTATCTGCAGACGTTCGCATTTTCAGAGCAGGGCTGCCGGAGGCCCCCTGCACGGACCCCCAAAGCTACGTTTGAAGTTTGAGGGGGCAAGACAAGCAAGCAGCCCCAGTCTCTGTGCCTCTGTGCGAGCAGTGCCATGGGCAGATGAGGCTGAGCAACAGCTTTCCAGGCTAGCTCTTTCTGCCTGCCAGCTATTTGCAGATGTTCGCATTTTCAGAGCAGGGCTGCCGGAGGCCCCCTGCACGGACCCCCAAAGCTACGTTTGAAGTTTGAGGGGGCAAGACAAGCAAGCAGCCCCAGTCTCTGTGCCTCTGTGCGAGCAGTGCCATGGGCAGATGAGGCTGAGCAACAGCTTTCCAGGCTAGCTCTTTCTGCCTGCCAGCTATCTGCAGACGTTCGCATTTTCAGAGCAGGGCTGCTGGAGGCCCCCTGCACGGACCCCCAAAGCTACGTTTGAAGTTTGAGGGGGCAAGACAAGCAAGCAGCCCCAGTCTCTGTGCCTCTGTGCGAGCAGTGCCATGGGCAGATGAGGCTGAGCAACAGCTTTCCAGGCTAGCTCTTTCTGCCTGCCAGCTATCTGCAGACGTTCGCATTTTCAGAGCAGGGCTGCCGGAGGCCCCCTGCACGGACCCCCAAAGCTACGTTTGAAGTTTGAGGGGGCAAGACAAGCAAGCAGCCCCAGTCTCTGTGCCTCTGTGCGAGCAGTGCCATGGGCAGATGAGGCTGAGCAACAGCTTTCCAGGCTAGCTCTTTCTGCCTGCCAGCTATCTGCAGACGTTCGCATTTTCAGAGCAGGGCTGCCGGAGGCCCCCTGCACGGACCCCCAAAGCTACGTTTGAAGTTTGAGGGGGCAAGACAAGCAAGCAGCCCCAGTCTCTGTGCCTCTGTGCGAGCAGTGCCATGGGCAGATGAGGCTGAGCAACAGCTTTCCAGGCTAGCTCTTTCTGCCTGCCAGCTATCTGCAGACGTTCGCATTTTCAGAGCAGGGCTGCCGGAGGCCCCCTGCACGGACCCCCAAAGCTACGTTTGAAGTTTGAGGGGGCAAGACAAGCAAGCAGCCCCAGTCTCTGTGCCTCGGTGCGAGCAGTGCCATGGGCAGATGAGGCTGAGCAACAGCTTTCCAGGCTAGCTCTTTCTGCCTGCCACCTATCTGCAGACGTTCGCATTTTCAGAGCAGGGCTGCTGGAGGCCCTCTGCACGGACCCCCAAAGCTACGTTTGAAGTTTGAGGGGGCAAGACAAGCAAGCAGCCCCAGTCTCTGTGCCTCTGTGCGAGCAGTGCCATGGGCAGATGAGGCTGAGCAACAGCTTTCCAGGCTAGCTCTTTCTGCCTGCCAGCTATCTGCAGACGTTCGCATTTTCAGAGCAGGGCTGCCGGAGGCCCCCTGCACGGACCCCCAAAGCTACGTTTGAAGTTTGAGGTGGCAAGACAAGCAAGCAGCCCCAGTCTCTGTGCCTCTGTGCGAGCAGTGCCATGGGCAGATGAGGCTGAGCAACAGCTTTCCAGGCTAGCTTTTTCTGCCCGCGAGTTATCTTGCAGACGTTCGCATTTTCAGAGCAGGGTTGCCGGAGGCCCCCTGCACGGAACCCCAAAGCTACGTTTGAAGTTTGAGGGGGCAAGACAAGCAAGCAGCCCCAGTTTCTGTGCCTCTGTGCGAGCAGTGCCATGGGCAGATGAGGCTGAGCAACAGCTTTCCAGGCTAGCTCTTTCTGCCTGCGAGCTATCTGCAGACGTTCGCATTTTCAGATCAGGGCTGCCGGAGGCCCCCTGCACGGACCCCCAAAGCTACGTTTGAAGTTTGAGGGGGCAAGACAAGCAAGCAGCCCCAGTCTCTGTGCCTCTGTGCGAGCAGTGCCATGGGCAGATGAGGCTGAGCAACAGCTTTCCAGGCTAGCTCTTTCTGCCTGCCAGCTATCTGCAGACGTTCGCATTTTCAGAGCAGGGCTGCCGCAGGCCCCCTGCACGGACCCCCAAAGCTACGTTTGAAGTTTGAGGGGGCAAGACAAGCAAGCAGCCCCAGTCTCTGTGCCTCTGTGCGAGCAGTGCCATGGGCAGATGAGGCTGAGCAACAGCTTTCCAGGCTAGCTCTTTCTGCCTGCCAGCTATCTGCAGACGTTCGCATTTTCAGAGCAGGGCTGCCGGAGGCCCCCTGCACGGACCCCCAAAGCTACGTTTGAAGTTTGAGGGGGCAAGACAAGCAAGCAGCCCCAGTCTCTGTGCCTCTGTGCGAGCAGTGCCATGGGCAGATGAGGCTGAGCAACAGCTTTCCAGGCTAGCTCTTTCTGCCTGCCAGCTATTTGCAGATGTTCGCATTTTCAGAGCAGGGCTGCCGGAGGCCCCCTGCACGGACCCCCAAAGCTACGTTTGAAGTTTGAGGGGGCAAGACAAGCAAGCAGCCCCAGTCTCTGTGCCTCTGTGCGAGCAGTGCCATGGGCAGATGAGGCTGAGCAACAGCTTTCCAGGCTAGCTCTTTCTGCCTGCCAGCTATCTGCAGACGTTCGCATTTTCAGAGCAGGGCTGCTGGAGGCCCCCTGCACGGACCCCCAAAGCTACGTTTGAAGTTTGAGGGGGCAAGACAAGCAAGCAGCCCCAGTCTCTGTGCCTCTGTGCGAGCAGTGCCATGGGCAGATGAGGCTGAGCAACAGCTTTCCAGGCTAGCTCTTTCTGCCTGCCAGCTATCTGCAGACGTTCGCATTTTCAGAGCAGGGCTGCCGGAGGCCCCCTGCACGGACACCCAAAGCTACGTTTGAAGTTTGAGGGGGCAAGACAAGCAAGCAGCCCCAGTCTCTGTGCCTCGGTGCGAGCAGTGCCATGGGCAGATGAGGCTGAGCAACAGCTTTCCAGGCTAGCTCTTTCTGCCTGCCAGCTATCTGCAGACGTTCGCATTTTCAGAGCAGGGCTGCCGGAGGCCCCCTGCACGGACCCCCAAAGCTACGTTTGAAGTTTGAGGGGGCAAGACAAGCAAGCAGCCCCAGTCTCTGTGCCTCTGTGCGAGCAGTGCCATGGGCAGATGAGGCTGAGCAACAGCTTTCCAGGCTAGCTCTTTCTGCCTGCGAGCTATCTGCAGACGTTCGCATTTTCAGATCAGGGCTGCCGGAGGCCCCCTGCACGGACCCCCAAAGCTACGTTTGAAGTTTGAGGGGGCAAGACAAGCAAGCAGCCCCAGTCTCTGTGCCTCGGTGCGAGCAGTGCCATGGGCAGATGAGGCTGAGCAACAGCTTTCCAGGCTAGCTCTTTCTGCCTGCCACCTATCTGCAGACGTTCGCATTTTCAGAGCAGGGCTGCCGGAGGCCCCCGGCACGGACCCCCAAAGTTACGTTTGAAGTTTGAGGGGGCAAGACCAGCAAGCAGCCCCAGTCTCTGTGCCTCTGTGCGAGCAGTGCCATGGGTAGATGAGGCTGACCAACAGCTTTCCAGGCTAGCTCTTTCTGCCTGCCAGCTATCTGCAGACGTTCGCATTTTCAGAGCAGGGCTGCCGGAGGCCCCCTGCACGGACCCCCAAAACTACGTTTGAAGTTTGAGGGGGCAAGACAAGCAAGCAGCCCCAGTCTCTGTGCCTCGGTGCGAGCAGTGCCATGGGCAGATGAGGCTGAGCAACAGCTTTCCAGGCTAGCTCTTTCTGCCTGCCAGCTATCTGCAGACGTTCGCATTTTCAGAGCAGGGCTGCCGCAGGCCCCCTGCACGGACCCCCAAAGATACGTTTGAAGTTTGAGGGGGCAAGACAAGCAAGCAGCCCCAGTCTCTGTGCCTCGGTGCGAGCAGTGCCATGGGCAGATGAGGCTGAGCAACAGCTTTCCAGGCTAGCTCTTTCTGCCTGCCAGCTATCTGCAGACGTTCGCATTTTCAGAGCAGGGCTGCCGGAGGCCCCCTGCACGGAACCCCAAAGCTACGTTTGAAGTTTGAGGGGGCAAGACAAGCAAGCAGCCCCAGTCTCTGTGCCTCGGTGCGAGCAGTGCCATGGGCAGATGAGGCTGAGCAACAGCTTTCCAGGCTAGCTCTTTCTGCCTGCCAGCTACCTGCAGACGTTCGCATTTTCAGAGCAGGGCTGCCGCAGGCCCCCTGCACGGACCCCCAAAGCTACGTTTGAAGTTTGAGGGGGCAAGACAAGCAAGCAGCCCCAGTCTCTGTGCCTCTGTGCGAGCAGTGCCATGGGCAGATGAGGCTGAGCAACAGCTTTCCAGGCTAGCTCTTTCTGCCTGCCAGCTATCTGCAGACGTTCGCATTTTCAGAGCAGGGCTGCCGGAGGCCCCCTGCACGGACCCCCAAAGCTACGTTTGAAGTTTGAGGTGGCAAGACAAGCAAGCAGCCCCAGTCTCTGTGCCTCTGTGCGAGCAGTGCCATGGGCAGATGAGGCTGAGCAACAGCTTTCCAGGCTAGCTCTTTCTGCCTGCGAGCTATCTGCAGACGTTCGCATTTTCAGAGCAGGGCTGCCGGAGGCCCCCTGCACGGACCCCCAAAGCTACGTTTGAAGTTTGAGGGGGCAAGACAAGCAAGCAGCCCCAGTCTCTGTGCCTCGGTGCGAGCAGTGCCATGGGCAGATGAGGCTGAGCAACAGCTTTCCAGGCTAGCTCTTTCTGCCTGCCAGCTATCTGCAGACGTTCGCATTTTCAGAGCAGGGCTGCCGGAGGCCCCCTGCACGGAACCCCAAAGCTACGTTTGAAGTTTGAGGGGGCAAGACAAGCAAGCAGCCCCAGTCTCTGTGCCTCTGTGCGAGCAGTGCCATGGGCAGATGAGGCTGAGCAACAGCTTTCCAGGCTAGCTCTTTCTGCCTGCCAGCTATCTGCAGACGTTCGCATTTTCAGAGCAGGGCTGCCGGAGGCCCCCTGCACGGACCCCCAAAGCTACGTTTGAAGTTTGAGGGGGCAAGACAAGCAAGCAGCCCCAGTCTCTGTGCCTCTGTGCGAGCAGTGCCATGGGCAGATGAGGCTGAGCAACAGCTTTCCAGGCTAGCTTTTTCTGCCCGCGAGTTATCTTGCAGACGTTCGCATTTTCAGAGCAGGGCTGCCGGAGGCCCCCTGCACGGACCCCCAAAGCTACGTTTGAAGTTTGAGGGGGCAAGACAAGCAAGCAGCCCCAGTCTCTGTGCCTCTGTGCGAGCAGTGCCATGGGCAGATGAGGCTGAGCAACAGCTTTCCAGGCTAGCTCTTTCTGCCTGCCAGCTATCTGCAGACGTTCGCATTTTCAGAGCAGGGCTGCCGGAGGCCCCCTGCACGGACCCCCAAAGCTACGTTTGAAGTTTGAGGGGGCAAGACAAGCAAGCAGCCCCAGTCTCTGTGCCTCTGTGCGAGCAGTGCCATGGGCAGATGAGGCTGAGCAACAGCTTTCCAGGCTAGCTCTTTCTGCCTGCCAGCTATCTGCAGACTTTTGCATTTTCAGAGCAGGGCTGCCGGAGGAGCCCGGCACGGACCACCTAAGCTACGTTTGAAGTTTGAGGGGGCAAGACAAGCAAGCAGCCCCAGTCTCTGTGCCTCTGTGTGAGCAGTGCCATGGGCAGATGAGGCTGAGCAACAGCTTTCCAGGCTAGGTCTTTCTGCCTGCCACCTATCTGCAGACGTTCGCATTTTCAGAGCAGGGCTGCCGGAGGCCCCCTGCACGGACCCCCAAAGCTACGTTTGAAGTTTGAGGGGGCAAGACAAGCAAGCAGCCCCAGTCTCTGTGCCTCTGTGCGAGCACTGCCATGGGCAGATGAGGCTGAGCAACAGCTTTCCAGGCTAGCTCTTTCTGCCTGCAAGATATCTGCAGACGTTCGCATTTTGGGAGCAAGGCTGCCGGATAAGCCCGGCACGGACCACCTAAGCTACGTTTGAAGTTTGAGGGGGCAAGACAAGCAAGCAGCCCCAGTCTCTGTGCCTCTGTGCGAGCAGTGCCATGGGCAGATGAGGCTGAGCAACAGCTTTCCAGGCTAGCTCTTTCTGCCTGCCAGCTATCTGCAGACATTCGCATTTTCAGAGTAGGGCTGCCGGAGGCCCCCTGCACAGACCCCCAAAGCTACGTTTGAAGTTTGAGGGGGCAAGACAAGCAAGCAGCCCCAGTCTCTGTGCCTCTGTGCGAGCAGTGCCATGGGCAGATGAGGCTGAGCAACAGCTTTCCAGGCTAGCTCTTTCTGCCTGCCAGCTATCTGCAGACGTTCGCATTTTCAGAGCAGGGCTGCCGGAGGCCCCCTGCACGGACCCCCAAAGCTACGTTTGAAGTTTGAGGGGGCAAGACAAGCAAGCAGCCCCAGTCTCTGTGCCTCTGTGCGAGCAGGGCCATGGGCAGATGAGGCTGAGCAACAGCTTTCCAGGCTAGCTCTTTCTGCCTGCCAGCTATCTGCAGACGTTCGCATTTTCAGAGCAGGGCTGCCGGAGGCCCCCTGCACGGACCCCCAAAGCTACGTTTGAAGTTTGAGGTGGCAAGACAAGCAAGCAGCCCCAGTCTCTGTGCCTCTGTGCGAGCAGTGCCATGGGCAGATGAGGCTGAGCAACAGCTTTCCAGGCTAGCTCTTTCTGCCTGCCAGCTATCTGCAGACGTTCGCATTTTCAGAGCAGGGCTGCCGGAGGCCCCCTGCACGGACCACCAAAGATACGTTTGAAGTTTGAGGGGGCAAGACAAGCAAGCAGCCCCAGTCTCTGTGCCTCTGTGCGAGCAGTGCCATGGGCAGATGAGGCTGAGCAACAGCTTTCCAGGCTAGCTCTTTCTGCCTGCGAGCTATCTGCAGACGTTCGCATTTTCAGAGCAGGGCTGCCGGGTAAGCCCGGCACGGACCACCTAAGCTACGTTTGAAGTTTGAGGGGGCAAGACAAGCAAGCAGCCCCAGTCTCTGTGCCTCTGTGCGAGCAGTGCCATGGGCAGATGAGGCTGAGCAACAGCTTTCCAGGCTAGCTCTTTCTGCCTGCCAGCTATCTGCAGACGTTCGCGTTTTCAGAGCAGGGCTGCCGGAGGCCCCCTGCACGGACCCCCAAAGCTACGTTAGAAGTTTGAGGGGGCAAGACAAGCAAGCAGCCCCAGTCTCTGTGCCTCTGTGCGAGCAGTGCCATGGGCAGATGAGGCTGAGCAACAGCTTTCCAGGCTAGCTCTTTCTGCCTGCGAGCTATCTGCAGACGTTCGCATTTTCAGAGCAGGGCTGCCGGAGGCCCCCTGCACGGAACCCCAAAGCTACGTTTGAAGTTTGAGGGGGCAAGACAAGCAAGCAGCCCCAGTCTCTGTGCCTCGGTGCGAGCAGTGCCATGGGCAGATGAGGCTGAGCAACAGCTTTCCAGGCTAGCTCTTTCTGCCTGCCACCTATCTGCAGACGTTCGCATTTTCAGAGCAGGGCTGCCGGAGGCCCCCTGCACGGACCCCCAAAGTTACGTTTGAAGTTTGAGGGGGCAAGACAAGCAAGCAGCCCCAGTCTCTGTGCCTCTGTGCGAGCAGTGCCATGGGTAGATGAGGCTGAGCAACAGCTTTCCAGGCTAGCTCTTTCTGCCTGCGAGCTATCTGCAGACGTTCGCATTTTGGGAGCAGGGCTGCCGGAGGCCCCCTGCACGGACCCCCAAAGCTACGTTTGAAGTTTGAGGGGGCAAGACAAGCAAGCAGCCCCAGTCTCTGTGCCTCGGTGCGAGCAGTGCCATGGGCAGATGAGGCTGAGCAACAGCTTTCCAGGCTAGCTCTTTCTGCCTGCCAGCTATCTGCAGACGTTCGCATTTTCAGAGCAGGGCTGCCGGAGGCCCCCTGCACGGACCCCCAAAGATACGTTTGAAGTTTGAGGGGGCAAGACAAGCAAGCAGCCCCAGTCTCTGTGCCTCGGTGCGAGCAGTGCCATGGGCAGATGAGGCTGAGCAACAGCTTTCCAGGCTAGCTCTTTCTGCCTGCCAGCTATCTGCAGACGTTCGCATTTTCAGAGCAGGGCTGCCGGAGGCCCCCTGCACGGAACCCCAAAGCTACGTTTGAAGTTTGAGGGGGCAAGACAAGCAAGCAGCCCCAGTCTCTGTGCCTCTGTGCGAGCAGTGCCATGGGCAGATGAGGCTGAGCAACAGCTTTCCAGGCTAGCTCTTTCTGCCTGCCAGCTATCTGCAGACGTTCGCATTTTCAGAGCAGGGCTGCCGCAGGTCCCCTGCACGGACCCCCAAAGCTACGTTTGAAGTTTGAGGGGGCAAGACAAGCAAGCAGCCCCAGTCTCTGTGCCTCGGTGCGAGCAGTGCCATGGGCAGATGAGGCTGAGCAACAGCTTTCCAGGCTAGCTCTTTCTGCCTGCCAGCTATCTACAGACGTTCGCATTTTCAGAGCAGGGCTGCCGGAGGCCCCCTGCACGGACCCCCAAAGCTACGTTTGCAGTTTGAGGTGGCAAGACAAGCAAGCAGCCCCAGTCTCTGGGCCTCTGTGCGAGCAGTGCCATGGGCAGATGAGGCTGAGCAACAGCTTTCCAGGCTAGCTCTTTCTGCCTGCCAGCTATCTGCAGACGTTCGCATTTTCAGAGCAGGGTTGCCGGAGGCCCCCTGCACGGAACCCCAAAGCTACGTTTGAAGTTTGAGGGGGCAAGACAAGCAAGCAGCCCCAGTCTCTGTGCCTCTGTGCGAGCAGTGCCATGGGCAGATGAGGCTGAGCAACAGCTTTCCAGGCTAGCTCTTTCTGCCTGCCAGCTATCTGCAGACGTTCGCATTTTCAGAGCAGGGCTGCCGGAGGCCCTCTGCACGGACCCCCAAAGCTACGTTTGAAGTTTGAGGGGGCAAGACAAGCAAGCAGCCCCAGTCTCTGTGCCTCTGTGCGAGCAGTGCCATGGGCAGATGAGGCTGAGCAACAGCTTTCCAGGCTAGCTCTTTCTGCCTGCCAGCTATCTGCAGACGTTCGCATTTTCAGAGCAGGGCTGCCGGAGGAGCCCGGCACGGACCCCCAAAGCTACGTTTGAAGTTTGAGGTGGCAAGACAAGCAAGCAGCCCCAGTCTCTGTGCCTCTGTGCGAGCAGTGCCATGGGCAGATGAGGCTGAGCAACAGCTTTCCAGGCTAGCTTTTTCTGCCCGCGAGTTATCTTGCAGACGTTCGCATTTTCAGAGCAGGGCTGCCGGAGGCCCCCTGCACGGACCCCCAAAGCTACGTTTGAAGTTTGAGGGGGCAAGACAAGCAAGCAGCCCCAGTCTCTGTGCCTCGGTGCGAGCAGTGCCATGGGCAGATGAGGCTGAGCAACAGCTTTCCAGGCTAGCTCTTTCTGCCTGCCAGCTATCTGCAGACGTTCGCATTTTCAGAGCAGGGCTGCCGGAGGCCCCCTGCACGGACCCCCAAAGATACGTTTGAAGTTTGAGGGGGCAAGACAAGCAAGCAGCCCCAGTCTCTGTGCCTCTGTGCGAGCAGTGCCATGGGCAGATGAGGCTGAGCAACAGCTTTCCAGGCTAGCTCTTTCTGCCTGCCAGCTATCTGCAGACTTTTGCATTTTCAGAGCAGGGCTGCCGGAGGAGCCCGGCACGGGCCACCTAAGCTACGTTTGAAGTTTGAGGGGGCAAGACAAGCAAGCAGCCCCAGTCTCTGTGCCTCTGTGTGAGCAGTGCCATGGGCAGATGAGGCTGAGCAACAGCTTTCCAGGCTAGCTCTTTCTGCCTGCCACCTATCTGCAGACGTTCGCATTTTCAGAGCAGGGCTGCCGGAGGCCCCCTGCACGGACCCCCAAAGCTACGTTTGAAGTTTGAGGTGGCAAGACAAGCAAGCAGCCCCAGTCTCTGTGCCTCTGTGCGAGCACTGCCATGGGCAGATGAGGCTGAGCAACAGCTTTCCAGGCTAGCACTTTCTGCCTGCAAGATATCTGCAGACGTTCGCATTTTGGGAGCAGGGCTGCCGAATAAGCCCGGCACGGACCACCTAAGCTACGTTTGAAGTTTGAGGGGGCAAGACAAGCAAGCAGCCCCAGTCTCTGTGCCTCGGTGCGAGCAGTGCCATGGGCAGATGAGGCTGAGCAACAGCTTTCCAGGCTAGCTCTTTCTGCCTGCCAGCTATCTGCAGACGTTCGCATTTTCAGAGCAGGGCTGCCGGAGGCCCCCTGCACGGACCCCCAAAGCTACGTTTGAAGTTTGAGGGGGCAAGACAAGCAAGCAGCCCCAGTCTCTGTGCCTCTGTGCGAGCAGTGCCATGGGCAGATGAGGCTGAGCAACAGCTTTCCAGGCTAGCTCTTTCTGTCTGCCAGCTATCTGCAGACTTTTGCATTTTCAGAGCAGGGCTGCCGGAGGAGCCCGGCACGGACCCCCAAAGCTACGTTTGAAGTTTGAGGGGGCAAGACAAGCAAGCAGCCCCCGTCTCTGTGCCTCTGTGTGAGCAGTGCCATGGGCAGATGAGGCTGAGCAACAGCTTTCCAGGCTAGCTCTTTCTGCCTGCCACCTATCTGCAGACGTTCGCATTTTCAGAGCAGGGCTGCCGGAGGCCCCCTGCACGGAGCCCCAAAGCTACGTTTGAAGTTTGAGGTGGCAAGACAAGCAAGCAGCCCCAGTCTCTGTGCCTCTGTGCGAGCACTGCCATGGGCAGATGAGGCTGAGCAACAGCTTTCCAGGCTAGCTCTTTCTGCCTGCAAGATATCTGCAGACCTTCGCATTTTGGGAGCAGGGCTGCCGGAGGAGCCCGGCACGGACCACCTAAGCTACGTTTGAAGTTTGAGGGGGCAAGACAAGCAAGCAGCCCCAGTCTCTGTGCCTCTGTGCGAGCAGTGCCATGGGCAGATGAGGCTGAGCAACAGCTTTCCAGGCTAGCTCTTTCTGCCTGCCAGCTATCTGCAGACGTTCGCATTTTCAGAGTAGGGCTGCCGGAGGCCCCCTGCACAGACCCCCAAAGCTACGTTTGAAGTTTGAGGGGGCAAGACAAGCAAGCAGCCCCAGTCTCTGTGCCTCTGTGCGAGCAGTGCCATGGGCAGATGAGGCTGAGCAACAGCTTTCCAGGCTAGCTCTTTCTGCCTGCAAGCTATCTGCAGACGTTCGCATTTTCAGAGCAGGGCTGCCGGAGGAGCCCGGCACGGACCCCCAAAGCTACGTTTGAAGTTTGAGGGGGCAAGACAAGCAAGCAGCCCCAGTCTCTGTGCCTCTGTGCGAGCAGTGCCATGGGCAGATGAGGCTGAGCAACAGCTTTCCAGGCTAGCTTTTTCTGCCCGCGAGTTATCTTGCAGACGTTCGCATTTTCAGAGCAGGGCTGCCGGAGGCCCCCTGCACGGACCCCCAAAGCTACGTTTGAAGTTTGAGGGGGCAAGACAAGCAAGCAGCCCCAGTCTCTGTGCCTCTGTGCGAGCAGTGCCATGGGCAGATGAGGCTGAGCAACAGCTTTCCAGGCTAGCTCTTTCTGCCTGCAAGATATCTGCAGACGTTCGCATTTTGGGAGCAAGGCTGCCGGATAAGCCCGGCACGGACCACCTAAGCTACGTTTGAAGTTTGAGGGGGCAAGACAAGCAAGCAGCCCCAGTCTCTGTGCCTCTGTGCGAGCAGTGCCATGGGCACATGAGGCTGAGCAACAGCTTTCCAGGCTAGCTCTTTCTGCCTGCCAGCTATCTGCAGACGTTCGCATTTTCAGAGTAGTGCTGCCGGAGGCCCCCTGCACAGACCCCCAAAGCTACGTTTGAAGTTTGAGGTGGCAAGACAAGCAAGCAGCCCCAGTCTCTGTGCCTCTGTGTGAGCAGTGCCATGGGCAGATGAGGCTGAGCAACAGCTTTCCAGGCTAGCTCTTTCTGCCTGCCAGCTATCTGCAGACGTTCGCATTTTCAGAGCAGGGCTGCCGGAGGCCCCCTGCACGGACCCCCAAAGCTACGTTTGAAGTTTGAGGGGGCAAGACAAGCAAGCAGCCCCAGTCTCTGTGCCTCGGTGCGAGCAGTGCCATGGGCAGATGAGGCTGAGCAACAGCTTTCCAGGCTAGCTCTTTCTGCCTGCAAGATATCTGCAGACGTTCGCATTTTGGGAGCAAGGCTGCCGGGTAAGCCCGGCACAGACCACCTAAGCTACGTTTGAAGTTTGAGGGGGCAAGACAAGCAAGCAGCCCCAGTCTCTGTGCCTCTGTGCGAGCAGTGCCATGGGCAGATGAGGCTGAGCAACAGCTTTCCAGGCTAGCTCTTTCTGCCTGCCAGCTATCTGCAGACGTTCGCGTTTTCAGAGCAGGGCTGCCGGAGGCCCCCTGCACGGACCCCCAAAGCTACGTTTGAAGTTTGAGGGGGCAAGACAAGCAAGCAGCCCCAGTCTCTGTGCCTCTGTGCGAGCAGTGCCATGGGCAGATGAGGCTGAGCAACAGCTTTCCAGGCTAGCTCTTTTTCCTGCCAGCTATCTGCACACGTTTGCGTTTTCAGAGCAGGGCTGCCGGAGGCCCCCTGCACGGACCCCCAAAGCTACGCTTGAAGTTTGAGGGGGCAAGACAAGCAAGCAGCCCCAGTCTCTGTGCCTCTGTGAGAGCAGTGCCATGGGCAGATGAGGCTGAGCAACAGCTTTCCAGGCTAGCTCTTTCTGCCTGCCAGCTATCTGCAGACGTTCGCATTTTCAGAGCAGGGCTGCCGGAGGCCCCCTGCACGGACCCCCAAAGCTACGTTTGAAGTTTGAGGTGGCAAGACAAGCAAGCAGCCCCAGTCTCTGTGCCTCTGTGCGAGCAGTGCCATGGGCAGATGAGGCTGAGCAACAGCTTTCCAGGCTAGCTCTTTCTGCCTGCGAGCTATCTGCAGACGTTCGCATTTTCAGAGCAGGGCTGCCGGAGGCCCCCTGCACGGACCCCCAAAGCTACGTTTGAAGTTTGAGGGGGCAAGACAAGCAAGCAGCCCCAGTCTCTGTGCCTCTGTGCGAGCAGTGCCATGGGCAGATGAGGCTGAGCAACAGCTTTCCAGGCTAGCACTTTCTGCCTGCCAGCTATCTGCAGACGTTCGCATTTTGGGAGCAGGGCTGCCGGATAAGCCCGGCACGGACCACGTAAGCTACGTTTGAAGTTTGAGGGGGCAAGACAAGCAAGCAGCCCCAGTCTCTGTGCCTCTGTGCGAGCAGTGCCATGGGCAGATGAGGCTGAGCAACAGCTTTCCAGGCTAGCTCTTTCTGCCTGCCAGCTATCTGCAGACGTTCGCGTTTTCAGAGCAGGGCTGCCGGAGGCCCCCTGCACGGACCCTCAAAGCTACGTTTGCAGTTTGAGGTGGCAAGACAAGCAAGCAGCCCCAGTCTCTGTGCCTCGGTGCAAGCAGTACCATGGGCAGATGAGGCTGAGCAACAGCTTTCCAGGCTAGCTCTTTCTGGCTGCCAGCTATCTGCAGACGTTCGCATTTTCAGAGCAGGGCTGCCAGAGGCCCACTGCACAGACCCCCAAAGCTACGTTTGAAGTTTGAGGGGGCAAGACAAGCAAGCAGCCCCAGTCTCTGTGCCTCTGTGCGAGCAGTGCCATGGGCAGATGAGGCTGAGCAACAGCTTTCCAGGCTAGCTCTTTCTGCCTGCCAGCTATCTGCAGACGTTCGCGTTTTCAGAGCAGGGCTGCCAGATAAGCCCGGCACTCACCACGTAAGCTACGTTTGAAGTTTGAGGGGGCAAGACAAGCAAGCAGCCCCAGTCTCTGTGCCTCTGTGCGAGCAGTGCCATGGGCAGATGAGGCTGAGCAACAGCTTTCCAGGCTAGCTCTTTCTGCCTGCCAGCTATCTGCAGACGTTCGCGTTTTCAGAGCAGGGCTGCCGGAGGCCCCCTGCACGGACCCCCAAAGCTACGTTTGAAGTTTGAGGTGGCAAGACAAGCAAGCAGCCCCAGTCTCTGTGCCTCTGTGCGAGCAGTGCCATGGGCAGATGAGGCTGAGCAACAGCTTTCCAGGCTAGCTCTTTCTGCCTGCGAGCTATCTGCAGACGTTCGCATTTTCAGAGCAGGGCTGCCGGAGGCCCCCTGCACGGACCCCCAAAGCTACGTTTGAAGTTTGAGGGGGCAAGACAAGCAAGCAGCCCCAGTCTCTGTGCCTCTGTGCGAGCAGTGCCATGGGCAGATGAGGCTGAGCAGCAGCTTTCCTGGCTAGCACTTTCTGCCTGCCAGCTATCTGCAGACGTTCGCATTTTGGGAGCAGGGCTGCCGGATAAGCCCGGCACGGACCACCTAAGATACGTTTGAAGTTTGAGGGGGCAAGACAAGCAAGCAGCCCCAGTCTCTGTGCCTCTGTGCGAGCAGTGCCATGGGCAGATGAGGCTGAGCAACAGCTTTCCAGGCTAGCTCTTTCTGCCTGCCAGCTATCTGCAGACGTTCGCGTTTTCAGAGCAGGGCTGCCGGAGGCCCCCTGCACGGACCCTCAAAGCTACGTTTGCAGTTTGCGGTGGCAAGACAAGCAAGCAGCCCCAGTCTCTGTGCCTCGGTGCAAGCAGTACCATGGGCAGATGAGGCTGAGCAACAGCTTTCCAGGCTAGCTCTTTCTGCCTGCCAGCTATCTGCAGACGTTCGCATTTTCAGAGCAGGGCTGCCAGAGGCCCCCTGCACAGACCCCCAAAGCTACGTTTGAAGTTTGAGGGGGCAAGACAAGCAAGCAGCCCCAGTCTCTGTGCCTCTGTGCGAGCAGTGCCATGGGCAAATGAAGCTGAGCAACAGCTTTCCAGGCTAGCTCTTTCTGCCTGCCAGCTATCTGCAGACGTTCGCGTTTTCAGAGCAGGGCTGCCGGATAAGCCCGGCACTCACCACGTAAGCTACGTTTGAAGTTTGAGGGGGCAAGACAAGCAAGCAGCCCCAGTCTCTGTGCCTCTGTGTGAGCAGTGCCATGGGCAGATGAGGCTGAGCAACAGCTTTCCAGGCTAGCTCTTTCTGCCTGCCAGCTATCTGCAGACGTTCGCATTTTCAGAGCAGGGCTGCCGGAGGCCCCCTGCACGGACACCCAAAGCTACGTTTGAAGTTTGAGGTGGCAAGACAAGCAAGCAGCCCCAGTCTCTGTGCCTCTGTGCGAGCAGTGCCATGGGCAGATGAGGCTGAGCAACAGCTTTCCAGGCTAGCTCTTTCTGCCTGCCAGCTATCTGCAGACGTTCGCATTTTCAGAGCAGGGCTGCCGGAGGCCCCCTGCACGGACCCCCAAAGCTACGTTTGAAGTTTGAGGGGGCAAGACAAGCAAGCAGCCCCAGTCTCTGTGCCTCTGTGCGAGCAGTGCCATGGGCAGATGAGGCTGAGCAGCAGCTTTCCAGGCTAGCACTTTCTGCCTGCCAGCTATCTGCAGACGTTCGCATTTTGGGAGCAGGGCTGCCGGATAAGCCCGGCACGGACCACCTAAGATACGTTTGAAGTTTGAGGGGGCAAGACAAGCAAGCAGCCCCAGTCTCTGTGCCTCTGTGCGAGCAGTGCCATGGGCAGATGAGGCTGAGCAACAGCTTTCCAGGCTAGCTCTTTCTGCCTGCCAGCTATCTGCAGACGTTCGCGTTTTCAGAGCAGGGCTGCCGGAGGCCCCCTGCACGGACCCTCAAAGCTACGTTTGCAGTTTGAGGTGGCAAGACAAGCAAGCAGCCCCAGTCTCTGTGCCTCGGTGCAAGCAGTGCCATGGGCAGATGAGGCTGAGCAACAGCTTTCCAGGCTAGCTCTTTCTGGCTGCCAGCTATCTGCAGACGTTCGCATTTTCAGAGCAGGGCTGCCAGAGGCCCCCTGCACAGACCCCCAAAGCTACGTTTGAAGTTTGAGGGGGCAAGACAAGCAAGCAGCCCCAGTCTCTGTGCCTCTGTGCGAGCAGTGCCATGGGCAGATGAGGCTGAGCAACAGCTTTCCAGGCTAGCTCTTTCTGCCTGCCAGCTATCTGCAGACGTTCGCGTTTTCAGAGCAGGGCTGCCGGATAAGCCCGGCACTCACCACGTAAGCTACGTTTGAAGTTTGAGGGGGCAAGACAAGCAAGCAGCCCCAGTCTCTGTGCCTCTGTGCGAGCAGTGCCATGGGCAGATGAGGCTGAGCAACAGCTTTCCAGGCTAGCACTTTCTGTCTGCCAGCTATCTGCAGACTTTTGCATTTTCAGAGCAGGGCTGCCGGAGGAGCCCGGCACGGACCCCCAAAGCTACGTTTGAAGTTTGAGGGGGCAAGACAAGCAAGCAGCCCCAGTCTCTGTGCCTCTGTGCGAGCAGTGCCATGGGCAGATGAGGCTGAGCAACAGCTTTCCAGGCTAGCTCTTTCTGCCTGCCAGCTATCTGCAGACGTTCGCATTTTCAGAGCAGGGCTGCCGGAGGCCCCCTGCACGGACCCCCAAAGCTACGTTTGAAGTTTGAGGTGGCAAGACAAGCAAGCAGCCCCAGTCTCTGTGCCTCTGTGCGAGCAGTGCCATGGGCAGATGAGGCTGAGCAACAGCTTTCCAGGCTAGCTCTTTCTGCCTGCGAGCTATCTGCAGACGTTCGCATTTTCAGAGCAGGGCTGCCGGAGGCCCCCTGCACGGACCCCCAAAGCTACGTTTGAAGTTTGAGGGGGCAAGACAAGCAAGCAGCCCCAGTCTCTGTGCCTCTGTGCGAGCAGTGCCATGGGCAGATGAGGCTGAGCAGCAGCTTTCCAGGCTAGCACTTTCTGCCTGCCAGCTATCTGCAGACGTTCGCATTTTGGGAGCAGGGCTGCCGGATAAGCCCGGCACGGACCACCTAAGATACGTTTGAAGTTTGAGGGGGCAAGACAAGCAAGCAGCCCCAGTCTCTGTGCCTCTGTGCGAGCAGTGCCATGGGCAGATGAGGCTGAGCAACAGCTTTCCAGGCTAGCTCTTTCTGCCTGCCAGCTATCTGCAGACGTTCGCGTTTTCAGAGCAGGGCTGCCGGAGGCCCCCTGCACGGACCCTCAAAGCTACGTTTGCAGTTTGAGGTGGCAAGACAAGCAAGCAGCCCCAGTCTCTGTGCCTCGGTGCAAGCAGTGCCATGGGCAGATGAGGCTGAGCAACAGCTTTCCAGGCTAGCTCTTTCTGGCTGCCAGCTATCTGCAGACGTTCGCATTTTCAGAGCAGGGCTGCCAGAGGCCCCCTGCACAGACCCCCAAAGCTACGTTTGAAGTTTGAGGGGGCAAGACAAGCAAGCAGCCCCAGTCTCTGTGCCTCTGTGCGAGCAGTGCCATGGGCAGATGAGGCTGAGCAACAGCTTTCCAGGCTAGCTCTTTCTGCCTGCCAGCTATCTGCAGACGTTCGCATTTTCAGAGCAGGGCTGCCGGATAAGCCCGGCACTCACCACGTAAGCTACGTTTGAAGTTTGAGGGGGCAAGACAAGCAAGCAGCCCCAGTCTCTGTGCCTCTGTGCGAGCAGTGCCATGGGCAGATGAGGCTGAGCAACAGCTTTCCAGGCTAGCTCTTTCTGGCTGCCAGCTATCTGCAGACGTTCGCATTTTCAGAGCACGGCTGCCGGAGGCCCCCTGCACAGACCCCCAAAGCTACGTTTGAAGTTTGAGGGGGCAAGACAAGCAAGCAGCCCCAGTCTCTGTGCCTCTGTGCGAGCAGTGCCATGGGCAGATGAGGCTGAGCAACAGCTTTCCAGGCTAGCTCTTTCTGCCTGCCAGCTATCTGCAGACGTTCGCATTTTCAGAGCAGGGCTGCCGGAGGCCCCCTGCACGGACCCCCAAAGCTACGTTTGAAGTTTGAGGGGGCAAGACAAGCAAGCAGCCCCAGTCTCTGTGCCTCTGTGCGAGCAGTGCCATGGGCAGATGAGGCTGAGCAACAGCTTTCCAGGCTAGCTCTTTCTGCCTGAGAGATATCTGCAGACGTTCGCATTTTGGGAGCAATGCTGCCGCAGAAGCTTGGCACGGACCACCTAAGCTACGTTTGAAGTTTGAGGGGGCAAGACAAGCAAGCAGCCCCAGTCTCTGTGCCTCTGTGCGAGCAGTGCCATGGGCAGATGAGGCTGAGCAACAGCTTTCCAGGCTAGCTCTTTCTGCCTGCCAGCTATCTGCAGACGTTCGCGTTTTCAGAGCAGGGCTGCCGGATAAGCCCGGCACTCACCACGTAAGCTACGTTTGAAGTTTGAGGGGGCAAGACAAGCAAGCAGCCCCAGTCTCTGTGCCTCTGTGCGAGCAGTGCCATGGGCAGATGAGGCTGAGCAACAGCTTTCCAGGCTAGCTCTTTCTGGCTGCCAGCTATCTGCAGACGTTCGCATTTTCAGAGCACGGCTGCCGGAGGCCCCCTGCACAGACCCCCAAAGCTACGTTTGAAGTTTGAGGTGGCAAGACAAGCAAGCAGCCCCAGTCTCTGTGCCTCTGTGCGAGCAGTGCCATGGGCAGATGAGGCTGAGCAACAGCTTTCCAGGCTAGCTCTTTCTGCCTGCCAGCTATCTGCAGACGTTCGCATTTTCAGAGCAGGGCTGCCGGAGGCCCCCTGCACGGACCCCCAAAGCTACGTTTGAAGTTTGAGGGGGCAAGACAAGCAAGCAGCCCCAGTCTCTGTGCCTCTGTGCGAGCAGTGCCATGGGCAGATGAGGCTGAGCAACAGCTTTCCAGGCTAGCTCTTTCTGCCTGCCAGCTATCTGCAGACGTTCGCATTTTGGGAGCAAGGCTGCCGCAGAAGCTTGGCACGGACCACCTAAGCTACGTTTGAAGTTTGAGGGGGCAAGACAAGCAAGCAGCCCCAGTCTCTGTGCCTCTGTGCGAGCAGTGCCATGGGCAGATGAGGCTGAGCAACAGCTTTCCAGGCTAGCTCTTTCTGCCTGCCAGCTATCTGCAGATGTTCGCATTTTCAGAGCAGGGCTGCCGGAGGTCCCCTGCACAGACCCCCAAAGCTACGTTTGAAGTTTGAGGGGGCAAGACAAGCAAGCAGCCCCAGTCTCTGTGCCTCTGTGCGAGCAGTGCCATGGGCAGATGAGGCTGAGCAACAGCTTTCCAGGCTAGCTCTTTCTGCCTGCCAGCTATCTGCAGACGTTCGCATTTTCAGAGCAGGGCTGCCGGAGGCCCCCTGCACGGACCCCCAAAACTACGTTTGAAGTTTGAGGGGGCAAGACAAGCAAGCAGCCCCAGTCTCTGTGCCTCTGTGCGAGCAGTGCCATGGGCAGATGAGGCTGAGCAACAGCTTTCCAGGCTAGCTCTTTCTGCCTGCCAGCTATCTGCAGACGTTCGCATTTTGGGAGCAAGGCTGCCGCAGAAGCTTGGCACGGACCCCCAAAGCTACGTTTGAAGTTTGAGGGGGCAAGACAAGCAAGCAGCCCCAGTCTCTGTGCCTCTGTGCGAGCAGTGCCATGGGCAGATGAGGCTGAGCAACAGCTTTCCAGGCTAGCTCTTTCTGCCTGCCAGCTATCTGCAGACGTTCGCGTTTTCAGAGCAGGGCTGCCTGAGGCCCCCTGCACGGACCCCCAAAACTACGTTTGAAGTTTGAGGGGGCAAGACAAGCAAGCAGCCCCAGTCTCTGTGCCTCTGTGCGAGCAGTGCCATGGGCAGATGAGGCTGAGCAACAGCTTTCCAGGCTAGCTCTTTCTGCCTGCCAGCTATCTGCAGACGTTCGCGTTTTCAGAGCAGGGCTGCCGGATAAGCCCGGCACGGACCACGTAAGCTACGTTTGAAGTTTGAGGTGGCAAGACAAGCAAGCAGCCCCAGTCTCTGTGCCTCTGTGCGAGCAGTGCCATGGGCAGATGAGGCTGAGCAACAGCTTTCCAGGCTAGCTCTTTCTGCCTGCGAGCTGTCTGCAGACGTTCGCATTTTCAGAGCAGGGCTGCCGGAGGCCCCCTGCACAGACCCCCAAAGCTACGTTTGAAGTTTGAGGTGGCAAGACAAGCAAGCAGCCCCAGTCTCTGTGCCTCTGTGCGAGCAGTGCCATGGGCAGATGAGGCTGAGCAACAGCTTTCCAGGCTAGCTCTTTCTGCCTGCCAGCTATCTGCAGACGTTCGCATTTTCAGAGCAGGGCTACCGGAGGCCCCCTGCACGGACCCCCAAAGCTACGTTTGAATTTGAGGGGGCAAGACAAGCAAGCAGCCCCAGTCTCTGTGCCTCTGTGCGAGCAGTGCCATGGGCAGATGAGGCTGAGCAACAGCTTTCCAGGCTAGCTCTTTCTGGCTGACATCTATCTGCAGACGTTCGCATTTTCAGAGCAGGGCTGCCGGAGGAGCCCGGCACGGACCCCCAAAGCTACGTTTGAAGTTTGAGGTGGCAAGACAAGCAAGCAGCCCCAGTCTCTGTGCCTCTGTGCGAGCACTGCCATGGGCAGATGAGGCTGAGCAACAGCTTTCCAGGCTAGCTCTTTCTGCCCGCGAGTTATCTGCAGACGTTCGCATTTTGGGAGCAGGGCTGCCGCAGAAGCTTGGCACGGACCACCTCAAAGCTACGTTTGAAGTTTGAGGTGGCAAGACAAGCAAGCAGCCCCAGTCTCTGTGCCTCTGTGCGAGCACTGCCATGGGCAGATGAGGCTGAGCAACAGCTTTCCAGGCTAGCTCTTTCTGCCTGCAAGATATCTGCAGACGTTCGCATTTTCAGAGCAGGGCTGCCGGATAAGCCCGGCACGGACCACCTAAGCTACGTTTGAAGTTTGAGGGGGCAAGACAAGCAAGCAGCCCCAGTCTCTGTGCCTCTGTGCGAGCAGTGCCATGGGCAGATGAGGCTGAGCAACAGCTTTCCAGGCTAGCTCTTTCTGCCTGCCAGCTATCTGCAGACGTTCGCGTTTTCAGAGCAGGGCTGCCGGAGGCCCCCTGCACGGACCCCCAAAGCTACGTTTGAAGTTTGAGGTGGCAAGACAAGCAAGCAGCCCCAGTCTCTGTGCCTCTGTGCGAGCAGTGCCATGGGCAGATGAGGCTGAGCAACAGCTTTCCAGGCTAGCTCTTTCTGCCTGCCAGCTATCTGCAGACGTTCGCATTTTCAGAGCAGGGCTGCCGGAGGCCCCCTGCACGGACCCCCAAAGCTACGTTTGAAGTTTGAGGGGGCAAGACAAGCAAGCAGCCCCAGTCTCTGTGCCTCTGTGCGAGCAGTGCCATGGGCAGATGAGGCTGAGCAACAGCTTTCCAGGCTAGCTCTTTCTGCCTGCCAGCTATCTGCAGACGTTCGCATTTTCAGAGCAGGGCTGCCGCAGGCCCCCTGCACGGACCCCCAAAGCTACGTTTGAATTTGAGGGGGCAAGACAAGCAAGCAGCCCCAGTCTCTGTGCCTCTGTGCGAGCAGTGCCATGGGCAGATGAGGCTGAGCAACAGCTTTCCAGGCTAGCTCTTTCTGCCTGCCAGCTATCTGCAGACGTTCGCGTTTTCAGAGCAGGGCTGCCGGAGGCCCCCTGCACGGAACACCAAAGCTACGTTTGAAGTTTGAGGTGGCAAGACAAGCAAGCAGCCCCAGTCTCTGTGCCTCTGTGCGAGCAGTGCCATGGGCAGATGAGGCTGAGCAACAGCTTTCCAGGCTAGCTCTTTCTGCCTGCCACCTATCTGCAGACGTTCGCATTTTCAGAGCAGGGCTGCCGGAGGCCCCCTGCACGGACCCCCAAAGCTACGTTTGAAGTTTGAGGGGGCAAGACAAGCAAGCAGCCCCAGTCTCTGTGCCTCGGTGCAAGCAGTGCCATGGGCAGATGAGGCTGAGCAACAGCTTTCCAGGCTAGCTCTTTCTGGCTGCCAGCTATCTGCAGACGTTCGCATTTTCAGAGCAGGGCTGCCGGAGGCCCCCTGCACAGACCCCCAAAGCTACGTTTGAAGTTTGAGGGGGCAAGACAAGCAAGCAGCCCCAGTCTCTGTGCCTCGGTGCAAGCAGTGCCATGGGCAGATGAGGCTGAGCAACAGCTTTCCAGGCTAGCTCTTTCTGGCTGCCAGCTATCTGCAGACGTTCGCATTTTCAGAGCAGGGCTGCCAGAGGCCCCCTGCACAGACCCCCAAAGCTACGTTTGAAGTTTGAGGGGGCAAGACAAGCAAGCAGCCCCAGTCTCTGTGCCTCTGTGCGAGCAGTGCCATGGGCAGATGAGGCTGAGCAACAGCTTTCCAGGCTAGCTCTTTCTGCCTGCCAGCTATCTGCAGACGTTCGCGTTTTCAGAGCAGGGCTGCCGGATAAGCCCGGCACTCACCACGTAAGCTACGTTTGAAGTTTGAGGGGGCAAGACAAGCAAGCAGCCCCAGTCTCTGTGCCTCTGTGCGAGCAGTGCCATGGGCAGATGAGGCTGAGCAACAGCTTTCCAGGCTAGCTCTTTCTGCCTGCCAGCTATCTGCAGACGTTCGCATTTTCAGAGCACGGCTGCCGGAGGCCCCCTGCACAGACCCCCAAAGCTACGTTTGAAGTTTAAGGTGGCAAGACAAGCAAGCAGCCCCAGTCTCTGTGCCTCTGTGCGAGCAGTGCCATGGGCAGATGAGGCTGAGCAACAGCTTTCCAGGCTAGCTCTTTCTGCCTGCCAGCTATCTGCAGACGTTCGCATTTTCAGAGCAGGGCTGCCGGAGGCCCCCTGCACGGACACCCAAAGCTACGTTTGAAGTTTGAGGGGGCAAGACAAGCAAGCAGCCCCAGTCTCTGTGCCTCTGTGCGAGCAGTGCCATGGGCAGATGAGGCTGAGCAACAGCTTTCCAGGCTAGCTCTTTCTGCCTGAGAGATATCTGCAGACGTTCGCATTTTGGGAGCAATGCTGCCGCAGAAGCTTGGCACGGACCACCTAAGCTACGTTTGAAGTTTGAGGGGGCAAGACAAGCAAGCAGCCCCAGTCTCTGTGCCTCTGTGCGAGCAGTGCCATGGGCAGATGAGGCTGAGCAACAGCTTTCCAGGCTAGCTCTTTCTGCCTGCCAGCTATCTGCAGACGTTCGCATTTTCAGAGCAGGGCTGCCGGAGGCCCCCTGCACAGACCCCCAAAGCTACGTTTGAAGTTTGAGGTGGCAAGACAAGCAAGCAGCCCCAGTCTCTGTGCCTCTGTGCGAGCAGTGCCATGGGCAGATGAGGCTGAGCAACAGCTTTCCAGGCTAGCTCTTTCTGCCTGCCAGCTATCTGCAGACGTTCGCATTTTCAGAGCAGGGCTGCCGGAGGCCCCCTGCACGGACCCCCAAAGCTACGTTTGAAGTTTGAGGGGGCAAGACAAGCAAGCAGCCCCAGTCTCTGTGCCTCTGTGCGAGCAGTGCCATGGGCAGATGAGGCTGAGCAACAGCTTTCCAGGCTAGCTCTTTCTGCCTGCCAGCTATCTGCAGACGTTCGCATTTTGGGAGCAAGGCTGCCGCAGAAGCTTGGCACGGACCACCTAAGCTACGTTTGAAGTTTGAGGGGGCAAGACAAGCAAGCAGCCCCAGTCTCTGTGCCTCTGTGCGAGCAGTGCCATGGGCAGATGAGGCTGAGCAACAGCTTTCCAGGCTAGCTCTTTCTGCCTGCCAGCTATCTGCAGATGTTCGCATTTTCAGAGCAGGGCTGCCGGAGGTCCCCTGCACAGACCCCCAAAGCTACGTTTGAAGTTTGAGGGGGCAAGACAAGCAAGCAGCCCCAGTCTCTGTGCCTCTGTGCGAGCAGTGCCATGGGCAGATGAGGCTGAGCAACAGCTTTCCAGGCTAGCTCTTTCTGCCTGCCAGCTATCTGCAGACGTTCGCATTTTCAGAGCAGGGCTGCCGGAGGCCCCCTGCACGGACCCCCAAAACTACGTTTGAAGTTTGAGGGGGCAAGACAAGCAAGCAGCCCCAGTCTCTGTGCCTCTGTGCGAGCAGTGCCATGGGCAGATGAGGCTGAGCAACAGCTTTCCAGGCTAGCTCTTTCTGCCTGAGAGATATCTGCAGACGTTCGCATTTTGGGAGCAAGGCTGCCGCAGAAGCTTGGCACGGACCCCCAAAGCTACGTTTGAAGTTTGAGGGGGCAAGACAAGCAAGCAGCCCCAGTCTCTGTGCCTCTGTGCGAGCAGTGCCATGGGCAGATGAGGCTGAGCAACAGCTTTCCAGGCTAGCTCTTTCTGCCTGCCAGCTATCTGCAGACGTTCGCGTTTTCAGAGCAGGGCTGCCTGAGGCCCCCTGCACGGACCCCCAAAACTACGTTTGAAGTTTGAGGGGGCAAGACAAGCAAGCAGCCCCAGTCTCTGTGCCTCTGTGTGAGCAGTGCCATGGGCAGATGAGGCTGAGCAACAGCTTTCCAGGCTAGCTCTTTCTGCCTGCCAGCTATCTGCAGACGTTCGCGTTTTCAGAGCAGGGCTGCCGGATAAGCCCGGCACGGACCACGTAAGCTACGTTTGAAGTTTGAGGTGGCAAGACAAGCAAGCAGCCCCAGTCTCTGTGCCTCTGTGCGAGCAGTGCCATGGGCAGATGAGGCTGAGCAACAGCTTACCAGGCTAGCTCTTTCTGCCTGCGAGCTGTCTGCAGACGTTCGCATTTTCAGAGCAGGGCTGCCGGAGGCCCCCTGCACAGACCCCCAAAGCTACGTTTGAAGTTTGAGGTGGCAAGACAAGCAAGCAGCCCCAGTCTCTGTGCCTCTGTGCGAGCAGTGCCATGGGCAGATGAGGCTGAGCAACAGCTTTCCAGGCTAGCTCTTTCTGCCTGCCAGCTATCTGCAGACGTTCGCATTTTCAGAGCAGGGCTACCGGAGGCCCCCTGCACGGACCCCCAAAGCTACGTTTGAATTTGAGGGGGCAAGACAAGCAAGCAGCCCCAGTCTCTGTGCCTCTGTGCGAGCAGTGCCATGGGCAGATGAGGCTGAGCAACAGCTTTCCAGGCTAGCTCTTTCTGCCTGAGAGATATCTGCAGACGTTCGCATTTTGGGAGCAAGGCTGCCGCAGAAGCTTGGCACGGACCCCCAAAGCTACGTTTGAAGTTTGAGGGGGCAAGACAAGCAAGCAGCCCCAGTCTCTGTGCCTCTGTGCGAGCAGTGCCATGGGCAGATGAGGCTGAGCAACAGCTTTCCAGGCTAGCTCTTTCTGCCTGCCAGCTATCTGCAGACGTTCGCGTTTTCAGAGCAGGGCTGCCTGAGGCCCCCTGCACGGACCCCCAAAACTACGTTTGAAGTTTGAGGGGGCAAGACAAGCAAGCAGCCCCAGTCTCTGTGCCTCTGTGTGAGCAGTGCCATGGGCAGATGAGGCTGAGCAACAGCTTTCCAGGCTAGCTCTTTCTGCCTGCCAGCTATCTGCAGACGTTCGCGTTTTCAGAGCAGGGCTGCCGGATAAGCCCGGCACGGACCACGTAAGCTACGTTTGAAGTTTGAGGTGGCAAGACAAGCAAGCAGCCCCAGTCTCTGTGCCTCTGTGCGAGCAGTGCCATGGGCAGATGAGGCTGAGCAACAGCTTACCAGGCTAGCTCTTTCTGCCTGCGAGCTGTCTGCAGACGTTCGCATTTTCAGAGCAGGGCTGCCGGAGGCCCCCTGCACAGACCCCCAAAGCTACGTTTGAAGTTTGAGGTGGCAAGACAAGCAAGCAGCCCCAGTCTCTGTGCCTCTGTGCGAGCAGTGCCATGGGCAGATGAGGCTGAGCAACAGCTTTCCAGGCTAGCTCTTTCTGCCTGCCAGCTATCTGCAGACGTTCGCATTTTCAGAGCAGGGCTACCGGAGGCCCCCTGCACGGACCCCCAAAGCTACGTTTGAATTTGAGGGGGCAAGACAAGCAAGCAGCCCCAGTCTCTGTGCCTCTGTGCGAGCAGTGCCATGGGCAGATGAGGCTGAGCAACAGCTTTCCAGGCTAGCTCTTTCTGGCTGACATCTATCTGCAGACGTTCGCATTTTCAGAGCAGGGCTGCCGGAGGAGCCCGGCACGGACCCCCAAAGCTACGTTTGAAGTTTGAGGTGGCAAGACAAGCAAGCAGCCCCAGTCTCTGTGCCTCTGTGCGAGCACTGCCATGGGCAGATGAGGCTGAGCAACAGCTTTCCAGGCTAGCTCTTTCTGCCCGCGAGTTATCTGCAGACGTTCGCATTTTGGGAGCAGGGCTGCCGCAGAAGCTTGGCACGGACCACCTCAAAGCTACGTTTGAAGTTTGAGGTGGCAAGACAAGCAAGCAGCCCCAGTCTCTGTGCCTCTGTGCGAGCACTGCCATGGGCAGATGAGGCTGAGCAACAGCTTTCCAGGCTAGCTCTTTCTGCCTGCAAGATATCTGCAGACGTTCGCATTTTGGGAGCAGGGCTGCCGGATAAGCCCGGCACGGACCACCTAAGCTACGTTTGAAGTTTGAGGGGGCAAGACAAGCAAGCAGCCCCAGTCTCTGTGCCTCTGTGCGAGCAGTGCCATGGGCAGATGAGGCTGAGCAACAGCTTTCCAGGCTAGCTCTTTCTGCCTGCCAGCTATCTGCAGACGTTCGCGTTTTCAGAGCAGGGCTGCCGGAGGCCCCCTGCACGGACCCCCAAAGCTACGTTTGAAGTTTGAGGTGGCAAGACAAGCAAGCAGCCCCAGTCTCTGTGCCTCTGTGCGAGCAGTGCCATGGGCAGATGAGGCTGAGCAACAGCTTTCCAGGCTAGCTCTTTCTGCCTGCCACCTATCTGCAGACGTTCGCATTTTCAGAGCAGGGCTGCCGGAGGCCCCCTGCACGGACCCCCAAAGCTACGTTTGAAGTTTGAGGTGGCAAGACAAGCAAGCAGCCCCAGTCTCTGTGCCTCTGTGCGAGCAGTGCCATGGGCAGATGAGGCTGAGCAACAGCTTTCCAGGCTAGCTCTTTCTGCCTGCCAGCTATCTGCAGACGTTCGCATTTTCAGAGCAGGGCTGCCGCAGGCCCCCTGCACGGACCCCCAAAGCTACGTTTGAATTTGAGGGGGCAAGACAAGCAAGCAGCCCCAGTCTCTGTGCCTCTGTGCGAGCAGTGCCATGGGCAGATGAGGCTGAGCAACAGCTTTCCAGGCTAGCTCTTTCTGCCTGCCAGCTATCTGCAGACGTTCGCGTTTTCAGAGCAGGGCTGCCGGAGGCCCCCTGCACGGAACACCAAAGCTACGTTTGAAGTTTGAGGTGGCAAGACAAGCAAGCAGCCCCAGTCTCTGTGCCTCTGTGCGAGCAGTGCCATGGGCAGATGAGGCTGAGCAACAGCTTTCCAGGCTAGCTCTTTCTGCCTGCCACCTATCTGCAGACGTTCGCATTTTCAGAGCAGGGCTGCCGGAGGCCCCCTGCACGGACCCCCAAAGCTACGTTTGAAGTTTGAGGGGGCAAGACAAGCAAGCAGCCCCAGTCTCTGTGCCTCTGTGCGAGCAGTGCCATGGGCAGATGAGGCTGAGCAACAGCTTTCCAGGCTAGCTCTTTCTGCCTGCAAGATATCTGCAGACGTTCGCATTTTGGGAGCAAGGCTGCCGGATAAGCCCGGCACGGACCACCTAAGCTACGTTTGAAGTTTGAGAGGGCAAGACAAGCAAGCAGCCCCAGTCTCTGTGCCTCTGTGCGAGCAGTGCCATGGGCACATGAGGCTGAGCAACAGCTTTCCAGGCTAGCTCTTTCTGCCTGCCAGCTATCTGCAGACGTTCGCATTTTCAGAGTAGTGCTGCCGGAGGCCCCCTGCACAGACCCCCAAAGCTACGTTTGAAGTTTGAGGTGGCAAGACAAGCAAGCAGCCCCAGTCTCTGTGCCTCTGTGTGAGCAGTGCCATGGGCAGATGAGGCTGAGCAACAGCTTTCCAGGCTAGCTCTTTCTGCCTGCCAGCTATCTGCAGACGTTCGCATTTTCAGAGCAGGGCTGCCGGAGGCCCCCTGCACGGACCCCCAAAGCTACGTTTGAAGTTTGAGGGGGCAAGACAAGCAAGCAGCCCCAGTCTCTGTGCCTCGGTGCGAGCAGTGCCATGGGCAGATGAGGCTGAGCAACAGCTTTCCAGGCTAGCTCTTTCTGCCTGCAAGATATCTGCAGACGTTCGCATTTTGGGAGCAAGGCTGCCGGGTAAGCCCGGCACAGACCACCTAAGCTACGTTTGAAGTTTGAGGGGGCAAGACAAGCAAGCAGCCCCAGTCTCTGTGCCTCTGTGCGAGCAGTGCCATGGGCAGATGAGGCTGAGCAACAGCTTTCCAGGCTAGCTCTTTCTGCCTGCCAGCTATCTGCAGACGTTCGCGTTTTCAGAGCAGGGCTGCCGGAGGCCCCCTGCACGGACCCCCAAAGCTACGTTTGAAGTTTGAGGGGGCAAGACAAGCAAGCAGCCCCAGTCTCTGTGCCTCTGTGCGAGCAGTGCCATGGGCAGATGAGGCTGAGCAACAGCTTTCCAGGCTAGCTCTTTTTCCTGCCAGCTATCTGCACACGTTTGCGTTTTCAGAGCAGGGCTGCCGGAGGCCCCCTGCACGGACCCCCAAAGCTACGTTTGAAGTTTGAGGGGGCAAGACAAGCAAGCAGCCCCAGTCTCTGTGCCTCTGTGCGAGCAGTGCCATGGGCAGATGAGGCTGAGCAACAGCTTTCCAGGCTAGCTCTTTCTGCCTGCCAGCTATCTGCAGACGTTCGCATTTTCAGAGCAGGGCTGCCGGAGGCCCCCTGCACGGACCCCCAAAGCTACGTTTGAAGTTTGAGGTGGCAAGACAAGCAAGCAGCCCCAGTCTCTGTGCCTCTGTGCGAGCAGTGCCATGGGCAGATGAGGCTGAGCAACAGCTTTCCAGGCTAGCTCTTTCTGCCTGCGAGCTATCTGCAGACGTTCGCATTTTCAGAGCAGGGCTGCCGGAGGCCCCCTGCACGGACCCCCAAAGCTACGTTTGAAGTTTGAGGGGGCAAGACAAGCAAGCAGCCCCAGTCTCTGTGCCTCTGTGCGAGCAGTGCCATGGGCAGATGAGGCTGAGCAGCAGCTTTCCAGGCTAGCACTTTCTGCCTGCCAGCTATCTGCAGACGTTCGCATTTTGGGAGCAGGGCTGCCGGATAAGCCCGGCACGGACCACCTAAGATACGTTTGAAGTTTGAGGGGGCAAGACAAGCAAGCAGCCCCAGTCTCTGTGCCTCTGTGCGAGCAGTGCCATGGGCAGATGAGGCTGAGCAACAGCTTTCCAGGCTAGCTCTTTCTGCCTGCCAGCTATCTGCAGACGTTCGCGTTTTCAGAGCAGGGCTGCCGGAGGCCCCCTGCACGGACCCTCAAAGCTACGTTTGCAGTTTGAGGTGGCAAGACAAGCAAGCAGCCCCAGTCTCTGTGCCTCGGTGCAAGCAGTACCATGGGCAGATGAGGCTGAGCAACAGCTTTCCAGGCTAGCTCTTTCTGGCTGCCAGCTATCTGCAGACGTTCGCATTTTCAGAGCAGGGCTGCCAGAGGCCCCCTGCACAGACCCCCAAAGCTACGTTTGAAGTTTGAGGGGGCAAGACAAGCAAGCAGCCCCAGTCTCTGTGCCTCTGTGCGAGCAGTGCCATGGGCAGATGAGGCTGAGCAACAGCTTTCCAGGCTAGCTCTTTCTGCCTGCCAGCTATCTGCAGACGTTCGCGTTTTCAGAGCAGGGCTGCCGGATAAGCCCGGCACTCACCACGTAAGCTACGTTTGAAGTTTGAGGGGGCAAGACAAGCAAGCAGCCCCAGTCTCTGTGCCTCTGTGCGAGCAGTGCCATGGGCAGATGAGGCTGAGCAACAGCTTTCCAGGCTAGCTCTTTCTGCCTGCCAGCTATCTGCAGACGTTCGCATTTTCAGAGCAGGGCTGCCGGAGGCCCCCTGCACGGACCCCCAAAGCTACGTTTGAAGTTTGAGGTGGCAAGACAAGCAAGCAGCCCCAGTCTCTGTGCCTCTGTGCGAGCAGTGCCATGGGCAGATGAGGCTGAGCAACAGCTTTCCAGGCTAGCTCTTTCTGCCTGCCAGCTATCTGCAGACGTTCGCATTTTCAGAGCAGGGCTGCCGGAGGCCCCCTGCACGGACCCCCAAAGCTACGTTTGAAGTTTGAGGGGGCAAGACAAGCAAGCAGCCCCAGTCTCTGTGCCTCTGTGCGAGCAGTGCCATGGGCAGATGAGGCTGAGCAGCAGCTTTCCAGGCTAGCACTTTCTGCCTGCCAGCTATCTGCAGACGTTCGCATTTTGGGAGCAGGGCTGCCAGATAAGCCCGGCACGGAACACCTAAGATACGTTTGAAGTTTGAGGGGGCAAGACAAGCAAGCAGCCCCAGTCTCTGTGCCTCTGTGCGAGCAGTGCCATGGGCAGATGAGGCTGAGCAACAGCTTTCCAGGCTAGCTCTTTCTGCCTGCCAGCTATCTGCAGACGTTCGCGTTTTCAGAGCAGGGCTGCCGGAGGCCCCCTGCACGGACCCTCAAAGCTACGTTTGCAGTTTGAGGTGGCAAGACAAGCAAGCAGCCCCAGTCTCTGTGCCTCGGTGCAAGCAGTGCCATGGGCAGATGAGGCTGAGCAACAGCTTTCCAGGCTAGCTCTTTCTGGCTGCCAGCTATCTGCAGACGTTCGCATTTTCAGAGCAGGGCTGCCAGAGGCCCCCTGCACAGACCCCCAAAGCTACGTTTGAAGTTTGAGGGGGCAAGACAAGCAAGCAGCCCCAGTCTCTGTGCCTCTGTGCGAGCAGTGCCATGGGCAGATGAGGCTGAGCAACAGCTTTCCAGGCTAGCTCTTTCTGCCTGCCAGCTATCTGCAGACGTTCGCGTTTTCAGAGCAGGGCTGCCGGATAAGCCCGGCACTCACCACGTAAGCTACGTTTGAAGTTTGAGGGGGCAAGACAAGCAAGCAGCCCCAGTCTCTGTGCCTCTGTGCGAGCAGTGCCATGGGCAGATGAGGCTGAGCAACAGCTTTCCAGGCTAGCTCTTTCTGCCTGCCAGCTATCTGCAGACGTTCGCATTTTCAGAGCACGGCTGCCGGAGGCCCCCTGCACAGACCCCCAAAGCTACGTTTGAAGTTTGAGGTGGCAAGACAAGCAAGCAGCCCCAGTCTCTGTGCCTCTGTGCGAGCAGTGCCATGGGCAGATGAGGCTGAGCAACAGCTTTCCAGGCTAGCTCTTTCTGCCTGCCAGCTATCTGCAGACGTTCGCATTTTCAGAGCAGGGCTGCCGGAGGCCCCCTGCACGGACACCCAAAGCTACGTTTGAAGTTTGAGGGGGCAAGACAAGCAAGCAGCCCCAGTCTCTGTGCCTCTGTGCGAGCAGTGCCATGGGCAGATGAGGCTGAGCAACAGCTTTCCAGGCTAGCTCTTTCTGCCTGAGAGATATCTGCAGACGTTCGCATTTTGGGAGCAATGCTGCCGCAGAAGCTTGGCACGGACCCCCAAAACTACGTTTGAAGTTTGAGTTGGCAAGACAAGCAAGCAGCCCCAGTCTCTGTGCCTCTGTGCGAGCAGTGCCATGGGCAGATGAGGCTGAGCAACAGCTTTCCAGGCTAGCTCTTTCTGCCTGCCAGCTATCTGCAGACGTTCGCATTTTCAGAGCAGGGCTGCCGGAGGCCCCCTGCACAGACCCCCAAAGCTACGTTTGAAGTTTGAGGTGGCAAGACAAGCAAGCAGCCCCAGTCTCTGTGCCTCTGTGCGAGCAGTGCCATGGGCAGATGAGGCTGAGCAACAGCTTTCCAGGCTAGCTCTTTCTGCCTGCCAGCTATCTGCAGACGTTCGCATTTTGGGAGCAGGGCTGCCGGAGGCCCCCTGCACGGACCCCCAAAGCTACGTTTGAAGTTTGAGGGGGCAAGACAAGCAAGCAGCCCCAGTCTCTGTGCCTCTGTGCGAGCAGTGCCATGGGCAGATGAGGCTGAGCAACAGCTTTCCAGGCTAGCTCTTTCTGCCTGCCAGCTATCTGCAGACGTTCGCATTTTGGGAGCAAGGCTGCCGCAGAAGCTTGGCACGGACCACCTAAGCTACGTTTGAAGTTTGAGGGGGCAAGACAAGCAAGCAGCCCCAGTCTCTGTGCCTCTGTGCGAGCAGTGCCATGGGCAGATGAGGCTGAGCAACAGCTTTCCAGGCTAGCTCTTTCTGCCTGCCAGCTATCTGCAGATGTTCGCATTTTCAGAGCAGGGCTGCCGGAGGTCCCCTGCACAGACCCCCAAAGCTACGTTTGAAGTTTGAGGGGGCAAGACAAGCAAGCAGCCCCAGTCTCTGTGCCTCTGTGCGAGCAGTGCCATGGGCAGATGAGGCTGAGCAACAGCTTTCCAGGCTAGCTCTTTCTGCCTGCCAGCTATCTGCAGACGTTCGCATTTTCAGAGCAGGGCTGCCGGAGGCCCCCTGCACGGACCCCCAAAACTACGTTTGAAGTTTGAGGGGGCAAGACAAGCAAGCAGCCCCAGTCTCTGTGCCTCTGTGCGAGCAGTGCCATGGGCAGATGAGGCTGAGCAACAGCTTTCCAGGCTAGCTCTTTCTGCCTGCCAGCTATCTGCAGACGTTCGCATTTTGGGAGCAAGGCTGCCGCAGAAGCTTGGCACGGACCCCCAAAGCTACGTTTGAAGTTTGAGGGGGCAAGACAAGCAAGCAGCCCCAGTCTCTGTGCCTCTGTGCGAGCAGTGCCATGGGCAGATGAGGCTGAGCAACAGCTTTCCAGGCTAGCTCTTTCTGCCTGCCAGCTATCTGCAGACGTTCGCGTTTTCAGAGCAGGGCTGCCTGAGGCCCCCTGCACGGACCCCCAAAGCTACGTTTGAAGTTTGAGGGGGCAAGACAAGCAAGCAGCCCCAGTCTCTGTGCCTCTGTGCGAGCAGTGCCATGGGCAGATGAGGCTGAGCAACAGCTTTCCAGGCTAGCTCTTTCTGCCTGCCAGCTATCTGCAGACGTTCGCGTTTTCAGAGCAGGGCTGCCGGATAAGCCCGGCACGGACCACGTAAGCTACGTTTGAAGTTTGAGGTGGCAAGACAAGCAAGCAGCCCCAGTCTCTGTGCCTCTGTGCGAGCAGTGCCATGGGCAGATGAGGCTGAGCAACAGCTTTCCAGGCTAGCTCTTTCTGCCTGCCAGCTGTCTGCAGACGTTCGCATTTTCAGAGCAGGGCTGCCGCAGGCCCCCTGCACAGACCCCCAAAGCTACGTTTGAAGTTTGAGGTGGCAAGACAAGCAAGCAGCCCCAGTCTCTGTGCCTCTGTGCGAGCAGTGCCATGGGCAGATGAGGCTGAGCAACAGCTTTCCAGGCTAGCTCTTTCTGCCTGCCAGCTATCTGCAGACGTTCGCATTTTCAGAGCAGGGCTACCGGAGGCCCCCTGCACGGACCCCCAAAGCTACGTTTGAATTTGAGGGGGCAAGACAAGCAAGCAGCCCCAGTCTCTGTGCCTCTGTGCGAGCAGTGCCATGGGCAGATGAGGCTGAGCAACAGCTTTCCAGGCTAGCTCTTTCTGGCTGACATCTATCTGCAGACGTTCGCATTTTCAGAGCAGGGCTGCCGGAGGAGCCCGGCACGGACCCCCAAAGCTACGTTTGAAGTTTGAGGTGGCAAGACAAGCAAGCAGCCCCAGTCTCTGTGCCTCTGTGCGAGCAGTGCCATGGGCAGATGAGGCTGAGCAACAGCTTTCCAGGCTAGCTCTTTCTGCCCGCGAGTTATCTGCAGACGTTCGCATTTTGGGAGCAGGGCTGCCGCAGAAGCTTGGCACGGACCACCTCAAAGCTACGTTTGAAGTTTGAGGTGGCAAGACAAGCAAGCAGCCCCAGTCTCTGTGCCTCTGTGCGAGCACTGCCATGGGCAGATGAGGCTGAGCAACAGCTTTCCAGGCTAGCTCTTTCTGCCTGCAAGATATCTGCAGACGTTCGCATTTTGGGAGCAGGGCTGCCGGATAAGCCCGGCACGGACCACCTAAGCTACGTTTGAAGTTTGAGGGGGCAAGACAAGCAAGCAGCCCCAGTCTCTGTGCCTCTGTGCGAGCAGTGCCATGGGCAGATGAGGCTGAGCAACAGCTTTCCAGGCTAGCCCTTTCTGCCTGCCAGCTATCTGCAGACGTTCGCGTTTTCAGAGCAGGGCTGCCGGAGGCCCCCTGCACGGACCCCCAAAGCTACGTTTGAAGTTTGAGGTGGCAAGACAAGCAAGCAGCCCCAGTCTCTGTGCCTCTGTGCGAGCAGTGCCATGGGCAGATGAGGCTGAGCAACAGCTTTCCAGGCTAGCTCTTTCTGCCTGCCAGCTATCTGCAGACGTTCGCATTTTCAGAGCAGGGCTGCCGGAGGCCCCCTGCACGGACCCCCAAAGCTACGTTTGAAGTTTGAGGTGGCAAGACAAGCAAGCAGCCCCAGTCTCTGTGCCTCTGTGCGAGCAGTGCCATGGGCAGATGAGGCTGAGCAACAGCTTTCCAGGCTAGCTCTTTCTGCCTGCCAACTATCTGCAGACGTTCGCATTTTCAGAGCAGGGCTGCCGGAGGCCCCCTGCACGGACCCCCAAAGCTACGTTTGAATTTGAGGGGGCAAGACAAGCAAGCAGCCCCAGTCTCTGTGCCTCTGTGCGAGCAGTGCCATGGGCAGATGAGGCTGAGCAACAGCTTTCCAGGCTAGCTCTTTCTGCCCGCGAGTTATCTTGCAGACGTTCGCATTTTCAGAGCAGGGCTGCCGGAGGCCCCCTGCACGGACCCCCAAAGCTACGTTTGAAGTTTGAGGTGGCAAGACAAGCAAGCAGCCCCAGTCTCTGTGCCTCTGTGCGAGCAGTGCCATGGGCAGATGAGGCTGAGCAACAGCTTTCCAGGCTAGCTCTTTCTGCCTGCCAGCTATCTGCAGACTTTTGCATTTTCAGAGCAGGGCTGCCGGAGGAGCCCGGCACGGACCCCCAAAGCTACGTTTGAAGTTTGAGGGGGCAAGACAAGCAAGCAGCCCCAGTCTCTGTGCCTCTGTGTGAGCAGTGCCATGAGCAGATGAGGCTGAGCAACAGCTTTCCAGGCTAGCTCTTTCTGCCTGCCACCTATCTGCAGACGTTCGCATTTTCAGAGCAGGGCTGCCGGAGGCCCCCTGCACGGACCCCCAAAACTACGTTTGAAGTTTGAGGGGGCAAGACAAGCAAGCAGCCCCAGTCTCTGTGCCTCTGTGCGAGCACTGCCATGGGCAGATGAGGCTGAGCAACAGCTTTCCAGGCTAGCTCTTTCTGCCTGCAAGATATCTGCAGACGTTCGCATTTTCAGAGCAAGGCTGCCGGATAAGCCCGGCACGGACCACCTAAGCTACGTTTGAAGTTTGAGGGGGCAAGACAAGCAAGCAGCCCCAGTCTCTGTGCCTCTGTGCGAGCAGTGCCATGGGCACATGAGGCTGAGCAACAGCTTTCCAGGCTAGCTCTTTCTGCCTGCCAGCTATCTGCAGACGTTCGCATTTTCAGAGTAGTGCTGCCGGAGGCCCCCTGCACAGACCCCCAAAGCTACGTTTGAAGTTTGAGGTGGCAAGACAAGCAAGCAGCCCCAGTCTCTGTGCCTCTGTGTGAGCAGTGCCATGGGCAGATGAGGCTGAGCAACAGCTTTCCAGGCTAGCTCTTTCTGCCTGCCAGCTATCTGCAGACGTTCGCATTTTCAGAGCAGGGCTGCCGGAGGCCCCCTGCACGGACCCCCAAAGCTACGTTTGAAGTTTGAGGGGGCAAGACAAGCAAGCAGCACCAGTCTCTGTGCCTCGGTGCGAGCAGTGCCATGGGCAGATGAGGCTGAGCAACAGCTTTCCAGGCTAGCTCTTTCTGCCTGCAAGATATCTGCAGACGTTCGCATTTTGGGAGCAAGGCTGCCGGGTAAGCCCGGCACGGACCACCTAAGCTACGTTTGAAGTTTGAGGGGGCAAGACAAGCAAGCAGCCCCAGTCTCTGTGCCTCTGTGCGAGCAGTGCCATGGGCAGATGAGGCTGAGCAACAGCTTTCCAGGCTAGCTCTTTCTGCCTGCCAGCTATCTGCAGACGTTCGCGTTTTCAGAGCAGGGCTGCCGGAGGCCCCCTGCACGGACCCCCAAAGCTACGTTTGAAGTTTGAGGGGGCAAGACAAGCAAGCAGCCCCAGTCTCTGTGCCTCTGTGCGAGCAGTGCCATGGGCAGATGAGGCTGAGCAACAGCTTTCCAGGCTAGCTCTTTTTCCTGCCAGCTATCTGCACACGTTTGCGTTTTCAGAGCAGGGCTGCCGGAGGCCCCCTGCACGGACCCCCAAAGCTACGCTTGAAGTTTGAGGGGGCAAGACAAGCAAGCAGCCCCAGTCTCTGTGCCTCTGTGCGAGCAGTGCCATGGGCAGATGAGGCTGAGCAACAGCTTTCCAGGCTAGCTCTTTCTGCCTGCCAGCTATCTGCAGACGTTCGCATTTTCAGAGCAGGGCTGCCGGAGGCCCCCTGCACGGACCCCCAAAGCTACGTTTGAAGTTTGAGGTGGCAAGACAAGCAAGCAGCCCCAGTCTCTGTGCCTCTGTGCGAGCAGTGCCATGGGCAGATGAGGCTGAGCAACAGCTTTCCAGGCTAGCTCTTTCTGCCTGCGAGCTATCTGCAGACGTTCGCATTTTCAGAGCAGGGCTGCCGGAGGCCCCCTGCACGGACCCCCAAAGCTACGTTTGAAGTTTGAGGGGGCAAGACAAGCAAGCAGCCCCAGTCTCTGTGCCTCTGTGCGAGCAGTGCCATGGGCAGATGAGGCTGAGCAGCAGCTTTCCAGGCTAGCACTTTCTGCCTGCCAGCTATCTGCAGACGTTCGCATTTTGGGAGCAGGGCTGCCGGATAAGCCCGGCACGGACCACCTAAGATACGTTTGAAGTTTGAGGGGGCAAGACAAGCAAGCAGCCCCAGTCTCTGTGCCTCTGTGCGAGCAGTGCCATGGGCAGATGAGGCTGAGCAACAGCTTTCCAGGCTAGCTCTTTCTGCCTGCCAGCTATCTGCAGACGTTCGCGTTTTCAGAGCAGGGCTGCCGGAGGCCCCCTGCACGGACCCTCAAAGCTACGTTTGCAGTTTGAGGTGGCAAGACAAGCAAGCAGCCCCAGTCTCTGTGCCTCGGTGCAAGCAGTACCATGGGCAGATGAGGCTGAGCAACAGCTTTCCAGGCTAGCTCTTTCTGCCTGCCAGCTATCTGCAGACGTTCGCATTTTCAGAGCAGGGCTGCCAGAGGCCCCCTGCACAGACCCCCAAAGCTACGTTTGAAGTTTGAGGGGGCAAGAGAAGCAAGCAGCCCCAGTCTCTGTGCCTCTGTGCGAGCAGTGCCATGGGCAGATGAGGCTGAGCAACAGCTTTCCAGGCTAGCTCTTTCTGCCTGCCAGCTATCTGCAGACGTTCGCATTTTCAGAGCAGGGCTGCCGGATAAGCCCGGCACTCACCACGTAAGGTACGTTTGAAGTTTGAGGGGGCAAGACAAGCAAGCAGCCCCAGTCTCTGTGCCTCTGTGCGAGCAGTGCCATGGGCAGATGAGGCTGAGCAACAGCTTTCCAGGCTAGCTCTTTCTGCCTGCCAACTATCTGCAGACGTTCGCATTTTCAGAGCAGGGCTGCCGGAGGCCCCCTGCACGGACCCCCAAAGCTACGTTTGAATTTGAGGGGGCAAGACAAGCAAGCAGCCCCAGTCTCTGTGCCTCTGTGCGAGCAGTGCCATGGGCAGATGAGGCTGAGCAACAGCTTTCCAGGCTAGCTCTTTCTGCCCGCGAGTTATCTTGCAGACGTTCGCATTTTCAGAGCAGGGCTGCCGGAGGCCCCCTGCACGGACCCCCAAAGCTACGTTTGAAGTTTGAGGTGGCAAGACAAGCAAGCAGCCCCAGTCTCTGTGCCTCTGTGCGAGCAGTGCCATGGGCAGATGAGGCTGAGCAACAGCTTTCCAGGCTAGCTCTTTCTGCCTGCCAGCTATCTGCAGACTTTTGCATTTTCAGAGCAGGGCTGCCGGAGGAGCCCGGCACGGACCCCCAAAGCTACGTTTGAAGTTTGAGGGGGCAAGACAAGCAAGCAGCCCCAGTCTCTGTGCCTCTGTGTGAGCAGTGCCATGAGCAGATGAGGCTGAGCAACAGCTTTCCAGGCTAGCTCTTTCTGCCTGCCACCTATCTGCAGACGTTCGCATTTTCAGAGCAGGGCTGCCGGAGGCCCCCTGCACGGACCCCCAAAACTACGTTTGAAGTTTGAGGGGGCAAGACAAGCAAGCAGCCCCAGTCTCTGTGCCTCTGTGCGAGCACTGCCATGGGCAGATGAGGCTGAGCAACAGCTTTCCAGGCTAGCTCTTTCTGCCTGCAAGATATCTGCAGACGTTCGCATTTTCAGAGCAAGGCTGCCGGATAAGCCCGGCACGGACCACCTAAGCTACGTTTGAAGTTTGAGGGGGCAAGACAAGCAAGCAGCCCCAGTCTCTGTGCCTCTGTGCGAGCAGTGCCATGGGCACATGAGGCTGAGCAACAGCTTTCCAGGCTAGCTCTTTCTGCCTGCCAGCTATCTGCAGACGTTCGCATTTTCAGAGTAGTGCTGCCGGAGGCCCCCTGCACAGACCCCCAAAGCTACGTTTGAAGTTTGAGGTGGCAAGACAAGCAAGCAGCCCCAGTCTCTGTGCCTCTGTGTGAGCAGTGCCATGGGCAGATGAGGCTGAGCAACAGCTTTCCAGGCTAGCTCTTTCTGCCTGCCAGCTATCTGCAGACGTTCGCATTTTCAGAGCAGGGCTGCCGGAGGCCCCCTGCACGGACCCCCAAAGCTACGTTTGAAGTTTGAGGGGGCAAGACAAGCAAGCAGCACCAGTCTCTGTGCCTCGGTGCGAGCAGTGCCATGGGCAGATGAGGCTGAGCAACAGCTTTCCAGGCTAGCTCTTTCTGCCTGCAAGATATCTGCAGACGTTCGCATTTTGGGAGCAAGGCTGCCGGGTAAGCCCGGCACGGACCACCTAAGCTACGTTTGAAGTTTGAGGGGGCAAGACAAGCAAGCAGCCCCAGTCTCTGTGCCTCTGTGCGAGCAGTGCCATGGGCAGATGAGGCTGAGCAACAGCTTTCCAGGCTAGCTCTTTCTGCCTGCCAGCTATCTGCAGACGTTCGCGTTTTCAGAGCAGGGCTGCCGGAGGCCCCCTGCACGGACCCCCAAAGCTACGTTTGAAGTTTGAGGGGGCAAGACAAGCAAGCAGCCCCAGTCTCTGTGCCTCTGTGCGAGCAGTGCCATGGGCAGATGAGGCTGAGCAACAGCTTTCCAGGCTAGCTCTTTTTCCTGCCAGCTATCTGCACACGTTTGCGTTTTCAGAGCAGGGCTGCCGGAGGCCCCCTGCACGGACCCCCAAAGCTACGCTTGAAGTTTGAGGGGGCAAGACAAGCAAGCAGCCCCAGTCTCTGTGCCTCTGTGCGAGCAGTGCCATGGGCAGATGAGGCTGAGCAACAGCTTTCCAGGCTAGCTCTTTCTGCCTGCCAGCTATCTGCAGACGTTCGCATTTTCAGAGCAGGGCTGCCGGAGGCCCCCTGCACGGACCCCCAAAGCTACGTTTGAAGTTTGAGGTGGCAAGACAAGCAAGCAGCCCCAGTCTCTGTGCCTCTGTGCGAGCAGTGCCATGGGCAGATGAGGCTGAGCAACAGCTTTCCAGGCTAGCTCTTTCTGCCTGCGAGCTATCTGCAGACGTTCGCATTTTCAGAGCAGGGCTGCCGGAGGCCCCCTGCACGGACCCCCAAAGCTACGTTTGAAGTTTGAGGGGGCAAGACAAGCAAGCAGCCCCAGTCTCTGTGCCTCTGTGCGAGCAGTGCCATGGGCAGATGAGGCTGAGCAGCAGCTTTCCAGGCTAGCACTTTCTGCCTGCCAGCTATCTGCAGACGTTCGCATTTTGGGAGCAGGGCTGCCGGATAAGCCCGGCACGGACCACCTAAGATACGTTTGAAGTTTGAGGGGGCAAGACAAGCAAGCAGCCCCAGTCTCTGTGCCTCTGTGCGAGCAGTGCCATGGGCAGATGAGGCTGAGCAACAGCTTTCCAGGCTAGCTCTTTCTGCCTGCCAGCTATCTGCAGACGTTCGCGTTTTCAGAGCAGGGCTGCCGGAGGCCCCCTGCACGGACCCTCAAAGCTACGTTTGCAGTTTGAGGTGGCAAGACAAGCAAGCAGCCCCAGTCTCTGTGCCTCGGTGCAAGCAGTACCATGGGCAGATGAGGCTGAGCAACAGCTTTCCAGGCTAGCTCTTTCTGCCTGCCAGCTATCTGCAGACGTTCGCATTTTCAGAGCAGGGCTGCCAGAGGCCCCCTGCACAGACCCCCAAAGCTACGTTTGAAGTTTGAGGGGGCAAGAGAAGCAAGCAGCCCCAGTCTCTGTGCCTCTGTGCGAGCAGTGCCATGGGCAGATGAGGCTGAGCAACAGCTTTCCAGGCTAGCTCTTTCTGCCTGCCAGCTATCTGCAGACGTTCGCATTTTCAGAGCAGGGCTGCCGGATAAGCCCGGCACTCACCACGTAAGGTACGTTTGAAGTTTGAGGGGGCAAGACAAGCAAGCAGCCCCAGTCTCTGTGCCTCTGTGCGAGCAGTGCCATGGGCAGATGAGGCTGAGCAACAGCTTTCCAGGCTAGCTCTTTCTGCCTGCCAGCTATCTGCAGACGTTCGCATTTTCAGAGCAGGGCTGCCGGAGGCCCCCTGCACGGACCCCCAAAGCTACGTTTGAAGTTTGAGGTGGCAAGACAAGCAAGCAGCCCCAGTCTCTGTGCCTCTGTGCGAGCAGTGCCATGGGCAGATGAGGCTGAGCAACAGCTTTCCAGGCTAGCTCTTTCTGCCTGCGAGCTATCTGCAGACGTTCGCATTTTCAGAGCAGGGCTGCCGGAGGCCCCCTGCACGGACCCCCAAAGCTACGTTTGAAGTTTGAGGGGGCAAGACAAGCAAGCAGCCCCAGTCTCTGTGCCTCTGTGCGAGCAGTGCCATGGGCAGATGAGGCTGAGCAGCAGCTTTCCAGGCTAGCACTTTCTGCCTGCCAGCTATCTGCAGACGTTCGCATTTTGGGAGCAGGGCTGCCGGATAAGCCCGGCACGGACCACCTAAGATACGTTTGAAGTTTGAGGGGGCAAGACAAGCAAGCAGCCCCAGTCTCTGTGCCTCTGTGCGAGCAGTGCCATGGGCAGATGAGGCTGAGCAACAGCTTTCCAGGCTAGCTCTTTCTGCCTGCCAGCTATCTGCAGACGTTCGCGTTTTCAGAGCAGGGCTGCCGGAGGCCCCCTGCACGGACCCTCAAAGCTACGTTTGCAGTTTGAGGTGGCAAGACAAGCAAGCAGCCCCAGTCTCTGTGCCTCGGTGCAAGCAGTACCATGGGCAGATGAGGCTGAGCAACAGCTTTCCAGGCTAGCTCTTTCTGCCTGCCAGCTATCTGCAGACGTTCGCATTTTCAGAGCAGGGCTGCCAGAGGCCCCCTGCACAGACCCCCAAAGCTACGTTTGAAGTTTGAGGGGGCAAGACAAGCAAGCAGCCCCAGTCTCTGTGCCTCTGTGCGAGCAGTGCCATGGGCAGATGAGGCTGAGCAACAGCTTTCCAGGCTAGCTCTTTCTGCCTGCCAGCTATCTGCAGACGTTCGCATTTTCAGAGCAGGGCTGCCGGATAAGCCCGGCACTCACCACGTAAGGTACGTTTGAAGTTTGAGGGGGCAAGACAAGCAAGCAGCCCCAGTCTCTGTGCCTCTGTGCGAGCAGTGCCATGGGCAGATGAGGCTGAGCAACAGCTTTCCAGGCTAGCTCTTTCTGCCTGCCAGCTATCTGCAGACGTTCGCATTTTCAGAGCAGGGCTGCCGGAGGCCCCCTGCACGGACCCCCAAAGCTACGTTTGAAGTTTGAGGTGGCAAGACAAGCAAGCAGCCCCAGTCTCTGTGCCTCTGTGCGAGCAGTGCCATGGGCAGATGAGGCTGAGCAACAGCTTTCCAGGCTAGCTCTTTCTGCCTGCGAGCTATCTGCAGACGTTCGCATTTTCAGAGCAGGGCTGCCGGAGCCCCCCTGCACGGACCCCCAAAGCTACGTTTGAAGTTTGAGGGGGCAAGACAAGCAAGCAGCCCCAGTCTCTGTGCCTCTGTGCGAGCAGTGCCATGGGCAGATGAGGCTGAGCAGCAGCTTTCCAGGCTAGCACTTTCTGCCTGCCAGCTATCTGCAGACGTTCGCATTTTCAGAGCAGGGCTGCCGGATAAGCCCGGCACGGACCACCTAAGATACGTTTGAAGTTTGAGGGGGCAAGACAAGCAAGCAGCCCCAGTCTCTGTGCCTCTGTGCGAGCAGTGCCATGGGCAGATGAGGCTGAGCAACAGCTTTCCAGGCTAGCTCTTTCTGCCTGCCAGCTATCTGCAGACGTTCGCGTTTTCAGAGCAGGGCTGCCGGAGGCCCCCTGCACGGACCCTCAAAGCTACGTTTGCAGTTTGAGGTGGCAAGACAAGCAAGCAGCCCCAGTCTCTGTGCCTCGGTGCAAGCAGTGCCATGGGCAGATGAGGCTGAGCAACAGCTTTCCAGGCTAGCTCTTTCTGGCTGCCAGCTATCTGCAGACGTTCGCATTTTCAGAGCAGGGCTGCCAGAGGCCCCCTGCACAGACCCCCAAAGCTACGTTTGAAGTTTGAGGGGGCAAGACAAGCAAGCAGCCCCAGTCTCTGTGCCTCTGTGCGAGCAGTGCCATGGGCAGATGAGGCTGAGCAACAGCTTTCCAGGCTAGCTCTTTCTGCCTGCCAGCTATCTGCAGACGTTCGCGTTTTCAGAGCAGGGCTGCCGGATAAGCCCGGCACTCACCACGTAAGCTACGTTTGAAGTTTGAGGGGGCAAGACAAGCAAGCAGCCCCAGTCTCTGTGCCTCTGTGCGAGCAGTGCCATGGGCAGATGAGGCTGAGCAACAGCTTTCCAGGCTAGATCTTTCTGCCTGCCAGCTATCTGCAGACGTTCGCATTTTCAGAGCACGGCTGCCGGAGGCCCCCTGCACAGACCCCCAAAGCTACGTTTGAAGTTTGAGGTGGCAAGACAAGCAAGCAGCCCCAGTCTCTGTGCCTCTGTGCGAGCAGTGCCATGGGCAGATGAGGCTGAGCAACAGCTTTCCAGGCTAGCTCTTTCTGCCTGCCAGCTATCTGCAGACGTTCGCATTTTCAGAGCAGGGCTGCCGGAGGCCCCCTGCACAGACCCCCAAAGCTACGTTTGAAGTTTGAGGTGGCAAGACAAGCAAGCAGCCCCAGTCTCTGTGCCTCTGTGCGAGCAGTGCCATGGGCAGATGAGGCTGAGCAACAGCTTTCCAGGCTAGCTCTTTCTGCCTGCCAGCTATCTGCAGACGTTCGCATTTTCAGAGCAGGGCTGCCGGAGGCCCCCTGCACGGACCCCCAAAGCTACGTTTGAAGTTTGAGGGGGCAAGACAAGCAAGCAGCCCCAGTCTCTGTGCCTCTGTGCGAGCAGTGCCATGGGCAGATGAGGCTGAGCAACAGCTTTCCAGGCTAGCTCTTTCTGCCTGCCAGCTATCTGCAGACGTTCGCATTTTGGGAGCAAGGCTGCCGCAGAAGCTTGGCACGGACCACCTAAGCTACGTTTGAAGTTTGAGGTGGCAAGACAAGCAAGCAGCCCCAGTCTCTGTGCCTCTGTGCGAGCAGTGCCATGGGCAGATGAGGCTGAGCAACAGCTTTCCAGGCTAGCTCTTTCTGCCTGCCAGCTATCTGCAGATGTTCGCATTTTCAGAGCAGGGCTGCCGGAGGTCCCCTGCACAGACCCCCAAAGCTACGTTTGAAGTTTGAGGGGGCAAGACAAGCAAGCAGCCCCAGTCTCTGTGCCTCTGTGCGAGCAGTGCCATGGGCAGATGAGGCTGAGCAACAGCTTTCCAGGCTAGCTCTTTCTGCCTGCCAGCTATCTGCAGACGTTCGCATTTTCAGAGCAGGGCTGCCGGAGGCCCCCTGCACGGACCCCCAAAACTACGTTTGAAGTTTGAGGGGGCAAGACAAGCAAGCAGCCCCAGTCTCTGTGCCTCTGTGCGAGCAGTGCCATGGGCAGATGAGGCTGAGCAACAGCTTTCCAGGCTAGCTCTTTCTGCCTGCCAGCTATCTGCAGACGTTCGCATTTTGGGAGCAAGGCTGCCGCAGAAGCTTGGCACGGACCCCCAAAGCTACGTTTGAAGTTTGAGGGGGCAAGACAAGCAAGCAGCCCCAGTCTCTGTGCCTCTGTGCGAGCAGTGCCATGGGCAGATGAGGCTGAGCAACAGCTTTCCAGGCTAGCTCTTTCTGCCTGCCAGCTATCTGCAGACGTTCGCGTTTTCAGAGCAGGGCTGCCGGATAAGCCCGGCACGGACCACGTAAGCTACGTTTGAAGTTTGAGGTGGCAAGACAAGCAAGCAGCCCCAGTCTCTGTGCCTCTGTGCGAGCAGTGCCATGGGCAGATGAGGCTGAGCAACAGCTTTCCAGGCTAGCTCTTTCTGCCTGCGAGCTGTCTGCAGACGTTCGCATTTTCAGAGCAGGGCTGCCGGAGGCCCCCTGCACAGACCCCCAAAGCTACGTTTGAAGTTTGAGGTGGCAAGACAAGCAAGCAGCCCCAGTCTCTGTGCCTCTGTGCGAGCAGTGCCATGGGCAGATGAGGCTGAGCAACAGCTTTCCAGGCTAGCTCTTTCTGCCTGCCAGCTATCTGCAGACGTTCGCATTTTCAGAGCAGGGCTACCGGAGGCCCCCTGCACGGACCCCCAAAGCTACGTTTGAAGTTTGAGGGGGCAAGACAAGCAAGCAGCCCCAGTCTCTGTGCCTCTGTGCGAGCAGTGCCATGGGCAGATGAGGCTGAGCAACAGCTTTCCAGGCTAGCTCTTTCTGCCTGCCAGCTATCTGCAGACGTTCGCATTTTCAGAGCAGGGCTGCCGGATAAGCCCGGCACTCACCACGTAAGGTACGTTTGAAGTTTGAGGGGGCAAGACAAGCAAGCAGCCCCAGTCTCTGTGCCTCTGTGCGAGCAGTGCCATGGGCAGATGAGGCTGAGCAACAGCTTTCCAGGCTAGCTCTTTCTGCCTGCCAGCTATCTGCAGACGTTCGCATTTTCAGAGCAGGGCTGCCGGAGGCCCCCTGCACGGACCCCCAAAGCTACGTTTGAAGTTTGAGGTGGCAAGACAAGCAAGCAGCCCCAGTCTCTGTGCCTCTGTGCGAGCAGTGCCATGGGCAGATGAGGCTGAGCAACAGCTTTCCAGGCTAGCTCTTTCTGCCTGCGAGCTATCTGCAGACGTTCGCATTTTCAGAGCAGGGCTGCCGGAGCCCCCCTGCACGGACCCCCAAAGCTACGTTTGAAGTTTGAGGGGGCAAGACAAGCAAGCAGCCCCAGTCTCTGTGCCTCTGTGCGAGCAGTGCCATGGGCAGATGAGGCTGAGCAGCAGCTTTCCAGGCTAGCACTTTCTGCCTGCCAGCTATCTGCAGACGTTCGCATTTTCAGAGCAGGGCTGCCGGATAAGCCCGGCACGGACCACCTAAGATACGTTTGAAGTTTGAGGGGGCAAGACAAGCAAGCAGCCCCAGTCTCTGTGCCTCTGTGCGAGCAGTGCCATGGGCAGATGAGGCTGAGCAACAGCTTTCCAGGCTAGCTCTTTCTGCCTGCCAGCTATCTGCAGACGTTCGCGTTTTCAGAGCAGGGCTGCCGGAGGCCCCCTGCACGGACCCTCAAAGCTACGTTTGCAGTTTGAGGTGGCAAGACAAGCAAGCAGCCCCAGTCTCTGTGCCTCGGTGCAAGCAGTGCCATGGGCAGATGAGGCTGAGCAACAGCTTTCCAGGCTAGCTCTTTCTGGCTGCCAGCTATCTGCAGACGTTCGCATTTTCAGAGCAGGGCTGCCAGAGGCCCCCTGCACAGACCCCCAAAGCTACGTTTGAAGTTTGAGGGGGCAAGACAAGCAAGCAGCCCCAGTCTCTGTGCCTCTGTGCGAGCAGTGCCATGGGCAGATGAGGCTGAGCAACAGCTTTCCAGGCTAGCTCTTTCTGCCTGCCAGCTATCTGCAGACGTTCGCGTTTTCAGAGCAGGGCTGCCGGATAAGCCCGGCACTCACCACGTAAGCTACGTTTGAAGTTTGAGGGGGCAAGACAAGCAAGCAGCCCCAGTCTCTGTGCCTCTGTGCGAGCAGTGCCATGGGCAGATGAGGCTGAGCAACAGCTTTCCAGGCTAGATCTTTCTGCCTGCCAGCTATCTGCAGACGTTCGCATTTTCAGAGCACGGCTGCCGGAGGCCCCCTGCACAGACCCCCAAAGCTACGTTTGAAGTTTGAGGTGGCAAGACAAGCAAGCAGCCCCAGTCTCTGTGCCTCTGTGCGAGCAGTGCCATGGGCAGATGAGGCTGAGCAACAGCTTTCCAGGCTAGCTCTTTCTGCCTGCCAGCTATCTGCAGACGTTCGCATTTTCAGAGCAGGGCTGCCGGAGGCCCCCTGCACAGACCCCCAAAGCTACGTTTGAAGTTTGAGGTGGCAAGACAAGCAAGCAGCCCCAGTCTCTGTGCCTCTGTGCGAGCAGTGCCATGGGCAGATGAGGCTGAGCAACAGCTTTCCAGGCTAGCTCTTTCTGCCTGCCAGCTATCTGCAGACGTTCGCATTTTCAGAGCAGGGCTGCCGGAGGCCCCCTGCACGGACCCCCAAAGCTACGTTTGAAGTTTGAGGGGGCAAGACAAGCAAGCAGCCCCAGTCTCTGTGCCTCTGTGCGAGCAGTGCCATGGGCAGATGAGGCTGAGCAACAGCTTTCCAGGCTAGCTCTTTCTGCCTGCCAGCTATCTGCAGACGTTCGCATTTTGGGAGCAAGGCTGCCGCAGAAGCTTGGCACGGACCACCTAAGCTACGTTTGAAGTTTGAGGTGGCAAGACAAGCAAGCAGCCCCAGTCTCTGTGCCTCTGTGCGAGCAGTGCCATGGGCAGATGAGGCTGAGCAACAGCTTTCCAGGCTAGCTCTTTCTGCCTGCCAGCTATCTGCAGATGTTCGCATTTTCAGAGCAGGGCTGCCGGAGGTCCCCTGCACAGACCCCCAAAGCTACGTTTGAAGTTTGAGGGGGCAAGACAAGCAAGCAGCCCCAGTCTCTGTGCCTCTGTGCGAGCAGTGCCATGGGCAGATGAGGCTGAGCAACAGCTTTCCAGGCTAGCTCTTTCTGCCTGCCAGCTATCTGCAGACGTTCGCATTTTCAGAGCAGGGCTGCCGGAGGCCCCCTGCACGGACCCCCAAAACTACGTTTGAAGTTTGAGGGGGCAAGACAAGCAAGCAGCCCCAGTCTCTGTGCCTCTGTGCGAGCAGTGCCATGGGCAGATGAGGCTGAGCAACAGCTTTCCAGGCTAGCTCTTTCTGCCTGCCAGCTATCTGCAGACGTTCGCATTTTGGGAGCAAGGCTGCCGCAGAAGCTTGGCACGGACCCCCAAAGCTACGTTTGAAGTTTGAGGGGGCAAGACAAGCAAGCAGCCCCAGTCTCTGTGCCTCTGTGCGAGCAGTGCCATGGGCAGATGAGGCTGAGCAACAGCTTTCCAGGCTAGCTCTTTCTGCCTGCCAGCTATCTGCAGACGTTCGCGTTTTCAGAGCAGGGCTGCCGGATAAGCCCGGCACGGACCACGTAAGCTACGTTTGAAGTTTGAGGTGGCAAGACAAGCAAGCAGCCCCAGTCTCTGTGCCTCTGTGCGAGCAGTGCCATGGGCAGATGAGGCTGAGCAACAGCTTTCCAGGCTAGCTCTTTCTGCCTGCGAGCTGTCTGCAGACGTTCGCATTTTCAGAGCAGGGCTGCCGGAGGCCCCCTGCACAGACCCCCAAAGCTACGTTTGAAGTTTGAGGTGGCAAGACAAGCAAGCAGCCCCAGTCTCTGTGCCTCTGTGCGAGCAGTGCCATGGGCAGATGAGGCTGAGCAACAGCTTTCCAGGCTAGCTCTTTCTGCCTGCCAGCTATCTGCAGACGTTCGCATTTTCAGAGCAGGGCTACCGGAGGCCCCCTGCACGGACCCCCAAAGCTACGTTTGAATTTGAGGGGGCAAGACAAGCAAGCAGCCCCAGTCTCTGTGCCTCTGTGCGAGCAGTGCCATGGGCAGATGAGGCTGAGCAACAGCTTTCCAGGCTAGCTCTTTCTGGCTGACATCTATCTGCAGACGTTCGCATTTTCAGAGCAGGGCTGCCGGAGGAGCCCGGCACGGACCCCCAAAGCTACGTTTGAAGTTTGAGGTGGCAAGACAAGCAAGCAGCCCCAGTCTCTGTGCCTCTGTGCGAGCAGTGCCATGGGCAGATGAGGCTGAGCAACAGCTTTCCAGGCTAGCTCTTTCTGCCCGCGAGTTATCTGCAGACGTTCGCATTTTGGGAGCAGGGCTGCCGCAGAAGCTTGGCACGGACCACCTCAAAGCTACGTTTGAAGTTTGAGGTGGCAAGACAAGCAAGCAGCCCCAGTCTCTGTGCCTCTGTGCGAGCACTGCCATGGGCAGATGAGGCTGAGCAACAGCTTTCCAGGCTAGCTCTTTCTGCCTGCAAGATATCTGCAGACGTTCGCATTTTGGGAGCAGGGCTGCCGGATAAGCCCGGCACGGACCACCTAAGCTACGTTTGAAGTTTGAGGGGGCAAGACAAGCAAGCAGCCCCAGTCTCTGTGCCTCTGTGCGAGCAGTGCCATGGGCAGATGAGGCTGAGCAACAGCTTTCCAGGCTAGCTCTTTCTGCCTGCCAGCTATCTGCAGACGTTCGCGTTTTCAGAGCAGGGCTGCCGGAGGCCCCCTGCACGGACCCCCAAAGCTACGTTTGAAGTTTGAGGTGGCAAGACAAGCAAGCAGCCCCAGTCTCTGTGCCTCTGTGCGAGCAGTGCCATGGGCAGATGAGGCTGAGCAACAGCTTTCCAGGCTAGCTCTTTCTGCCTGCCAGCTATCTGCAGACGTTCGCATTTTCAGAGCAGGGCTGCCGGAGGCCCCCTGCACGGACCCCCAAAGCTACGTTTGAAGTTTGAGGTGGCAAGACAAGCAAGCAGCCCCAGTCTCTGTGCCTCTGTGCGAGCAGTGCCATGGGCAGATGAGGCTGAGCAACAGCTTTCCAGGCTAGCTCTTTCTGCCTGCCAGCTATCTGCAGACGTTCGCATTTTCAGAGCAGGGCTGCCGCAGGCCCCCTGCACGGACCCCCAAAGCTACGTTTGAATTTGAGGGGGCAAGACAAGCAAGCAGCCCCAGTCTCTGTGCCTCTGTGCGAGCAGTGCCATGGGCAGATGAGGCTGAGCAACAGCTTTCCAGGCTAGCTCTTTCTGCCTGCCAGCTATCTGCAGACGTTCGCGTTTTCAGAGCAGGGCTGCCGGAGGCCCCCTGCACGGAACACCAAAGCTACGTTTGAAGTTTGAGGTGGCAAGACAAGCAAGCAGCCCCAGTCTCTGTGCCTCTGTGCGAGCAGTGCCATGGGCAGATGAGGCTGAGCAACAGCTTTCCAGGCTAGCTCTTTCTGCCTGCCAGCTATCTGCAGACGTTCGCATTTTCAGAGCAGGGCTGCCGGAGGCCCCCTGCACGGACCCCCAAAGCTACGTTTGAAGTTTGAGGGGGCAAGACAAGCAAGCAGCCCCAGTCTCTGTGCCTCTGTGCGAGCAGTGCCATGGGCAGATGAGGCTGAGCAACAGCTTTCCAGGCTAGCTCTTTCTGCCTGCCAGCTATCTGCAGACGTTCGCATTTTCAGAGCAGGGCTGCCGGAGGCCCCCTGCACGGACCCCCAAAGCTACGTTTGAATTTGAGGGGGCAAGACAAGCAAGCAGCCCCAGTCTCTGTGCCTCTGTGCGAGCAGTGCCATGGGCAGATGAGGCTGAGCAACAGCTTTCCAGGCTAGCTCTTTCTGCCTGCCAGCTATCTGCAGACGTTCGTATTTTCAGAGCAGGGCTGCCGGAGGCCCCCTGCACGGACCCCCAAAGCTACGTTTGAAGTTTGAGGGGGCAAGACAAGCAAGCAGCCCCAGTATCTGTGCCTCTGTGCGAGCAGTGCCATGGGCAGATGAGGCTGAGCAACAGCTTTCCAGGCTAGCTCTTTCTGCCTGCCAGCTATCTGCAGACGTTCGCATTTTGGGAGCAGGGCTGCCGGAGGCGCCCGGCACGGACCACCTCAACTGCGTTTGAAGTTTGAGATGGCAAGACAAGCAAGCAGCCCCAGTCTCTGTGCCTCGGTGCGAGCAGTGCCATGGGCAGATGAGGCTGAGCAACAGCTTTCCAGGCTAGCACTTTCTGCCTGAGAGATATCTGCAGACGATCGCATTTTGGGAGCAAGGCTGCCGCAGAAACTTGGCGCGGTCCACCTACGCTACGTTTGAAGTTTGAGGTGGCAAGACAAGCAAGCAGCCCCAGTCTCTGTGCCTCTGTGCGAGCAGTGCCATGGGCAGATGAGGCTGAGCAACAGCTTTCCAGGCTAGCTCTTTCTGCCTGCCAGCTATCTGCAGACGTTCGCGTTTTCCGAGCAGGGCTGCCGGAGGCCCCCTGCACGGACCCCCAAAGCTACGTTTGAAGTTTGAGGGGACAAGACAAGCAAGCAGCCCCAGTCTCTGTGCCTCTGTGCGAGCAGTGCCATGGGCAGATGAGGCTGAGCAACAGCTTTCCAGGCTAGCTCTTTCTGGCTCACAGCTATCTGCAGACGTTCGCATTTTCAGAGCAGGGCTGCCGGAGGCCCCCTGCACGGACCCCCAAAGCTACGTTTGAAGTTTGAGGGGGCAAGACAAGCAAGCAGCCCCAGTCTCTGTGCCTCTGTGCGAGCAGTGCCATGGGCAGATGAGGCTGAGCAACAGCTTTCCAGGCTAGCTCTTTCTGCCTGCCAGCTATCTGCAGACGTTCGCATTTTCAGAGCAGGGCTGCCGGAGGCCCCCTGCACAGACCCCCAAAGCTACGTTTGAATTTGAGGGGGCAAGACAAGCAAGCAGCCCCAGTCTCTGTGCCTCTGTGCGAGCAGTGCCATGGGCAGATGAGGCTGAGCAACAGCTTTCCAGGCTAGCTCTTTCTGCCTGCCAGCTATCTGCAGACGTTCGTATTTTCAGAGCAGGGCTGCCGGAGGTCCCCTGCACGGACCCCCAAAGCTACGTTTGAAGTTTGAGGGGGCAAGACAAGCAAGCAGCCCCAGTCTCTGTGCCTCTGTGCGAGCAGGGCCATGGGCAGATGAGGCTGAGCAACAGCTTTCCAGGCTAGCTCTTTCTGCCTGCCAGCTATCTGCAGACGTTCACATTTTGGGAGCAGGGCTGCCGGAGGCGCCCGGCACGGACCACCTCAACTACGTTTGAAGTTTGAGATGGCAAGACAAGCAAGCAGCCCCAGTCTCTGTGCCTCGGTGCGAGCAGTGCCATGGGCAGATGAGGCTGAGCAACAGCTTTCCAGGCTAGCACTTTCTGCCTGAGAGATATCTGCAGACGTTCGCATTTTGGGAGCAAGGCTGCCGCAGAAGCTTGGCGCGGTCCACCTACGCTACGTTTGAAGTTTGAGGTGGCAAGACAAGCAAGCAGCCCCAGTCTCTGTGCCTCTGTGCGAGCAGTGCCATGGGCAGATGAGGCTGAGCAACAGCTTTCCAGGCTAGCTCTTTCTGCCTGCCAGCTATCTACAGACGTTCGCGTTTTCAGAGCAGGGCTGCCGGAGGCCCTCTGCACGGACCCCCAAAGCTACGTTTGAAGTTTGAGGGGGCAAGACAAGCAAGCAGCCCCAGTCTCTGTGCCTCTGTGCGAGCAGTGCCATGGGCAGATGAGGCTGAGCAACAGCTTTCCAGGCTAGCTCTTTCTTCCTGCGAGCTATCTGCAGACGTTCGCATTTTCAGAGCAGGGCTGCCGCAGGCCCCCTGCACGGACCCCCAAAGCTACGTTTGAAGTTTGAGGGGGCAAGACAAGCAAGCAGCCCCAGTCTCTGTGCCTCTGTGCGAGCAGTGCCATGGGCGGATGAGGCTGAGCAACAGCTTTCCAGGCTAGCTCTTTCTGCCTGCCAGCTATCTGCAGACGTTCGCATTTTCAGAGCAGGGCTGCCGCAGGCGCCCGGCACGGACCACCTAAGTTACTTTGGAAGTTTGAGGTGGCAAGACAAGCAAGCAGCCCCAGTCTCTGTGCCTCTGTGCAAGCAGTGCCATGGGCAGATGAGGCTGAGCAACAGCTTTCCAGGCTAGCTCTTTCTGCCTGAGAGATATCTGCAGACGTTCGCATTTTGGGAGCAAGGCTGCCGCAGAAGCTTGGCACGGACCCCCAAAGCTACGTTTGAAGTTTGAGGGGGCAAGACAAGCAAGCAGCCCCAGTCTCTGTGCCTCTGTGCGAGCAGTGCCATGGGCAGATGAGGCTGAGCAACAGCTTTCCAGGCTAGCTCTTTCTGCCTGCCAGCTATCTGCAGACGTTCGCATTTTCAGAGCAGGGCTGCCGGAGGCCCCCTGCACGGACCCCCAAAGCTACGTTTGAAGTTTGAGGGGGCAAGACAAGCAAGCAGCCCCAGTCTCTGTGCCTCTGTGCGAGCAGTGCCATGGGCAGATGAGGCTGAGCAACAGCTTTCCAGGCTAGCTCTTTCTGCCTGCCAGCTATCTGCAGACGTTCGCATTTTCAGAGCAGGGCTGCCGGAGGCCCCCTGCACGGACCCCCAAAGCTACGTTTGAATTTGAGGGGGCAAGACAAGCAAGCAGCCCCAGTCTCTGTGCCTCTGTGCGAGCAGTGCCATGGGCAGATGAGGCTGAGCAACAGCTTTCCAGGCTAGCTCTTTCTGCCTGCCAGCTATCTGCAGACGTTCGCATTTTCAGAGCAGGGCTGCCGGAGGCCCCCTGCACGGACCCCCAAAGCTACGTTTGAAGTTTGAGGGGGCAAGACAAGCAAGCAGCCCCAGTCTCTGTGCCTCTGTGCGAGCAGTGCCATGGGCAGATGAGGCTGAGCAACAGCTTTCCAGGCTAGCTCTTTCTGCCTGCCAGCTATCTGCAGACGTTCGCATTTTCAGAGCAGGGCTGCCGGAGGCCCCCTGCACGGACCCCCAAAGCTACGTTTGAATTTGAGGGGGCAAGACAAGCAAGCAGCCCCAGTCTCTGTGCCTCTGTGCGAGCAGTGCCATGGGCAGATGAGGCTGAGCAACAGCTTTCCAGGCTAGCTCTTTCTGCCTGCCAGCTATCTGCAGACGTTCGCGTTTTCAGAGCAGGGCTGCCGCAGGCCCCCTGCACGGACCCCCAAAGCTACGTTTGAAGTTTGAGGGGGCAAGACAAGCAAGCAGCCCCAGTCTCTGTGCCTCTGTGCGAGCAGTGCCATGGGCAGATGAGGCTGAGCAACAGCTTTCCAGGCTAGCTCTTTCTGCCTGCCAGCTATCTGCAGACGTTCGCGTTTTCAGAGCAGGGCTGCCGGAGGAGCCCGGCACGGACCCCCAAAGCTACGTTTGAAGTTTGAGGTGGCAAGACAAGCAAGCAGCCCCAGTCTCTGTGCCTCTGTGCGAGCAGTGCCATGGGCAGATGAGGCTGAGCAACAGCTTTCCAGGCTAGCTCTTTCTGCCCGCGAGTTATCTGCAGACGTTCGCATTTTGGAAGCAGGGCTGCCGCAGGTGCCCGGCACGGACCACCTAAGCTACTTTGGAAGTTTGAGGTGGCAAGACAAGCAAGCAGCCCCAGTCTCTGTGCCTCGGTGCGAACAGTGCCATGGGCAGATGAGGCTGAGCAACAGCGTTCCAGGCTAGCTCTTTCTGCCTGCCAGCTATCTGCAGACGTTCGCATTTTGGGAGCAGGGCTGCCGCAGGCGCCCGGCACGGACCACCTAAACTACGTTTGAAGTTTGAGGTGGCAAGACAAGCAAGCAGCCCCAGTCTCTGTACCTCTGTGCGAGCAGTGCCATGGGCAGATGAGGCTGAGCAACAGCTTTCCAGGCTAGCTCTTTCTGCCTGCCAGCTATCTGCAGACGTTCGCATTTTCAGAGCAGGGCTGCCGGGAGGCCCCCTGCACGGACCCCCAAAGCTACGTTTGCAGTTTGAGGGGGCAAGACAAGCAAGCAGCCCCAGTCTCTGTGCCTCTGTGCGAGCAGTGCCATGGGCAGATGAGGCTGAGCAACAGCTTTCCAGGCTAGCTCTTTCTGCCTGCCAGCTATCTGCAGACGTTCGCATTTTCAGAGCAGGGCTGCCGGAGGCCCCCTGCACGGACCCCCAAAGCTACGTTTGAATTTGAGGTGGCAAGACAAGCAAGCAGCCCCAGTCTCTGTGCCTCTGTGCGAGCAGTGCCATGGGCAGATGAGGCTGAGCAACAGCTTTCCAGGCTAGCTCTTTCTGCCTGCCAGCTATCTGCAGACGTTCGCGTTTTCAGAGCAGGGCTGCCGGAGGCCCCCTGCACGGACCCCCAAAGCTACGTTTGCAGTTTGAGGGGGCAAGACAAGCAAGCAGCCCCAGTCTCTGTGCCTCTGTGCGAGCAGTGCCATGGGCAGATGAGGCTGAGCAACAGCTTTCCAGGCTAGCTCTTTCTGCCTGCCAGCTATCTGCAGACGTTCGCATTTTCAGAGCAGGGCTGCCGGAGGCCCCCTGCACGGACCCCCAAAACTACGTTTGAAGTTTGAGGGGGCAAGACAAGCAAGCAGCCCCAGTCTCTGTGCCTCTGTGCGAGCAGTGCCATGGGCAGATGAGGCTGAGCAACAGCTTTCCAGGCTAGCTCTTTCTGCCTGCCAGCTATCTGCAGACGTTCGCATTTTCAGAGCAGGGCTGCCGGAGGCCCCCTGCACGGACCCCCAAAGCTACGTTTGAAGTTTGAGGGGGCAAGACAAGCAAGCAGCCCCAGTCTCTGTGCCTCTGTGCGAGCAGTGCCATGGGCAGATGAGGCTGAGCAACAGCTTTCCAGGCTAGCTCTTTCTGCCTGCCAGCTATCTGCAGACGTTCGCATTTTCAGAGCAGGGCTGCCGGAGGCCCCCTGCACGGACCCCCAAAGCTACGTTTGAATTTGAGGGGGCAAGACAAGCAAGCAGCCCCAGTCTCTGTGCCTCTGTGCGAGCAGTGCCATGGGCAGATGAGGCTGAGCAACAGCTTTCCAGGCTAGCTCTTTCTGCCTGCCAGCTATCTGCAGACTTTTGCATTTTCAGAGCAGGGCTGCCGGAGGAGCCCGGCACGGACACCCAAAGCTACGTTTGAAGTTTGAGGGGGCAAGACAAGCAAGCAGCCCCAGTCTCTGTGCCTCTGTGCGAGCAGTGCCATGGGCAGATGAGGCTGAGCAACAGCTTTCCAGGCTAGTTCTTTCTGCCCGCGAGTTATCTGCAGACGTTCGCATTTTCGGAGCAGGGCTGCCGCAGGCGCCCGGCACGGACCACCTAAGCTACTTTGGAAGTTTGAGGGGGCAAGACAAGCAAGCAGCCCCAGTCTCTGTGCCTCGGTGCGAACAGTGCCATGGGCAGATGAGGCTGAGCAACAGCGTTCCAGGCTAGCTCTTTCTGCCTGCCAGCTATCTGCAGACGTTCGCATTTTGGGAGCAGGGCTGCCGGAGGCGCCCGGCATTGACCACCTAAACTACGTTTGAAGTTTGAGGTGGCAAGACAAGCAAGCAGCCCCAGTCTCTGTACCTCTGTGCGAGCAGTGCCATGGGCAGATGAGGCTGAGCAACAGCTTTCCAGGCTAGCTCTTTCTGCCTGCCAGCTATCTGCAGACGTTCGTGTTTTCAGAGCAGGGCTGCCGGAGGCCCCCTGCACGGACCCCCAAAGCTACGTTTGAAGTTTGAGGGGGCAAGACAAGCAAGCAGCCCCAGTCTCTGTGCCTCTGTGCGAGCAGTGCCATGGGCAGATGAGGCTGAGCAACAGCTTTCCAGGCTAGCTCTTTCTGCCTGCCAGCTATCTGCAGACGTTCGCATTTTCAGAGCAGGGCTGCCGGAGGCCCCCTGCACGGAACACCAAAGCTACGTTTGAAGTTTGAGGGGGCAAGACAAGCAAGCAGCCCCAGTCTCTGTGCCTCTGTGCGAGCAGTGCCATGGGCAGATGAGGCTGAGCAACAGCTTTCCAGGCTAGCTCTTTCTGCCTGCCAGCTATCTGCAGACGTTCGCATTTTCAGAGCAGGGCTGCCGGAGGCCCCCTGCACGGACCCCCAAAGCTACGTTTGAATTTGAGGGGGCAAGACAAGCAAGCAGCCCCAGTCTCTGTGCCTCTGTGCGAGCAGTGCCATGGGCAGATGAGGCTGAGCAACAGCTTTCCAGGCTAGCTCTTTCTGCCTGCCAGCTATCTGCAGACTTTTGCATTTTCAGAGCAGGGCTGCCGGAGGAGCCCGGCACGGACACCCAAAGCTACGTTTGAAGTTTGAGGGGGCAAGACAAGCAAGCAGCCCCAGTCTCTGTGCCTCTGTGCGAGCAGTGCCATGGGCAGATGAGGCTGAGCAACAGCTTTCCAGGCTAGTTCTTTCTGCCCGCGAGTTATCTGCAGACGTTCGCATTTTGGGAGCAGGGCTGCCGCAGGCGCCCGGCACGGACCACCTAAGCTACTTTGGAAGTTTGAGGGGGCAAGACAAGCAAGCAGCCCCAGTCTCTGTGCCTCGGTGCGAACAGTGCCATGGGCAGATGAGGCTGAGCAACAGCGTTCCAGGCTAGCTCTTTCTGCCTGCCAGCTATCTGCAGACGTTCGCATTTTGGGAGCAGGGCTGCCGGAGGCGCCCGGCATTGACCACCTAAACTACGTTTGAAGTTTGAGGTGGCAAGACAAGCAAGCAGCCCCAGTCTCTGTACCTCTGTGCGAGCAGTGCCATGGGCAGATGAGGCTGAGCAACAGCTTTCCAGGCTAGCTCTTTCTGCCTGCCAGCTATCTGCAGACGTTCGCATTTTCAGAGCAGGGCTGCCGGAGGCCCCCTGCACGGACCCCCAAAGCTACGTTTGAAGTTTGAGGGGGCAAGACAAGCAAGCAGCCCCAGTCTCTGTGCCTCTGTGCGAGCAGTGCCATGGGCAGATGTGGCTGAGCAACAGCTTTCCAGGCTAGCTCTTTCTGCCTGCCAGCTATCTGCAGACGTTCGCGTTTTCAGAGCAGGGCTGCCAGAGGCCCCCTGCACGGACCCCCAAAGCTACGTTTGAATTTGAGGGGGCAAGACAAGCAAGCAGCCCCAGTCTCTGTGCCTCTGTGCGAGCAGTGCCATGGGCAGATGAGGCTGAGCAACAGCTTTCCAGGCTAGCTCTTTCTGCCTGCCAGCTATCTGCAGACGTTCGCATTTTCAGAGCAGGGCTGCCGCAGGCCCCCTGCACGGACCCCCAAAGCTACGTTTGAAGTTTGAGGGGGCAAGACAAGCAAGCAGCCCCAGTCTCTGTGCCTCTGTGCGAGCAGTGCCATGGGCAGATGAGGCTGAGCAACAGCTTTCCAGGCTAGCTCTTTCTGCCTGCCAGCTATCTGCAGACGTTCGCATTTTGGGAGCAGGGCTGCCGGAGGCCCCCTGCACGGACCCCCAAAGCTACGTTTGAATTTGAGGTGGCAAGACAAGCAAGCAGCCCCAGTCTCTGTGCCTCTGTGCGAGCAGTGCCATGGGCAGATGAGGCTGAGCAACAGCTTTCCAGGCTAGCTCTTTCTGCCTGCGAGCTATCTGCAGACGTTCGCATTTTCAGAGCAGGGCTGCCGGAGGCCCCCTGCACGGACCCACAAAGCTACGTTTGAATTTGAGGGGGCAAGACAAGCAAGCAGCCCCAGTCTCTGTGCCTCTGTGCGAGCACTGCCATGGGCAGATGAGGCTGAGCAACAGCTTTCCAGGCTAGCTCTTTCTGCCCGCGAGTTATCTGCAGACGTTCGCATTTTGGGAGCAGGGCTGCCGCAGGCGCACGGCACGGACCACCTAAGTTACTTTGGAAGTTTGAGGTGGCAAGACAAGCAAGCAGCCCCAGTCTCTGTGCCTCGGTGCGAACAGTGCCATGGGCAGATGAGGCTGAGCAGCAGCGTTCCAGGCTAGCTCTTTCTGCCTGCGAGCTATCTGCAGACGTTCGCATTTTGGGAGCAGGGCTGCCGGAGGCGCCCGGCACGGACCACCTAAACTACGTTTGAAGTTTGAGGTGGCAAGACAAGCAAGCAGCCCCAGTCTCTGTACCTCTGTGCAAGCAGTGCCATGGGCAGATGAGGCTGAGCAACAGCTTTCCAGGCTAGCTCTTTCTGCCTGCCAGCTATCTGCAGACGTTCGCGTTTTCAGAGCAGGGCTGCCGGAGGAGCCCGGCACGGACCCCCAAAGCTACGTTTGAAGTTTGAGGTGGCAAGACAAGCAAGCAGCCCCAGTCTCTGTGCCTCTGTGCGAGCAGTGCCATGGGCAGATGAGGCTGAGCAACAGCTTTCCAGGCTAGCTCTTTCTGCCCGCGAGTTATCTGCAGACGTTCGCATTTTGGGAGCAGGGCTGCCGCAGGTGCCCGGCACGGACCACCTAAGCTACTTTGGAAGTTTGAGGTGGCAAGACAAGCAAGCAGCCCCAGTCTCTGTGCCTCGGTGCGAACAGTGCCATGGGCAGATGAGGCTGAGCAACAGCGTTCCAGGCTAGCTCTTTCTGCCTGCCAGCTATCTGCAGACGTTCGCATTTTGGGAGCAGGGCTGCCGCAGGCGCCCGGCACGGACCACCTAAACTACGTTTGAAGTTTGAGGTGGCAAGACAAGCAAGCAGCCCCAGTCTCTGTACCTCTGTGCGAGCAGTGCCATGGGCAGATGAGGCTGAGCAACAGCTTTCCAGGCTAGCTCTTTCTGCCTGCCAGCTATCTGCAGACGTTCGCATTTTGGGAGCAAGGCTGCCGCAGAAGCTTGGCACGGACCCCCAAAGCTACGTTTGAAGTTTGAGGTGGCAAGACAAGCAAGCAGCCCCAGTCTCTGTGCCTCTGTGCGAGCAGTGCCATGGGCAGATGAGGCTGAGCAACAGCTTTCCAGGCTAGCTCTTTCTGCCTGCCAGCTATCTGCAGACGTTCGCATTTTCAGAGCAGGGCTGCCGGAGGCCCCCTGCACGGACCCCCAAAGCTACGTTTGAAGTTTGAGGGGGCAAGACAAGCAAGCAGCCCCAGTCTCTGTGCCTCTGTGCGAGCAGTGCCATGGGCAGATGAGGCTGAGCAACAGCTTTCCAGGCTAGCTCTTTCTGCCTGCCAGCTATCTGCAGACGTTCGCATTTTCAGAGCAGGGCTGCCGGAGGCCCCCTGCACGGACCCCCAAAGCTACGTTTGAAGTTTGAGGGGGCAAGACAAGCAAGCAGCCCCAGTCTCTGTGCCTCTGTGCGAGCAGTGCCATGGGCAGATGAGGCTGAGCAACAGCTTTCCAGGCTAGCTCTTTCTGCCTGCCAGCTATCTGCAGACGTTCGCATTTTCAGAGCAGGGCTGCCGGAGGCCCCCTGCACGGACCCCCAAAGCTACGTTTGAATTTGAGGGGGCAAGACAAGCAAGCAGCCCCAGTCTCTGTGCCTCTGTGCGAGCAGTGCCATAGGCAGATGAGGCTGAGCAACAGCTTTCCAGGCTAGCTCTTTCTGCCTGCCAGCTATCTGCAGACGTTCGCGTTTTCAGAGCAGGGCTGCCGGAGGCCCCCTGCACGGACCCCCAAAGCTACGTTTGAAGTTTGAGGGGGCAAGACAAGCAAGCAGCCCCAGTCTCTGTGCCTCTGTGCGAGCAGTGCCATGGGCAGATGAGGCTGAGCAACAGCTTTCCAGGCTAGCTCTTTCTGCCTGCCAGCTATCTGCAGACGTTCGCATTTTCAGAGCAGGGCTGCCGGAGGCCCCCTGCACGGACCCCCAAAGCTACGTTTGCAGTTTGAGGGGGCAAGACAAGCAAGCAGCCCCAGTCTCTGTGCCTCTGTGCGAGCAGTGCCATGGGCAGATGAGGCTGAGCAACAGCTTTCCAGGCTAGCTCTTTCTGCCTGCCAGCTATCTGCAGACGTTCGCATTTTCAGAGCAGGGCTGCCGGAGGCCCCCTGCACGGACCCCCAAAGCTACGTTTGAAGTTTGAGGGGGCAAGACAAGCAAGCAGCCCCAGTCTCTGTGTCTCTGTGCGAGCAGTGCCGTGGGCAGATGAGGCTGAGCAACAGCTTTCCAGGCTAGCTCTTTCTGCCTGCCAGCTATCTGCAGACGTTCGCATTTTCAGAGCAGGGCTGCCGGAGGCCCCCTGCACGGACCCCCAAAGCTACGTTTGAAGTTTGAGGGGGCAAGACAAGCAAGCAGCCCCAGTCTCTGTGCCTCTGTGCGAGCAGTGCCATGGGCAGATGAGGCTGAGCAACAGCTTTCCAGGCTAGCTCTTTCTGCCTGCCAGCTATCTGCAGACGTTCGCATTTTCAGAGCAGGGCTGCCGGAGGCCCCCTGCACGGACCCCCAAAGCTACGTTTGAAGTTTGAGGGGGCAAGACAAGCAAGCAGCCCCAGTCTCTGTGCCTCTGTGCGAGCAGTGCCATGGGCAGATGAGGCTGAGCAACAGCTTTCCAGGCTAGCTCTTTCTGCCTGCCAGCTATCTGCAGACGTTCGCATTTTCAGAGCAGGGCTGCCGGAGGCCCCCTGCACGGACCCCCAAAGCTACGTTTGAAGTTTGAGGGGGCAAGACAAGCAAGCAGCCCCAGTCTCTGTGCCTCTGTGCGAGCAGGGCCATGGGCAGATGAGGCTGAGCAACAGCTTTCCAGGCTAGCTATTTCTGCCCGCGAGTTATCTGCAGACGTACGCATTTTGGGAGCAGGGCTGCCGCAGGCGCCCGGCACGGACCCCCAAAGCTACGTTTGAAGTTTGAGGGGGCAGGACAAGCAAGCAGCCCCAGTCTCTGTGCCTCTGTGCGAGCAGTGCCATGGGCAGATGAGGCTGAGCAACAGCTTTCCAGGCTAGCTCTTTCTGCCTGCCAGCTATCTGCAGACGTTCGCATTTTCAGAGCAGGGCTGCCGGAGGCGCCCGGCACGGACCACCTCAACTACGTTTGAAGTTTGAGGTGACAAGACAAGCAAGCAGCCCCAGTCTCTGTGCCTCTGTGCGAGCAGTGCCATGGGCAGATGAGGCTGAGCAACAGCTTTCCAGGCTAGCACTTTCTGCCTGAGAGATATCTGCAGACGTTCGCATTTTGGGAGCAAGGCTGCCGCAGAAGCTTGGCAAAGACCACCAAAGCTACGTTTGAAGTTTGAGGTGGCAAGACAAGCAAGCACCCCAGTCTCTGTGCCTCTGTGCGAGCAGTGCCATGGGCAGATGAGGCTGAGCAACAGCTTTCCAGGCTAGCTCTTTCTGCCTGCCAGCTATCTGCAGACGTTCGCATTTTCAGAGCAGGGCTGCCGCAGGCCCCCTGCACGGACCCCCAAAGCTACGTTTGAAGTTTGAGGGGGCAAGACAAGCAAGCAGCCCCAGTCTCTGTGCCTCTGTGCGAGCAGTGCCATGGGCAGATGAGGCTGAGCAACAGCTTTCCAGGCTAGCTCTTTCTGCCTGCCAGCTATCTGCAGACGTTCGCGTTTTCAGAGCAGGGCTGCCGGAGGCCCCCTGCACGGACCCCCAAAGCTACGTTTGAAGGTTGAGGTGGCAAGACAAGCAAGCAGCCCCAGTCTCTGTGCCTCTGTGCGAGCAGTGCCATGGGCAGATGAGGCTGAGCAACAGCTTTCCAGGCTAGCTCTTTCTGCCTGCCAGCTATCTGCAGACGTTCGCGTTTTCAGAGCAGGGCTGCCGGAGGAGCCCGGCACGGACCCCCAAAGCTACGTTTGAAGTTTGAGGTGGCAAGACAAGCAAGCAGCCCCAGTCTCTGTGCCTCTGTGCGAGCAGTGCCATGGGCAGATGAGGCTGAGCAACAGCTTTCCAGGCTAGCTCTTTATGCCCGCGAGTTATCTGCAGACGTTCGCATTTTGGGAGCAGGGCTGCCGCAGGTGCCCGGCACGGACCACCTAAGCTACTTTGGAAGTTTGAGGTGGCAAGACAAGCAAGCAGCCCCAGTCTCTGTGCCTCGGTGCGAACAGTGCCATGGGCAGATGAGGCTGAGCAACAGCGTTCCAGGCTAGCTCTTTCTGCCTGCCAGCTATCTGCAGACGTTCGCGTTTTCAGAGCAGGGCTGCCGGAGGCCCCCTGCACGGACCCCCAAAGCTACGTTTGAAGTTTGAGGGGGCAAGACAAGCAAGCAGCCCCAGTCTCTGTGCCTCTGTGCGAGCAGTGCCATGGGCAGATGAGGCTGAGCAACAGCTTTCCAGGCTAGCTCTTTCTGCCTGCCAGCTATCTGCAGACGTTCGCGTTTTCAGAGCAGGGCTGCCGGAGGCCCCCTGCACGGACCCCCAAAGCTACGTTTGCAGTTTGAGGGGGCAAGACAAGCAAGCAGCCCCAGTCTCTGTGCCTCTGTGCGAGCAGTGCCATGGGCAGATGAGGCTGAGCAACAGCTTTCCAGGCTAGCTCTTTCTGCCTGCCAGCTATCTGCAGACGTTCGCATTTTCAGAGCAGGGCTGCCGGAGGCCCCCTGCACGGACCCCCAAAACTACGTTTGAAGTTTGAGGGGGCAAGACAAGCAAGCAGCCCCAGTCTCTGTGCCTCTGTGCGAGCAGTGCCATGGGCAGATGAGGCTGAGCAACAGCTTTCCAGGCTAGCTCTTTCTGCCTGCCAGCTATCTGCAGACGTTCGCATTTTCAGAGCAGGGCTGCCGGAGGCCCCCTGCACGGACCCCCAAAGCTACGTTTGAAGTTTGAGGGGGCAAGACAAGCAAGCAGCCCCAGTCTCTGTGCCTCTGTGCGAGCAGTGCCATGGGCAGATGAGGCTGAGAAACAGCTTTCCAGGCTAGCTCTTTCTGCCTGCCAGCTATCTGCAGACGTTCGCATTTTCAGAGCAGGGCTGCCGGAGGCCCCCTGCACGGACCCCCAAAGCTACGTTTGAATTTGAGGGGGCAAGACAAGCAAGCAGCCCCAGTCTCTGTGCCTCTGTGCGAGCAGTGCCATGGGCAGATGAGGCTGAGCAACAGCTTTCCAGGCTAGCTCTTTCTGCCTGCCAGCTATTTGCAGACTTTTGCATTTTCAGAGCAGGGCTGCCGGAGGAGCCCGGCACGGACACCCAAAGCTACGTTTGAAGTTTGAGGGGGCAAGACAAGCAAGCAGCCCCAGTCTCTGTGCCTCTGTGCGAGCAGTGCCATGGGCAGATGAGGCTGAGCAACAGCTTTCCAGGCTAGTTCTTTCTGCCCGCGAGTTATCTGCAGACGTTCGCATTTTCGGAGCAGGGCTGCCGCAGGCGCCCGGCACGGACCACCTAAGCTACTTTGGAAGTTTGAGGGGGCAAGACAAGCAAGCAGCCCCAGTCTCTGTGCCTCGGTGCGAACAGTGCCATGGGCAGATGAGGCTGAGCAACAGCGTTCCAGGCTAGCTCTTTCTGCCTGCCAGCTATCTGCAGACGTTCGCATTTTGGGAGCAGGGCTGCCGGAGGCGCCCGGCATTGACCACCTAAACTACGTTTGAACTTTGAGGTGGCAAGACAAGCAAGCAGCCCCAGTCTCTGTACCTCTGTGCGAGCAGTGCCATGGGCAGATGAGGCTGAGCAACAGCTTTCCAGGCTAGCTCTTTCTGCCTGCCAGCTATCTGCAGACGTTCGTGTTTTCAGAGCAGGGCTGCCGGAGGCCCCCTGCACGGACCCCCAAAGCTACGTTTGAAGTTTGAGGGGGCAAGACAAGCAAGCAGCCCCAGTCTCTGTGCCTCTGTGCGAGCAGTGCCATGGGCAGATGAGGCTGAGCAACAGCTTTCCAGGCTAGCTCTTTCTGCCTGCCAGCTATCTGCAGACGTTCGCATTTTCAGAGCAGGGCTGCCGGAGGCCCCCTGCACGGACCCCCAAAGCTACGTTTGAAGTTTGAGGGGGCAAGACAAGCAAGCAGCCCCAGTCTCTGTGCCTCTGTGCGAGCAGTGCCATGGGCAGATGAGGCTGAGCAACAGCTTTCCAGGCTAGCTCTTTCTGCCTGCCAGCTATCTGCAGACGTTCGCATTTTCAGAGCAGGGCTGCCGGAGGCCCCCTGCACGGACCCCCAAAGCTACGTTTGAATTTGAGGGGGCAAGACAAGCAAGCAGCCCCAGTCTCTGTGCCTCTGTGCGAGCAGTGCCATGGGCAGATGAGGCTGAGCAACAGCTTTCCAGGCTAGCTCTTTCTGCCTGCCAGCTATCTGCAGACTTTTGCATTTTCAGAGCAGGGCTGCCGGAGGAGCCCGGCACGGACACCCAAAGCTACGTTTGAAGTTTGAGGGGGCAAGACAAGCAAGCAGCCCCAGTCTCTGTACCTCTGTGCGAGCAGTGCCATGGGCAGATGAGGCTGAGCAACAGCTTTCCAGGCTAGTTCTTTCTGCCCGCGAGTTATCTGCAGACGTTCGCATTTTGGGAGCAGGGCTGCCGCAGGCGCCCGGCACGGACCACCTAAGCTACTTTGGAAGTTTGAGGGGGCAAGACAAGCAAGCAGCCCCAGTCTCTGTGCCTCGGTGCGAACAGTGCCATGGGCAGATGAGGCTGAGCAACAGCGTTCCAGGCTAGCTCTTTCTGCCTGCCAGCTATCTGCAGACGTTCGCATTTTGGGAGCAGGGCTGCCGGAGGCGCCCGGCATTGACCACCTAAACTACGTTTGAAGTTTGAGGTGGCAAGACAAGCAAGCAGCCCCAGTCTCTGTACCTCTGTGCGAGCAGTGCCATGGGCAGATGAGGCTGAGCAACAGCTTTCCAGGCTAGCTCTTTCTGCCTGCCAGCTATCTGCAGACGTTCGCATTTTCAGAGCAGGGCTGCCGGAGGCCCCCTGCACGGACCCCCAAAGCTACGTTTGAAGTTTGAGGGGGCAAGACAAGCAAGCAGCCCCAGTCTCTGTGCCTCTGTGCGAGCAGTGCCATGGGCAGATGAGGCTGAGCAACAGCTTTCCAGGCTAGCTCTTTCTGCCTGCCAGCTATCTGCAGACGTTCGCGTTTTCAGAGCAGGGCTGCCAGAGGCCCCCTGCACGGACCCCCAAAGCTACGTTTGAATTTGAGGGGGCAAGACAAGCAAGCAGCCCCAGTCTCTGTGCCTCTGTGCGAGCAGTGCCATGGGCAGATGAGGCTGAGCAACAGCTTTCCAGGCTAGCTCTTTCTGCCTGCCAGCTATCTGCAGACGTTCGCATTTTCAGAGCAGGGCTGCCGCAGGCCCCCTGCACGGACCCCCAAAGCTACGTTTGAAGTTTGAGGGGGCAAGACAAGCAAGCAGCCCCAGTCTCTGTGCCTCTGTGCGAGCAGTGCCATGGGCAGATGAGGCTGAGCAACAGCTTTCCAGGCTAGCTCTTTCTGCCTGCCAGCTATCTGCAGACGTTCGCATTTTGGGAGCAGGGCTGCCGGAGGCCCCCTGCACGGACCCCCAAAGCTACGTTTGAATTTGAGGTGGCAAGACAAGCAAGCAGCCCCAGTCTCTGTGCCTCTGTGCGAGCAGTGCCATGGGCAGATGAGGCTGAGCAACAGCTTTCCAGGCTAGCTCTTTCTGCCCGCGAGTTATCTGCAGACGTTCGCATTTTGGGTGCAGGGCTGCCGCAGGTGCCCGGCACGGACCACCTAAGCTACTTTGGAAGTTTGAGGTGGCAAGACAAGCAAGCAGCCCCAGTCTCTGTGCCTCGGTGCGAACAGTGCCATGGGCAGATGAGGCTGAGCAACAGCGTTCCAGGCTAGCTCTTTCTGCCTGCCAGCTATCTGCAGACGTTCGCGTTTTCAGAGCAGGGCTGCCGGAGGCCCCCTGCACGGACCCCCAAAGCTACGTTTGAAGTTTGAGGGGGCAAGACAAGCAAGCAGCCCCAGTCTCTGTGCCTCTGTGCGAGCAGTGCCATGGGCAGATGAGGCTGAGCAACAGCTTTCCAGGCTAGCTCTTTCTGCCTGCCAGCTATCTGCAGACGTTCGCGTTTTCAGAGCAGGGCTGCCGGAGGCCCCCTGCACGGACCCCCAAAGCTACGTTTGCAGTTTGAGGGGGCAAGACAAGCAAGCAGCCCCAGTCTCTGTGCCTCTGTGCGAGCAGTGCCATGGGCAGATGAGGCTGAGCAACAGCTTTCCAGGCTAGCTCTTTCTGCCTGCCAGCTATCTGCAGACGTTCGCATTTTCAGAGCAGGGCTGCCGGAGGCCCCCTGCACGGACCCCCAAAACTACGTTTGAAGTTTGAGGGGGCAAGACAAGCAAGCAGCCCCAGTCTCTGTGCCTCTGTGCGAGCAGTGCCATGGGCAGATGAGGCTGAGCAACAGCTTTCCAGGCTAGCTCTTTCTGCCTGCCAGCTATCTGCAGACGTTCGCATTTTCAGAGCAGGGCTGCCGGAGGCCCCCTGCACGGACCCCCAAAGCTACGTTTGAAGTTTGAGGGGGCAAGACAAGCAAGCAGCCCCAGTCTCTGTGCCTCTGTGCGAGCAGTGCCATGGGCAGATGAGGCTGAGCAACAGCTTTCCAGGCTAGCTCTTTCTGCCTGCCAGCTATCTGCAGACGTTCGCATTTTCAGAGCAGGGCTGCCGGAGGCCCCCTGCACGGACCCCCAAAGCTACGTTTGAATTTGAGGGGGCAAGACAAGCAAGCAGCCCCAGTCTCTGTGCCTCTGTGCGAGCACTGCCATGGGCAGATGAGGCTGAGCAACAGCTTTCCAGGCTAGCTCTTTCTGCCTGCCAGCTATCTGCAGACTTTTGCATTTTCAGAGCAGGGCTGCCGGAGGAGCCCGGCACGGACACCCAAAGCTACGTTTGAAGTTTGAGGGGGCAAGACAAGCAAGCAGCCCCAGTCTCTGTGCCTCTGTGCGAGCAGTGCCATGGGCAGATGAGGCTGAGCAACAGCTTTCCAGGCTAGTTCTTTCTGCCCGCGAGTTATCTGCAGACGTTCGCATATTCGGAGCAGGGCTGCCGCAGGCGCCCGGCACGGACCACCTAAGCTACTTTGGAAGTTTGAGGGGGCAAGACAAGCAAGCAGCCCCAGTCTCTGTGCCTCGGTGCGAACAGTGCCATGGGCAGATGAGGCTGAGCAACAGCGTTCCAGGCTAGCTCTTTCTGCCTGCCAGCTATCTGCACACGTTCGCATTTTGGGAGCAGGGCTGCCGGAGGCGCCCGGCATTGACCACCTAAACTACGTTTGAAGTTTGAGGTGGCAAGACAAGCAAGCAGCCCCAGTCTCTGTACCTCTGTGCGAGCAGTGCCATGGGCAGATGAGGCTGAGCAACAGCTTTCCAGGCTAGCTCTTTCTGCCTGCCAGCTATCTGCAGACGTTCGTGTTTTCAGAGCAGGGCTGCCGGAGGCCCCCTGCACGGACCCCCAAAGCTACGTTTGAAGTTTGAGGGGGCAAGACAAGCAAGCAGCCCCAGTCTCTGTGCCTCTGTGCGAGCAGTGCCATGGGCAGATGAGGCTGAGCAACAGCTTTCCAGGCTAGCTCTTTCTGCCTGCCAGCTATCTGCAGACGTTCGCATTTTCAGAGCAGGGCTGCCGGAGGCCCCCTGCACGGAACACCAAAGCTACGTTTGAAGTTTGAGGGGGCAAGACAAGCAAGCAGCCCCAGTCTCTGTGCCTCTGTGCGAGCAGTGCCATGGGCAGATGAGGCTGAGCAACAGCTTTCCAGGCTAGCTCTTTCTGCCTGCCAGCTATCTGCAGACGTTCGCATTTTCAGAGCAGGGCTGCCGGAGGCCCCCTGCACGGACCCCCAAAGCTACGTTTGAATTTGAGGGGGCAAGACAAGCAAGCAGCCCCAGTCTCTGTGCCTCTGTGCGAGCAGTGCCATGGGCAGATGAGGCTGAGCAACAGCTTTCCAGGCTAGCTCTTTCTGCCTGCCAGCTATCTGCAGACTTTTGCATTTTCAGAGCAGGGCTGCCGGAGGAGCCCGGCACGGACACCCAAAGCTACGTTTGAAGTTTGAGGGGGCAAGACAAGCAAGCAGCCCCAGTCTCTGTGCCTCTGTGCGAGCAGTGCCATGGGCAGATGAGGCTGAGCAACAGCTTTCCAGGCTAGTTCTTTCTGCCCGCGAGTTATCTGCAGACGTTCGCATTTTGGGAGCAGGGCTGCCGCAGGCGCCCGGCACGGACCACCTAAGCTACTTTGGAAGTTTGAGGGGGCAAGACAAGCAAGCAGCCCCAGTCTCTGTGCCTCGGTGCGAACAGTGCCATGGGCAGATGAGGCTGAGCAACAGCGTTCCAGGCTAGCTCTTTCTGCCTGCCAGCTATCTGCAGACGTTCGCATTTTGGGAGCAGGGCTGCCGGAGGCGCCCGGCATTGACCACCTAAACTACGTTTGAAGTTTGAGGTGGCAAGACAAGCAAGCAGCCCCAGTCTCTGTACCTCTGTGCGAGCAGTGCCATGGGCAGATGAGGCTGAGCAACAGCTTTCCAGGCTAGCTCTTTCTGCCTGCCAGCTATCTGCAGACGTTCGCATTTTCAGAGCAGGGCTGCCGGAGGCCCCCTGCACGGACCCCCAAAGCTACGTTTGAAGTTTGAGGGGGCAAGACAAGCAAGCAGCCCCAGTCTCTGTGCCTCTGTGCGAGCAGTGCCATGGGCAGATGAGGCTGAGCAACAGCTTTCCAGGCTAGCTCTTTCTGCCTGCCAGCTATCTGCAGACGTTCGCGTTTTCAGAGCAGGGCTGCCAGAGGCCCCCTGCACGGACCCCCAAAGCTACGTTTGAATTTGAGGGGGCAAGACAAGCAAGCAGCCCCAGTCTCTGTGCCTCTGTGCGAGCAGTGCCATGGGCAGATGAGGCTGAGCAACAGCTTTCCAGGCTAGCTCTTTCTGCCTGCCAGCTATCTGCAGACGTTCGCATTTTGGGAGCAGGGCTGCCGGAGGCCCCCTGCACGGACCCCCAAAGCTACGTTTGAATTTGAGGTGGCAAGACAAGCAAGCAGCCCCAGTCTCTGTGCCTCTGTGCGAGCAGTGCCATGGGCAGATGAGGCTGAGCAACAGCTTTCCAGGCTAGCTCTTTCTGCCTGCGAGCTATCTGCAGACGTTCGCATTTTCAGAGCAGGGCTGCCGGAGGCCCCCTGCACGGACCCCCAAAGCTACGTTTGAATTTGAGGGGGCAAGACAAGCAAGCAGCCCCAGTCTCTGTGCCTCTGTGCGAGCACTGCCATGGGCAGATGAGGCTGAGCAACAGCTTTCCAGGCTAGCTCTTTCTGCCTGCCAGCTATCTGCAGACGTTCGCATTTTGGGAGCAGGGCTGCCGCAGGCGCACGGCACGGACCACCTAAGTTACTTTGGAAGTTTGAGGTGGCAAGACAAGCAAGCAGCCCCAGTCTCTGTGCCTCGGTGCGAACAGTGCCATGGGCAGATGAGGCTGAGCAGCAGCGTTCCAGGCTAGCTCTTTCTGCCTGCGAGCTATCTGCAGACGTTCGCATTTTGGGAGCAGGGCTGCCGGAGGCGCCCGGCACGGACCACCTAAACTACGTTTGAAGTTTGAGGTGGCAAGACAAGCAAGCAGCCCCAGTCTCTGTACCTCTGTGCAAGCAGTGCCATGGGCAGATGAGGCTGAGCAACAGCTTTCCAGGCTAGCTCTTTCTGCCTGCCAGCTATCTGCAGACGTTCGCGTTTTCAGAGCAGGGCTGCCGGAGGAGCCCGGCACGGACCCCCAAAGCTACGTTTGAAGTTTGAGGTGGCAAGACAAGCAAGCAGCCCCAGTCTCTGTGCCTCTGTGCGAGCAGTGCCATGGGCAGATGAGGCTGAGCAACAGCTTTCCAGGCTAGCTCTTTCTGCCCGCGAGTTATCTGCAGACGTTCGCATTTTGGGAGCAGGGCTGCCGCAGGTGCCCGGCACGGACCACCTAAGCTACTTTGGAAGTTTGAGGTGGCAAGACAAGCAAGCAGCCCCAGTCTCTGTGCCTCGGTGCGAACAGTGCCATGGGCAGATGAGGCTGAGCAACAGCGTTCCAGGCTAGCTCTTTCTGCCTGCCAGCTATCTGCAGACGTTCGCATTTTGGGAGCAGGGCTGCCGCAGGCGCCCGGCACGGACCACCTAAACTACGTTTGAAGTTTGAGGTGGCAAGACAAGCAAGCAGCCCCAGTCTCTGTACCTCTGTGCGAGCAGTGCCATGGGCAGATGAGGCTGAGCAACAGCTTTCCAGGCTAGCTCTTTCTGCCTGCCAGCTATCTGCAGACGTTCGCATTTTCAGAGCAGGGCTGCCGCAGGCCCCCTGCACGGACCCCCAAAGCTACGTTTGAAGTTTGAGGGGGCAAGACAAGCAAGCAGCCCCAGTCTCTGTGCCTCTGTGCGAGCAGTGCCATGGGCAGATGAGGCTGAGCAACAGCTTTCCAGGCTAGCTCTTTCTGCCTGCCAGCTATCTGCAGACGTTCGCATTTTGGGAGCAGGGCTGCCGGAGGCCCCCTGCACGGACCCCCAAAGCTACGTTTGAATTTGAGGTGGCAAGACAAGCAAGCAGCCCCAGTCTCTGTGCCTCTGTGCGAGCAGTGCCATGGGCAGATGAGGCTGAGCAACAGCTTTCCAGGCTAGCTCTTTCTGCCTGCGAGCTATCTGCAGACGTTCGCATTTTCAGAGCAGGGCTGCCGGAGGCCCCCTGCACGGACCCACAAAACTACGTTTGAATTTGAGGGGGCAAGACAAGCAAGCAGCCCCAGTCTCTGTGCCTCTGTGCGAGCACTGCCATGGGCAGATGAGGCTGAGCAACAGCTTTCCAGGCTAGCTCTTTCTGCCCGCGAGTTATCTGCAGACGTTCGCATTTTGGGAGCAGGGCTGCCGCAGGCGCACGGCACGGACCACCTAAGTTACTTTGGAAGTTTGAGGTGGCAAGACAAGCAAGCAGCCCCAGTCTCTGTGCCTCGGTGCGAACAGTGCCATGGGCAGATGAGGCTGAGCAGCAGCGTTCCAGGCTAGCTCTTTCTGCCTGCGAGCTATCTGCAGACGTTCGCATTTTGGGAGCAGGGCTGCCGGAGGCGCCCGGCACGGACCACCTAAACTACGTTTGAAGTTTGAGGTGGCAAGACAAGCAAGCAGCCCCAGTCTCTGTACCTCTGTGCAAGCAGTGCCATGGGCAGATGAGGCTGAGCAACAGCTTTCCAGGCTAGCTCTTTCTGCCTGCCAGCTATCTGCAGACGTTCGCGTTTTCAGAGCAGGGCTGCCGGAGGAGCCCGGCACGGACCCCCAAAGCTACGTTTGAAGTTTGAGGTGGCAAGACAAGCAAGCAGCCCCAGTCTCTGTGCCTCTGTGCGAGCAGTGCCATGGGCAGATGAGGCTGAGCAACAGCTTTCCAGGCTAGCTCTTTCTGCCCGCGAGTTATCTGCAGACGTTCGCATTTTGGGAGCAGGGCTGCCGCAGGTGCCCGGCACGGACCACCTAAGCTACTTTGGAAGTTTGAGGTGGCAAGACAAGCAAGCAGCCCCAGTCTCTGTGCCTCGGTGCGAACAGTGCCATGGGCAGATGAGGCTGAGCAACAGCGTTCCAGGCTAGCTCTTTCTGCCTGCCAGCTATCTGCAGACGTTCGCATTTTGGGAGCAGGGCTGCCGCAGGCGCCCGGCACGGACCACCTAAACTACGTTTGAAGTTTGAGGTGGCAAGACAAGCAAGCAGCCCCAGTCTCTGTACCTCTGTGCGAGCAGTGCCATGGGCAGATGAGGCTGAGCAACAGCTTTCCAGGCTAGCTCTTTCTGCCTGCCAGCTATCTGCAGACGTTCGCATTTTGGGAGCAAGGCTGCCGCAGAAGCTTGGCACGGACCCCCAAAGCTACGTTTGAAGTTTGAGGTGGCAAGACAAGCAAGCAGCCCCAGTCTCTGTGCCTCTGTGCGAGCAGTGCCATGGGCAGATGAGGCTGAGCAACAGCTTTCCAGGCTAGCTCTTTCTGCCTGCCAGCTATCTGCAGACGTTCGCATTTTCAGAGCAGGGCTGCCGGAGGCCCCCTGCACGGACCCCCAAAGCTACGTTTGCAGTTTGAGGTGGCAAGACAAGCAAGCAGCCCCAGTCTCTGTGCCTCTGTGCGAGCAGTGCCATGGGCAGATGAGGCTGAGCAACAGCTTTCCAGGCTAGCTCTTTCTGCCTGCCAGCTATCTGCAGACGTTCGCATTTTCAGAGCAGGGCTGCCGGAGGCCCCCTGCACGGACCCCCAAAGCTACGTTTGAATTTGAGGGGGCAAGACAAGCAAGCAGCCCCAGTCTCTGTGCCTCTGTGCGAGCAGTGCCATAGGCAGATGAGGCTGAGCAACAGCTTTCCAGGCTAGCTCTTTCTGCCTGCCAGCTATCTGCAGACGTTCGCGTTTTCAGAGCAGGGCTGCCGGAGGCCCCCTGCACGGACCCCCAAAGCTACGTTTGAAGTTTGAGGGGGCAAGACAAGCAAGCAGCCCCAGTCTCTGTGCCTCTGTGCGAGCAGTGCCATGGGCAGATGAGGCTGAGCAACAGCTTTCCAGGCTAGCTCTTTCTGCCTGCCAGCTATCTGCAGACGTTCGCATTTTCAGAGCAGGGCTGCCGGAGGCCCCCTGCACGGACCCCCAAAGCTACGTTTGCAGTTTGAGGGGGCAAGACAAGCAAGCAGCCCCAGTCTCTGTGCCTCTGTGCGAGCAGTGCCATGGGCAGATGAGGCTGAGCAACAGCTTTCCAGGCTAGCTCTTTCTGCCTGCCAGCTATCTGCAGACGTTCGCATTTTCAGAGCAGGGCTGCCGGAGGCCCCCTGCACGGACCCCCAAAGCTACGTTTGAAGTTTGAGGGGGCAAGACAAGCAAGCAGCCCCAGTCTCTGTGTCTCTGTGCGAGCAGTGCCGTGGGCAGATGAGGCTGAGCAACAGCTTTCCAGGCTAGCTCTTTCTGCCTGCCAGCTATCTGCAGACGTTCGCATTTTCAGAGCAGGGCTGCCGGAGGCCCCCTGCACGGACCCCCAAAGCTACGTTTGAAGTTTGAGGGGGCAAGACAAGCAAGCAGCCCCAGTCTCTGTGCCTCTGTGCGAGCAGTGCCATGGGCAGATGAGGCTGAGCAACAGCTTTCCAGGCTAGTTCTTTCTGCCCGCGAGTTATCTGCAGACGTTCGCATTTTGGGAGCAGGGCTGCCGCAGGCGCCCGGCACGGACCACCTAAGCTACTTTGGAAGTTTGAGGGGGCAAGACAAGCAAGCAGCCCCAGTCTCTGTGCCTCGGTGCGAACAGTGCCATGGGCAGATGAGGCTGAGCAACAGCGTTCCAGGCTAGCTCTTTCTGCCTGCCAGCTATCTGCAGACGTTCGCATTTTCAGAGCAGGGTTGCCGGAGGCCCCCTGCACGGACCCCCAAAGCTACGTTTGAAGTTTGAGGGGGCAAGACAAGCAAGCAGCCCCAGTCTCTGTGCCTCTGTGCGAGCAGGGCCATGGGCAGATGAGGCTGAGCAACAGCTTTCCAGGCTAGCTCTTTCTGCCCGCGAGTTATCTGCAGACGTACGCATTTTGGGAGCAGGGCTGCCGCAGGCGCCCGGCACGGACCCCCAAAGCTACGTTTGAAGTTTGAGGGGGCAGGACAAGCAAGCAGCCCCAGTCTCTGTGCCTCTGTGCGAGCAGTGCCATGGGCAGATGAGGCTGAGCAACAGCTTTCCAGGCTAGCTCTTTCTGCCTGCCAGCTATCTGCAGACGTTCGCATTTTCAGAGCAGGGCTGCCGGAGGCGCCCGGCACGGACCACCTCAACTACGTTTGAAGTTTGAGGTGACAAGACAAGCAAGCAGCCCCAGTCTCTGTGCCTCTGTGCGAGCAGTGCCATGGGCAGATGAGGCTGAGCAACAGCTTTCCAGGCTAGCACTTTCTGCCTGAGAGATATCTGCAGACGTTCGCATTTTGGGAGCAAGGCTGCCGCAGAAGCTTGGCAAAGACCACCAAAGCTACGTTTGAAGTTTGAGGTGGCAAGACAAGCAAGCAGCCCCAGTCTCTGTGCCTCTGTGCGAGCAGTGCCATGGGCAGATGAGGCTGAGCAACAGCTTTCCAGGCTAGCTCTTTCTGCCTGCCAGCTATCTGCAGACGTTCGCATTTTCAGAGCAGGGCTGCCGCAGGCCCCCTGCACGGACCCCCAAAGCTACGTTTGAAGTTTGAGGGGGCAAGACAAGCAAGCAGCCCCAGTCTCTGTGCCTCTGTGCGAGCAGTGCCATGGGCAGATGAGGCTGAGCAACAGCTTTCCAGGCTAGCTCTTTCTGCCTGCCAGCTATCTGCAGACGTTCGCGTTTTCAGAGCAGGGCTGCCGGAGGCCCCCTGCACGGACCCCCAAAGCTACGTTTGAAGTTTGAGGTGGCAAGACAAGCAAGCAGCCCCAGTCTCTGTGCCTCTGTGCGAGCAGTGCCATGGGCAGATGAGGCTGAGCAACAGCTTTCCAGGCTAGCTCTTTCTGCCCGCGAGTTATCTGCAGACGTTCGCATTTTGGGAGCAGGGCTGCCGCAGGTGCCCGGCACGGACCACCTAAGCTACTTTGGAAGTTTGAGGTGGCAAGACAAGCAAGCAGCCCCAGTCTCTGTGCCTCGGTGCGAACAGTGCCATGGGCAGATGAGGCTGAGCAACAGCGTTCCAGGCTAGCTCTTTCTGCCTGCCAGCTATCTGCAGACGTTCGCATTTTGGGAGCAGGGCTGCCGCAGGCGCCCGGCACGGACCACCTCAACTACGTTTGAAGTTTGAGGTGACAAGACAAGCAAGCAGCCCCAGTCTCTGTGCCTCTGTGCGAGCAGTGCCATGGGCAGATGAGGCTGAGCAACAGCTTTCCAGGCTAGCACTTTCTGCCTGAGAGATATCTGCAGACGTTCGCATTTTGGGAGCAAGGCTGCCGCAGAAGCTTGGCAAAGACCACCAAAGCTACGTTTGAAGTTTGAGGTGGCAAGACAAGCAAGCAGCCCCAGTCTCTGTGCCTCTGTGCGAGCAGTGCCATGGGCAGATGAGGCTGAGCAACAGCTTTCCAGGCTAGCTCTTTCTGCCTGCCAGCTATCTGCAGACGTTCGCATTTTCAGAGCAGGGCTGCCGCAGGCCCCCTGCACGGACCCCCAAAGCTACGTTTGAAGTTTGAGGGGGCAAGACAAGCAAGCAGCCCCAGTCTCTGTGCCTCTGTGCGAGCAGTGCCATGGGCAGATGAGGCTGAGCAACAGCTTTCCAGGCTAGCTCTTTCTGCCTGCCAGCTATCTGCAGACGTTCGCGTTTTCAGAGCAGGGCTGCCGGAGGCCCCCTGCACGGACCCCCAAAGCTACGTTTGAAGTTTGAGGTGGCAAGACAAGCAAGCAGCCCCAGTCTCTGTGCCTCTGTGCGAGCAGTGCCATGGGCAGATGAGGCTGAGCAACAGCTTTCCAGGCTAGCTCTTTCTGCCCGCGAGTTATCTGCAGACGTTCGCATTTTGGGAGCAGGGCTGCCGCAGGTGCCCGGCACGGACCACCTAAGCTACTTTGGAAGTTTGAGGTGGCAAGACAAGCAAGCAGCCCCAGTCTCTGTGCCTCGGTGCGAACAGTGCCATGGGCAGATGAGGCTGAGCAACAGCGTTCCAGGCTAGCTCTTTCTGCCTGCCAGCTATCTGCAGACGTTCGCATTTTGGGAGCAGGGCTGCCGCAGGCGCCCGGCACGGACCACCTAAACTACGTTTGAAGTTTGAGGTGGCAAGACAAGCAAGCAGCCCCAGTCTCTGTACCTCTGTGCGAGCAGTGCCATGGGCAGATGAGGCTGAGCAACAGCTTTCCAGGCTAGCTCTTTCTGCCTGAGAGATATCTGCAGACGTTCGCATTTTGGGAGCAAGGCTGCCGCAGAAGCTTGGCACGGACCCCCAAAGCTACGTTTGAAGTTTGAGGGGGCAAGACAAGCAAGCAGCCCCAGTCTCTGTGCCTCTGTGCGAGCAGTGCCATGGGCAGATGAGGCTGAGCAACAGCTTTCCAGGCTAGCTCTTTCTGCCTGCCAGCTATCTGCAGACGTTCGCATTTTCAGAGCAGGGCTGCCGGAGGCCCCCTGCACGGACCCCCAAAGCTACGTTTGAATTTGAGGGGGCAAGACAAGCAAGCAGCCCCAGTCTCTGTGCCTCTGTGCGAGCAGTGCCATGGGCAGATGAGGCTGAGCAACAGCTTTCCAGGCTAGCTCTTTCTGCCTGCCAGCTATCCGCAGACGTTCGCATTTTCAGAGCAGGGCTGCCGGAGGCCCCCTGCACAGACCCCCAAAGCTACGTTTGAAGTTTGAGGGGACAAGACAAGCAAGCAGCCCCAGTCTCTGTGCCTCTGTGCGAGCAGTGCCATGGGCAGATGAGGCTGAGCAACAGCTTTCCAGGCTAGCTCTTTCTGGCTCACAGCTATCTGCAGACGTTTGCATTTTCAGAGCAGGGCTGCCGGAGGCCCCCTGCACGGACCCCCAAAGCTACGTTTGAAGTTTGAGGGGGCAAGACAAGCAAGCAGCCCCAGTCTCTGTGCCTCTGTGCGAGCAGTGCCATGGGCAGATGAGGCTGAGCAACAGCTTTCCAGGCTAGCTCTTTCTGCCTGCCAGCTATCTGCAGACGTTCGCATTTTCAGAGCAGGGCTGCCGGAGGCCCCCTGCACGGACCCCCAAAGCTACGTCTGCAGTTTGAGGTGGCAAGACAAGCAAGCAGCCCCAGTCTCTGTGCCTCTGTGCGAGCAGTGCCATGGGCAGATGAGGCTGAGCAACAGCTTTCCAGGCTAGCTCTTTCTGCCTGCCAGCTATCTGCAGACGTTCGCATTTTCAGAGCAGGGCTGCCGGAGGCCCCCTGCACGGACCCCCAAAGCTACGTTTGAAGTTTGAGGGGGCAAGACAAGCAAGCAGCCCCAGTCTCTGTGCCTCTGTGCGAGCAGTGCCATGGGCAGATGAGGCTGAGCAACAGCTTTCCAGGCTAGCTCTTTCTGCCTGCCAGCTATCTGCAGACGTTCGCATTTTCAGAGCAGGGCTGCCGGAGGCCCCCTGCACGGACCCCCAAAGCTACGTTTGAAGTTTGAGGGGGCAAGACAAGCAAGCAGCCCCAGTCTCTGTGCCTCTGTGCGAGCAGAGCCATGGGCAGATGAGGCTGAGCAACAGCTTTCCAGGCTAGCTCTTTCTGCCTGCCAGCTATCTGCAGACGTTCGCGTTTTCAGAGCAGGGCTGCCAGAGGCCCCCTGCACGGACCCCCAAAGCTACGTTTGAATTTGAGGGGGCAAGACAAGCAAGCAGCCCCAGTCTCTGTGCCTCTGTGCGAGCAGGGCCATGGGCAGATGAGGCTGAGCAACAGCTTTCCAGGCTAGCTCTTTCTGCCTGCCAGCTATCTGCAGACGTTCGCATTTTCAGAGCAGGGCTGCCGGAGGCACCCTGCACGGACCCCCAAAGCTACGTTTGAAGTTTAAGGGGGCAAGACAAGCAAGCAGCCCGAGTCTCTGTGCCTCTGTGCGAGCAGTGCCATGGGCAGATGAGGCTGAGCAACAGCTTTCCAGGCTAGCTCTTTCTTCCTGCGAGCTATCTGCAGACGTTCGCATTTTCAGAGCAGGGCTGCCGGAGGCCCCCTGCACGGACCCCCAAAGCTACGTTTGAAGTTTGAGGTGGCAAGACAAGCAAGCAGCCCCAGTCTCTGTGCCTCTGTGCGAGCAGTGCCATGGGCAGATGAGGCTGAGCAACAGCTTTCCAGGCTAGCTCTTTCTGCCTGCCAGCTATCTGCAGACGTTCGCATTTTCAGAGCAGGGCTGCCGGAGGCCCCCTGCACGGACCCCCAAAGCTACGTTTGCAGTTTGAGGGGGCAAGACAAGCAAGCAGCCCCAGTCTCTGTGCCTCTGTGCAAGCAGTGCCATGGGCAGATGAGGCTGAGCAACAGCTTTCCAGGCTAGCTCTTTCTGCCTGCCAGCTATCTGCAGACGTTCGCGTTTTCAGAGCAGGGCTGCCGGAGGCCCCCTGCACGGACCCCCAAAGCTACGTTTGAAGTTTGAGGTGGCAAGACAAGCAAGCAGCCCCAGTCTCTGTGCCTCTGTGCGAGCAGTGCCATGGGCAGATGAGGCTGAGCAACAGCTTTCCAGGCTAGCTCTTTCTGCCTGCCAGCTATCTGCAGACGTTCGCGTTTTCAGAGCAGGGCTGCCGGAGGCCCCCTGCACGGACCCCCAAAGCTACGTTTGAAGTTTGAGGGAGCAAGACAAGCAAGCAGCCCCAGTCTCTGTGCCTCTGTGCGAGCAGTGCCATGGGCAGATGAGGCTGAGCAACAGCTTTCCAGGCTAGCTCTTTCTGCCTGCCAGCTATCTGCAGACGTTCGCGTTTTCAGAGCAGGGCTGCCGGAGGCCCCCTGCACGGACCCCCAAAGCTACGTTTGCAGTTTGAGGTAGCAAGACAAGCAAGCAGCCCCAGTCTCTGTGCCTCGGTGCAAGCAGTGCCATGGGCAGATGAGGCTGAGCAACAGCTTTCCAGGCTAGCTCTTTCTGCCTGCCAGCTATCTGCAGACGTTCGCATTTTCAGAGCAGGGCTGCCGGAGGCCCCCTGCACGGACCCCCAAAGCTACGTTTGAAGTTTGAGGTGGCAAGACAAGCAAGCAGCCCCAGTCTCTGTGCCTCTGTGCGAGCAGTGCCATGGGCAGATGAGGCTGAGCAACAGCTTTCCAGGCTAGCTCTTTCTGCCTGCCAGCTATCTGCAGACGTTCGCGTTTTCAGAGCAGGGCTGCCGGAGGCCCCCTGCACGGACCCCCAAATCTACGTTTGCAGTTTGAGGGGGCAAGACAAGCAAGCAGCCCCAGTCTCTGTGCCTCTGTGCAAGCAGTGCCATGGGCAGATGAGGCTGAGCAACAGCTTTCCAGGCTAGCTCTTTCTGCCTGCCAGCTATCTGCAGACGTTCGCATTTTCAGAGCAGGGCTGCCGGAGGCCCCCTGCACGGACCCCCAAAGCTACGTTTGAAGTTTGAGGGGGCAAGACAAGCAAGCAGCCCCAGTCTCTGTGCCTCTGTGCGAGCAGTGCCATGGGCAGATGAGGCTGAGCAACAGCTTTCCAGGCTAGCTCTTTCTGCCTGCCAGCTATCTGCAGACGTTCGCATTTTCAGAGCAGGGCTGCCGGAGGCCCCCTGCACGGACCCCCAAAGCTACGTTTGAAGTTTGAGGGGGCAAGACAAGCAAGCAGCCCCGGTCTCTGTGCCTCTGTGCGAGCAGTGCCATGGGAAGATGAGGCGGAGCAAGAGCTTTCCAGGCTAGCTCTTTCTGCCTGCCAGCTATCTGCAGACGTTCGCATTTTGGGAGCAGGGCTGCCGGAGGCTCCCAGCACAGACCACCTAAACTACGTTTGAAGTTTGAGGTGGCAAGACAAGCAAACAGCCCCAGTCTCTGTGCCTCTGTGCGAGCAGGGCCATGGGCAGATGAGGCTGAGCAACAGCTTTCCAGGCTAGCTCTTTCTGCCTGCGAGCTATCTGCAGACGTTTCCATTTTCAGAGCAGGGCTGCCGGAGGCGCCCGGCACGGACCACCTAAGATAAGTTGGAAGTTTGAGGTGGCAAGACAAGCAAGCAGCCCCGGTCTTTGTGCCTCGGTGCGAGCAGTGCCATGGGCAGATGAGGCTGAGCAACAGCTTTCCAGGCTAGCTCTTTCTGTCTGCAAGCTATCTGCAGACGTTCGCATTTTCAGAGCAGGGCTGCCGCAGGCCCCCTGCACGGACCCCCAAAGCTACGTTTGAAGTTTGAGGGGGCAAGACAAGCAAGCAGCCCCAGTCTCTGTGCCTCTGTGCGAGCAGTGCCATGGGAAGATGAGGCGGAGCAACAGCTTTCCAGGCTAGCTCTTTCCGCCTGCCAGCTATCTGCAGACGTTCGCATTTTCAGAGCAGGACTGCGAATGGAGCCCAACAGGGACCCCCTATCCCCGCGCTTCGTTTGAGGTTTCCCGCCCCCCAATGCTGTCCTGCTCTCTGTCCCTTTCCTCTCTCTGTTATTCTGTCCTGTTCCCTGTGTCTGTTTTTTAATTCCTCCCTCTCTGTCCCTCAGCCCAGTGCTTTTTTTTCCCTTCTTCTTCTTTGCTGCCCAGCCGAGGCTTTTCCCCCTGCGTGTCTCTTCTGCTCCCCTGTCTGTTATTTTTGCCTGTCTTTCACTTTATCCTACCTCCCTGTCCCCTTTTTCTCTCTCATTATCACCTTGTCTCGCTCCCTGTCCCTGTCTTTCTCTGACAATTTATCCTGCTCCTTGTCCTTCTCTCCATTTGCTGTTATTTCCCGTGCTTCTTCTGACCTTTCCTTCCTTCTTTTTCTATCCTACTGCCCCAGTGCCTCTTTTGCCACCGCTGTCCTGCTCCCTGGCCCTTGTTTCCTCTCACTGTTCCTCTGTCCTGCTTCCTGTCCCCGGTTTTTCTCTTTCTCTATCCTGCTGCCTGTCTGGTCTTTTCTTAGTGTACATCCCTGTCCAGCCGGCTCTCCCTTTTTGCCTTTCTCTCCTTCTCTGTCCTGCTTCCCGGCCCGTTCTTGTCTTCCTCTCTCTCTGTCCTCTAGCCCCTTGCTGGTTTGTGTTGGGATTCCAACCCTAACCACCCCCTTCTTCGTCTGACCCTTTCTTTGTTTCTTAGTACCTTTTTTCCTGTTGCCTGTCCTTTTTCTCTCTCTGTCAGTGTGTCCTGCACTGCGTGGGACGGGGGTGGGAGGCTGAAAAACGGTGGGAAGCTGATGCGGGGGGATTCAGGCTGGAAAGAGGTAGGAGGTTGCAGAGGGGTTGGAAGCTGAATGAAGTAGAGGCCAGAAAAATGAGAGGTGGGGGCTGACGAGGGGTGGGAGGCTGGAGGTGTGGCCAAGGAGGGGGGAGTAGAGGCCAGCAGTAAAAGGAGGCCGGGAAGGGGTGGGAGGCTGCAGAGGGGAGGGAGGCCAGAGTCAAGAGTAGAGGTCAGCAAAAAAAGGAGGCCGGGAAGGGGTGGGAGGCTGCAGAGGGGTGGGAGGCAATGGGCGAGAGTAGAGGCCAGGAAAAAAAGGAGGTAGAGAAGGGGTGGGAGGCTGCAGAGTGGTGGGAGGCCGGGGGCGAGAGTAGAGGCCAGGAAAAAAAGGAGGCCGGGAAGGGGTGGGAGGCTGCAGAGGGGAGGGAGGCAATGGGCGAGAGTAGAGGCCAGGAAGAAAAAAGAGGCCGGGAAGGGGTGGGAGGCTGCAGAGAGGTGGGAGGCCAAGGGCGACAGTAGAGGCCAGAAAAAAAAGGAGGCCGGAAAGGGGTGGGAGGCTGCAGAGGGGTGGGAGGCCGGGGGTAAGAGTAGAGGCCAGGAAAAAAAGGAGACCGGGAAGTGGTGGGAGGCTGCAGAGGGGAGGGAGGCTGGGGGCGAGAGTAGAGGCCAGGAAAAATAGGAGGCCGGAAAAGGGTGGGAGGCTGCAGAGGGGTGGGAGGCCAGGGGCGAGAGTAGAGGCCAGAAAAAAAAGGAGGCCGGAAAGGGGTGGGAGGCTGCAGAGGGGTGGGAGGCCGGGGGTAAGAGTAGAGGCCAGAAAAAAAGGAGGCCGGGAAGGGGTGGGAGGCTGCAGAGGGGTGGGAGGCAATGGGCCAGAGTAGAGGCCAGGAAGAAAAAGAAGGACAGGAAGGGGTGGGAGTCTGCAGAGGGTTGGGAGGCAATGGGCGAGAGTAAAGGTTAGGAAATAAAGGAGGTCGGGAAGGGGTGGGAGGCCGGTGAGATGCGAGTAGGGGCCAGAAAGTCTCTTTTCTTCTCGCTTCTTCCCTGTATTTATCTTTCTTTTCTGCCTTCTTTATTCCTCTAATTCAAGTTCTATCTCGATCCCTGTGTTCTCCTTCCACTCATCATATTCTAGCCTTTTCTCTGTCCTATTCTTGCATATAGTGTGCAGTGGAGGATTCTTGTCTAGGAAGCGACGTCTCGTATGAGCTCTAAGACACCCACATGCATTTTGGTGCTGGGCACCAATGACGCACAGGAGCAGTGCCATGGGCAGATGAGGCTGAGCAACAGCTTTCCAGGCTAGCTCTTTCTGCCTGCCAGCTATCTGCAGACGTTCGCATTTTCAGAGCAGGGCTGCCGCAGAAGCTTGGCACGGACCCCCAAAGCTACGTTTGAAGTTTGAGGGGGCAAGACAAGCAAGCAGCCCCAGTCTCTGTGCCTCTGTGCGAGCAGTGCCATGGGCAGATGAGGCTGAGCAACAGCTTTCCAGGCTAGCTCTTTCTGCCTGCCAGCTATCTGCAGACGTTCGCATTTTCAGAGCACGGCTGCCGGAGGCCCCCTGCACGGACCCCCAAAGCTACGTTTGAATTTGAGGGGGCAAGACAAGCAAGCAGCCCCAGTCTCTGTGCCTCTGTGCGAGCAGTGCCATGGGCAGATGAGGCTGAGCAACAACTTTCCAGGCTAGCTCTTTCTGCCTGCCAGCTATCTGCAGACGTTCGCGTTTTCAGAGCAGGGCTGCCGGAGGCCCCCTGCACGGACCCCCAAAGCTACGTTTGAAGTTTGAGGGGGCAAGACAAGCAAGCAGCCCCAGTCTCTGTGCCTCTGTGCGAGCAGTGCCATGGGCAGATGAGGCTGAGCAACAGCTTTCCAGGCTACCTCTTTCTGCCTGCCAGCTATCTGAAGACGTTCGCGTTTTCAGAGCAGGGCTGCCGGAGGCCCCCTGCACGGACCCCCAAAGCTACGTTTGCAGTTTGAGGGGGCAAGACAAGCAAGCAGCCCCAGTCTCTGTGCCTCTGTGCAAGCAGTGCCATGGGCAGATGAGGCTGAGCAACAGCTTTCCAGGCTAGCTCTTTCTGCCTGCCAGCTATCTGCAGACGTTCGCATTTTCAGAGCAGGGCTGCCGGAGGCCCCCTGCACGGACCCCCAAAGCTACGTTTGAAGTTTGAGGGGGCAAGACAAGCAAGCAGCCCCAGTCTCTGTGCCTCTGTGCGAGCAGTGCCATGGGCAGATGAGGCTGAGCAACAGCTTTCCAGGCTAGCTCTTTCTGCCTGCCAGCTATCTGCAGACGTTCGCATTTTCAGAGCAGGGCTGCCGGAGGCCCCCTGCACGGACCCCCAAAGCTACGTTTGAAGTTTGAGGGGGCAAGACAAGCAAGCAGCCCCAGTCTCTGTGCCTCTGTGCGAGCAGTGCCATGGGAAGATGAGGCGGAGCAACAGCTTTCCAGGCTAGCTCTTTCTGCCTGCCAGCTATCTGCAGACGTTCGCATTTTCAGAGCAGGACTGCAAATGGAGCCCAACAGGGACCCCCTATCCCCGCGCTTCGTTTGAGGTTTCCCGCCCCCCAATGCTGTCCTGCTCTCTGTCCCTTTCCTCTCTCTGTTATTCTGTCCTGTTCCCTGTGTCTGTTTTTTAATTCCTCCCTCTCTGTCCCTCAGCCCAGTGCTTTTTTTTCCCTTCTTCTTCTTTGCTGCCCAGCCGAGGCTTTTCCCCCTGCGTGTCTGTTCTGCTCCCCTGTCTGTTATTTTTGCCTGTCTTTCACTTTATCCTACCTCCCTGTCCCCTTTTTCTCTCTCATTATCACCTTGTCTCGCTCCCTGTCCCTGTCTTTCTCTGACAATTTGTCCTGCTCCTTGTCCTTCTCTCCATTTGCTGTTATTTCCCGTTCTTCTTCTGACCTTTCCTTCCTTCTTTTTCTATCCTACTGCCCCAGTGCCTCTTTTGCCACCGCTGTCCTGCTCCCTGGCCCTTGTTTCCTCTCACTGTTCCTCTGTCCTGCTTCCTGTCCCCGGTTTTTCTCTTTCTCTATCCTGCTGCCTGTCTGGTCTTTTCTTAGTGTACATCCCTGTCCAGCCGGCTCTCCCTTTTTGCCTTTCTCTCCTTCTCTGTCCTGCTTCCCGGCCCGTTCTTGTCTTCCTCTCTCTCTGTCCTCTAGCCCCTTGCTGGTTTGTGTTGGGATTCCAACCCTAACCACCCCCTTCTTCGTCTGACCCTTTCTTTGTTTCTTAGTACCTTTTTTCCTGTTGCCTGTCCTTTTTCTCTCTCTGTCAGTGTGTCCTGCACTGCGTGGGACGGGGGTGGGAGGCTGAAAAACGGTGGGAAGCTGATGGGGGGGGATTCAGGCTGGAAAGAGGTAGGAGGTTGCAGAGGGGTTGGAAGCTGAATGAAGTAGAGGCCAGAAAAATGAGAGGTGGGGGCTGACGAGGGGTGGGAGGCTGGAGGTGTGGCCAAGGAGGGGGGAGTAGAGGCCAGCAGTAAAAGGAGGCCGGGAAGGGGTGGGAGGCTGCAGAGGGGAGGGAGGCCAGAGTCAAGAGTAGAGGTCAGCAAAAAAAGGAGGCCGGGAAGGGGTGGGAGGCTGCAGAGGGGTGGGAGGCAATGGGCGAGAGTAGAGGCCAGGAAGAAAAAGGAGGTAGAGAAGGGGTGGGAGGCTGCAGAGTGGTGGGAGGCCGGGGGCGAGAGTAGAGGCCAGGAAAAAAAGGAGGCCGGGAAGGGGTGGGAGGCTGCAGAGGGGAGGGAGGCAATGGGCGAGAGTAGAGGCCAGGAAGAAAAAAGGTGCCAGGAAGGGGTGGGAGGCTGCAGAGGGGTGGGAGGCTGGGGGCAAGAGTAGAGGTCAGGAAGAAAAAAGAGGCCGGGAAGGGGTGGGAGGCTGCAGAGAGGTGGGAGGCCAAGGGCGACAGTAGAGGCCAGAAAAAAAAGGAGGCCGGGAAGTGGTGGGAGGCTGCAGAGGGGTGGGAGGCTGGGGGTAAGAGTAGAGGCCAGGAAAAAAAGGAGACCGGGAAGTGGTGGGAGGCTGCAGAGGGGAGGGAGGCTGGGGGCAAGAGTAGAGGCCAGGAAAAATAGGAGGCCGGAAAAGGGTGGGAGGCTGCAGAGGGGTGGGAGGCCAGGGGCGAGAGTAGAGGCCAGAAAAAAAAGGAGGCCGGAAAGGGGTGGGAGGCTGAAGAGGGGAGGGAGGCCAGAGTCAAGAGTAGAGGTCAGCAAAAAAAGGAGGCCGGGAAGGGGTGGGAGGCTGCAGAGGGGAGGGAGGCAATGGGCGAGAGTAGAGGCCAGGAAGAAAAAAGGTGCCAGGAAGGGGTGGGAGGCTGCAGAGGGGTGGGAGGCCGGGGGCAAGAGTAGAGGCCTGGAAGAAAAAAGAGGCCGGGAAGGGGTGGGAGGCTGCAGAGTGGTGGGAGGCCAGGGGCGAGAGTAGAGGCCAGGAAAAAAAGGAGGCCGCGAAGGGGTGGGAGGCTGCAGAGGGGTGGGAGGCCGGGGGCAAGAGTAGAGGCCAGAAAAAAAAGGAGGACGGGAAGGGGTGGGAGGCTGCAGAGAGGTGGGAGGCCAAGGGCGACAGTAGAGGCCAGAAAAAAAAGGAGGCTGGAAAAGGGTGGGAGGCTGCAGAGGGGTGGGAGGCCAGGGGCGAGAGTAGAGGCCAGAAAAAAAAGGAGGCCGGAAAGGGGTGGGAGGCTTCAGAGGGGTGGGAGGCCGGGGGTAAGAGTAGAGGCCAGGAAAAAAAGGAGGCCGGGAAGGGGTGGGAGGCTGCAGAGGGGTGGGAGGCAATGGGCCAGAGTAGAGGCCAGGAAGAAAAAGAAGGACAGGAAGGGGTGGGAGTCTGCAGAGGGTTGGGAGGCAATGGGCGAGAGTAAAGGTTAGGAAATAAAGGAGGCCGGGAAGGGGTGGGAGGCCGGTGAGATGCGAGTAGGGGCCAGAAAGTCTCTTTTCTTCTCGCTTCTTCCCTGTATTTATCTTTCTTTTCTGCCTTCTTTATTCCTCTAATTCAAGTTCTATCTCGATCCCTGTGTTCTCCTTCCACTCATCATATTCTAGCCTTTTCTCTGTCCTATTCTTGCATATAGTGTGCAGTGGAGGATTCTTGTCTAGGAAGCGACGTCTCGTATGAGCTCTAAGACACCCACATGCATTTTGGTGCTGGGCACCAATGATGCACAGGAGCAGTGCCATGGGCAGATGAGGCTGAGCAACAGCTTTCCAAGCTAGCTCTTTCTGCCTGCCACCTATCTGCAGACGTTCGCATTTTCAGAGCAGGGCTGCTGGAGGCCCTCTGCACGGACCCCCAAAACTACATTTGAAGTTTGAGGGAGCAAGACAAGCAAGCAGCCCCAGTCTCTGTGCCTCTGTGCGAGCAGTGCCATGGGCAGATGAGGCTGAGCAACAGCTTTCCAGGCTAGCTCTTTCTGCCTGCGAGCTGTCTGCAGACGTTCGCATTTTCAGAGCAGGGCTGCCGCAGGCGCCCAACACGGACCCCCAAAACTACGTTTGAAGTTTGAGGGGGCAAGACAAGCAAGCAGCCCCAGTCTCTGTGCCTCTGTGCGAGCAGTGCCATGGGCAGATGAGGCTGAGCAACAGCTTTCCAGGCTAGCTCTTTCTGCCTGCCAGCTATCTGCAGACGTTCGCATTTTCAGAGCAGGGCTTCCGCAGGCGCCCAACACGGACCACCAAAGCTACGTTTGAAGTTTGAGGGGGCAAGACAAGCAAGCAGCCCCAGTCTCTGTGCCTCTGTGCGAGCAGTGCCATGGGCAGATGAGGCTGAGCAACAGCTTTCCAGGCTAGCTCTTTCTGCCTGCCAGCTATCTGCAGATGTTCGCATTTTCAGAGCAGGGCTGCCGGAGCCCCCTGCACGGACCCCCAAAGCTACGTTTGAAGTTTGAGGGGGCAAGACAAGCAAGCAGCCCCCGTCTCTGTGCCTCTGTGCGAGCAGTGCCATGGGCAGATGAGGCTGAGCAACAGCTTTCCAGGCTAGCTCTTTCTGCCTGCCAGCTATCTGCAGACGTTCGCATTTTCAGAGCAGGGCTTCCGCAGGCGCCCAACACGGACCCCCAAAGCTACGTTTGAAGTTTGAGGGGGCAAGACAAGCAAGCAGCCCCAGTCTCTGTGCCTCTGTGCGAGCAGTGCCATGGGCAGATGAGGCTGAGCAACAGCTTTCCAGGCTAGCTCTTTCTGCCTGCCAGCTATCTGCAGACGTTCGCATTTTCAGAGCAGGGCTGCCGGAGGCCCCCTGCACGGACCCCCAAAGCTACGTTTGAAGTTTGAGGGGGCAAGACAAGCAAGCAGCCCCAGTCTCTGTGCCTCTGTGCGAGCAGTGCCATGGGCAGATGAGGCTGAGCAACAGCTTTCCAGGCTAGCTCTTTCTGCCTGCGAGCTATCTGCAGATGTTCGCATTTTCAGAGCAGGGCTGCCGCAGGCCCCCTGCACGGACCCCCAAAGCTACGTTTGAAGTTTGAGGGGGCAAGACAAGCAAGCAGCCCCAGTCTCTGTGCCTCTGTGCGAGCAGTGCCATGGGCAGATGAGGCGGAGCAACAGCTTTCCAGGCTAGCTTTTTCTGCCTGCGAGCTGTCTGCAGACGTTCGCATTTTCAGAGCAGGGCTGCCGGAGGCCCCCTGCACGGACCCCCAAAACTACGTTTGAAGTTTGAGGGGGCAAGACAAGCAAGCAGCCCCAGTCTCTGTGCCTCGGTGCGAGCAGTGCCATGGGCAGATGAGGCTGAGCAACAGCTTTCCAGGCTAGCTCTTTCTGCCTGCCAGCTATCTGCAGACGTTCGCATTTTCAGAGCAGGACTGCGAATGGAGCCCAACAGGGACCCCCTATCCCCGCTCTACGTTTGAGGTTTCCCGCCCCCCAATGCTGTCCTGCTCTCTGTCCCTTTCCTCTCTCTGTTATTCTGTCCTGTTCCCTGTGTCTGTTTTTTAATTCCTCCCTCTCTGTCCCTCAGCCCAGTGCTTTTTTTTCCCTTCCTCTTCTTTGCTGCCCAGCCGAGGCTTTTCCCCCTGCGTGTCTGTTCTGCTCCCCTGTCTGTTATTTTTGCCTGTCTTTCACTTTATCCTACCTCCCTGTCCCCTTTTTCTCTCTCATTATCACCTTGTCTCGCTCCCTGTCCCTGTCTTTCTCTGACAATTTGTCCTGCTCCTTGTCCTTCTCTCCATTTGCTGTTATTTCCCGTTCTTCTTCTGACCTTTCCTTCCTTCTTTTTCTATCCTACTGCCCCAGTGCCTCTTTTGCCACCGCTGTCCTGCTCCCTGGCCCTTGTTTCCTCTCACTGTTCCTCTGTCCTGCTTCCTGTCCCCGGTTTTTCTCTTTCTCTATCCTGCTGCCTGTCTGGTCTTTTCTTAGTGTACATCCCTGTCCAGCCGGCTCTCCCTTTTTGCCTTTCTCTCCTTCTCTGTCCTGCTTCCCGGCCCGTTCTTGTCTTCCTCTCTCTCTGTCCTCTAGCCCCTTGCTGGTTTGTGTTGGGATTCCAACCCTAACCACCCCCTTCTTCGTCTGACCCTTTCTTTGTTTCTTAGTACCTTTTTTCCTGTTGCCTGTCCTTTTTCTCTCTCTGTCAGTGTGTCCTGCACTGCGTGGGACGGGGGTGGGAGGCTGAAAAACGGTGGGAAGCTGATGGGGGGGGATTCAGGCTGGAAAGAGGTAGGAGGTTGCAGAGGGGTTGGAAGCTGAATGAAGTAGAGGCCAGAAAAATGAGAGGTGGGGGCTGACGAGGGGTGGGAGGCTGGAGGTGTGGCCAAGGAGGGGGGAGTAGAGGCCAGCAGTAAAAGAAGGCCGGGAAGGGGTGGGAGGCTGCAGAGGGGAGGGAGGCCAGAGTCAAGAGTAGAGGTCAGCAAAAAAAGGAGGCCGGGAAGGGGTGGGAGGCTGCAGAGGGGTGGGAGGCAATGGGCGAGAGTAGAGGCCAGGAAGAAAAAGGAGGTAGAGAAGGGGTGGGAGGCTGCAGAGTGGTGGGAGGCCGGGGGCGAGAGTAGAGGCCAGGAAAAAAAGGAGGCCGGGAAGGGGTGGGAGGCTGCAGAGGGGAGGGAGGCAATGGGCGAGAGTAGAGGCCAGGAAGAAAAAAGGTGCCAGGAAGGGGTGGGAGGCTGCAGAGGGCTGGGAGGCCGGGGGCAAGAGTAGAGGCCAGGAAGAAAAAAGAGGCCGGGAAGGGGTGGGAGGCTGCAGAGAGGTGGGAGGCCAAGGGCGACAGTAGAGGCCAGAAAAAAAAGGAGGCCGGAAAGGGTGGGAGGCTGCAGAGTGGTGGGAGGCCGGGGGTAAGAGTAGAGGCCAGGAAAAAAAGGAGACCGGGAAGTGGTGGGAGGCTGCAGAGGGGAGGGAGGCTGGGGGCGAGAGTAGAGGCCAGGAAAAATAGGAGGCTGGAAAAGGGTGGGAGGCTGCAGAGGGGTGGGAGGCCAGGGGCGACAGTAGAGGCCAGAAAAAAAAGGAGGCCGGAAAGGGGTGGGAGGCTGAAGAGGGGAGGGAGGCCAGAGTCAAGAGTAGAGGTCAGCAAAAAAAGGAGGCCGGGAAGGGGTGGGAGGCTGCAGAGGGGAGGGAGGCAATGGGCGAGAGTAGAGGCCAGGAAGAAAAAAGGTGCCAGGAAGGGGTGGGAGGCTGCAGAGGGGTGGGAGGCCGGGGGCAAGAGTAGAGGCCTGGAAGAAAAAAGAGGCCAGGAAGGGGTGGGAGGCTGCAGAGTGGTGGGAGGCCAGGGGCGAGAGTAGAGGCCAGGAAAAAAAGGAGGCCGCGAAGGGGTGGGAGGCTGCAGAGGGGTGGGAGGCCGGGGGCAAGAGTAGAGGCCAGAAAAAAAAGGAGGACGGGAAGGGGTGGGAGGCTGCAGAGAGGTGGGAGGCCAAGGGCGACAGTAGAGGCCAGAAAAAAAAGGAGGCTGGAAAAGGGTGGGAGGCTGCAGAGGGGTGGGAGGCCAGGGGCGAGAGTAAAGGCCAGAAAAAAAAGGAGGCCGGAAAGGGGTGGGAGGCTTCAGAGGGGTGGGAGGCCGGGGGTAAGAGTAGAGGCCAGGAAAAAAAGGAGGCCGGGAAGGGGTGGGAGGCTGCAGAGGGGTGGGAGGCAATGGGCCAGAGTAGAGGCCAGGAAGAAAAAGAAGGACAGGAAGGGGTGGGAGTCTGCAGAGGGTTGGGAGGCAATGGGCGAGAGTAAAGGTTAGGAAATAAAGGAGGCCGGGAAGGGGTGGGAGGCCGGTGAGATGCGAGTAGGGGCCAGAAAGTCTCTTTTCTTCTCGCTTCTTCCCTGTATTTATCTTTCTTTTCTGCCTTCTTTATTCCTCTAATTCAAGTTCTATCTCGATCCCTGTGTTCTCCTTCCACTCATCATATTCTAGCCTTTTCTCTGTCCTATTCTTGCATATAGTGTGCAGTGGAGGATTCTTGTCTAGGAAGCGACGTCTCATATGAGCTCTAAGACACCCACATGCATTTTGGTGCTGGGCACCAATGATGCACAGGAGCAGTGCCATGGGCAGATGAGGCTGAGCAACAGCTTTCCAAGCTAGCTCTTTCTGCCTGCCAGCTATCTGCAGACGTTCGCATTTTCAGAGCAGGGCTGCCGGAGGCCCCCTGCACGGACCCCCAAAACTACTTTTGAAGTTTGAGGGAGCAAGACAAGCAAGCAGCCCCAGTCTCTGTGCCTCTGTGCGAGCAGTGCCATGGGCAGATGAGGCTGAGCAACAGCTTTCCAGGCTAGCTCTTTCTGCCTGCCAGCTATCTGCAGACGTTCGCATTTTCAGAGCAGGGCTTCCGCAGGCGCCCAACACGGACCCCCAAAGCTACGTTTGAAGTTTGAGGGGGCAAGACAAGCAAGCAGCCCCAGTCTCTGTGCCTCTGTGCGAGCAGTGCCATGGGCAGATGAGGCTGAGCAACAGCTTTCCAGGCTAGCTCTTTCTGCCTGCGAGCTATCTGCAGACGTTCGCATTTTCAGAGCAGGGCTGCCGCAGGCCCCTTCACGGAACCCCAAAGCTACGTTTGAAGTTTGAGGGGGCAAGACAAGCAAGCAGCCCCAGTCTCTGTGCCTCGGTGCGAGCAGTGCCATGGGCAGATGAGGCTGAGCAACAGCTTTCCAGGCTAGCTCTTTCTGCCTGCGAGCTATCTGCAGATGTTCGCATTTTCAGAGCAGGGCTGCCGCAGGCCCCCTGCACGGACCCCCAAAGCTACGTTTGAAGTTTGAGGGGGCAAGACAAGCAAGCAGCCCCAGTCTCTGTGCCTCTGTGCGAGCAGTGCCATGGGCAGATGAGGCTGAGCAACAGCTTTCCAGGCTAGCTCTTTCTGCCTGCGAGCTGTCTGCAGACGTTCGCATTTTCAGAGCAGGGCTGCCGCAGGCCCCCTGCACGGACCCCCAAAACTACGTTTGAAGTTTGAGGGGGCAAGACAAGCAAGCAGCCCCAGTCTCTGTGCCTCTGTGCGAGCAGTGCCATGGGCAGATGAGGCTGAGCAACAGCTTTCCAGGCTAGCTCTTTCTGCCTGCCAGCTATCTGCAGACGTTCGCATTTTCAGAGCAGGGCTTCCGCAGGCGCCCAACACGGACCACCAAAGCTACGTTTGAAGTTTGAGGGGGCAAGACAAGCAAGCAGCCCCAGTCTCTGTGCCTCTGTGCGAGCAGTGCCATGGGCAGATGAGGCTGAGCAACAGCTTTCCAGGCTAGCTCTTTCTGCCTGCCAGCTATCTGCAGATGTTCGCATTTTCAGAGCAGGGCTGCCGGAGGCCCCCTGCACGGACCCCCAAAGCTACGTTTGAAGTTTGAGGGGGCAAGACAAGCAAGCAGCCCCAGTCTCTGTGCCTCTGTGCGAGCAGTGCCATGGGCAGATGAGGCTGAGCAACAGCTTTCCAGGCTAGCTCTTTCTGCCTGCGAGCTATCTGCAGACGTTCGCATTTTCAGAGCAGGGCTTCCGCAGGCGCCCAACACGGACCCCCAAAGCTACGTTTGAAGTTTGAGGGGGCAAGACAAGCAAGCAGCCCCAGTCTCTGTGCCTCTGTGCGAGCAGTGCCATGGGCAGATGAGGCGGAGCAACAGCTTTCCAGGCTAGCTCTTTCTGCCTGCGAGCTGTCTGCAGACGTTCGCATTTTCAGAGCAGGGCTGCCGGAGGCCCCCTGCACGGACCCCCAAAACTACGTTTGAAGTTTGAGGGGGCAAGACAAGCAAGCAGCCCCAGTCTCTGTGCCTCGGTGCGAGCAGTGCCATGGGCAGATGAGGCTGAGCAACAGCTTTCCAGGCTAGCTCTTTCTGCCTGCCAGCTATCTGCAGACGTTCGCATTTTCAGAGCAGGACTGCGAATGAAGCCCAACAGGGACCCCCTATCCCCGCTCTACGTTTGAGGTTTACCGCCCCCCAATGCTGTCCTGCTCTCTGTCCCTTTCCTCTCTCTGTTATTCTGTCCTGTTCCCTGTGTCTGTTTTTTAATTCCTCCCTCTCTGTCCCTCAGCCCAGTGCTTTTTTTTCCCTTCTTCTTCTTTGCTGCCCAGCCGAGGCTTTTCCCCCTGCGTGTCTGTTCTGCTCCCCTGTCTGTTATTTTTGCCTGTCTTTCACTTTATCCTACCTCCCTGTCCCCTTTTTCTCTCTCATTATCACCTTGTCTCGCTCCCTGTCCCTGTCTTTCTCTGACAATTTGTCCTGCTCCTTGTCCTTCTCTCCATTTGCTGTTATTTCCCGTGCTTCTTCTGACCTTTCCTTCCTTCTTTTTCTATCCTACTGCCCCAGTGCCTCTTTTGCCACCGCTGTCCTGCTCCCTGGCCCTTGTTTCCTCTCACTGTTCCTCTGTCCTGCTTCCTGTCCCCGGTTTTTCTCTTTCTCTATCCTGCTGCCTGTCTGGTCTTTTCTTAGTGTACATCCCTGTCCAGCCGGCTCTCCCTTTTTGCCTTTCTCTCCTTCTCTGTCCTGCTTCCCGGCCCGTTCTTGTCTTCCTCTCTCTCTGTCCTCTAGCCCCTTGCTGGTTTGTGTTGGGATTCCAACCCTAACCACCCCCTTCTTCGTCTGACCCTTTCTTTGTTTCTTAGTACCTTTTTTCCTGTTGCCTGTCCTTTTTCTCTCTCTGTCAGTGTGTCCTGCACTGCGTGGGACGGGGGTGGGAGGCTGAAAAACGGTGGGAAGCTGATGGGGGGGGATTCAGGCTGGAAAGAGGTAGGAGGTTGCAGAGGGGTTGGAAGCTGAATGAAGTAGAGGCCAGAAAAATGAGAGGTGGGGGCTGACGAGGGGTGGGAGGCTGGAGGTGTGGCCAAGGAGGGGGGAGTAGAGGCCAGCAGTAAAAGAAGGCCGGGAAGGGGTGGGAGGCTGCAGAGGGGAGGGAGGCCAGAGTCAAGAGTAGAGGTCAGCAAAAAAAGGAGGCCGGGAAGGGGTGGGAGGCTGCAGAGGGGTGGGAGGCAATGGGCGAGAGTAGAGGCCAGGAAGAAAAAGGAGGTAGAGAAGGGGTGGGAGGCTGCAGAGTGGTGGGAGGCCGGGGGCGAGAGTAGAGGCCAGGAAAAAAAGGAGGCCGGGAAGGGGTGGGAGGCTGCAGAGGGGAGGGAGGCAATGGGCGAGAGTAGAGGCCAGGAAGAAAAAAGGTGCCAGGAAGGGGTGGGAGGCTGCAGAGGGCTGGGAGGCCGGGGGCAAGAGTAGAGGCCAGGAAGAAAAAAGAGGCCGGGAAGGGGTGGGAGGCTGCAGAGAGGTGGGAGGCCAAGGGCGACAGTAGAGGCCAGAAAAAAAAGGAGGCCGGAAAGGGTGGGAGGCTGCAGAGTGGTGGGAGGCCGGGGGTAAGAGTAGAGGCCAGGAAAAAAAGGAGACCGGGAAGTGGTGGGAGGCTGCAGAGGGGAGGGAGGCTGGGGGCGAGAGTAGAGGCCAGGAAAAATAGGAGGCTGGAAAAGGGTGGGAGGCTGCAGAGGGGTGGGAGGCCAGGGGCGACAGTAGAGGCCAGAAAAAAAAGGAGGCCGGAAAGGGGTGGGAGGCTGAAGAGGGGAGGGAGGCCAGAGTCAAGAGTAGAGGTCAGCAAAAAAAGGAGGCCGGGAAGGGGTGGGAGGCTGCAGAGGGGAGGGAGGCAATGGGCGAGAGTAGAGGCCAGGAAGAAAAAAGGTGCCAGGAAGGGGTGGGAGGCTGCAGAGGGGTGGGAGGCCGGGGGCAAGAGTAGAGGCCTGGAAGAAAAAAGAGGCCAGGAAGGGGTGGGAGGCTGCAGAGTGGTGGGAGGCCAGGGGCGAGAGTAGAGGCCAGGAAAAAAAGGAGGCCGCGAAGGGGTGGGAGGCTGCAGAGGGGTGGGAGGCCGGGGGCAAGAGTAGAGGCCAGAAAAAAAAGGAGGACGGGAAGGGGTGGGAGGCTGCAGAGAGGTGGGAGGCCAAGGGCGACAGTAGAGGCCAGAAAAAAAAGGAGGCTGGAAAAGGGTGGGAGGCTGCAGAGGGGTGGGAGGCCAGGGGCGAGAGTAGAGGCCAGAAAAAAAAGGAGGCCGGAAAGGGGTGGGAGGCTTCAGAGGGGTGGGAGGCCGGGGGTAAGAGTAGAGGCCAGGAAAAAAAGGAGGCCGGGAAGGGGTGGGAGGCTGCAGAGGGGTGGGAGGCAATGGGCCAGAGTAGAGGCCAGGAAGAAAAAGAAGGACAGGAAGGGGTGGGAGTCTGCAGAGGGTTGGGAGGCAATGGGCGAGAGTAAAGGTTAGGAAATAAAGGAGGCCGGGAAGGGGTGGGAGGCCGGTGAGATGCGAGTAGGGGCCAGAAAGTCTCTTTTCTTCTCGCTTCTTCCCTGTATTTATCTTTCTTTTCTGCCTTCTTTATTCCTCTAATTCAAGTTCTATCTCGATCCCTGTGTTCTCCTTCCACTCATCATATTCTAGCCTTTTCTCTGTCCTATTCTTGCATATAGTGTGCAGTGGAGGATTCTTGTCTAGGAAGCGACGTCTCGTATGAGCTCTAAGACACCCACACGCATTTTGGTGCTGGGCACCAATGATGCACAGGAGCAGTGCCATGGGCAGATGAGGCTGAGCAACAGCTTTCCAAGCTAGCTCTTTCTGCCTGCCAGCTATCTGCAGACGTTCGCATTTTCAGAGCAGGGCTGCCGGAGGCCCCCTGCACGGACCCCCAAAACTACATTTGAAGTTTGAGGGAGCAAGACAAGCAAGCAGCCCCAGTCTCTGTGCCTCTGTGCGAGCAGTGCCATGGGCAGATGAGGCTGAGCAACAGCTTTCCAGGCTAGCTCTTTCTGCCTGCCAGCTATCTGCAGACGTTCGCATTTTCAGAGCAGGGCTTCCGCAGGCGCCCAACACGGACCCCCAAAGCTACGTTTGAAGTTTGAGGGGGCAAGACAAGCAAGCAGCCCCAGTCTCTGTGCCTCTGTGCGAGCAGTGCCATGGGCAGATGAGGCTGAGCAACAGCTTTCCAGGCTAGCTCTTTCTGCCTGCGAGCTATCTGCAGACGTTCGCATTTTCAGAGCAGGGCTGCCGCAGGCCCCCTGCACGGAACCCCAAAGCTACGTTTGAAGTTTGAGGGGGCAAGACAAGCAAGCAGCCCCAGTCTCTGTGCCTCTGTGCGAGCAGTGCCATGGGCAGATGAGGCTGAGCAACAGCTTTCCAGGCTAGCTCTTTCTGCCTGCCAGCTATCTGCAGACGTTCGCATTTTCAGAGCAGGGCTTCCGCAGGCGCCCAACACGGACCCCCAAAGCTACGTTTGAAGTTTGAGGGGGCAAGACAAGCAAGCAGCCCCAGTCTCTGTGCCTCTGTGCGAGCAGTGCCATGGGCAGATGAGGCTGAGCAACAGCTTTCCAGGCTAGCTCTTTCTGCCTGCCAGCTATCTGCAGACGTTCGCATTTTCAGAGCAGGGCTGCCGGAGGCCCCCTGCACGGACCCCCAAAGCTACGTTTGAAGTTTGAGGGGGCAAGACAAGCAAGCAGCCCCAGTCTCTGTGCCTCTGTGCGAGCAGTGCCATGGGCAGATGAGGCTGAGCAACAGCTTTCCAGGCTAGCTCTTTCTGCCTGCCAGCTATCTGCAGACGTTCGCATTTTCAGAGCAGGGCTTCCGCAGGCGCCCAACACGGACCCCCAAAGCTACGTTTGAAGTTTGAGGGGGCAAGACAAGCAAGCAGCCCCAGTCTCTGTGCCTCTGTGCGAGCAGTGCCATGGGCAGATGAGGCTGAGCAACAGCTTTCCAGGCTAGCTCTTTCTGCCTGCCAGCTATCTGCAGACGTTCGCATTTTCAGAGCAGGGCTGCCGGAGGCCCCCTGCACGGACCCCCAAAGCTACGTTTGAAGTTTGAGGGGGCAAGACAAGCAAGCAGCCCCAGTCTCTGTGCCTCTGTGCGAGCAGTGCCATGGGCAGATGAGGCTGAGCAACAGCTTTCCAGGCTAGCTCTTTCTGCCTGCGAGCTATCTGCAGATGTTCGCATTTTCAGAGCAGGGCTGCCGCAGGCCCCCTGCACGGACCCCCAAAGCTACGTTTGCAGTTTGAGGGGGCAAGACAAGCAAGCAGCCCCAGTCTCTGTGCCTCTGTGCGAGCAGTGCCATGGGCAGATGAGGCTGAGCAACAGCTTTCCAGGCTAGCTCTTTCTGCCTGCGAGCTATCTGCAGACGTTCGCATTTTCAGAGCAGGACTGCGAATGGAGCCCAACAGGGACCCCCTATCCCCGCTCTACGTTTGAGGTTTACCGCCCCCCAATGCTGTCCTGCTCTCTGTCCCTTTCCTCTCTCTGTTATTCTGTCCTGTTCCCTGTGTCTGTTTTTTAATTCCTCCCTCTCTGTCCCTCAGCCCAGTGCTTTTTTTTCCCTTCTTCTTCTTTGCTGCCCAGCCGAGACTTTTCCCCCTGCGTGTCTGTTCTGCTCCCCTGTCTGTTATTTTTGCCTGTCTTTCACTTTATCCTACCTCCCTGTCCCCTTTTTCTCTCTCATTATCACCTTGTCTCGCTCCCTGTCCCTGTCTTTCTCTGACAATTTGTCCTGCTCCTTGTCCTTCTCTCCATTTGCTGTTATTTCCCGTTCTTCTTCTGACCTTTCCTTCCTTCTTTTTCTATCCTACTGCCCCAGTGCCTCTTTTGCCACCGCTGTCCTGCTCCCTGGCCCTTGTTTCCTCTCACTGTTCCTCTGTCCTGCTTCCTGTCCCCGGTTTTTCTCTTTCTCTATCCTGCTGCCTGTCTGGTCTTTTCTTAGTGTACATCCCTGTCCAGCCGGCTCTCCCTTTTTGCCTTTCTCTCCTTCTCTGTCCTGCTTCCCGGCCCGTTCTTGTCTTCCTCTCTCTCTGTCCTCTAGCCCCTTGCTGGTTTGTGTTGGGATTCCAACCCTAACCACCCCCTTCTTCGTCTGACCCTTTCTTTGTTTCTTAGTACCTTTTTTCCTGTTGCCTGTCCTTTTTCTCTCTCTGTCAGTGTGTCCTGCACTGCGTGGGACGGGGGTGGGAGGCTGAAAAACGGTGGGAAGCTGATGGGGGGGGATTCAGGCTGGAAAGAGGTAGGAGGTTGCAGAGGGGTTGGAAGCTGAATGAAGTAGAGGCCAGAAAAATGAGAGGTGGGGGCTGACGAGGGGTGGGAGGCTGGAGGTGTGGCCAAGGAGGGGGGAGTAGAGGCCAGCAGTAAAAGAAGGCCGGGAAGGGGTGGGAGGCTGCAGAGGGGAGGGAGGCCAGAGTCAAGAGTAGAGGTCAGCAAAAAAAGGAGGCCGGGAAGGGGTGGGAGGCTGCAGAGGGGTGGGAGGCAATGGGCGAGAGTAGAGGCCAGGAAGAAAAAGGAGGTAGAGAAGGGGTGGGAGGCTGCAGAGTGGTGGGAGGCCGGGGGCGAGAGTAGAGGCCAGGAAAAAAAGGAGGCCGGGAAGGGGTGGGAGGCTGCAGAGGGGAGGGAGGCCAGAGTCAAGAGTAGAGGTCAGCAAAAAAAGGAGGCCGGGAAGGGGTGGGAGGCTGCAGAGGGGAGGGAGGCAATGGGCGAGAGTAGAGGCCAGGAAGAAAAAAGGTGCCAGGAAGGGGTGGGAGGCTGCAGAGGGCTGGGAGGCCGGGGGCGACAGTAGAGGCCAGAAAAAAAAGGAGGCCGGAAAGGGGTGGGAGGCTGAAGAGGGGAGGGAGGCCAGAGTCAAGAGTAGAGGTCAGCAAAAAAAGGAGGCCGGGAAGGGGTGGGAGGCTGCAGAGGGGAGGGAGGCAATGGGCGAGAGTAGAGGCCAGGAAGAAAAAAGTTGCCAGGAAGGGGTGGGAGGCTGCAGAGGGGTGGGAGGCCGGGGGCAAGAGTAGAGGCCTGGAAGAAAAAAGAGGCCAGGAAGGGGTGGGAGGCTGCAGAGTGGTGGGAGGCCAGGGGCGAGAGTAGAGGCCAGGAAAAAAAGGAGGCCGGGAAGGGGTGGGAGGCTGCAGAGGGGTGGGAGGCCGGGGGCAAGAGTAGAGGCCAGAAAAAAAAGGAGGCCGGGAAGGGGTGGGTGGCTGCAGAGAGGTGGGAGGCCAAGGGCGACAGTAGAGGCCAGAAAAAAAAGGAGGCCGGAAAGGGGTGGGAGGCTGCAGAGGGGTGGGAGGCCGGGGGTAAGGGTAGAGGCCAGGAAAAAAAGGAGACCGGGAAGTGGTGGGAGGCTGCAGAGGGGAGGGAGGCTGGGGGCGAGAGTAGAGGCCAGGAAAAATAGGAGGCCGGAAAAGGGTGGGAGGCTGCAGAGGGGTGGGAGGCCAGGGGCGAGAGTAGAGGCCAGAAAAAAAAGGAGGCCGGAAAGGGGTGGGAGGCTGCAGAGGGGTGGGAGGCCGGGGGTAAGAGTAGAGGCCAGGAAAAAAAGGAGGCCGGGAAGGGGTGGGAGGCTGCAGAGGGGTGGGAGGCCGGGGGTAAGGGTAGAGGCCAGGAAAAAAAGGAGACCGGGAAGTGGTGGGAGGCTGCAGAGGGGAGGGAGGCAATGGGCCAGAGTAGAGGCCAGGAAGAAAAAGAAGGACAGGAAGGGGTGGGAGTCTGCAGAGGGTTGGGAGGCAATGGGCGAGAGTAAAGGTTAGGAAATAAAGGAGGCCGGGAAGGGGTGGGAGGCCGGTGAGATGCGAGTAGGGGCCAGAAAGTCTCTTTTCTTTTCGCTTCTTCCCTGTATTTATCTTTCTTTTCTGCCTTCTTTATTCCTCTAATTCAAGTTCTATCTCGATCCCTGTGTTCTCCTTCCACTCATCATATTCTAGCCTTTTCTCTGTCCTATTCTTGCATATAGTGTGCAGTGGAGGATTCTTGTCTAGGAAGCGACGTCTCGTATGAGCTCTAAGACACCCACATGCATTTTGGTGCTGGGCACCAATGACGCACAGGAGCAGTGCCATGGGCAGATGAGGCTGAGCAACAGCTTTCCAGGCTAGCTCTTTCTGCCTGCCAGCTATCTGCAGACGTTCGCATTTTCAGAGCAGGGCTGCCGGAGGCCCCCTGCACGGACCCCCAAAGCTACGTTTGAAGTTTGAGGGGGCAAGACAAGCAAGCAGCCCCAGTCTCTGTGCCTCTGTGCGAGCAGTGCCATGGGCAGATGAGGCTGAGCAACAGCTTTCCAGGCTAGCTCTTTCTGCCTGCCAGCTATCTGCAGACGTTCGCATTTTGGGAGCAGGGCTGCCGGAGGCCCCCTGCACGGACCCCCAAAGCTACGTTTGAAGTTTGAGGGGGCAAGACAAGCAAGCAGCCCCAGTCTCTGTGCCTCTGTGCAAGCAGTGCCATGGGCAGATGAGGCTGAGCAACAGCTTTCCAGGCTAGCTCTTTCTGCCTGCGAGCTATCTGCAGATGTTCGCATTTTCAGAGCAGGGCTGCCGCAGGCCCCCTGCACGGACCCCCAAAGCTACGTTTGCAGTTTGAGGGGGCAAGACAAGCAAGCAGCCCCAGTCTCTGTGCCTCTGTGCGAGCAGTGCCATGGGCAGATGAGGCTGAGCAACAGCTTTCCAGGCTAGCTCTTTCTGCCTGCGAGCTATCTGCAGACGTTCGCATTTTCAGAGCAGGACTGCGAATGGAGCCCAACAGGGACCCCCTATCCCCGCTCTACGTTTGAGGTTTACCGCCCCCCAATGCTGTCCTGCTCTCTGTCCCTTTCCTCTCTCTGTTATTCTGTCCTGTTCCCTGTGTCTGTTTTTTAATTCCTCCCTCTCTGTCCCTCAGCCCAGTGCTTTTTTTTCCCTTCTTCTTCTTTGCTGCCCAGCCGAGACTTTTCCCCCTGCGTGTCTGTTCTGCTCCCCTGTCTGTTATTTTTGCCTGTCTTTCACTTTATCCTACCTCCCTGTCCCCTTTTTCTCTCTCATTATCACCTTGTCTCGCTCCCTGTCCCTGTCTTTCTCTGACAATTTGTCCTGCTCCTTGTCCTTCTCTCCATTTGCTGTTATTTCCCGTTCTTCTTCTGACCTTTCCTTCCTTCTTTTTCTATCCTACTGCCCCAGTGCCTCTTTTGCCACCGCTGTCCTGCTCCCTGGCCCTTGTTTCCTCTCACTGTTCCTCTGTCCTGCTTCCTGTCCCCGGTTTTTCTCTTTCTCTATCCTGCTGCCTGTCTGGTCTTTTCTTAGTGTACATCCCTGTCCAGCCGGCTCTCCCTTTTTGCCTTTCTCTCCTTCTCTGTCCTGCTTCCCGGCCCGTTCTTGTCTTCCTCTCTCTCTGTCCTCTAGCCCCTTGCTGGTTTGTGTTGGGATTCCAACCCTAACCACCCCCTTCTTCGCCTGACCCTTTCTTTGTTTCTTAGTACCTTTTTTCCTGTTGCCTGTCCTTTTTCTCTCTCTGTCAGTGTGTCCTGCACTGCGTGGGACGGGGGTGGGAGGCTGAAAAACGGTGGGAAGCTGATGGGGGGGGATTCAGGCTGGAAAGAGGTAGGAGGTTGCAGAGGGGTTGGAAGCTGAATGAAGTAGAGGCCAGAAAAATGAGAGGTGGGGGCTGACGAGGGGTGGGAGGCTGGAGGTGTGGCCAAGGAGGGGGGAGTAGAGGCCAGCAGTAAAAGAAGGCCGGGAAGGGGTGGGAGGCTGCAGAGGGGAGGGAGGCCAGAGTCAAGAGTAGAGGTCAGCAAAAAAAGGAGGCCGGGAAGGGGTGGGAGGCTGCAGAGGGGTGGGAGGCAATGGGCGAGAGTAGAGGCCAGGAAGAAAAAGGAGGTAGAGAAGGGGTGGGAGGCTGCAGAGTGGTGGGAGGCCGGGGGCGAGAGTAGAGGCCAGGAAAAAAAGGAGGCCGGGAAGGGGTGGGAGGCTGCAGAGGGGAGGGAGGCCAGAGTCAAGAGTAGAGGTCAGCAAAAAAAGGAGGCCGGGAAGGGGTGGGAGGCTGCAGAGGGGAGGGAGGCAATGGGCGAGAGTAGAGGCCAGGAAGAAAAAAGGTGCCAGGAAGGGGTGGGAGGCTGCAGAGGGCTGGGAGGCCGGGGGCGACAGTAGAGGCCAGAAAAAAAAGGAGGCCGGAAAGGGGTGGGAGGCTGAAGAGGGGAGGGAGGCCAGAGTCAAGAGTAGAGGTCAGCAAAAAAAGGAGGCCGGGAAGGGGTGGGAGGCTGCAGAGGGGTGGGAGGCAATGGGCGAGAGTAGAGGCCAGGAAGAAAAAAGTTGCCAGGAAGGGGTGGGAGGCTGCAGAGGGGTGGGAGGCCGGGGGCAAGAGTAGAGGCCTGGAAGAAAAAAGAGGCCAGGAAGGGGTGGGAGGCTGCAGAGTGGTGGGAGGCCAGGGGCGAGAGTAGAGGCCAGGAAAAAAAGGAGGCCGGGAAGGGGTGGGAGGCTGCAGAGGGGTGGGAGGCCGGGGGCAAGAGTAGAGGCCAGAAAAAAAAGGAGGCCGGGAAGGGGTGGGAGGCTGCAGAGAGGTGGGAGGCCAAGGGCGACAGTAGAGGCCAGAAAAAAAAGGAGGCCGGAAAGGGGTGGGAGGCTGCAGAGGGGTGGGAGGCCGGGGGTAAGGGTAGAGGCCAGGAAAAAAAGGAGACCGGGAAGTGGTGGGAGGCTGCAGAGGGGAGGGAGGCTGGGGGCGAGAGTAGAGGCCAGGAAAAATAGGAGGCCGGAAAAGGGTGGGAGGCTGCAGAGGGGTGGGAGGCCAGGGGCGAGAGTAGAGGCCAGAAAAAAAAGGAGGCCGGAAAGGGGTGGGAGGCTGCAGAGGGGTGGGAGGCCGGGGGTAAGAGTAGAGGCCAGGAAAAAAAGGAGGCCGGAAAGGGGTGGGAGGCTGCAGAGGGGTGGGAGGCCGGGGGTAAGGGTAGAGGCCAGGAAAAAAAGGAGACCGGGAAGTGGTGGGAGGCTGCAGAGGGGAGGGAGGCAATGGGCCAGAGTAGAGGCCAGGAAGAAAAAGAAGGACAGGAAGGGGTGGGAGTCTGCAGAGGGTTGGGAGGCAATGGGCGAGAGTAAAGGTTAGGAAATAAAGGAGGCCGGGAAGGGGTGGGAGGCCGGTGAGATGCGAGTAGGGGCCAGAAAGTCTCTTTTCTTTTCGCTTCTTCCCTGTATTTATCTTTCTTTTCTGCCTTCTTTATTCCTCTAATTCAAGTTCTATCTCGATCCCTGTGTTCTCCTTCCACTCATCATATTCTAGCCTTTTCTCTGTCCTATTCTTGCATATAGTGTGCAGTGGAGGATTCTTGTCTAGGAAGCGACGTCTCGTATGAGCTCTAAGACACCCACATGCATTTTGGTGCTGGGCACCAATGACGCACAGGAGCAGTGCCATGGGCAGATGAGGCTGAGCAACAGCTTTCCAGGCTAGCTCTTTCTGCCTGCCAGCTATCTGCAGACGTTCGCATTTTCAGAGTAGGGCTGCCGGAGGCCCCCTGCACGGACCCCCAAAGCTACGTTTGAAGTTTGAGGTGGCAAGACAAGCAAGCAGCCCCAATCTCTGTGCCTCTGTGCGAGCAGTGCCATGGGCAGATGAGGCTGAGCAACAGCTTTCCAGGCTAGCTCTTTCTGCCTGCCAGCTATCTGCAGACGTTCGCATTTTGGGAGCAGGGCTGCCGGAGGCCCCCTGCACGGACCCCCAAAGCTACGTTTGAAGTTTGAGGGGGCAAGACAAGCAAGCAGCCCCAGTCTCTGTGCCTCTGTGCGAGCAGTGCCATGGGCAGATGAGGCTGAGCAACAGCTTTCCAGGCTAGCTTTTTCTGCCTGCGAGCTGTCTGCAGACGTTCGCATTTTCAGAGCAGGGCTGCCGGAGGCCCCCTGCACGGACCCCCAAAACTACATTTGAAGTTTGAGGGAGCAAGACAAGCAAGCAGCCCCAGTCTCTGTGCCTCTGTGCGAGCAGTGCCATGGGCAGATGAGGCTGAGCAACAGCTTTCCAGGCTAGCTCTTTCTGCCTGCCAGCTATCTGCAGACGTTCGCATTTTCAGAGCAGGGCTGCCGGAGGCCCCCTGCACGGACCACCAAAGCTACGTTTGAAGTTTGACGGGGCAAGACAAGCAAGCAGCCCCAGTCTCTGTGCCTCTGTGCGAGCAGTGCCATGGGCAGATGAGGCTGAGCAACAGCTTTCCAGGCTAGCTCTTTCTGCCTGCGAGCTATCTGCAGGCGTTCGCATTTTCAGAGCAGGGCTGCCGCAGGCCCCCTGCACGGACCCCCAAAGCTACGTTTGAAGTTTGAGGGGGCAAGACAAGCAAGCAGCCCCAGTCTCTGTGCCTCTGTGCGAGCAGTGCCATGGGCAGATGAGGCTGAGCAACAGCTTTCCAGGCTAGCTCTTTCTGCCTGCCAGCTATCTGCAGATGTTCGCATTTTCAGAGCACGGCTGCCGCAAGCCCCCTGCACGGACCCCCAAAGCTACGTTTGAAGTTTGAGGGGGCAAGACAAGCAAGCAGCCCCAGTCTCTGTGCCTCTGTGCGAGCAGTGCCATGGGCAGATGAGGCTGAGCAACAGCTTTCCAGGCTAGCTTTTTCTGCCTGCGAGCTGTCTGCAGACGTTCGCATTTTCAGAGCAGGGCTGCCGGAGGCCCCCTGCACGGACCCCCAAAACTACGTTTGAAGTTTGAGGGGGCAAGACAAGCAAGCAGCCCCAGTCTCTGTGCCTCTGTGCGAGCAGTGCCATGGGCAGATGAGGCTGAGCAACAGCTTTCCAGGCTAGCTCTTTCTGCCTGCCAGCTATCTGCAGACGTTCGCATTTTCAGAGCAGGACTGCGAATGGAGCCCAACAGGGACCCCCTATCCCCGCTCTACGTTTGAGGTTTACCGCCCCCCAATGCTTTCCTGCTCTCTGTCCCTTTCCTCTCTCTGTTATTCTGTCCTGTTCCCTGTGTCTGTTTTTTAATTCCTCCCTCTCTGTCCCTCAGCCCAGTGCTTTTTTTTCCCTTCTTCTTCTTTGCTGCCCAGCCGAGGCTTTTCCCCCTGCGTGTCTGTTCTGCTCCCCTGTCTGTTATTTTTGCCTGTCTTTCACTTTATCCTACCTCCCTGTCCCCTTTTTCTCTCTCATTATCACCTTGTCTCGCTCCCTGTCCCTGTCTTTCTCTGACAATTTGTCCTGCTCCTTGTCCTTCTCTCCATTTGCTGTTATTTCCCGTTCTTCTTCTGACCTTTCCTTCCTTCTTTTTCTATCCTACTGCCCCAGTGCCTCTTTTGCCACCGCTGTCCTGCTCCCTGGCCCTTGTTTCCTCTCACTGTTCCTCTGTCCTGCTTCCTGTCCCCGGTTTTTCTCTTTCTCTATCCTGCTGCCTGTCTGGTCTTTTCTTAGTGTACATCCCTGTCCAGCCGGCTCTCCCTTTTTGCCTTTCTCTCCTTCTCTGTCCTGCTTCCCGGCCCGTTCTTGTCTTCCTCTCTCTCTGTCCTCTAGCCCCTTGCTGGTTTGTGTTGGGATTCCAACCCTAACCACCCCCTTCTTCGCCTGACCCTTTCTTTGTTTCTTAGTACCTTTTTTCCTGTTGCCTGTCCTTTTTCTCTCTCTGTCAGTGTGTCCTGCACTGCGTGGGACGGGGGTGGGAGGCTGAAAAACGGTGGGAAGCTGATGGGGGGGGATTCAGGCTGGAAAGAGGTAGGAGGTTGCAGAGGGGTTGGAAGCTGAATGAAGTAGAGGCCAGAAAAATGAGAGGTGGGGGCTGACGAGGGGTGGGAGGCTGGAGGTGTGGCCAAGGAGGGGGGAGTAGAGGCCAGCAGTAAAAGGAGGCCGGGAAGGGGTGGGAGGCTGCAGAGGGGAGGGAGGCCAGAGTCAAGAGTAGAGGTCAGCAAAAAAAGGAGGCCGGGAAGGGGTGGGAGGCTGCAGAGGGGTGGGAGGCAATGGGCGAGAGTAGAGGCCAGGAAGAAAAAGGAGGTAGAGAAGGGGTGGGAGGCTGCAGAGTGGTGGGAGGCCGGGGGCGAGAGTAGAGGCCAGGAAAAAAAGGAGGCCGGGAAGGGGTGGGAGGCTGCAGAGGGGAGGGAGGCAATGGGCGAGAGTAGAGGCCAGGAAGAAAAAAGGTGCCAGGAAGGGGTGGGAGGCTGCAGAGGGGTGGGAGGCCGGGGGCAAGAGTAGAGGCCAGGAAGAAAAAAGAGGCCGGGAAGGGGTGGGAGGCTGCAGAGGGGTGGGAGGCCAGAGTCAAGAGTAGAGGTCAGCAAAAAAAGGAGGCCGGGAAGGGGTGGGAGGCTGCAGAGGGGTGGGAGGCAATGGGCGAGAGTAGAGGCCAGGAAAAAAAGAAGACCGGGAAGTGGTGGGAGGCTGCAGAGGGGAGGGAGGCCGGGGGTAAGGGTAGAGGCCAGGAAAAATAGGAGGCCGGAAAGGGGTGGGAGGCTGCAGAGGGGTGGGAGGCCGGGGGTAAGGGTAGAGGCCAGGAAAAAAAGGAGACCGGGAAGTGGTGGGAGGCTGCAGAGGGGAGGGAGGCTGGGGGCGAGAGTAGAGGCCAGGAAAAATAGGAGGCCGGAAAAGGGTGGGAGGCTGCAGAGGGGTGGGAGGCCAGGGGCGAGAGTAGAGGCCAGAAAAAAAAGGAGGCCGGAAAGGGGTGGGAGGCTGCAGAGGGGTGGGAGGCCGGGGGTAAGAGTAGAGGCCAGGAAAAAAAGGAGGCCGGGAAGGGGTGGGAGGCTGCAGAGGGGTGGGAGGCAATGGGCCAGAGTAGAGGCCAGGAAGAAAAAGAAGGACAGGAAGGGGTGGGAGTCTGCAGAGGGTTGGGAGGCAATGGGCGAGAGTAAAGGTTAGGAAATAAAGGAGGCCGGGAAGGGGTGGGAGGCCAGTGAGATGCGAGTAGGGGCCAGAAAGTCTCTTTTCTTTTCGCTTCTTCCCTGTATTTATCTTTCTTTTCTGCCTTCTTTATTCCTCTAATTCAAGTTCTATCTCGATCCCTGTGTTCTCCTTCCACTCATCATATTCTAGCCTTTTCTCTGTCCTATTCTTGCATATAGTGTGCAGTGGAGGATTCTTGTCTAGGAAGCGACGTCTCGTATGAGCTCTAAGACACCCACATGCATTTTGGTGCTGGGCACCAATGACGCACAGGAGCAGTGCCATGGGCAGATGAGGCTGAGCAACAGCTTTCCAGGCTAGCTCTTTCTGCCTGCCAGCTATCTGCAGACGTTCGCATTTTGGGAGCAGGGCTGCCGGAGGCCCCCTGCACGGACCCCCAAAGCTACGTTTGAAGTTTGAGGGGGCAAGACAAGCAAGCAGCCCCAGTCTCTGTGCCTCTGTGCGAGCAGTGCCATGGGCAGATGAGGCTGAGCAACAGCTTTCCAGGCTAGCTTTTTCTGCCTGCGAGCTGTCTGCAGACGTTCGCATTTTCAGAGCAGGGCTGCCGCAGGCCCCCTGCACGGACCCCCAAAGCTACGTTTGAAGTTTGAGGGGGCAAGACAAGCAAGCAGCCCCAGTCTCTGTGCCTCTGTGCGAGCAGTGCCATGGGCAGATGAGGCTGAGCAACAGCTTTCCAGGCTAGCTCTTTCTGCCTGCCAGCTATCTGCAGACGTTCGCATTTTCAGAGCAGGGCTGCCGGAGGCCCCCTGCACGGACCCCCAAAGCTACGTTTGAAGTTTGAGGGGGCAAGACAAGCAAGCAGCCCCAGTCTCTGTGCCTCTGTGCGAGCAGTGCCATGGGCAGATGAGGCTGAGCAACAGCTTTCCAGGCTAGCTCTTTCTGCCTGCCAGCTATCTGCAGATGTTCGCATTTTCAGAGCAGGGCTGTCGCAGGCACCCTGCACGGACCCCCAAAGCTACGTTTGAAGTTTGAGGGGGCAAGACAAGCAAGCAGCCCCAGTCTCTGTGCCTCTGTGCGAGCAGTGCCATGGGCAGATGAGGCTGAGCAACAGCTTTCCAGGCTAGCTTTTTCTGCCTGCGAGCTATCTGCAGACGTTCGCATTTTCAGAGCAGGACTGCGAATGGAGCCCAACAGGGACCCCCTATCCCCGCTCTACGTTTTAGGTTTACCGCCCCCCAATGCTGTCCTGCTCTCTGTCCCTTTCCTCTCTCTGTTATTCTGTCCTGTTCCCTGTGTCTGTTTTTTAATTCCTCCCTCTCTGTCCCTCAGCCCAGTGCTTTTTTTTCCCTTCTTCTTCTTTGCTGCCCAGCCGAGGCTTTTCCCCCTGCGTGTCTGTTCTGCTCCCCTGTCTGTTATTTTTGCCTGTCTTTCACTTTATCCTACCTCCCTGTCCCCTTTTTCTCTCTCATTATCACCTTGTCTCGCTCCCTGTCCCTGTCTTTCTCTGACAATTTGTCCTGCTCCTTGTCCTTCTCTCCATTTGCTGTTATTTCCCGTTCTTCTTCTGACCTTTCCTTCCTTCTTTTTCTATCCTACTGCCCCAGTGCCTCTTTTGCCACCGCTGTCCTGCTCCCTGGCCCTTGTTTCCTCTCACTGTTCCTCTGTCCTGCTTCCTGTCCCCGGTTTTTCTCTTTCTCTATCCTGCTGCCTGTCTGGTCTTTTCTTAGTGTACATCCCTGTCCAGCCGGCTCTCCCTTTTTGCCTTTCTCTCCTTCTCTGTCCTGCTTCCCGGCCCGTTCTTGTCTTCCTCTCTCTCTGTCCTCTAGCCCCTTGCTGGTTTGTGTTGGGATTCCAACCCTAACCACCCCCTTCTTCGTCTGACCCTTTCTTTGTTTCTTAGTACCTTTTTTCCTGTTGCCTGTCCTTTTTCTCTCTCTGTCAGTGTGTCCTGCACTGCGTGGGACGGGGGTGGGAGGCTGAAAAACGGTGGGAAGCTGATGGGGGGGGATTCAGGCTGGAAAGAGGTAGGAGGTTGCAGAGGGGTTGGAAGCTGAATGAAGTAGAGGCCAGAAAAATGAGAGGTGGGGGCTGACGAGGGGTGGGAGGCTGGAGGTGTGGCCAAGGAGGGGGGAGTAGAGGCCAGCAGTAAAAGGAGGCCGGGAAGGGGTGGGAGGCTGCAGAGGGGAGGGAGGCCAGAGTCAAGAGTAGAGGTCAGCAAAAAAAGGAGGCCGGGAAGGGGTGGGAGGCTGCAGAGGGGTGGGAGGCAATGGGCGAGAGTAGAGGCCAGGAAGAAAAAGGAGGTAGAGAAGGGGTGGGAGGCTGCAGAGTGGTGGGAGGCCAGAGTCAAGAGTAGAGGTCAGCAAAAAAAGGAGGCCGGGAAGGGGTGGGAGGCTGCAGAGGGGAGGGAGGCAATGGGCGAGAGTAGAGGCCAGGAAGAAAAAAGGTGCCAGGAAGGGGTGGGAGGCTGCAGAGGGGTGGGAGGCCGGGGGCAAGAGTAGAGGCCAGGAAGAAAAAAGAGGCCGGGAAGGGGTGGGAGGCTGCAGAGAGGTGGGAGGCCAAGGGCGACAGTAGAGGCCAGAAAAAAAAGGAGGCCAGAAAGGGGTGGGAGGCTGCAGAGGGGTGGGAGGCCATAGTCAAGAGTAGAGGTCAGCAAAAAAAGGAGGCCGGGAAGGGGTGGGAGGCTGCAGAGGGGTGGGAGGCAATGGGCGAGAGTAGAGGCCAGGAAAAAAAGAAGACCGGGAAGTGGTGGGAAGCTGCAGAGGGGAGGGAGGCCGGGGGTAAGGGTAGAGGCCAGGAAAAATAGGAGGCCGGAAAGGGGTGGGAGGCTGAAGAGGGGAGGGAGGCCAGAGTCAAGAGTAGAGGTCAGCAAAAAAAGGAGGCCGGGAAGGGGTGGGAGGCTGCAGAGGGGAGGGAGGCAATGGGCGAGAGTAGAGGCCAGGAAGAAAAAAGGTGCCAGGAAGGGGTGGGAGGCTGCAGAGGGGTGGGAGGCCGGGGGCGAGAGTAGAGGCCAGGAAGAAAAAAGAGGCCGGGAAGGGGTGGGAGGCGGCAGAGAGGTGGGAGGCCAAGGGCGACAGTAGAGACCAGAAAAAAAAGGAGGCCGGAAAGGGGTGGGAGGCTGCAGAGGGGTGGGAGGCCGGGGGTAAGGGTAGAGGCCAGGAAAAAAAGGAGACCGGGAAGTGGTGGGAGGCTGCAGAGGGGAGGGAGGCTGGGGGCGAGAGTAGAGGCCAGGAAAAATAGGAGGCCGGAAAAGGGTGGGAGGCTGCAGAGGGGTGGGAGGCCAGGGGCGAGAGTAGAGGCCAGAAAAAAAAGGAGGCCGGAAAGGGGTGGGAGGCTGCAGAGGGGTGGGAGGCCGGGGGTAAGAGTAGAGGCCAGGAAAAAAAGGAGGCCGGGAAGGGGTGGGAGGCTGCAGAGGGGTGGGAGGCAATGGGCCAGAGTAGAGGCCAGGAAGAAAAAGAAGGACAGGAAGGGGTGGGAGTCTGCAGAGGGTTGGGAGGCAATGGGCGAGAGTAAAGGTTAGGAAATAAAGGAGGCCGGGAAGGGGTGGGAGGCCGGTGAGATGCGAGTAGGGGCCAGAAAGTCTCTTTTCTTTTCGCTTCTTCCCTGTATTTATCTTTCTTTTCTGCCTTCTTTATTCCTCTAATTCAAGTTCTATCTCGATCCCTGTGTTCTCCTTCCACTCATCATATTCTAGCCTTTTCTCTGTCCTATTCTTGCATATAGTGTGCAGTGGAGGATTCTTGTCTAGGAAGCGACGTCTCGTATGAGCTCTAAGACACCCACATGCATTTTGGTGCTGGGCACCAATGACGCACAGGAGCAGTGCCATGGGCAGATGAGGCTGAGCAACAGCTTTCCAGGCTAGCTCTTTCTGCCTGCCAGCTATCTGCAGACGTTCGCATTTTCAGAGTAGGGCTGCCGGAGGCCCCCTGCACGGACCCCCAAAGCTACGTTTGAAGTTTGAGGGGGCAAGACAAGCAAGCAGCCCCAGTCTCTGTGCCTCTGTGCGAGCAGTGCCATGGGCAGATGAGGCTGAGCAACAGCTTTCCAGGCTAGCTCTTTCTGCCTGCCAGCTATCTGCAGACGTTCGCATTTTGGGAGCAGGGCTGCCGGAGGCCCCCTGCACGGACCCCCAAAGCTACGTTTGAAGTTTGAGGGGGCAAGACAAGCAAGCAGCCCCAGTCTCTGTGCCTCTGTGCGAGCAGTGCCATGGGCAGATGAGGCTGAGCAACAGCTTTCCAGGCTAGCTCTTTCTGCCTGCGAGCTATCTGCAGATGTTCGCATTTTCAGAGCAGGGCTGCCGCAGGCCCCCTGCACGGACCCCCAAAGCTACGTTTGCAGTTTGAGGGGGCAAGACAAGCAAGCAGCCCCAGTCTCTGTGCCTCTGTGCGAGCAGTGCCATGGGCAGATGAGGCTGAGCAACAGCTTTCCAGGCTAGCTCTTTCTGCCTGCGAGCTATCTGCAGACGTTCGCATTTTCAGAGCAGGACTGCGAATGGAGCCCAACAGGGACCCCCTATCCCCGCTCTACGTTTGAGGTTTACCGCCCCCCAATGCTGTCCTGCTCTCTGTCCCTTTCCTCTCTCTGTTATTCTGTCCTGTTCCCTGTGTCTGTTTTTTAATTCCTCCCTCTCTGTCCCTCAGCCCAGTGCTTTTTTTTCCCTTCTTCTTCTTTGCTGCCCAGCCGAGACTTTTCCCCCTGCGTGTCTGTTCTGCTCCCCTGTCTGTTATTTTTGCCTGTCTTTCACTTTATCCTACCTCCCTGTCCCCTTTTTCTCTCTCATTATCACCTTGTCTCGCTCCCTGTCCCTGTCTTTCTCTGACAATTTGTCCTGCTCCTTGTCCTTCTCTCCATTTGCTGTTATTTCCCGTTCTTCTTCTGACCTTTCCTTCCTTCTTTTTCTATCCTACTGCCCCAGTGCCTCTTTTGCCACCGCTGTCCTGCTCCCTGGCCCTTGTTTCCTCTCACTGTTCCTCTGTCCTGCTTCCTGTCCCCGGTTTTTCTCTTTCTCTATCCTGCTGCCTGTCTGGTCTTTTCTTAGTGTACATCCCTGTCCAGCCGGCTCTCCCTTTTTGCCTTTCTCTCCTTCTCTGTCCTGCTTCCCGGCCCGTTCTTGTCTTCCTCTCTCTCTGTCCTCTAGCCCCTTGCTGGTTTGTGTTGGGATTCCAACCCTAACCACCCCCTTCTTCGCCTGACCCTTTCTTTGTTTCTTAGTACCTTTTTTCCTGTTGCCTGTCCTTTTTCTCTCTCTGTCAGTGTGTCCTGCACTGCGTGGGACGGGGGTGGGAGGCTGAAAAACGGTGGGAAGCTGATGGGGGGGGATTCAGGCTGGAAAGAGGTAGGAGGTTGCAGAGGGGTTGGAAGCTGAATGAAGTAGAGGCCAGAAAAATGAGAGGTGGGGGCTGACGAGGGGTGGGAGGCTGGAGGTGTGGCCAAGGAGGGGGGAGTAGAGGCCAGCAGTAAAAGGAGGCCGGGAAGGGGTGGGAGGCTGCAGAGGGGAGGGAGGCCAGAGTCAAGAGTAGAGGTCAGCAAAAAAAGGAGGCCGGGAAGGGGTGGGAGGCTGCAGAGGGGTGGGAGGCAATGGGCGAGAGTAGAGGCCAGGAAGAAAAAGGAGGTAGAGAAGGGGTGGGAGGCTGCAGAGTGGTGGGAGGCCGGGGGCGAGAGTAGAGGCCAGGAAAAAAAGGAGGCCGGGAAGGGGTGGGAGGCTGCAGAGGGGAGGGAGGCCAGAGTCAAGAGTAGAGGTCAGCAAAAAAAGGAGGCCGGGAAGGGGTGGGAGGCTGCAGAGGGGAGGGAGGCAATGGGCGAGAGTAGAGGCCAGGAAGAAAAAAGGTGCCAGGAAGGGGTGGGAGGCTGCAGAGGGCTGGGAGGCCGGGGGCGACAGTAGAGGCCAGAAAAAAAAGGAGGCCGGAAAGGGGTGGGAGGCTGAAGAGGGGAGGGAGGCCAGAGTCAAGAGTAGAGGTCAGCAAAAAAAGGAGGCCGGGAAGGGGTGGGAGGCTGCAGAGGGGAGGGAGGCAATGGGCGAGAGTAGAGGCCAGGAAGAAAAAAGTTGCCAGGAAGGGGTGGGAGGCTGCAGAGGGGTGGGAGGCCGGGGGCAAGAGTAGAGGCCTGGAAGAAAAAAGAGGCCAGGAAGGGGTGGGAGGCTGCAGAGTGGTGGGAGGCCAGGGGCGAGAGTAGAGGCCAGGAAAAAAAGGAGGCCGGGAAGGGGTGGGAGGCTGCAGAGGGGTGGGAGGCCGGGGGCAAGAGTAGAGGCCAGAAAAAAAAGGAGGCCGGGAAGGGGTGGGAGGCTGCAGAGAGGTGGGAGGCCAAGGGCGACAGTAGAGGCCAGAAAAAAAAGGAGGCCGGAAAGGGGTGGGAGGCTGCAGAGGGGTGGGAGGCCGGGGGTAAGGGTAGAGGCCAGGAAAAAAAGGAGACCGGGAAGTGGTGGGAGGCTGCAGAGGGGAGGGAGGCTGGGGGCGAGAGTAGAGGCCAGGAAAAATAGGAGGCCGGAAAAGGGTGGGAGGCTGCAGAGGGGTGGGAGGCCAGGGGCGAGAGTAGAGGCCAGAAAAAAAAGGAGGCCGGAAAGGGGTGGGAGGCTGCAGAGGGGTGGGAGGCCGGGGGTAAGAGTAGAGGCCAGGAAAAAAAGGAGGCCGGAAAGGGGTGGGAGGCTGCAGAGGGGTGGGAGGCCGGGGGTAAGGGTAGAGGCCAGGAAAAAAAGGAGACCGGGAAGTGGTGGGAGGCTGCAGAGGGGAGGGAGGCAATGGGCCAGAGTAGAGGCCAGGAAGAAAAAGAAGGACAGGAAGGGGTGGGAGTCTGCAGAGGGTTGGGAGGCAATGGGCGAGAGTAAAGGTTAGGAAATAAAGGAGGCCGGGAAGGGGTGGGAGGCCGGTGAGATGCGAGTAGGGGCCAGAAAGTCTCTTTTCTTTTCGCTTCTTCCCTGTATTTATCTTTCTTTTCTGCCTTCTTTATTCCTCTAATTCAAGTTCTATCTCGATCCCTGTGTTCTCCTTCCACTCATCATATTCTAGCCTTTTCTCTGTCCTATTCTTGCATATAGTGTGCAGTGGAGGATTCTTGTCTAGGAAGCGACGTCTCGTATGAGCTCTAAGACACCCACATGCATTTTGGTGCTGGGCACCAATGACGCACAGGAGCAGTGCCATGGGCAGATGAGGCTGAGCAACAGCTTTCCAGGCTAGCTCTTTCTGCCTGCCAGCTATCTGCAGACGTTCGCATTTTCAGAGTAGGGCTGCCGGAGGCCCCCTGCACGGACCCCCAAAGCTACGTTTGAAGTTTGAGGTGGCAAGACAAGCAAGCAGCCCCAATCTCTGTGCCTCTGTGCGAGCAGTGCCATGGGCAGATGAGGCTGAGCAACAGCTTTCCAGGCTAGCTCTTTCTGCCTGCCAGCTATCTGCAGACGTTCGCATTTTGGGAGCAGGGCTGCCGGAGGCCCCCTGCACGGACCCCCAAAGCTACGTTTGAAGTTTGAGGGGGCAAGACAAGCAAGCAGCCCCAGTCTCTGTGCCTCTGTGCGAGCAGTGCCATGGGCAGATGAGGCTGAGCAACAGCTTTCCAGGCTAGCTTTTTCTGCCTGCGAGCTGTCTGCAGACGTTCGCATTTTCAGAGCAGGGCTGCCGGAGGCCCCCTGCACGGACCCCCAAAACTACATTTGAAGTTTGAGGGAGCAAGACAAGCAAGCAGCCCCAGTCTCTGTGCCTCTGTGCGAGCAGTGCCATGGGCAGATGAGGCTGAGCAACAGCTTTCCAGGCTAGCTCTTTCTGCCTGCCAGCTATCTGCAGACGTTCGCATTTTCAGAGCAGGGCTGCCGGAGGCCCCCTGCACGGACCACCAAAGCTACGTTTGAAGTTTGACGGGGCAAGACAAGCAAGCAGCCCCAGTCTCTGTGCCTCTGTGCGAGCAGTGCCATGGGCAGATGAGGCTGAGCAACAGCTTTCCAGGCTAGCTCTTTCTGCCTGCGAGCTATCTGCAGGCGTTCGCATTTTCAGAGCAGGGCTGCCGCAGGCCCCCTGCACGGACCCCCAAAGCTACGTTTGAAGTTTGAGGGGGCAAGACAAGCAAGCAGCCCCAGTCTCTGTGCCTCTGTGCGAGCAGTGCCATGGGCAGATGAGGCTGAGCAACAGCTTTCCAGGCTAGCTCTTTCTGCCTGCCAGCTATCTGCAGATGTTCGCATTTTCAGAGCACGGCTGCCGCAAGCCCCCTGCACGGACCCCCAAAGCTACGTTTGAAGTTTGAGGGGGCAAGACAAGCAAGCAGCCCCAGTCTCTGTGCCTCTGTGCGAGCAGTGCCATGGGCAGATGAGGCTGAGCAACAGCTTTCCAGGCTAGCTTTTTCTGCCTGCGAGCTGTCTGCAGACGTTCGCATTTTCAGAGCAGGGCTGCCGGAGGCCCCCTGCACGGACCCCCAAAACTACGTTTGAAGTTTGAGGGGGCAAGACAAGCAAGCAGCCCCAGTCTCTGTGCCTCTGTGCGAGCAGTGCCATGGGCAGATGAGGCTGAGCAACAGCTTTCCAGGCTAGCTCTTTCTGCCTGCCAGCTATCTGCAGACGTTCGCATTTTCAGAGCAGGACTGCGAATGGAGCCCAACAGGGACCCCCTATCCCCGCTCTACGTTTGAGGTTTACCGCCCCCCAATGCTTTCCTGCTCTCTGTCCCTTTCCTCTCTCTGTTATTCTGTCCTGTTCCCTGTGTCTGTTTTTTAATTCCTCCCTCTCTGTCCCTCAGCCCAGTGCTTTTTTTTCCCTTCTTCTTCTTTGCTGCCCAGCCGAGGCTTTTCCCCCTGCGTGTCTGTTCTGCTCCCCTGTCTGTTATTTTTGCCTGTCTTTCACTTTATCCTACCTCCCTGTCCCCTTTTTCTCTCTCATTATCACCTTGTCTCGCTCCCTGTCCCTGTCTTTCTCTGACAATTTGTCCTGCTCCTTGTCCTTCTCTCCATTTGCTGTTATTTCCCGTTCTTCTTCTGACCTTTCCTTCCTTCTTTTTCTATCCTACTGCCCCAGTGCCTCTTTTGCCACCGCTGTCCTGCTCCCTGGCCCTTGTTTCCTCTCACTGTTCCTCTGTCCTGCTTCCTGTCCCCGGTTTTTCTCTTTCTCTATCCTGCTGCCTGTCTGGTCTTTTCTTAGTGTACATCCCTGTCCAGCCGGCTCTCCCTTTTTGCCTTTCTCTCCTTCTCTGTCCTGCTTCCCGGCCCGTTCTTGTCTTCCTCTCTCTCTGTCCTCTAGCCCCTTGCTGGTTTGTGTTGGGATTCCAACCCTAACCACCCCCTTCTTCGTCTGACCCTTTCTTTGTTTCTTAGTACCTTTTTTCCTGTTGCCTGTCCTTTTTCTCTCTCTGTCAGTGTGTCCTGCACTGCGTGGGACGGGGGTGGGAGGCTGAAAAACGGTGGGAAGCTGATGGGGGGGGATTCAGGCTGGAAAGAGGTAGGAGGTTGCAGAGGGGTTGGAAGCTGAATGAAGTAGAGGCCAGAAAAATGAGAGGTGGGGGCTGACGAGGGGTGGGAGGCTGGAGGTGTGGCCAAGGAGGGGGGAGTAGAGGCCAGCAGTAAAAGGAGGCCGGGAAGGGGTGAGAGGCTGCAGAGGGGAGGGAGGCCAGAGTCAAGAGTAGAGGTCAGCAAAAAAAGGAGGCCGGGAAGGGGTGGGAGGCTGCAGAGGGGTGGGAGGCAATGGGCGAGAGTAGAGGCCAGGAAGAAAAAGGAGGTAGAGAAGGGGTGGGAGGCTGCAGAGTGGTGGGAGGCCGGGGGCGAGAGTAGAGGCCAGGAAAAAAAGGAGGCCGGGAAGGGGTGGGAGGCTGCAGAGGGGAGGGAGGCAATGGGCGAGAGTAGAGGCCAGGAAGAAAAAAGGTGCCAGGAAGGGGTGGGAGGCTGCAGAGGGGTGGGAGGCCGGGGGCAAGAGTAGAGGCCAGGAAGAAAAAAGAGGCCGGGAAGGGGTGGGAGGCTGCAGAGGGGTGGGAGGCCAGAGTCAAGAGTAGAGGTCAGCAAAAAAAGGAGGCCGGGAAGGGGTGGGAGGCTGCAGAGGGGTGGGAGGCAATGGGCGAGAGTAGAGGCCAGGAAAAAAAGAAGACCGGGAAGTGGTGGGAGGCTGCAGAGGGGAGGGAGGCCGGGGGTAAGGGTAGAGGCCAGGAAAAATAGGAGGCCGGAAAGGGGTGGGAGGCTGCAGAGGGGTGGGAGGCCGGGGGTAAGGGTAGAGGCCAGGAAAAAAAGGAGACCGGGAAGTGGTGGGAGGCTGCAGAGGGGAGGGAGGCTGGGGGCGAGAGTAGAGGCCAGGAAAAATAGGAGGCCGGAAAAGGGTGGGAGGCTGCAGAGGGGTGGGAGGCCAGGGGCGAGAGTAGAGGCCAGAAAAAAAAGGAGGCCGGAAAGGGGTGGGAGGCTGCAGAGGGGTGGGAGGCCGGGGGTAAGAGTAGAGGCCAGGAAAAAAAGGAGGCCGGGAAGGGGTGGGAGGCTGCAGAGGGGTGGGAGGCAATGGGCCAGAGTAGAGGCCAGGAAGAAAAAGAAGGACAGGAAGGGGTGGGAGTCTGCAGAGGGTTGGGAGGCAATGGGCGAGAGTAAAGGTTAGGAAATAAAGGAGGCCGGGAAGGGGTGGGAGGCCGGTGAGATGCGAGTAGGGGCCAGAAAGTCTCTTTTCTTTTCGCTTCTTCCCTGTATTTATCTTTCTTTTCTGCCTTCTTTATTCCTCTAATTCAAGTTCTATCTCGATCCCTGTGTTCTCCTTCCACTCATCATATTCTAGCCTTTTCTCTGTCCTATTCTTGCATATAGTGTGCAGTGGAGGATTCTTGTCTAGGAAGCGACGTCTCGTATGAGCTCTAAGACACCCACATGCATTTTGGTGCTGGGCACCAATGACGCACAGGAGCAGTGCCATGGGCAGATGAGGCTGAGCAACAGCTTTCCAGGCTAGCTCTTTCTGCCTGCCAGCTATCTGCAGACGTTCGCATTTTGGGAGCAGGGCTGCCGGAGGCCCCCTGCACGGACCCCCAAAGCTACGTTTGAAGTTTGAGGGGGCAAGACAAGCAAGCAGCCCCAGTCTCTGTGCCTCTGTGCGAGCAGTGCCATGGGCAGATGAGGCTGAGCAACAGCTTTCCAGGCTAGCTTTTTCTGCCTGCGAGCTGTCTGCAGACGTTCGCATTTTCAGAGCAGGGCTGCCGCAGGCCCCCTGCACGGACCCCCAAAGCTACGTTTGAAGTTTGAGGGGGCAAGACAAGCAAGCAGCCCCAGTCTCTGTGCCTCTGTGCGAGCAGTGCCATGGGCAGATGAGGCTGAGCAACAGCTTTCCAGGCTAGCTCTTTCTGCCTGCCAGCTATCTGCAGACGTTCGCATTTTCAGAGCAGGGCTGCCGGAGGCCCCCTGCACGGACCCCCAAAGCTACGTTTGAAGTTTGAGGGGGCAAGACAAGCAAGCAGCCCCAGTCTCTGTGCCTCTGTGCGAGCAGTGCCATGGGCAGATGAGGCTGAGCAACAGCTTTCCAGGCTAGCTCTTTCTGCCTGCCAGCTATCTGCAGATGTTCGCATTTTCAGAGCAGGGCTGTCGCAGGCACCCTGCACGGACCCCCAAAGCTACGTTTGAAGTTTGAGGGGGCAAGACAAGCAAGCAGCCCCAGTCTCTGTGCCTCTGTGCGAGCAGTGCCATGGGCAGATGAGGCTGAGCAACAGCTTTCCAGGCTAGCTTTTTCTGCCTGCGAGCTGTCTGCAGACGTTCGCATTTTCAGAGCAGGGCTGCCGCAGGCCCCCTGCATGGACCCCCAAAACTACGTTTGAAGTTTGAGGGGGCAAGACAAGCAAGCAGCCCCAGTCTCTGTGCCTCTGTGCGAGCAGTGCCATGGGCAGATGAGGCTGAGCAACAGCTTTCCAGGCTAGCTCTTTCTGCCTGCCAGCTATCTGCAGACGTTCGCATTTTCAGAGCAGGACTGCGAATGGAGCCCAACAGGGACCCCCTATCCCCGCTCTACGTTTTAGGTTTACCGCCCCCCAATGCTGTCCTGCTCTCTGTCCCTTTCCTCTCTCTGTTATTCTGTCCTGTTCCCTGTGTCTGTTTTTTAATTCCTCCCTCTCTGTCCCTCAGCCCAGTGCTTTTTTTTCCCTTCTTCTTCTTTGCTGCCCAGCCGAGGCTTTTCCCCCTGCGTGTCTGTTCTGCTCCCCTGTCTGTTATTTTTGCCTGTCTTTCACTTTATCCTACCTCCCTGTCCCCTTTTTCTCTCTCATTATCACCTTGTCTCGCTCCCTGTCCCTGTCTTTCTCTGACAATTTGTCCTGCTCCTTGTCCTTCTCTCCATTTGCTGTTATTTCCCGTTCTTCTTCTGACCTTTCCTTCCTTCTTTTTCTATCCTACTGCCCCAGTGCCTCTTTTGCCACCGCTGTCCTGCTCCCTGGCCCTTGTTTCCTCTCACTGTTCCTCTGTCCTGCTTCCTGTCCCCGGTTTTTCTCTTTCTCTATCCTGCTGCCTGTCTGGTCTTTTCTTAGTGTACATCCCTGTCCAGCCGGCTCTCCCTTTTTGCCTTTCTCTCCTTCTCTGTCCTGCTTCCCGGCCCGTTCTTGTCTTCCTCTCTCTCTGTCCTCTAGCCCCTTGCTGGTTTGTGTTGGGATTCCAACCCTAACCACCCCCTTCTTCGTCTGACCCTTTCTTTGTTTCTTAGTACCTTTTTTCCTGTTGCCTGTCCTTTTTCTCTCTCTGTCAGTGTGTCCTGCACTGCGTGGGACGGGGGTGGGAGGCTGAAAAACGGTGGGAAGCTGATGGGGGGGGATTCAGGCTGGAAAGAGGTAGGAGGTTGCAGAGGGGTTGGAAGCTGAATGAAGTAGAGGCCAGAAAAATGAGAGGTGGGGGCTGACGAGGGGTGGGAGGCTGGAGGTGTGGCCAAGGAGGGGGGAGTAGAGGCCAGCAGTAAAAGGAGGCCGGGAAGGGGTGGGAGGCTGCAGAGGGGAGGGAGGCCAGAGTCAAGAGTAGAGGTCAGCAAAAAAAGGAGGCCGGGAAGGGGTGGGAGGCTGCAGAGGGGTGGGAGGCAATGGGCGAGAGTAGAGGCCAGGAAGAAAAAGGAGGTAGAGAAGGGGTGGGAGGCTGCAGAGTGGTGGGAGGCCGGGGGCGAGAGTAGAGGCCAGGAAAAAAAGGAGGCCGGGAAGGGGTGGGAGGCTGCAGAGGGGAGGGAGGCAATGGGCGAGAGTAGAGGCCAGGAAGAAAAAAGGTGCCAGGAAGGGGTGGGAGGCTGCAGAGGGGTGGGAGGCCGGGGGCAAGAGTAGAGGCCAGGAAGAAAAAAGAGGCCGGGAAGGGGTGGGAGGCTGCAGAGAGGTGGGAGGCCAAGGGCGACAGTAGAGGCCAGAAAAAAAAGGAGGCCAGAAAGGGGTGGGAGGCTGCAGAGGGGTGGGAGGCCAGAGTCAAGAGTAGAGGTCAGCAAAAAAAGGAGGCCGGGAAGGGGTGGGAGGCTGCAGAGGGGTGGGAGGCAATGGGCGAGAGTAGAGGCCAGGAAAAAAAGAAGACCGGGAAGTGGTGGGAAGCTGCAGAGGGGAGGGAGGCCGGGGGTAAGGGTAGAGGCCAGGAAAAATAGGAGGCCGGAAAGGGGTGGGAGGCTGAAGAGGGGAGGGAGGCCAGAGTCAAGAGTAGAGGTCAGCAAAAAAAGGAGGCCGGGAAGGGGTGGGAGGCTGCAGAGGGGAGGGAGGCAATGGGCGAGAGTAGAGGCCAGGAAGAAAAAAGGTGCCAGGAAGGGGTGGGAGGCTGCAGAGGGGTGGGAGGCCGGGGGCGAGAGTAGAGGCCAGGAAGAAAAAAGAGGCCGGGAAGGGGTGGGAGGCGGCAGAGAGGTGGGAGGCCAAGGGCGACAGTAGAGACCAGAAAAAAAAGGAGGCCGGAAAGGGGTGGGAGGCTGCAGAGGGGTGGGAGGCCGGGGGTAAGGGTAGAGGCCAGGAAAAAAAGGAGACCGGGAAGTGGTGGGAGGCTGCAGAGGGGAGGGAGGCTGGGGGCGAGAGTAGAGGCCAGGAAAAATAGGAGGCCGGAAAAGGGTGGGAGGCTGCAGAGGGGTGGGAGGCCAGGGGCGAGAGTAGAGGCCAGAAAAAAAAGGAGGCCGGAAAGGGGTGGGAGGCTGCAGAGGGGTGGGAGGCCGGGGGTAAGAGTAGAGGCCAGGAAAAAAAGGAGGCCGGGAAGGGGTGGGAGGCTGCAGAGGGGTGGGAGGCAATGGGCCAGAGTAGAGGCCAGGAAGAAAAAGAAGGACAGGAAGGGGTGGGAGTCTGCAGAGGGTTGGGAGGCAATGGGCGAGAGTAAAGGTTAGGAAATAAAGGAGGCCGGGAAGGGGTGGGAGGCCGGTGAGATGCGAGTAGGGGCCAGAAAGTCTCTTTTCTTTTCGCTTCTTCCCTGTATTTATCTTTCTTTTCTGCCTTCTTTATTCCTCTAATTCAAGTTCTATCTCGATCCCTGTGTTCTCCTTCCACTCATCATATTCTAGCCTTTTCTCTGTCCTATTCTTGCATATAGTGTGCAGTGGAGGATTCTTGTCTAGGAAGCGACGTCTCGTATGAGCTCTAAGACACCCACATGCATTTTGGTGCTGGGCACCAATGACGCACAGGAGCAGTGCCATGGGCAGATGAGGCTGAGCAACAGCTTTCCAGGCTAGCTCTTTCTGCCTGCCAGCTACCTGCAGACGTTCGCATTTTCAGAGCAGGACTGCGAATGGAGCCCAACAGGGACCCCCTATCCCCGCTCTACGTTTTAGGTTTACCGCCCCCCAATGCTGTCCTGCTCTCTGTCCCTTTCCTCTCTCTGTTATTCTGTCCTGTTCCCTGTGTCTGTTTTTTAATTCCTCCCTCTCTGTCCCTCAGCCCAGTGCTTTTTTTTCCCTTCTTCTTCTTTGCTGCCCAGCCGAGGCTTTTCCCCCTGCGTGTCTGTTCTGCTCCCCTGTCTGTTATTTTTGCCTGTCTTTCACTTTATCCTACCTCCCTGTCCCCTTTTTCTCTCTCATTATCACCTTGTCTCGCTCCCTGTCCCTGTCTTTCTCTGACAATTTGTCCTGCTCCTTGTCCTTCTCTCCATTTGCTGTTATTTCCCGTTCTTCTTCTGACCTTTCCTTCCTTCTTTTTCTATCCTACTGCCCCAGTGCCTCTTTTGCCACCGCTGTCCTGCTCCCTGGCCCTTGTTTCCTCTCACTGTTCCTCTGTCCTGCTTCCTGTCCCCGGTTTTTCTCTTTCTCTATCCTGCTGCCTGTCTGGTCTTTTCTTAGTGTACATCCCTGTCCAGCCGGCTCTCCCTTTTTGCCTTTCTCTCCTTCTCTGTCCTGCTTCCCGGCCCGTTCTTGTCTTCCTCTCTCTCTGTCCTCTAGCCCCTTGCTGGTTTGTGTTGGGATTCCAACCCTAACCACCCCCTTCTTCGTCTGACCCTTTCTTTGTTTCTTAGTACCTTTTTTCCTGTTGCCTGTCCTTTTTCTCTCTCTGTCAGTGTGTCCTGCACTGCGTGGGACGGGGGTGGGAGGCTGAAAAACGGTGGGAAGCTGATGGGGGGGGATTCAGGCTGGAAAGAGGTAGGAGGTTGCAGAGGGGTTGGAAGCTGAATGAAGTAGAGGCCAGAAAAATGAGAGGTGGGGGCTGACGAGGGGTGGGAGGCTGGAGGTGTGGCCAAGGAGGGGGGAGTAGAGGCCAGCAGTAAAAGGAGGCCGGGAAGGGGTGGGAGGCTGCAGAGGGGAGGGAGGCCAGAGTCAAGAGTAGAGGTCAGCAAAAAAAGGAGGCCGGGAAGGGGTGGGAGGCTGCAGAGGGGTGGGAGGCAATGGGCGAGAGTAGAGGCCAGGAAGAAAAAGGAGGTAGAGAAGGGGTGGGAGGCTGCAGAGTGGTGGGAGGCCGGGGGCGAGAGTAGAGGCCAGGAAAAAAAGGAGGCCGGGAAGGGGTGGGAGGCTGCAGAGGGGAGGGAGGCAATGGGCGAGAGTAGAGGCCAGGAAGAAAAAAGGTGCCAGGAAGGGGTGGGAGGCTGCAGAGGGGTGGGAGGCCGGGGGCAAGAGTAGAGGCCAGGAAGAAAAAAGAGGCCGGGAAGGGGTGGGAGGCTGCAGAGAGGTGGGAGGCCAAGGGCGACAGTAGAGGCCAGAAAAAAAAGGAGGCCAGAAAGGGGTGGGAGGCTGCAGAGGGGTGGGAGGCCAGAGTCAAGAGTAGAGGTCAGCAAAAAAAGGAGGCCGGGAAGGGGTGGGAGGCTGCAGAGGGGTGGGAGGCAATGGGCGAGAGTAGAGGCCAGGAAAAAAAGAAGACCGGGAAGTGGTGGGAAGCTGCAGAGGGGAGGGAGGCCGGGGGTAAGGGTAGAGGCCAGGAAAAATAGGAGGCCGGAAAGGGGTGGGAGGCTGAAGAGGGGAGGGAGGCCAGAGTCAAGAGTAGAGGTCAGCAAAAAAAGGAGGCCGGGAAGGGGTGGGAGGCTGCAGAGGGGAGGGAGGCAATGGGCGAGAGTAGAGGCCAGGAAGAAAAAAGGTGCCAGGAAGGGGTGGGAGGCTGCAGAGGGGTGGGAGGCCGGGGGCGAGAGTAGAGGCCAGGAAGAAAAAAGAGGCCGGGAAGGGGTGGGAGGCGGCAGAGAGGTGGGAGGCCAAGGGCGACAGTAGAGACCAGAAAAAAAAGGAGGCCGGAAAGGGGTGGGAGGCTGCAGAGGGGTGGGAGGCCGGGGGTAAGGGTAGAGGCCAGGAAAAAAAGGAGACCGGGAAGTGGTGGGAGGCTGCAGAGGGGAGGGAGGCTGGGGGCGAGAGTAGAGGCCAGGAAAAATAGGAGGCCGGAAAAGGGTGGGAGGCTGCAGAGGGGTGGGAGGCCAGGGGCGAGAGTAGAGGCCAGAAAAAAAAGGAGGCCGGAAAGGGGTGGGAGGCTGCAGAGGGGTGGGAGGCCGGGGGTAAGAGTAGAGGCCAGGAAAAAAAGGAGGCCGGGAAGGGGTGGGAGGCTGCAGAGGGGTGGGAGGCAATGGGCCAGAGTAGAGGCCAGGAAGAAAAAGAAGGACAGGAAGGGGTGGGAGTCTGCAGAGGGTTGGGAGGCAATGGGCGAGAGTAAAGGTTAGGAAATAAAGGAGGCCGGGAAGGGGTGGGAGGCCGGTGAGATGCGAGTAGGGGCCAGAAAGTCTCTTTTCTTTTCGCTTCTTCCCTGTATTTATCTTTCTTTTCTGCCTTCTTTATTCCTCTAATTCAAGTTCTATCTCGATCCCTGTGTTCTCCTTCCACTCATCATATTCTAGCCTTTTCTCTGTCCTATTCTTGCATATAGTGTGCAGTGGAGGATTCTTGTCTAGGAAGCGACGTCTCGTATGAGCTCTAAGACACCCACATGCATTTTGGTGCTGGGCACCAATGACGCACAGGAGCAGTGCCATGGGCAGATGAGGCTGAGCAACAGCTTTCCAGGCTAGCTCTTTCTGCCTGCCAGCTATCTGCAGACGTTCGCATTTTGGGAGCAGGGCTGCCGGAGGCCCCCTGCACGGACCCCCAAAGCTACGTTTGAAGTTTGAGGGGGCAAGACAAGCAAGCAGCCCCAGTCTCTGTGCCTCTGTGCGAGCAGTGCCATGGGCAGATGAGGCTGAGCAACAGCTTTCCAGGCTAGCTTTTTCTGCCTGCGAGCTGTCTGCAGACGTTCGCATTTTCAGAGCAGGGCTGCCGCAGGCCCCCTGCACGGACCCCCAAAGCTACGTTTGAAGTTTGAGGGGGCAAGACAAGCAAGCAGCCCCAGTCTCTGTGCCTCTGTGCGAGCAGTGCCATGGGCAGATGAGGCTGAGCAACAGCTTTCCAGGCTAGCTCTTTCTGCCTGCCAGCTATCTGCAGACGTTCGCATTTTCAGAGCAGGGCTGCCGCAGGCCCCCTGCACGGACCCCCAAAGCTACGTTTGAAGTTTGAGGGGGCAAGACAAGCAAGCAGCCCCAGTCTCTGTGCCTCGGTGCGAGCAGTGCCATGGGCAGATGAGGCTGAGCAACAGCTTTCCAGGCTAGCTCTTTCTGCATGCCAGCTATCTGCAGATGTTCGCATTTTCAGAGCAGGGCTGCCGCAGGCCCCCTGCACGGACCCCCAAAGCTACGTTTGAAGTTTGAGGGGGCAAGACAAGCAAGCAGCCCCAGTCTCTGTGCCTCTGTGCGAGCAGTGCCATGGGCAGATGAGGCTGAGCAACAGCTTTCCAGGCTAGCTTTTTCTGCCTGCGAGCTGTCTGCAGACGTTCGCATTTTCAGAGCAGGGCTGCCGCAGGCCCCCTGCATGGACCCCCAAAACTATGTTTGAAGTTTGAGGGGGCAAGACAAGCAAGCAGCCCCAGTCTCTGTGCCTCTGTGCGAGCAGTGCCATGGGCAGATGAGGCTGAGCAACAGCTTTCCAGGCTAGCTCTTTCTGCCTGCCAGCTACCTGCAGACGTTCGCATTTTCAGAGCAGGACTGCGAATGGAGCCCAACAGGGACCCCCTATCCCCGCTCTACGTTTTAGGTTTACCGCCCCCCAATGCTGTCCTGCTCTCTGTCCCTTTCCTCTCTCTGTTATTCTGTCCTGTTCCCTGTGTCTGTTTTTTAATTCCTCCCTCTCTGTCCCTCAGCCCAGTGCTTTTTTTTCCCTTCTTCTTCTTTGCTGCCCAGCCGAGGCTTTTCCCCCTGCGTGTCTCTTCTGCTCCCCTGTCTGTTATTTTTGCCTGTCTTTCACTTTATCCTACCTCCCTGTCCCCTTTTTCTCTCTCATTATCACCTTGTCTCGCTCCCTGTCCCTGTCTTTCTCTGACAATTTGTCCTGCTCCTTGTCCTTCTCTCCATTTGCTGTTATTTCCCGTTCTTCTTCTGACCTTTCCTTCCTTCTTTTTCTATCCTACTGCCCCAGTGCCTCTTTTGCCACCGCTGTCCTGCTCCCTGGCCCTTGTTTCCTCTCACTGTTCCTCTGTCCTGCTTCCTGTCCCCGGTTTTTCTCTTTCTCTATCCTGCTGCCTGTCTGGTCTTTTCTTAGTGTACATCCCTGTCCAGCCGGCTCTCCCTTTTTGCCTTTCTCTCCTTCTCTGTCCTGCTTCCCGGCCCGTTCTTGTCTTCCTCTCTCTCTGTCCTCTAGCCCCTTGCTGGTTTGTGTTGGGATTCCAACCCTAACCACCCCCTTCTTCGTCTGACCCTTTCTTTGTTTCTTAGTACCTTTTTTCCTGTTGCCTGTCCTTTTTCTCTCTCTGTCAGTGTGTCCTGCACTGCGTGGGATGGGGGTGGGAGGCTGAAAAACGGTGGGAAGCTGATGGGGGGGGATTCAGGCTGGAAAGAGGTAGGAGGTTGCAGAGGGGTTGGAAGCTGAATGAAGTAGAGGCCAGAAAAATGAGAGGTGGGGGCTGACGAGGGGTGGGAGGCTGGAGGTGTGGCCAAGGAGGGGGGAGTAGAGGCCAGCAGTAAAAGGAGGCCGGGAAGGGGTGGGAGGCTGCAGAGGGGAGGGAGGCCAGAGTCAAGAGTAGAGGTCAGCAAAAAAAGGAGGCCGGGAAGGGGTGGGAGGCTGCAGAGGGGTGGGAGGCAATGGGCGAGAGTAGAGGCCAGGAAGAAAAAAAAGGTAGAGAAGGGGTGGGAGGCTGCAGAGTGGTGGGAGGCCGGTGGCGAGAGTAGAGGCCAGGAAAAAAAGGAGGCCGGGAAGGGGTGGGAGGCTGCAGAGGGGAGGGAGGCAATGGGCGAGAGTAGAGGCCAGGAAGAAAAAAGGTGCCAGGAAGGGGTGGGAGGCTGCAGAGGGGTGGGAGGCCGGGGGCAAGAGTAGAGGCCAGGAAGAAAAAAGAGGCCGGGAAGGGGTGGGAGGCTGCAGAGAGGTGGGAGGCCAAGGGCGACAGTAGAGGCCAGAAAAAAAAGGAGGCCGGAAAGGGGTGGAAGGCTGCAGAGTGGTGGGAGGCCGGGGGTAAGAGTAGAGGCCAGGAAAAAAAGGATGTAGGGAAGGGGTGGGAGGCTGCAGAGGGGAGGGAGGCTGGGGGCGAGAGTAGAGGCCAGGAAAAATAGGAGGCCGGAAAAGGGTGGGAGGCTGCAGAGGGGTGGGAGGCCAGGGGCGAGAGTAGAGGCCAGAAAAAAAAGGAGGCCGGAAAGGGGTGGGAGGTTGAAGAGGGGAGGGAGGCCAGAGTCAAGAGTAGAGGTAAGCAAAAAAAGGAGGCCAGGAAGGGGTGGGAGGCTGCAGAGGGGAGGGAGGCAATGGGCGAGAGTAGAGGCCAGGAAGAAAAAAGGTGCCAGGAAGGGGTGGGAGGCTGCAGAGGCGTGGGAGGCCGGGGGCGAGAGTAGAGGCCTGGAAGAAAAAAGAGGCCGGGAAGGGGTGGGAGGCTGCAGAGTGGTGGGAGGCCAGGGGCGAGAGTAGAGGCCAGGGAAAAAAGGAGGCCGCGAAAGGGTGGGAGGCTGCAGAGGGGTGGGAGGCCGGGGGCAAGAGTAGAGGCCAGAAAAAAAAGGAGGCCGGGAAGGGGTGGGAGGCTGCAGAGAGGTGGGAGGCCAAGGGCGACAGTAGAGGCCAGAAAAAAAAGGAGGCCGGAAAGGGGTGGGAGGCTGCAGAGGGGTGGGAGGCCGGGGGTAAGGGTAGAGGCCAGGAAAAAAAGGAGACCGGGAAGTGGTGGGAGGCTGCAGAGGGGAGGGAGGCTGGGGGTGAGAGTAGAGGCCAGGAAAAATAGGAGGCCGGAAAAGGGTGGGAGGCTGCAGAGGGGTGGGAGGCCAGGGGCGAGAGTAGAGGCCAGAAAAAAAAGGAGGCCGGAAAGGGGTGGGAGGCTGCAGAGGGGTGGGAGGCCGGGGGTAAGAGTAGAGGCCAGGAAAAAAAGGAGGCCGGGAAGGGGTGGGAGGCTGCAGAGGGGTGGGAGGCAATGGGCCAGAGTAGAGGCCGGGAAGAAAAAGAAGGACAGGAAGGGGTGGGAGTCTGCAGAGGGTTGGGAGGCAATGGGCGAGAGTAAAGGTTAGGAAATAAAGGAGGTCGGGAAGGGGTGGGAGGCCGGTGAGATGCGAGTAGGGGCCAGAAAGTCTCTTTTCTTCTCGCTTCTTCCCTGTATTTATCTTTCTTTTCTGCCTTCTTTATTCCTCTAATTCAAGTTCTATCTCGATCCCTGTGTTCTCCTTCCACTCATCATATTCTAGCCTTTTCTCTGTCCTATTCTTGCATATAGTGTGCAGTGGAGGATTCTTGTCTAGGAAGCGACGTCTCGTATGAGCTCTAAGACACCCACATGCATTTTGGTGCTGGGCACCAATGACGCACAGGAGCAGTGCCATGGGCAGATGAGGCTGAGCAACAGCTTTCCAGGCTAGCTCTTTCTGCCTGCCAGCTATCTGCAGACGTTCGCATTTTCAGAGCAGGGCTGCTGCAGGCCCCCTGCACGGACCCCCAAAGCTACGTTTGAAGTTTGAGGGGGCAAGACAAGCAAGCAGCCCCAGTCTCTGTGCCTCTGTGCGAGCAGTGCCATGGGCAGATGAGGCTGAGCAACAGCTTTCCAGGCTAGCTTATTCTGCCTGCGAGCTGTCTGCAGACGTTCGCATTTTCAGAGCAGGGCTGCCGGAGGCCCCCTGCACGGACCCCCAAAACTACATTTGAAGTTTGAGGGGGCAAGACAAGCAAGCAGCCCCAGTCTCTGTGCCTCTGTGCGAGCAGTGCCATGGGCAGATGAGGCTGAGCAACAGCTTTCCAGGCTAGCTCTTTCTGGCTCACAGCTATCTGCAGACGTTCGCATTTTCAGAGCAGGGCTGCCGCAGGCCCCCTGCACGGACCCCCAAAGCTACGTTTGAAGTTTGAGGGGGCAAGACAAGCAAGCAGCCCCAGTCTCTGTGCCTCTGTGCGAGCAGTGCCATGGGCAGATGAGGCTGAGCAACAGCTTTCCAGGCTAGCTCTTTCTGCCTGCCAGCTGTCTGCAGACGTTCGCATTTTCAGAGCAGGGCTGCCGGAGGCCCCCTGCACGGACCCCCAAAACTACGTTTGAAGTTTGAGGGGGCAAGACAAGCAAGCAGCCCCAGTCTCTGTGCCTCTGTGCGAGCAGTGCCATGGGCAGATGAGGCTGAGCAACAGCTTTCCAGGCTAGCTCTTTCTGCCTGCCAGCTATCTGCAGACGTTCGCATTTTCAGAGCAGGGCTTCCGCAGGCGCCGAACACGGACCACCAAAGCTATGTTTGAAGTTTGAGGGGGCAAGACAAGCAAGCAGCCCCAGTCTCTGTGCCTCTGTGCGAGCAGTGCCATGGGCAGATGAGGCTGAGCAACAGCTTTCCAGGCTAGCTCTTTCTGCCTGCCAGCTATCTGCAGACGTTCGCATTTTGGGAGCAGGGCTGCCGCAGGCCCCCTGCACGGACCCCCAAAGCTACGTTTGAAGTTTGAGGGGGCAAGACAAGCAAGCAGCCCCAGTCTCTGTGCCTCTGTGCGAGCAGTGCCATGGGCAGATGAGGCTGAGCAACAGCTTTCCAGGCTAGCTCTTTCTGCCTGCCAGCTATCTGCAGACGCTCGCATTTTCAGAGCAGGGCTGCCGGAGGCCCCCTGCACGGACCCCCAAAGCTACGTTTGAAGTTTGAGGGGGCAAGACAAGCAAGCAGCCCCAGTTTCTGTGCCTCTGTGCGAGCAGTGCCATGGGCAGATGAGGCTGAGCAACAGCTTTCCAGGCTAGCTCTTTCTGCCTGCCAGCTATCTGCAGACGTTCGCATTTTCAGAGCAGGGCTGCCGCAGGCCCCCTGCACGGACCCCCAAAGCTACGTTTGAAGTTTGAGGGGGCAAGACAAGCAAGCAGCCCCAGTCTCTGTGCCTCTGTGCGAGCAGTGCCATGGGCAGATGAGGCTGAGCAACAGCTTTCCAGGCTAGCTCTTTCTGCCTGCGGGCTATCTGCAGACGTTCGCATTTTCAGAGCAGGGCTGCCGGAGGCCCCCTGCACGGACCCCCAAAGCTACGTTTGAAGTTTGAGGGGGCAAGACAAGCAAGCAGCCCCAGTCTCTGTGCCTCGGTGCGAGCAGTGCCATGGGCAGATGAGGCTGAGCAACAGCTTTCCAGGCTAGCTCTTTCTGCCTGCCAGCTATCTGCAGACGTTCGCATTTTCAGAGCAGGCCTTCCGCAGGCGCCCAACACGGACCCCCAAAGCTACGTTTGAAGTTTGAGGGGGCAAGACAAGCAAGCAGCCCCAGTCTCTGTGCCTCTGTGCGAGCAGTGCCATGGGCAGATGAGGCTGAGCAACAGCTTTCCAGGCTAGCTCTTTCTGCCTGCCAGCTATCTGCAGACGTTCGCATTTTCAGAGCAGGGCTGCCGGAGGCCCCCTGCACGGACCCCCAAAGCTACGTTTGAAGTTTGAGGGGGCAAGACAAGCAAGCAGCCCCAGTCTCTGTGCCTCGGTGCGAGCAGTGCCATGGGCAGATGAGGCTGAGCAACAGCTTTCCAGGCTAGCTCTTTCTGCCTGTGAGCTATCTGCAGACGTTCGCATTTTCAGAGCAGGGCTGCCGGAGGCCCCCTGCACGGACCCCCAAAGCTACGTTTGAAGTTTGAGGGGGCAAGACAAGCAAGCAGCCCCAGTCTCTGTGCCTCTGTGCGAGCAGTGCCATGGGCAGATGAGGCTGAGCAACAGTTTTCCAGGCTAGCTCTTTCTGCCTGCGAGCTATCTGCAGACGTTCGCATTTTCAGAGCAGGGCTGCCGCAGGCCCCCTGCACGGACCCCCAAAGCTACGTTTGAAGTTTGAGGGGGCAAGACAAGCAAGCAGCCCCAGTTTCTGTGCCTCGGTGCGAGCAGTGCCATGGGCAGATGAGGCTGAGCAACAGCTTTCCAGGCTAGCTCTTTCTGCCTGCCAGCTATCTGCAGACGTTCGCATTTTCAGAGCAGGGCTTCCGCAGGCGCCCAACACGGACCCCCAAAGCTACGTTTGAAGTTTGAGGGGGCAAGACAAGCAAGCAGCCCCAGTCTCTGTGCCTCTGTGCGAGCAGTGCCATGGGCAGATGAGGCTGAGCAACAGCTTTCCAGGCTAGCTCTTTCTGCCTGCCAGCTATCTGCAGACGTTCGCATTTTCAGAGCAGGGCTGCCGGAGGCCCCCTGCACGGACTCCCAAAGCTACGTTTGAAGTTTGAGGGGGCAAGACAAGCAAGCAGCCCCAGTCTCTGTGCCTCTGTGCGAGCAGTGCTATGGGCAGATGAGGCTGAGCAACAGCTTTCCAGGCTAGCTCTTTCTGGCTCACAGCTATCTGCAGACGTTCGCATTTTCAGAGCAGGGCTGCCGGAGGCCCCCTGCACGGACCCCCAAAGCTACGTTTGAAGTTTGAGGGGGCAAGACAAGCAAGCAGCCCCAGTCTCTGTGCCTCTGTGCGAGCAGTGCCATGGGCAGATGAGGCTGAGCAACAGCTTTCCAGGCTAGCTCTTTGTGGCTGCGAGCTATCTGCAGACGTTCGCATTTTCAGAGCAGGGCTGCCGCAGGCCCCCTGCACGGACCCCCAAAGCTACGTTTGAAGTTTGAGGGGGCAAGACAAGCAAGCAGCCCCAGTCTCTGTGCCTCGGTGCGAGCAGTGCCATGGGCAGATGAGGCTGAGCAACAGCTTTCCAGGCTAGCTCTTTCTGCCTGCCAGCTATCTGCAGACGTTCGCATTTTCAGAGCAGGGCTGCCGGAGGCCCCCTGCACGAACCCCCAAAACTACGTTTGAAGTTTGAGGGGGCAAGACAAGCAAGCAGCCCCAGTCTCTGTGCCTCTGTGCGAGCAGTACCATGGGCAGATGAGGCTGAGCAACAGCTTTCCAGGCTAGCTCTTTCTGCCTGCCACCTATCTGCAGACGTTCGCATTTTCAGAGCAGGGCTGCCGGAGGCCCCCTGCACGGACCCCCAAAGCTACGTTTGAAGTTTGAGGGGGCAAGACAAGCAAGCAGCCCCAGTCTCTGTGCCTCGGTGCGAGCAGTGCCATGGGCAGATGAGGCTGAGCAACAGCTTTCCAGGCTAGCTCTTTCTGCCTGCCAGCTATCTGCAGACGTTCGCGTTTTCAGAGCAGGGCTGCCGGAGGCCCCCTGCACGGACCCCCAAAGCTACGTTTGAAGTTTGAGGGGGCAAGACAAGCAAGCAGCCCCAGTCTCTGTGCCTCTGTGCGAGCAGTGCCATGGGCAGATGACGCTGAGCAACAGCTTTCCAGGCTAGCTCTTTCTGCCTGCCAGCTATCTGCAGACGTTCGCATTTTCAGAGCAGGGCTGCCGGAGGCCCCCTGCACGGACCCCCAAAGCTACGTTTGAAGTTTGAGGGGGCAAGACAAGCAAGCAGCCCCAGTCTCTGTGCCTCGGTGCGAGCAGTGCCATGGGCAGATGAGGCTGAGCAACAGCTTTCCAGGCTAGCTCTTTCTGCCTGCCAGCTATCTGCAGACGTTCGCATTTTCAGAGCAGGGCTGTCGCAGGCCCCCTGCACGGACGCCCAAAGCTACGTTTGAAGTTTGAGGGGGCAAGACAAGCAAGCAGCCCCAGTCTCTGTGCCTCTGTGCGAGCAGTGCCATGGGCAGATGAGGCTGAGCAACAGCTTTCCAGGCTAGCTCTTTGTGGCTGCGAGCTATCTGCAGACGTTCGCATTTTCAGAGCAGGGCTGCTGCAGGCCCCCTGCACGGACCCCCAAAGCTACGTTTGAAGTTTGAGGGGGCAAGACAAGCAAGCAGCCCCAGTCTCTGTGCCTCGGTGCGAGCAGTGCCATGGGCAGATGAGGCTGAGCAACAGCTTTCCAGGCTAGCTCTTTCTGCCTGTGAGCTATCTGCAGACGTTCGCATTTTCAGAGCAGGGCTGCCGGAGGCCCCCTGCACGGACCCCCAAAGCTACGTTTGAAGTTTGAGGGGGCAAGACAAGCAAGCAGCCCCAGTCTCTGTACCTCTGTGCGAGCAGTGCCATGGGCAGATGACGCTGAGCAACAGCTTTCCAGGCTAGCTCTTTCTGCCTGCGGGCTATCTGCAGACGTTCGCATTTTCAGAGCAGGGCTGCCGGAGGCCCCCTGCACGGACCCCCAAAGCTACGTTTGAAGTTTGAGGGGGCAAGACAAGCAAGCAGCCCCAGTCTCTGTGCCTCGGTGCGAGCAGTGCCATGGGCAGATGAGGCTGAGCAACAGCTTTCCAGGCTAGCTCTTTCTGCCTGCCAGCTATCTGCAGACGTTCGCATTTTCAGAGCAGGGCTGTCGCAGGCCCCCTGCACGGACGCCCAAAGCTACGTTTGAAGTTTGAGGGGGCAAGACAAGCAAGCAGCCCCAGTCTCTGTGCCTCTGTGCGAGCAGTGCCATGGGCAGATGAGGCTGAGCAACAGTTTTCCAGGCTAGTTCTTTCTGCCTGCCAGCTATCTGCAGACGTTCGCATTTTCAGAGCAGGGCTGCTGCAGGCCCCCTGCACGGACCCCCAAAGCTACGTTTGAAGTTTGAGGGGGCAAGACAAGCAAGCAGCCCCAGTCTCTGTGCCTCGGTGCGAGCAGTGCCATGGGCAGATGAGGCTGAGCAACAGCTTTCCAGGCTAGCTCTTTCTGCCTGCCAGCTATCTGCAGACATTCGCATTTTCAGAGCAGGGCTTCCGCAGGCGCCCAACACGGACCCCCAAAGCTACGTTTGAAGTTTGAGGGGGCAAGACAAGCTAGCAGCCCCAGTCTCTGTGCCTCTGTGCGAGCAGTGCCATGGGCAGATGAGGCTGAGCAACAGCTTTCCAGGCTAGCTCTTTCTGCCTGCCAGCTATCTGCAGACGTTCGCATTTTCAGAGCAGGGCTGCCGGAGGCCCCCTGCACGGACTCCCAAAGCTACGTTTGAAGTTTGAGGGGGCAAGACAAGCAAGCAGCCCCAGTCTCTGTGCCTCTGTGCGAGCAGTGCCATGGGCAGATGAGGCTGAGCAACAGCTTTCCAGGCTAGCTCTTTCTGGCTCACAGCTATCTGCAGACGTTCGCATTTTCAGAGCAGGGCTGCCGGAGGCCCCCTGCACGGACCCCCAAAGCTACGTTTGAAGTTTGAGGGGGCAAGACAAGCAAGCAGCCCCAGTCTCTGTGCCTCTGTGCGAGCAGTGCCATGGGCAGATGAGGCTGAGCAACAGCTTTCCAGGCTAGCTCTTTGTGGCTGCGAGCTATCTGCAGACGTTCGCATTTTCAGAGCAGGGCTGCTGCAGGCCCCCTGCACGGACCCCCAAAGCTACGTTTGAAGTTTGAGGGGGCAAGACAAGCAAGCAGCCCCAGTCTCTGTGCCTCGGTGCGAGCAGTGCCATGGGCAGATGAGGCTGAGCAACAGCTTTCCAGGCTAGCTCTTTCTGCCTGTGAGCTATCTGCAGACGTTCGCATTTTCAGAGCAGGGCTGCCGGAGGCCCCCTGCACGGACCCCCAAAGCTACGTTTGAAGTTTGAGGGGGCAAGACAAGCAAGCAGCCCCAGTCTCTGTGCCTCTGTGCGAGCAGTACCATGGGCAGATGAGGCTGAGCAACAGCTTTCCAGGCTAGCTCTTTCTGCCTGCCAGCTATCTGCAGACGTTCGCATTTTCAGAGCAGGGCTGCCGGAGGCCCCCTGCACGGACCCCCAAAGCTACGTTTGAAGTTTGAGGGGGCAAGACAAGCAAGCAGCCCCAGTCTCTGTGCCTCTGTGCGAGCAGTACCATGGGCAGATGAGGCTGAGCAACAGCTTTCCAGGCTAGCCCTTTCTGCCTGCCAGCTATCTGCAGACGTTCGCATTTTCAGAGCAGGGCTGCCGCAGGCCCCCTGCACGGACCCCCAAAGCTACGTTTGAAGTTTGAGGGGGCAGGACAAGCAAGCAGCCCCTGTCTCTGTGCCTCTGTGCGAGCAGTGCCATGGGCAGATGAGGCTGAGCAACAGCTTTCCAGGCTAGCTCTTTCTGCCTGCCAGCTATCTGCAGACGTTCGCATTTTCAGAGCAGGGCTGCCGGAGGCCCCCTGCACGGACCCCCAAAGCTACGTTTGAAGTTTGAGGGGGCAAGACAAGCAAGCAGCCCCAGTCTCTGTGCCTCTGTGCGAGCAGTACCATGGGCAGATGAGGCTGAGCAACAGCTTTCCAGGCTAGCTCTTTCTGCCTGCCAGCTATCTGCAGACGTTCGCATTTTAGAGCACGGCTGCCGCAGGCCCCCTGCACGGACCCCCAAAGCTACGTTTGAAGTTTGAGGGGGCAAGACAAGCAAGCAGCCCCAGTCTCTGTGCCTCGGTGCGAGCAGTGCCATGGGCAGATGAGGCTGAGCAACAGCTTTCCAGGCTAGCTCTTTCTGCCTGTGAGCTATCTGCAGACGTTCGCATTTTCAGAGCAGGGCTGCCGGAGGCCCCCTGCACGGACCCCCAAAGCTACGTTTGAAGTTTGAGGGGGCAAGACAAGCAAGCAGCCCCAGTCTCTGTGCCTCGGTGCGAGCAGTGCCATGGGCAGATGAGGCTGAGCAACAGCTTTCCAGGCTAGCTCTTTCTGCCTGCCAGCTATCTGCAGACGTTCATATTTTCAGAGCAGGGCTGCCGCAGGCCCCCTGCACGGACCCCCAAAGCTACGTTTGAAGTTTGAGGGGGCAAGACAAGCAAGCAGCCCCAGTCTCTGTGCCTCTGTGCGAGCAGTGCCATGGGCAGATGAGGCTGAGCAACAGCTTTCCAGGCTAGCTCTTTCTGCCTGCCAGCTATTTGCAGACGTTCGCATTTTCAGAGCAGGGCTGCCGTAGGCCCCCTGCACGGACCCCCAAAACTACGTTTGAAGTTTGAGGGGGCAAGACAAGCAAGCAGCCCCAGTCTCTGTGCCTCGGTGCGAGCAGTGCCATGGGCAGATGAGGCTGAGCAACAGCTTTCCATGTTAGATCTTTCTGCCTGCCAGCTATCTGCAGACGTTCGCATTTTCAGAGCAGGGCTGCCGGAGGCCCCCTGCACGGACCCCCAAAGCTACGTTTGAAGTTTGAGGGGGCAAGACAAGCAAGCAGCCCCAGTCTCTGTGCCTCTGTGCGAGCAGTGCCATGGGCAGATGAGGCTGAGCAACAGCTTTCCAGGCTAGCTCTTTCTGCCTGCGAGCTATCTGCAGACGTTCGCGTTTTCAGAGCAGGGCTGCCGGAGGCCCCCTGCACGGACCCCCAAAGCTACGTTTGAAGTTTGAGGGGGCAAGACAAGCAAGCAGCCCCAGTCTCTGTGCCTCGGTGCGAGCAGTGCCATGGGCAGATGAGGCTGAGCAACAGCTTTCCAGGCTAGCTCTTTCTGCCTGCCAGCTATCTGCAGACGTTCGCATTTTCAGAGCAGGGCTGTCGCAGGCCCCCTGCACGGACGCCCAAAGCTACGTTTGAAGTTTGAGGGGGCAAGACAAGCAAGCAGCCCCAGTCTCTGTGCCTCTGTGCGAGCAGGGCCATGGGTAGATGAGGCTGAGCAACAGTTTTCCAGGCTAGTTCTTTCTGCCTGCCAGCTATCTGCAGACGTTCGCATTTTCAGAGCAGGGCTGCTGCAGGCCCCCTGCACGGACCCCCAAAGCTACGTTTGAAGTTTGAGGGGGCAAGACAAGCAAGCAGCCCCAGTCTCTGTGCCTCGGTGCGAGCAGTACCATGGGCAGATGAGGCTGAGCAACAGCTTTCCAGGCTAGCTCTTTCTGCCTGCCAGCTATCTGCAGACGTTCGCATTTTCAGAGCAGGGCTGCCGCAGGCCCCCTGCACGGACCCCCAAAGCTACGTTTGAAGTTTGAGGGGGCAAGACAAGCAAGCAGCCCCAGTCTCTGTGCCTCTGTGCGAGCAGTGCCATGGGCAGATGAGGCTGAGCAACAGCTTTCCAGGCTAGCTCTTTCTGCCTGCCAGCTATCTGCAGACGTTCGCATTTTCAGAGCAGGGCTGCCGCAGGCCCCCTGCACGGACCCCCAAAGCTACGTTTGAAGTTTGAGGGGGCAAGACAAGCAAGCAGCCCCAGTCTCTGTGCCTCTGTGCGAGCAGTGCCATGGGCAGATGAGGCTGAGCAACAGCTTTCCAGGCTAGCTCTTTCTGCCTGCCACCTATCTGCAGACGTTCGCATTTTCAGAGCAGGGCTGCCGGAGGCCCCCTGCACGGACCCCCAAAGCTACGTTTGAAGTTTGAGGGGGCAAGACAAGCAAGCAGCCCCAGTCTCTGTGCCTCTGTGCGAGCAGTGCCATGGGCAGATGAGGCTGAGCAACAGCTTTCCAGGCTAGCTCTTTCTGCCTGCCAGCTATCTGCAGACGTTCGCATTTTCAGAGCAGGGCTGCCGGAGGCCCCCTGCACGGACCCCCAAAGCTACGTTTGAAGTTTGAGGGGGCAAGACAAGCAAGCAGCCCCAGTCTCTGTGCCTCTGTGCGAGCAGTGCCATGGGCAGATGAGGCTGAGCAACAGCTTTCCAGGCTAGCTCTTTCTGCCTGCCAGCTATCTGCAGACGTTCGCATTTTCAGAGCAGGGCTGCCGGAGGCCCCCTGCACGGACCCCCAAAGCTACGTTTGAAGTTTGAGGGGGCAAGACAAGCAAGCAGCCCCAGTCTCTGTGCCTCTGTGCGAGCAGTACCATGGGCAGATGAGGCTGAGCAACAGCTTTCCAGGCTAGCTCTTTCTGCCTGTGAGCTATCTGCAGACGTTCGCATTTTCAGAGCAGGGCTGCCGGAGGCCCCCTGCACGGACCCCCAAAGCTACGTTTGAAGTTTGAGGGGGCAAGACAAGCAAGCAGCCCCAGTCTCTGTGCCTCTGTGCGAGCAGTACCATGGGCAGATGAGGCTGAGCAACAGCTTTCCAGGCTAGCTCTTTCTGCCTGCCAGCTATCTGCAGACGTTCGCATTTTCAGAGCAGGGCTGCCGGAGGCCCCCTGCACGGACCCCCAAAGCTACGTTTGAAGTTTGAGGGGGCAAGACAAGCAAGCAGCCCCAGTCTCTGTGCCTCTGTGCGAGCAGTACCATGGGCAGATGAGGCTGAGCAACAGCTTTCCAGGCTAGCCCTTTCTGCCTGCCAGCTATCTGCAGACGTTCGCATTTTCAGAGCAGGGCTGCCGCAGGCCCCCTGCACGGACCCCCAAAGCTACGTTTGAAGTTTGAGGGGGCAGGACAAGCAAGCAGCCCCTGTCTCTGTGCCTCTGTGCGAGCAGTGCCATGGGCAGATGAGGCTGAGCAACAGCTTTCCAGGCTAGCTCTTTCTGCCTGCCAGCTATCTGCAGACGTTCGCATTTTCAGAGCAGGGCTGCCGGAGGCCCCCTGCACGGACCCCCAAAGCTACGTTTGAAGTTTGAGGGGGCAAGACAAGCAAGCAGCCCCAGTCTCTGTGCCTCTGTGCGAGCAGTGCCATGGGCAGATGAGGCTGAGCAACAGCTTTCCAGGCTAGCTCTTTCTGCCTGCCAGCTATCTGCAGACATTCGCATTTTCAGAGCAGAGCTGCCGGAGGCCCCCTGCACGGACCCCCAAAGCTACGTTTGAAGTTTGAGGGGGCAAGACAAGCAAGCAGCCCCAGTCTCTGTGCCTCTGTGCGAGCAGTGCCATGGGCAGATGAGGCTGAGCAACAGCTTTCCAGGCTAGCTCTTTCTGCCTGCCAGCTATCTGCAGACGTTCGCATTTTCAGAGCAGGGCTGCCGGAGGCCCCCTGCACGGACCCCCAAAGCTACGTTTGAAGTTTGAGGGGGCAAGACAAGCAAGCAGCCCCAGTCTCTGTGCCTCGGTGCGAGCAGTGCCATGGGCAGATGAGGCTGAGCAACAGCTTTCCAGGCTAGCTCTTTCTGCCTGCCAGCTATCTGCAGACGTTCATATTTTCAGAGCAGGGCTGCCGCAGGCCCCCTGCACGGACCCCCAAAGCTACGTTTGAAGTTTGAGGGGGCAAGACAAGCAAGCAGCCCCAGTCTCTGTGCCTCTGTGCGAGCAGTGCCATGGGCAGATGAGGCTGAGCAACAGCTTTCCAGGCTAGCTCTTTCTGCCTGCCAGCTATTTGCAGACGTTCGCATTTTCAGAGCAGGGCTGCCGTAGGCCCCCTGCACGGACCCCCAAAACTACGTTTGAAGTTTGAGGGGGCAAGACAAGCAAGCAGCCCCAGTCTCTGTGCCTCGGTGCGAGCAGTGCCATGGGCAGATGAGGCTGAGCAACAGCTTTCCATGTTAGATCTTTCTGCCTGCCAGCTATCTGCAGACGTTCGCATTTTCAGAGCAGGGCTGCCGGAGGCCCCCTGCACGGACCCCCAAAGCTACGTTTGAAGTTTGAGGGGGCAAGACAAGCAAGCAGCCCCAGTCTCTGTGCCTCTGTGCGAGCAGTGCCATGGGCAGATGAGGCTGAGCAACAGCTTTCCAGGCTAGCTCTTTCTGCCTGCGAGCTATCTGCAGACGTTCGCGTTTTCAGAGCAGGGCTGCCGGAGGCCCCCTGCACGGACCCCCAAAGCTACGTTTGAAGTTTGAGGGGGCAAGACAAGCAAGCAGCCCCAGTCTCTGTGCCTCGGTGCGAGCAGTGCCATGGGCAGATGAGGCTGAGCAACAGCTTTCCAGGCTAGCTCTTTCTGCCTGCCAGCTATCTGCAGACGTTCGCATTTTCAGAGCAGGGCTGTCGCAGGCCCCCTGCACGGACGCCCAAAGCTACGTTTGAAGTTTGAGGGGGCAAGACAAGCAAGCAGCCCCAGTCTCTGTGCCTCTGTGCGAGCAGGGCCATGGGTAGATGAGGCTGAGCAACAGTTTTCCAGGCTAGTTCTTTCTGCCTGCCAGCTATCTGCAGACGTTCGCATTTTCAGAGCAGGGCTGCTGCAGGCCCCCTGCACGGACCCCCAAAGCTACGTTTGAAGTTTGAGGGGGCAAGACAAGCAAGCAGCCCCAGTCTCTGTGCCTCGGTGCGAGCAGTACCATGGGCAGATGAGGCTGAGCAACAGCTTTCCAGGCTAGCTCTTTCTGCCTGCCAGCTATCTGCAGACGTTCGCATTTTCAGAGCAGGGCTGCCGCAGGCCCCCTGCACGGACCCCCAAAGCTACGTTTGAAGTTTGAGGGGGCAAGACAAGCAAGCAGCCCCAGTCTCTGTGCCTCTGTGCGAGCAGTGCCATGGGCAGATGAGGCTGAGCAACAGCTTTCCAGGCTAGCTCTTTCTGCCTGCCAGCTATCTGCAGACGTTCGCATTTTCAGAGCAGGGCTGCCGCAGGCCCCCTGCACGGACCCCCAAAGCTACGTTTGAAGTTTGAGGGGGCAAGACAAGCAAGCAGCCCCAGTCTCTGTGCCTCGGTGCGAGCAGTGCCATGGGCAGATGAGGCTGAGCAACAGCTTTCCAGGCTAGCTCTTTCTGCCTGCCAGCTATCTGCAGACGTTCGCATTTTCAGAGCAGGGCTGCCGGAGGCCCCCTGCACGGACCCCCAAAGCTACGTTTGAAGTTTGAGGGGGCAAGACAAGCAAGCAGCCCCAGTCTCTGTGCCTCTGTGCGAGCAGTGCCATGGGCAGATGAGGCTGAGCAACAGCTTTCCAGGCTAGCTCTTTCTGCCTGCCAGCTATCTGCAGACGTTCGCATTTTCAGAGCAGGGCTGCCGGAGGCCCCCTGCACGGACCCCCAAAGCTACGTTTGAAGTTTGAGGGGGCAAGACAAGCAAGCAGCCCCAGTCTCTGTGCCTCTGTGCGAGCAGTGCCATGGGCAGATGAGGCTGAGCAACAGCTTTCCAGGCTAGCTCTTTCTGCCTGCCAGCTATCTGCAGACGTTCGCATTTTCAGAGCAGGGCTGCCGGAGGCCCCCTGCACGGACCCCCAAAGCTACGTTTGAAGTTTGAGGGGGCAAGACAAGCAAGCAGCCCCAGTCTCTGTGCCTCTGTGCGAGCAGTACCATGGGCAGATGAGGCTGAGCAACAGCTTTCCAGGCTAGCTCTTTCTGCCTGTGAGCTATCTGCAGACGTTCGCATTTTCAGAGCAGGGCTGCCGGAGGCCCCCTGCACGGACCCCCAAAGCTACGTTTGAAGTTTGAGGGGGCAAGACAAGCAAGCAGCCCCAGTCTCTGTGCCTCTGTGCGAGCAGTACCATGGGCAGATGAGGCTGAGCAACAGCTTTCCAGGCTAGCTCTTTCTGCCTGCCAGCTATCTGCAGACGTTCGCATTTTCAGAGCAGGGCTGCCGGAGGCCCCCTGCACGGACCCCCAAAGCTACGTTTGAAGTTTGAGGGGGCAAGACAAGCAAGCAGCCCCAGTCTCTGTGCCTCTGTGCGAGCAGTACCATGGGCAGATGAGGCTGAGCAACAGCTTTCCAGGCTAGCCCTTTCTGCCTGCCAGCTATCTGCAGACGTTCGCATTTTCAGAGCAGGGCTGCCGCAGGCCCCCTGCACGGACCCCCAAAGCTACGTTTGAAGTTTGAGGGGGCAGGACAAGCAAGCAGCCCCTGTCTCTGTGCCTCTGTGCGAGCAGTGCCATGGGCAGATGAGGCTGAGCAACAGCTTTCCAGGCTAGCTCTTTCTGCCTGCCAGCTATCTGCAGACGTTCGCATTTTCAGAGCAGGGCTGCCGGAGGCCCCCTGCACGGACCCCCAAAGCTACGTTTGAAGTTTGAGGGGGCAAGACAAGCAAGCAGCCCCAGTCTCTGTGCCTCTGTGCGAGCAGTGCCATGGGCAGATGAGGCTGAGCAACAGCTTTCCAGGCTAGCTCTTTCTGCCTGCCAGCTATCTGCAGACATTCGCATTTTCAGAGCAGGGCTGCCGGAGGCCCCCTGCACGGACCCCCAAAGCTACGTTTGAAGTTTGAGGGGGCAAGACAAGCAAGCAGCCCCAGTCTCTGTGCCTCTGTGCGAGCAGTGCCATGGGCAGATGAGGCTGAGCAACAGCTTTCCAGGCTAGCTCTTTCTGCCTGCCAGCTATCTGCAGACGTTCGCATTTTCAGAGCAGGGCTGCCGGAGGCCCCCTGCACGGACCCCCAAAGCTACGTTTGAAGTTTGAGGGGGCAAGACAAGCAAGCAGCCCCAGTCTCTGTGCCTCTGTGCGAGCAGTACCATGGGCAGATGAGGCTGAGCAACAGCTTTCCAGGCTAGCTCTTTCTGCCTGTGAGCTATCTGCAGACGTTCGCATTTTCAGAGCAGGGCTGCCGGAGGCCCCCTGCACAGACCCCCAAAGCTACGTTTGAAGTTTGAGGGGGCAAGACAAGCAAGCAGCCCCAGTCTCTGTGCCTCTGTGCGAGCAGTACCATGGGCAGATGAGGCTGAGCAACAGCTTTCCAGGCTAGCCCTTTCTGCCTGCCAGCTATCTGCAGACGTTCACATTTTCAGAGCAGGGCTGCCGCAGGCCCCCTGCACGGACCCCCAAAGCTACGTTTGAAGTTTGAGGGGGCAGGACAAGCAAGCAGCCCCTGTCTCTGTGCCTCTGTGCGAGCAGTGCCATGGGCAGATGAGGCTGAGCAACAGCTTTCCAGGCTAGCTCTTTCTGCCTGCCAGCTATCTGCAGACGTTCGCATTTTCAGAGCAGGGCTGCCGGAGGCCCGCTGCACGGACCCCCAAAGCTACGTTTGAAGTTTGAGGGGGCAAGACAAGCAAGCAGCCCCAGTCTCTGTGCCTCTGTGCGAGCAGTGCCATGGGCAGATGAGGCTGAGCAACAGCTTTCCAGGCTAGCTCTTTCTGCCTGCCAGCTATCTGCAGACGTTCGCATTTTAGAGCACGGCTGCCGCAGGCCCCCTGCACGGACCCCCAAAGCTACGTTTGAAGTTTGAGGGGGCAAGACAAGCAAGCAGCCCCAGTCTCTGTGCCTCTGTGCGAGCAGGGCCATGGGCAGATGAGGCTGAGCAACAGCTTTCCAGGCTAGCTCTTTGTGGCTGCGAGCTATCTGCAGACGTTCGCATTTTCAGAGCAGGGCTGCTGCAGGCCCCCTGCACGGACCCCCAAAGCTACGTTTGAAGTTTGAGGGGGCAAGACAAGCAAGCAGCCCCAGTCTCTGTGCCTCGGTGCGAGCAGTGCCATGGGCAGATGAGGCTGAGCAACAGCTTTCCAGGCTAGCTCTTTCTGCCTGTGAGCTATCTGCAGACGTTCGCATTTTCAGAGCAGGGCTGCCGGAGGCCCCCTGCACGGACCCCCAAAGCTACGTTTGAAGTTTGAGGGGGCAAGACAAGCAAGCAGCCCCAGTCTCTGTGCCTCTGTGCGAGCAGTACCATGGGCAGATGAGGCTGAGCAACAGCTTTCCAGGCTAGCTCTTTCTGCCTGCCAGCTATCTGCAGACGTTCGCATTTTCAGAGCAGGGCTGCCGTAGGCCCCCTGCACGGACCCCCAAAACTACGTTTGAAGTTTGAGGGGGCAAGACAAGCAAGCAGCCCCAGTCTCTGTGCCTCTGTGCGAGCAGTACCATGGGCAGATGAGGCTGAGCAACAGCTTTCCAGGCTAGCCCTTTCTGCCTGCCAGCTATCTGCAGACGTTCGCATTTTCAGAGCAGGGCTGCCGCAGGCCCCCTGCACGGACCCCCAAAGCTACGTTTGAAGTTTGAGGGGGCAGGACAAGCAAGCAGCCCCTGTCTCTGTGCCTCTGTGCGAGCAGTGCCATGGGCAGATGAGGCTGAGCAACAGCTTTCCAGGCTAGCTCTTTCTGCCTGCCAGCTATCTGCAGACGTTCGCATTTTCAGAGCAGGGCTGCCGGAGGCCCCCTGCACGGACCCCCAAAGCTACGTTTGAAGTTTGAGGGGGCAAGACAAGCAAGCAGCCCCAGTCTCTGTGCCTCTGTGCGAGCAGTACCATGGGCAGATGAGGCTGAGCAACAGCTTTCCAGGCTAGCTCTTTCTGCCTGCCTGCTATCTGCAGACGTTCGCATTTTAGAGCACGGCTGCCGCAGGCCCCCTGCACGGACCCCCAAAGCTACATTTGAAGTTTGAGGGGGCAAGACAAGCAAGCAGCCCCAGTCTCTGTGCCTCGGTGCGAGCAGTGCCATGGGCAGATGAGGCTGAGCAACAGCTTTCCAGGCTAGCTCTTTCTGCCTGCCAGCTATCTGCAGACGTTCGCATTTTCAGAGCAGGGCTGCCGGAGGCCCCCTGCACGGACCCCCAAAGCTACGTTTGAAGTTTGAGGGGGCAAGACAAGCAAGCAGCCCCAGTCTCTGTGCCTCGGTGCGAGCAGTGCCATGGGCAGATGAGGCTGAGCAACAGCTTTCCAGGCTAGCTCTTTCTGCCTGCCAGCTCTCTGCAGACGTTCATATTTTCAGAGCAGGGCTGCCGCAGGCCCCCTGCACGGACCCCCAAAGCTACGTTTGAAGTTTGAGGGGGCAAGACAAGCAAGCAGCCCCAGTCTCTGTGCCTCTGTGCGAGCAGTGCCATGGGCAGATGAGGCTGAGCAACAGCTTTCCAGGCTAGCTCTTTCTGCCTGCCAGCTATTTGCAGACGTTCGCATTTTCAGAGCAGGGCTGCCGTAGGCCCCCTGCACGGACCCCCAAAACTACGTTTGATGTTTGAGGGGGCAAGACAAGCAAGCAGCCCCAGTCTCTGTGCCTCGGTGCGAGCAGTGCCATGGGCAGATGAGGCTGAGCAACAGCTTTCCATGTTAGATCTTTCTGCCTGCCAGCTATCTGCAGACGTTCGCATTTTCAGAGCAGGGCTGCCGGAGGCCCCCTGCACGGACCCCCAAAGCTACGTTTGAAGTTTGAGGGGGCAAGACAAGCAAGCAGCCCCAGTCTCTGTGCCTCTGTGCGAGCAGTGCCATGGGCAGATGAGGCTGAGCAACAGCTTTCCAGGCTAGCTCTTTCTGCCTGCGAGCTATCTGCAGACGTTCGCGTTTTCAGAGCAGGGCTGCCGGAGGCCCCCTGCACGGACCCCCAAAGCTACGTTTGAAGTTTGAGGGGGCAAGACAAGCAAGCAGCCCCAGTCTCTGTGCCTCGGTGCGAGCAGTGCCATGGGCAGATGAGGCTGAGCAACAGCTTTCCAGGCTAGCTCTTTCTGCCTGCCAGCTATCTGCAGACGTTCGCATTTTGGGAGCAGGGCTGTCGCAGGCCCCCTGCACGGACGCCCAAAGCTACGTTTGAAGTTTGAGGGGGCAAGACAAGCAAGCAGCCCCTGTCTCTGTGCCTCTGTGCGAGCAGGGCCATGGGTAGATGAGGCTGAGCAACAGTTTTCCAGGCTAGTTCTTTCTGCCTGCCAGCTATCTGCAGACGTTCGCATTTTCAGAGCAGGGCTGCTGCAGGCCCCCTGCACGGACCCCCAAAGCTACGTTTGAAGTTTGAGGGGGCAAGACAAGCAAGCAGCCCCAGTCTCTGTGCCTCGGTGCGAGCAGTACCATGGGCAGATGAGGCTGAGCAACAGCTTTCCAGGCTAGCTCTTTCTGCCTGCCAGCTATCTGCAGACGTTCGCATTTTCAGAGCAGGGCTGCCGCAGGCCCCCTGCACGGACCCCCAAAGCTACGTTTGAAGTTGGAGGGGGCAAGACAAGCAAGCAGCCCCAGTCTCTGTGCCTCTGTGCGAGCAGTGCCATGGGCAGATGAGGCTGAGCAACAGCTTTCCAGGCTAGCTCTTTCTGCCTGCCAGCTATCTGCAGACGTTCGCATTTTCAGAGCAGGGCTGCCGCAGGCCCCCTGCACGGACCCCCAAAGCTACGTTTGAAGTTTGAGGGGGCAAGACAAGCAAGCAGCCCCAGTCTCTGTGCCTCTGTGCGAGCAGTGCCATGGGCAGATGAGGCTGAGCAACAGCTTTCCAGGCTAGCTCTTTCTGCCTGCCAGCTATCTGCAGACGTTCGCATTTTCAGAGCAGGGCTGCCGGAGGCCCCCTGCACGGACCCCCAAAGCTACGTTTGAAGTTTGAGGGGGCAAGACAAGCAAGCAGCCCCAGTCTCTGTGCCTCTGTGCGAGCAGTGCCATGGGCAGATGAGGCTGAGCAACAGCTTTCCAGGCTAGCTCTTTCTGCCTGCCAGCTATCTGCAGACGTTCGCATTTTCAGAGCAGGGCTGCCGGAGGCCCCCTGCACGGACCCCCAAAGCTACGTTTGAAGTTTGAGGGGGCAAGACAAGCAAGCAGCCCCAGTCTCTGTGCCTCTGTGCGAGCAGTGCCATGGGCAGATGAGGCTGAGCAACAGCTTTCCAGGCTAGCTCTTTCTGCCTGCCAGCTATCTGCAGACGTTCGCATTTTCAGAGCAGGGCTGCCGGAGGCCCCCTGCACGGACCCCCAAAGCTACGTTTGAAGTTTGAGGGGGCAAGACAAGCAAGCAGCCCCAGTCTCTGTGCCTCTGTGCGAGCAGTACCATGGGCAGATGAGGCTGCGCAACAGCTTTCCAGGCTAGCTCTTTCTGCCTGTGAGCTATCTGCAGACGTTCGCATTTTCAGAGCAGGGCTGCCGGAGGCCCCCTGCACGGACCCCCAAAGCTACGTTTGAAGTTTGAGGGGGCAAGACAAGCAAGCAGCCCCAGTCTCTGTGCCTCTGTGCGAGCAGTACCATGGGCAGATGAGGCTGAGCAACAGCTTTCCAGGCTAGCTCTTTCTGCCTGCCAGCTATCTGCAGACGTTCGCATTTTCAGAGCAGGGCTGCCGGAGGCCCCCTGCACGGACCCCCAAAGCTACGTTTGCAGTTTGAGGGGGCAAGACAAGCAAGCAGCCCCAGTCTCTGTGCCTCTGTGCGAGCAGTACCATGGGCAGATGAGGCTGAGCAACAGCTTTCCAGGCTAGCCATTTCTGCCTGCCAGCTATCTGCAGACGTTCGCATTTTCAGAGCAGGGCTGCCGCAGGCCCCCTGCACGGACCCCCAAAGCTACGTTTGAAGTTTGAGGGGGCAGGACAAGCAAGCAGCCCCTGTCTCTGTGCCTCTGTGCGAGCAGTGCCATGGGCAGATGAGGCTGAGCAACAGCTTTCCAGGCTAGCTCTTTCTGCCTGCCAGCTATCTGCAGACGTTCGCATTTTCAGAGCAGGGCTGCCGCAGGCCCCCTGCACGGACCCCCAAAGCTACGTTTGAAGTTTGAGGGGGCAGGACAAGCAAGCAGCCCCTGTCTCTGTGCCTCTGTGCGAGCAGTGCCATGGGCAGATGAGGCTGAGCAACAGCTTTCCAGGCTAGCTCTTTCTGCCTGCCAGCTATCTGCAGACGTTCGCATTTTCAGAGCAGGGCTGCCGGAGGCCCCCTGCACGGACCCCCAAAGCTACGTTTGAAGTTTGAGGGGGCAAGACAAGCAAGCAGCCCCAGTCTCTGTGCCTCTGTGCGAGCAGTACCATGGGCAGATGAGGCTGAGCAACAGCTTTCCAGGCTAGCTCTTTCTGCCTGCCTGCTATCTGCAGACGTTCGCATTTTAGAGCACGGCTGCCGCAGGCCCCCTGCACGGACCCCCAAAGCTACATTTGAAGTTTGAGGGGGCAAGACAAGCAAGCAGCCCCAGTCTCTGTGCCTCGGTGCGAGCAGTGCCATGGGCAGATGAGGCTGAGCAACAGCTTTCCAGGCTAGCTCTTTCTGCCTGCCAGCTATCTGCAGACGTTCGCATTTTCAGAGCAGGGCTGCCGGAGGCCCCCTGCACGGACCCCCAAAGCTACGTTTGAAGTTTGAGGGGGCAAGACAAGCAAGCAGCCCCAGTCTCTGTGCCTCGGTGCGAGCAGTGCCATGGGCAGATGAGGCTGAGCAACAGCTTTCCAGGCTAGCTCTTTCTGCCTGCCAGCTATCTGCAGACGTTCATATTTTCAGAGCAGGGCTGCCGCAGGCCCCCTGCACGGACCCCCAAAGCTACGTTTGAAGTTTGAGGGGGCAAGACAAGCAAGCAGCCCCAGTCTCTGTGCCTCTGTGCGAGCAGTGCCATGGGCAGATGAGGCTGAGCAACAGCTTTCCAGGCTAGCTCTTTCTGCCTGCCAGCTATTTGCAGACGTTCGCATTTTCAGAGCAGGGCTGCCGTAGGCCCCCTGCACGGACCCCCAAAACTACGTTTGATGTTTGAGGGGGCAAGACAAGCAAGCAGCCCCAGTCTCTGTGCCTCGGTGCGAGCAGTGCCATGGGCAGATGAGGCTGAGCAACAGCTTTCCATGTTAGATCTTTCTGCCTGCCAGCTATCTGCAGACGTTCGCATTTTCAGAGCAGGGCTGCCGGAGGCCCCCTGCACGGACCCCCAAAGCTACGTTTGAAGTTTGAGGGGGCAAGACAAGCAAGCAGCCCCAGTCTCTGTGCCTCTGTGCGAGCAGTGCCATGGGCAGATGAGGCTGAGCAACAGCTTTCCAGGCTAGCTCTTTCTGCCTGCGAGCTATCTGCAGACGTTCGCGTTTTCAGAGCAGGGCTGCCGGAGGCCCCCTGCACGGACCCCCAAAGCTACGTTTGAAGTTTGAGGGGGCAAGACAAGCAAGCAGCCCCAGTCTCTGTGCCTCGGTGCGAGCAGTGCCATGGGCAGATGAGGCTGAGCAACAGCTTTCCAGGCTAGCTCTTTCTGCCTGCCAGCTATCTGCAGACGTTCGCATTTTGGGAGCAGGGCTGTCGCAGGCCCCCTGCACGGACGCCCAAAGCTACGTTTGAAGTTTGAGGGGGCAAGACAAGCAAGCAGCCCCTGTCTCTGTGCCTCTGTGCGAGCAGGGCCATGGGTAGATGAGGCTGAGCAACAGTTTTCCAGGCTAGTTCTTTCTGCCTGCCAGCTATCTGCAGACGTTCGCATTTTCAGAGCAGGGCTGCTGCAGGCCCCCTGCACGGACCCCCAAAGCTACGTTTGAAGTTTGAGGGGGCAAGACAAGCAAGCAGCCCCAGTCTCTGTGCCTCGGTGCGAGCAGTACCATGGGCAGATGAGGCTGAGCAACAGCTTTCCAGGCTAGCTCTTTCTGCCTGCCAGCTATCTGCAGACGTTCGCATTTTCAGAGCAGGGCTGCCGCAGGCCCCCTGCACGGACCCCCAAAGCTACGTTTGAAGTTGGAGGGGGCAAGACAAGCAAGCAGCCCCAGTCTCTGTGCCTCTGTGCGAGCAGTGCCATGGGCAGATGAGGCTGAGCAACAGCTTTCCAGGCTAGCTCTTTCTGCCTGCCAGCTATCTGCAGACGTTCGCATTTTCAGAGCAGGGCTGCCGCAGGCCCCCTGCACGGACCCCCAAAGCTACGTTTGAAGTTTGAGGGGGCAAGACAAGCAAGCAGCCCCAGTCTCTGTGCCTCTGTGCGAGCAGTGCCATGGGCAGATGAGGCTGAGCAACAGCTTTCCAGGCTAGCTCTTTCTGCCTGCCAGCTATCTGCAGACGTTCGCATTTTCAGAGCAGGGCTGCCGGAGGCCCCCTGCACGGACCCCCAAAGCTACGTTTGAAGTTTGAGGGGGCAAGACAAGCAAGCAGCCCCAGTCTCTGTGCCTCTGTGCGAGCAGTGCCATGGGCAGATGAGGCTGAGCAACAGCTTTCCAGGCTAGCTCTTTCTGCCTGCCAGCTATCTGCAGACGTTCGCATTTTCAGAGCAGGGCTGCCGGAGGCCCCCTGCACGGACCCCCAAAGCTACGTTTGAAGTTTGAGGGGGCAAGACAAGCAAGCAGCCCCAGTCTCTGTGCCTCTGTGCGAGCAGTGCCATGGGCAGATGAGGCTGAGCAACAGCTTTCCAGGCTAGCTCTTTCTGCCTGCCAGCTATCTGCAGACGTTCGCATTTTCAGAGCAGGGCTGCCGGAGGCCCCCTGCACGGACCCCCAAAGCTACGTTTGAAGTTTGAGGGGGCAAGACAAGCAAGCAGCCCCAGTCTCTGTGCCTCTGTGCGAGCAGTACCATGGGCAGATGAGGCTGCGCAACAGCTTTCCAGGCTAGCTCTTTCTGCCTGTGAGCTATCTGCAGACGTTCGCATTTTCAGAGCAGGGCTGCCGGAGGCCCCCTGCACGGACCCCCAAAGCTACGTTTGAAGTTTGAGGGGGCAAGACAAGCAAGCAGCCCCAGTCTCTGTGCCTCTGTGCGAGCAGTACCATGGGCAGATGAGGCTGAGCAACAGCTTTCCAGGCTAGCTCTTTCTGCCTGCCAGCTATCTGCAGACGTTCGCATTTTCAGAGCAGGGCTGCCGGAGGCCCCCTGCACGGACCCCCAAAGCTACGTTTGAAGTTTGAGGGGGCAAGACAAGCAAGCAGCCCCAGTCTCTGTGCCTCTGTGCGAGCAGTACCATGGGCAGATGAGGCTGAGCAACAGCTTTCCAGGCTAGCCATTTCTGCCTGCCAGCTATCTGCAGACGTTCGCATTTTCAGAGCAGGGCTGCCGCAGGCCCCCTGCACGGACCCCCAAAGCTACGTTTGAAGTTTGAGGGGGCAGGACAAGCAAGCAGCCCCTGTCTCTGTGCCTCTGTGCGAGCAGTGCCATGGGCAGATGAGGCTGAGCAACAGCTTTCCAGGCTAGCTCTTTCTGCCTGCCAGCTATCTGCAGACGTTCGCATTTTCAGAGCAGGGCTGCCGGAGGCCCCCTGCACGGACCCCCAAAGCTACGTTTGAAGTTTGAGGGGGCAAGACAAGCAAGCAGCCCCAGTCTCTGTGCCTCTGTGCGAGCAGTGCCATGGGCAGATGAGGCTGAGCAACAGCTTTCCAGGCTAGCTCTTTCTGCCTGCCAGCTATCTGCAGACGTTCGCATTTTCAGAGCAGGGCTGCCGGAGGCCCCCTGCACGGACCACCAAAGCTACGTTTGAAGTTTGAGGGGGCAAGACAAGCAAGCAGCCCCAGTCTCTGTGCCTCTGTGCGAGCAGTGCCATGGGCAGATGAGGCTGAGCAACAGCTTTCCAGGCTAGCTCTTTCTGCCTGCCAGCTATCTGCAGACGTTCGCATTTTCAGAGCAGGGCTGCCGGAGGCCCCCTGCACGGACCCCCAAAGCTACGTTTGAAGTTTGAGGGGGCAAGACAAGCAAGCAGCCCCAGTCTCTGTGCCTCTGTGCGAGCAGTACCATGGGCAGATGAGGCTGAGCAACAGCTTTCCAGGCTAGCTCTTTCTGCCTGTGAGCTATCTGCAGACGTTCGCATTTTCAGAGCAGGGCTGCCGGAGGCCCCCTGCACGGACCCCCAAAGCTACGTTTGAAGTTTGAGGGGGCAAGACAAGCAAGCAGCCCCAGTCTCTGTGCCTCTGTGCGAGCAGTACCATGGGCAGATGAGGCTGAGCAACAGCTTTCCAGGCTAGCCCTTTCTGCCTGCCAGCTATCTGCAGACGTTCGCATTTTCAGAGCAGGGCTGCCGCAGGCCCCCTGCACGGACCCCCAAAGCTACGTTTGAAGTTTGAGGGGGCAGGACAAGCAAGCAGCCCCTGTCTCTGTGCCTCTGTGCGAGCAGTGCCATGGGCAGATGAGGCTGAGCAACAGCTTTCCAGGCTAGCTCTTTCTGCCTGCCAGCTATCTGCAGACGTTCGCATTTTCAGAGCAGGGCTGCCGGAGGCCCCCTGCACGGACCCCCAAAGCTACGTTTGAAGTTTGAGGGGGCAAGACAAGCAAGCAGCCCCAGTCTCTGTGCCTCTGTGCGAGCAGTGCCATGGGCAGATGAGGCTGAGCAACAGCTTTCCAGGCTAGCTCTTTCTGCCTGCCAGCTATCTGCAGACGTTCGCATTTTAGAGCACGGCTGCCGCAGGCCCCCTGCACGGACCCCCAAAGCTACGTTTGAAGTTTGAGGGGGCAAGACAAGCAAGCAGCCCCAGTCTCTGTGCCTCGGTGCGAGCAGTGCCATGGGCAGATGAGGCTGAGCAACAGCTTTCCAGGCTAGCTCTTTCTGCCTGCCAGCTATCTGCAGACGTTCGCATTTTCAGAGCAGGGCTGCCGGAGGCCCCCTGCACGGACCCCCAAAGCTACGTTTGAAGTTTGAGGGGGCAAGACAAGCAAGCAGCCCCAGTCTCTGTGCCTCTGTGCGAGCAGTACCATGGGCAGATGAGGCTGAGCAACAGCTTTCCAGGCTAGCTCTTTCTGCCTGTGAGCTATCTGCAGACGTTCGCATTTTCAGAGCAGGGCTGCCGGAGGCCCCCTGCACGGACCCCCAAAGCTACGTTTGAAGTTTGAGGGGGCAAGACAAGCAAGCAGCCCCAGTCTCTGTGCCTCTGTGCGAGCAGTACCATGGGCAGATGAGGCTGAGCAACAGCTTTCCAGGCTAGCCCTTTCTGCCTGCCAGCTATCTGCAGACGTTCGCATTTTCAGAGCAGGGCTGCCGCAGGCCCCCTGCACGGACCCCCAAAGCTACGTTTGAAGTTTGAGGGGGCAAGACAAGCAAGCAGCCCCAGTCTCTGTGCCTCTGTGCGAGCAGTGCCATGGGCAGATGAGGCTGAGCAACAGCTTTCCAGGCTAGCTCTTTCTGCCTGCCAGCTATCTGCAGACGTTCGCATTTTCAGAGCAGGGCTGCCGGAGGCCCCCTGCACGGACCCCCAAAGCTACGTTTGAAGTTTGAGGGGGCAAGACAAGCAAGCAGCCCCAGTCTCTGTGCCTCTGTGCGAGCAGTGCCATGGGCAGATGAGGCTGAGCAACAGCTTTCCAGGCTAGCTCTTTCTGCCTGCCAGCTATCTGCAGACGTTCGCATTTTAGAGCACGGCTGCCGCAGGCCCCCTGCACGGACCCCCAAAGCTACGTTTGAAGTTTGAGGGGGAAGACAAGCAAGCAGCCCCAGTCTCTGTGCCTCGGTGCGAGCAGTGCCATGGGCAGATGAGGCTGAGCAACAGCTTTCCAGGCTAGCTCTTTCTGCCTGCCAGCTATCTGCAGACGTTCGCGTTTTCAGAGCAGGGCTGCCGGAGGCCCCCTGCACGGACCCCCAAAGCTACATTTGAAGTTTGAGGGGGCAAGACAAGCAAGCAGCCCCAGTCTCTGTGCCTCTGTGCGAGCAGTGCCATGGGCAGATGAGGCTGAGCAACAGCTTTCCAGGCTAGCTCTTTCTGCCTGTCAGCTATTTGCAGACGTTCGCATTTTCAGAGCAGGGCTGCCGCAGGCCCCCTGCACGGACCCCCAAAGCTACGTTTGAAGTTTGAGGGGGCAAGACAAGCAAGCAGCCCCAGTCTCTGTGCCTCGGTGCGAGCAGTGCCATGGGCAGATGAGGCTGAGCAACAGCTTTCCAGGCTAGCTCTTTCTGCCTGCCAGCTATCTGCAGACGTTCGCATTTTCAGAGCAGGGCTGCCGGAGGCCCCCTGCACGGACCCCCAAAGCTACGTTTGAAGTTTGAGGGGGCAAGACAAGCAAGCAGCCCCAGTCTCTGTGCCTCTGTGCGAGCAGGGCCATGGGCAGATGAGGCTGAGCAACAGTTTTCCAGGCTAGTTCTTTCTGCCTGCCAGCTATCTGCAGACGTTCGCATTTTCAGAGCAGGGCTGCTGCAGGCCCCCTGCACGGACCCCCAAAGCTACGTTTGAAGTTTGAGGGGGCAAGACAAGCAAGCAGCCCCAGTCTCTGTGCCTCGGTGCGAGCAGTACCATGGGCAGATGAGGCTGAGCAACAGCTTTCCAGGCTAGCTCTTTCTGCCTGCCAGCTATCTGCAGACGTTCGCATTTTCAGAGCAGGGCTGCCGCAGGCCCCCTGCACGGACCCCCAAAGCTACGTTTGAAGTTTGAGGGGGCAAGACAAGCAAGCAGCCCCAGTCTCTGTGCCTCTGTGCGAGCAGTGCCATGGGCAGATGAGGCTGAGCAACAGCTTTCCAGGCTAGCTCTTTCTGCCTGCCAGCTATCTGCAGACGTTCGCATTTTCAGAGCAGGGCTGCCGCAGGCCCCCTGCACGGACCCCCAAAGCTACGTTTGAAGTTTGAGGGGGCAAGACAAGCAAGCAGCCCCAGTCTCTGTGCCTCTGTGCGAGCAGTGCCATGGGCAGATGAGGCTGAGCAACAGCTTTCCAGGCTAGCTCTTTCTGCCTGCCAGCTATCTGCAGACGTTCGCATTTTCAGAGCAGGGCTGCCGGAGGCCCCCTGCACGGACCCCCAAAGCTACGTTTGAAGTTTGAGGGGGCAAGACAAGCAAGCAGCCCCAGTCTCTGTGCCTCGGTGCGAGCAGTGCCATGGGCAGATGAGGCTGAGCAACAGCTTTCCAGGCTAGCTCTTTCTGCCTGCCAGCTATCTGCAGACGTTCGCATTTTCAGAGCAGGGCTGCCGGAGGCCCCCTGCACGGACCCCCAAAGCTACGTTTGAAGTTTGAGGGGGCAAGACAAGCAAGCAGCCCCAGTCTCTGTGCCTCGGTGCGAGCAGTGCCATGGGCAGATGAGGCTGAGCAACAGCTTTCCAGGCTAGCTCTTTCTGCCTGCCAGCTATCTGCAGACGTTCGCATTTTCAGAGCAGGGCTGCCGGAGGCCCCCTGCACGGACCCCCAAAGCTACGTTTGAAGTTTGAGGGGGCAAGACAAGCAAGCAGCCCCAGTCTCTGTGCCTCTGTGCGAGCAGTGCCATGGGCAGATGAGGCTGAGCAACAGCTTTCCAGGCTAGCTCTTTCTGCCTGCCAGCTATCTGCAGACGTTCGCGTTTTCAGAGCAGGGCTGCCGGAGGCCCCCTGCACGGACCCCCAAAACTACGTTTGAAGTTTGAGGGGGCAAGACAAGCAAGCAGCCCCAGTCTCTGTGCCTCTGTGCGCGCAGTGCCATGGGCAGATGAGGCTGAGCAACAGCTTTCCAGGCTAGCTCTTTCTGCCTGCCAGCTATCTGCAGACGTTCGCATTTTGGGAGCAGGGCTGCCGGAGGCCCCCTGCACGGACCCCCAAAGCTACGTTTGAAGTTTGAGGGGGCAAGACAAGCAAGCAGCCCCAGTCTCTGTGCCTCTGTGCGCGCAGTGCCATGGGCAGATGAGGCTGAGCAACAGCTTTCCAGGCTAGCTCTTTCTGCCTGCCAGCTATCTGCAGACGTTCGCATTTTCAGAGCAGGGCTGCCGGAGGCCCCCTGCACGGACGCCCAAAGCTACGTTTGAAGTTTGAGGGGGCAAGACAAGCAAGCAGCCCCAGTCTCTGTGCCTCTGTGCGAGCAGTACCATGGGCAGATGAGGCTGAGCAACAGCTTTCCAGGCTAGCTCTTTCTGCCTGTGAGCTATCTGCAGACGTTCGCATTTTCAGAGCAGGGCTGCCGGAGGCCCCCTGCACGGACCCCCAAAGCTACGTTTGAAGTTTGAGGGGGCAAGACAAGCAAGCAGCCCCAGTCTCTGTGCCTCTGTGCGAGCAGTACCATGGGCAGATGAGGCTGAGCAACAGCTTTCCAGGCTAGCTCTTTCTGCCTGCCAGCTATCTGCAGACGTTCGCATTTTCAGAGCAGGGCTGCCGGAGGCCCCCTGCACGGACCCCCAAAGCTACGTTTGAAGTTTGAGGGGGCAAGACAAGCAAGCAGCCCCAGTCTCTGTGCCTCTGTGCGAGCAGTACCATGGGCAGATGAGGCTGAGCAACAGCTTTCCAGGCTAGCCCTTTCTGCCTGCCAGCTATCTGCAGACGTTCGCATTTTCAGAGCAGGGCTGCCGCAGGCCCCCTGCACGGACCCCCAAAGCTACGTTTGAAGTTTGAGGGGGCAGGACAAGCAAGCAGCCCCTGTCTCTGTGCCTCTGTGCGAGCAGTGCCATGGGCAGATGAGGCTGAGCAACAGCTTTCCAGGCTAGCTCTTTCTGCCTGCCAGCTATCTGCAGACGTTCGCATTTTCAGAGCAGGGCTGCCGGAGGCCCCCTGCACGGACCCCCAAAGCTACGTTTGAAGTTTGAGGGGGCAAGACAAGCAAGCAGCCCCAGTCTCTGTGCCTCTGTGCGAGCAGTGCCATGGGCAGATGAGGCTGAGCAACAGCTTTCCAGGCTAGCTCTTTCTGCCTGCCAGCTATTTGCAGACGTTCGCATTTTCAGAGCAGGGCTGCCGTAGGCCCCCTGCACGGACCCCCAAAACTACGTTTGAAGTTTGAGGGGGCAAGACAAGCAAGCAGCCCCAGTCTCTGTGCCTCGGTGCGAGCAGTGCCATGGGCAGATGAGGCTGAGCAACAGCTTTCCAGGCTAGCTCTTTCTGCCTGTCAGCTATTTGCAGACGTTCGCATTTTCAGAGCAGGGCTGCCGGAGGCCCCCTGCACGGACCCCCAAAGCTACGTTTGAAGTTTGAGGGGGCAAGACAAGCAAGCAGCCCCAGTCTCTGTGCCTCGGTGCGAGCAGTGCCATGGGCAGATGAGGCTGAGCAACAGCTTTCCAGGCTAGCTCTTTCTGCCTGCCAGCTATCTGCAGACGTTCGCATTTTCAGAGCAGGGCTGTCGCAGGCCCCCTGCACGGACGCCCAAAGCTACGTTTGAAGTTTGAGGGGGCAAGACAAGCAAGCAGCCCCAGTCTCTGTGCCTCTGTGCGAGCAGGGCCATGGGCAGATGAGGCTGAGCAACAGTTTTCCAGGCTAGTTCTTTCTGCCTGCCAGCTATCTGCAGACGTTCGCATTTTCAGAGCAGGGCTGCTGCAGGCCCCCTGCACGGACCCCCAAAGCTACGTTTGAAGTTTGAGGGGGCAAGACAAGCAAGCAGCCCCAGTCTCTGTGCCTCGGTGCGAGCAGTACCATGGGCAGATGAGGCTGAGCAACAGCTTTCCAGGCTAGCTCTTTCTGCCTGCCAGCTATCTGCAGACGTTCGCATTTTCAGAGCAGGGCTGCCGCAGGCCCCCTGCACGGACCCCCAAAGCTACGTTTGAAGTTTGAGGGGGCAAGACAAGCAAGCAGCCCCAGTCTCTGTGCCTCTGTGCGAGCAGTGCCATGGGCAGATGAGGCTGAGCAACAGCTTTCCAGGCTAGCTCTTTCTGCCTGCCAGCTATCTGCAGACGTTCGCATTTTCAGAGCAGGGCTGCCGCAGGCCCCCTGCACGGACCCCCAAAGCTACGTTTGAAGTTTGAGGGGGCAAGACAAGCAAGCAGCCCCAGTCTCTGTGCCTCGGTGCGAGCAGTGCCATGGGCAGATGAGGCTGAGCAACAGCTTTCCAGGCTAGCTCTTTCTGCCTGCCAGCTATCTGCAGACGTTCGCATTTTGGGAGCAGGGCTGCCGGAGGCCCCCTGCACGGACCCCCAAAGCTACGTTTGAAGTTTGAGGGGGCAAGACAAGCAAGCAGCCCCAGTCTCTGTGCCTCGGTGCGAGCAGTGCCATGGGCAGATGAGGCTGAGCAACAGCTTTCCAGGCTAGCTCTTTCTGCCTGCCAGCTATCTGCAGACGTTCGCATTTTCAGAGCAGGGCTGCCGGAGGCCCCCTGCACGGACCCCCAAAGCTACGTTTGAAGTTTGAGGGGGCAAGACAAGCAAGCAGCCCCAGTCTCTGTGCCTCGGTGCGAGCAGTGCCATGGGCAGATGAGGCTGAGCAACAGCTTTCCAGGCTAGCTCTTTCTGCCTGCCAGCTATCTGCAGACGTTCGCATTTTCAGAGCAGGGCTGCTGGAGGCCCCCTGCACGGACCCCCAAAGCTACGTTTGAAGTTTGAGGGGGCAAGACAAGCAAGCAGCCCCAGTCTCTGTGCCTTGGTGCGAGCAGTGCCATGGGCAGATGAGGCTGAGCAACAGCTTTCCAGGCTAGCTCTTTCTGCCTGCCAGCTATCTGCAGACGTTCATATTTTCAGAGCAGGGCTGCCGCAGGCCCCCTGCACGGACCCCCAAAGCTACGTTTGAAGTTTGAGGGGGCAAGACAAGCAAGCAGCCCCAGTCTCTGTGCCTCTGTGCGAGCAGTGCCATGGGCAGATGAGGCTGAGCAACAGCTTTCCAGGCTAGCTCTTTCTGCCTGCCAGCTATTTGCAGACGTTCGCATTTTCAGAGCAGGGCTGCCGTAGGCCCCCTGCACGGACCCCCAAAACTACGTTTGAAGTTTGAGGGGGCAAGACAAGCAAGCAGCCCCAGTCTCTGTGCCTCGGTGCGAGCAGTGCCATGGGCAGATGAGGCTGAGCAACAGCTTTCCATGTTAGATCTTTCTGCCTGCCAGCTATCTGCAGACGTTCGCATTTTCAGAGCAGGGCTGCCGGAGGCCCCCTGCACGGACCCCCAAAACTACGTTTGAAGTTTGAGGGGGCAAGACAAGCAAGCAGCCCCAGTCTCTGTGCCTCGGTGCGAGCAGTGCCATGGGCAGATGAGGCTGAGCAACAGCTTTCCAGGCTAGCTCTTTCTGCCTGCCAGCTATCTGCAGACGTTCGCGTTTTCAGAGCAGGGCTGCCGGAGGCCCCCTGCACGGACCCCCAAAGCTACATTTGAAGTTTGAGGGGGCAAGAGAAGCAAGCAGCCCCAGTCTCTGTGCCTCTGTGCGAGCAGTGCCATGGGCAGATGAGGCTGAGCAACAGCTTTCCAGGCTAGCTCTTTCTGCCTGCCAGCTATCTGCAGACGTTCGCATTTTCAGAGCAGGGCTGCTGCAGGCCCCCTGCACGGACCCCCAAAGCTACGTTTGAAGTTTGAGGGGGCAAGACAAGCAAGCAGCCCCAGTCTCTGTGCCTCTGTGCGAGCAGTGCCATGGGCAGATGAGGCTGAGCAACAGCTTTCCAGGCTAGCTCTTTCTGCCTGCCAGCTATCTGCAGACGTTCGCATTTTCAGAGCAGGGCTGCCGGAGGCCCCCTGCACGGACCCCCAAAGCTACGTTTGAAGTTTGAGGGGGCAAGACAAGCAAGCAGCCCCAGTCTCTGTGCCTCGGTGCGAGCAGTGCCATGGGCAGATGAGGCTGAGCAACAGCTTTCCAGGCTAGCTCTTTCTGCCTGCCAGCTATCTGCAGACGTTCGCATTTTCAGAGCAGGGCTGCCGGAGGCCCCCTGCACGGACCCCCAAAGCTACGTTTGAAGTTTGAGGGGGCAAGACAAGCAAGCAGCCCCAGTCTCTGTGCCTCGGTGCGAGCAGTGCCATGGGCAGATGAGGCTGAGCAACAGCTTTCCAGGCTAGCTCTTTCTGCCTGCCAGCTATCTGCAGACGTTCGCATTTTCAGAGCAGGGCTGTCGCAGGCCCCCTGCACGGACGCCCAAAGCTACGTTTGAAGTTTGAGGGGGCAAGACAAGCAAGCAGCCCCAGTCTCTGTGCCTCTGTGCGAGCAGGGCCATGGGCAGATGAGGCTGAGCAACAGTTTTCCAGGCTAGTTCTTTCTGCCTGCCAGCTATCTGCAGACGTTCGCATTTTCAGAGCAGGGCTGCTGCAGGCCCCCTGCACGGACCCCCAAAGCTACGTTTGAAGTTTGAGGGGGCAAGACAAGCAAGCAGCCCCAGTCTCTGTGCCTCGGTGCGAGCAGTACCATGGGCAGATGAGGCTGAGCAACAGCTTTCCAGGCTAGCTCTTTCTGCCTGCCAGCTATCTGCAGACGTTCGCATTTTCAGAGCAGGGCTGCCGCAGGCCCCCTGCACGGACCCCCAAAGCTACGTTTGAAGTTTGAGGGGGCAAGACAAGCAAGCAGCCCCAGTCTCTGTGCCTCTGTGCGAGCAGTGCCATGGGCAGATGAGGCTGAGCAACAGCTTTCCAGGCTAGCTCTTTCTGCCTGCCAGCTATCTGCAGACGTTCGCATTTTCAGAGCAGGGCTGCCGCAGGCCCCCTGCACGGACCCCCAAAGCTACGTTTGAAGTTTGAGGGGGCAAGACAAGCAAGCAGCCCCAGTCTCTGTGCCTCGGTGCGAGCAGTGCCATGGGCAGATGAGGCTGAGCAACAGCTTTCCAGGCTAGCTCTTTCTGCCTGCCAGCTATCTGCAGACGTTCGCATTTTGGGAGCAGGGCTGCCGGAGGCCCCCTGCACGGACCCCCAAAGCTACGTTTGAAGTTTGAGGGGGCAAGACAAGCAAGCAGCCCCAGTCTCTGTGCCTCGGTGCGAGCAGTGCCATGGGCAGATGAGGCTGAGCAACAGCTTTCCAGGCTAGCTCTTTCTGCCTGCCAGCTATCTGCAGACGTTCGCATTTTCAGAGCAGGGCTGCCGGAGGCCCCCTGCACGGACCCCCAAAGCTACGTTTGAAGTTTGAGGGGGCAAGACAAGCAAGCAGCCCCAGTCTCTGTGCCTCGGTGCGAGCAGTGCCATGGGCAGATGAGGCTGAGCAACAGCTTTCCAGGCTAGCTCTTTCTGCCTGCCAGCTATCTGCAGACGTTCGCATTTTCAGAGCAGGGCTGCTGGAGGCCCCCTGCACGGACCCCCAAAGCTACGTTTGAAGTTTGAGGGGGCAAGACAAGCAAGCAGCCCCAGTCTCTGTGCCTTGGTGCGAGCAGTGCCATGGGCAGATGAGGCTGAGCAACAGCTTTCCAGGCTAGCTCTTTCTGCCTGCCAGCTATCTGCAGACGTTCATATTTTCAGAGCAGGGCTGCCGCAGGCCCCCTGCACGGACCCCCAAAGCTACGTTTGAAGTTTGAGGGGGCAAGACAAGCAAGCAGCCCCAGTCTCTGTGCCTCTGTGCGAGCAGTGCCATGGGCAGATGAGGCTGAGCAACAGCTTTCCAGGCTAGCTCTTTCTGCCTGCCAGCTATTTGCAGACGTTCGCATTTTCAGAGCAGGGCTGCCGTAGGCCCCCTGCACGGACCCCCAAAACTACGTTTGAAGTTTGAGGGGGCAAGACAAGCAAGCAGCCCCAGTCTCTGTGCCTCGGTGCGAGCAGTGCCATGGGCAGATGAGGCTGAGCAACAGCTTTCCATGTTAGATCTTTCTGCCTGCCAGCTATCTGCAGACGTTCGCATTTTCAGAGCAGGGCTGCCGGAGGCCCCCTGCACGGACCCCCAAAACTACGTTTGAAGTTTGAGGGGGCAAGACAAGCAAGCAGCCCCAGTCTCTGTGCCTCGGTGCGAGCAGTGCCATGGGCAGATGAGGCTGAGCAACAGCTTTCCAGGCTAGCTCTTTCTGCCTGCCAGCTATCTGCAGACGTTCGCGTTTTCAGAGCAGGGCTGCCGGAGGCCCCCTGCACGGACCCCCAAAGCTACATTTGAAGTTTGAGGGGGCAAGAGAAGCAAGCAGCCCCAGTCTCTGTGCCTCTGTGCGAGCAGTGCCATGGGCAGATGAGGCTGAGCAACAGCTTTCCAGGCTAGCTCTTTCTGCCTGCCAGCTATCTGCAGACGTTCGCATTTTCAGAGCAGGGCTGCTGCAGGCCCCCTGCACGGACCCCCAAAGCTACGTTTGAAGTTTGAGGGGGCAAGACAAGCAAGCAGCCCCAGTCTCTGTGCCTCTGTGCGAGCAGTGCCATGGGCAGATGAGGCTGAGCAACAGCTTTCCAGGCTAGCTCTTTCTGCCTGCCAGCTATCTGCAGACGTTCGCATTTTCAGAGCAGGGCTGCCGGAGGCCCCCTGCACGGACCCCCAAAGCTACGTTTGAAGTTTGAGGGGGCAAGACAAGCAAGCAGCCCCAGTCTCTGTGCCTCGGTGCGAGCAGTGCCATGGGCAGATGAGGCTGAGCAACAGCTTTCCAGGCTAGCTCTTTCTGCCTGCCAGCTATCTGCAGACGTTCGCATTTTCAGAGCAGGGCTGCCGGAGGCCCCCTTGCACGGACCCCCAAAGCTACGTTTGAAGTTTGAGGGGGCAAGACAAGCAAGCAGCCCCAGTCACTGTGCCTCGGTGCGAGCAGTGCCATGGGCAGATGAGGCTGAGCAACAGCTTTCCAGGCTAGCTCTTTCTGCCTGCCAGCTATCTGCAGACGTTCGCATTTTCAGAGCAGGGCTGCCGCAGGCCCCCTGCACGGACCCCCAAAGCTACGTTTGAAGTTTGAGGGGGCAAGACAAGCAAGCAGCCCCAGTCTCTGTGCCTCTGTGCGAGCAGTGCCATGGGCAGATGAGGCTGAGCAACAGCTTTCCAGGCTAGCTCTTTCTGCCTGCGAGCTATCTGCAGACGTTCGCGCTTTCAGAGCAGGGCTGCCGGAGGCCCCCTGCACGGACCCCCAAAACTACGTTTGAAGTTTGAGGGGGCAAGACAAGCAAGCAGCCCCAGTCTCTGTGCCTCTGTGCGCGCAGTGCCATGGGCAGATGAGGCTGAGCAACAGCTTTCCAGGCTAGCTATTTCTGCCTGCCAGCTATCTGCAGACGTTCGCATTTTCAGAGCAGGGCTGCCGGAGGCCCCCTGCACGGACCCCCAAAACTACGTTTGAAGTTTGAGGGGGCAAGACAAGCAAGCAGCCCCAGTCTCTGTGCCTCGGTGCGAGCAGTGCCATGGGCAGATGAGGCTGAGCAACAGCTTTCCAGGCTAGCTCTTTCTGCCTGCCAGCTATCTGCAGACGTTCGCATTTTCAGAGCAGGGCTGCCGGAGGCCCCCTGCACGGACCCCCAAAGCTACGTTTGAAGTTTGAGGGGGCAAGACAAGCAAGCAGCCCCAGTCTCTGTGCCTCGGTGCGAGCAGTGCCATGGGCAGATGAGGCTGAGCAACAGCTTTCCAGGCTAGCACTTTCTGCCTGCCAGCTATCTGCAGACGTTCGCATTTTGGAGCAGGGCTGCCGGAGGCCCCCTGCACGGACCCCCAAAGCTACGTTTGAAGTTTGAGGGGGCAAGACAAGCAAGCAGCCCCAGTTTCTGTGCCTCTGTGCGAGCAGTGCCATGGGCAGATGAGGCTGAGCAACAGCTTTCCAGGCTAGCTCTTTCTGCCTGCCACCTATCTGCAGACGTTCGCATTTTCAGAGCAGGGCTGCCGGAGGCCCCCTGCACGGAACCCCAAAGCTACGTTTGAAGTTTGAGGGGGCAAGACAAGCAAGCAGCCCCAGTCTCTGTGCCTCGGTGCGAGCAGTGCCATGGGCAGATGAGGCTGAGCAACAGCTTTCCAGGCTAGCTCTTTCTGCCTGCCAGCTATCTGCAGACGTTCGCAGTTTGGGAGCAGGGCTGCCGGAGGCCCCCTGCACGGACCCCCAAAGCTACGTTTGAAGTTTGAGGGGGCAAGACAAGCAAGCAGCCCCAGTCTCTGTGCCTCGGTGCGAGCAGTGCCATGGGCAGATGAGGCTGAGCAACAGCTTTCCAGGCTAGCTCTTTCTGCCTGCCAGCTATCTGCAGACGTTCGCATTTTCAGAGCAGGGCTGCCGCAGGCCCCCTGCACGGACCCCCAAAGCTACGTTTGAAGTTTGAGGGGGCAAGACAAGCAAGCAGCCCCAGTCTCTGTGCCTCTGTGCGAGCAGTGCCATGGGCAGATGAGGCTGAGCAACAGCTTTCCAGGCTAGCTCTTTCTGCCTGCCAGCTATCTGCAGACGTTCGCATTTTCAGAGCAGGGCTGCCGCAGGCCCCCTGCACGGACCCCCAAAGCTACGTTTGAAGTTTGAGGGGGCAAGACAAGCAAGCAGCCCCAGTCTCTGTGGCTCGGTGCGAGCAGTGCCATGGGCAGATGAGGCTGAGCAACAGCTTTCCAGGCTAGCTCTTTCTGCCTGCCAGCTATCTGCAGACGTTCGCATTTTCAGAGCAGGGCTGCCGGAGGCCCCCTGCACAGACCCCCAAAGCTACGTTTGAAGTTTGAGGGGGCAAGACAAGCAAGCAGCCCCAGTCTCTGTGCCTCTGTGCGAGCAGTGCCATGGGCAGATGAGGCTGAGCAACAGCTTTCCAGGCTAGCTCTTTCTGCCTGCCAGCTATCTGCAGACGTTCGCGTTTTCAGAGCAGGGCTGCCGGAGGCCCCCTGCACGGACCCCCAAAGCTACGTTTGAAGTTTGAGGGGGCAAGACAAGCAAGCAGCCCCAGTCTCTGTGCCTCTGTGCGAGCAGTGCCATGGGCAGATGAGGCTGAGCAACAGCTTTCCAGGCTAGCTCTTTCTGCCTGCCAGCTATCTGCAGACGTTCGCATTTTCAGAGCAGGGCTGCCGGAGGCCCCCTGCACGGACCCCCAAAGAAACGTTTGAAGTTTGAGGGGCAAGACAAGCAAGCAGCCCCAGTCTCTGTGCCTCTGTGCGAGCAGTGCCATGGGCAGATGAGGCTGAGCAACAGCTTTCCAGGCTAGCTCTTTCTGCCTGCGAGCTATCTGCAGACGTTCGCGTTTTCAGAGCAGGGCTGCCGGAGGCCCCCTGCACGGACCCCCAAAACTACGTTTGAAGTTTGAGGGGGCAAGACAAGCAAGCAGCCCCAGTCTCTGTGCCTCTGTGCGCGCAGTGCCATGGGCAGATGAGGCTGAGCAACAGCTTTCCAGGCTAGCTCTTTCTGCCTGCCAGCTATCTGCAGACGTTCGCATTTTCAGAGCAGGGCTGCCGGAGGCCCCCTGCACGGACCCCCAAAACTACGTTTCAAGTTTGAGGTAGCAAGACAAGCAAGCAGCCCCAGTCTCTGTGCCTCGGTGCGAGCAGTGCCATGGGCAGATGAGGCTGAGCAACAGCTTTCCAGGCTAGCTCTTTCTGCCTGCCAGCTATCTGCAGACGTTCGCATTTTCAGAGCAGGGCTGCCGGAGGCCCCCTGCACGGACCCCCAAAGCTACGTTTGAAGTTTGAGGGGGCAAGACAAGCAAGCAGCCCCAGTCTCTGTGCCTCGGTGCGAGCAGTGCCATGGGCAGATGAGGCTGAGCAACAGCTTTCCAGGCTAGCTCTTTCTGCCTGCCAGCTATCTGCAGACGTTCGCATTTTCAGAGCAGGGCTGCCGCAGGCCCCCTGCACGGACCCCCAAAGCTACGTTTGAAGTTTGAGGGGGCAAGACAAGCAAGCAGCCCCAGTCTCTGTGCCTCTGTGCGAGCAGTGCCATGGGCAGATGAGGCTGAGCAACAGCTTTCCAGGCTAGCTCTTTCTGCCTGCCAGCTATCTGCAGACGTTCGCATTTTCAGAGCAGGGCTGCCGGAGGCCCCCTGCACGGACCCCCAAAGCTACGTTTGAAGTTTGAGGGGGCAAGACAAGCAAGCAGCCCCAGTCTCTGTGGCTCGGTGCGAGCAGTGCCATGGGCAGATGAGGCTGAGCAACAGCTTTCCAGGCTAGCTCTTTCTGCCTGCCAGCTATCTGCAGACGTTCGCATTTTCAGAGCAGGGCTGCCGGAGGCCCCCTGCACAGACCCCCAAAGCTACGTTTGAAGTTTGAGGGGGCAAGACAAGCAAGCAGCCCCAGTCTCTGTGCCTCTGTGCGAGCAGTGCCATGGGCAGATGAGGCTGAGCAACAGCTTTCCAGGCTAGCTCTTTCTGCCTGCCAGCTATCTGCAGACGTTCGCGTTTTCAGAGCAGGGCTGCCAGAGGCCCCCTGCACGGACCCCCAAAGCTACGTTTGAAGTTTGAGGGGGCAAGACAAGCAAGCAGCCCCAGTCTCTGTGCCTCTGTGCGAGCAGTGCCATGGGCAGATGAGGCTGAGCAACAGCTTTCCAGGCTAGCTCTTTCTGCCTGCCAGCTATCTGCAGACGTTCGCATTTTCAGAGCAGGGCTGCCGGAGGCCCCCTGCACGGACCCCCAAAGATACGTTTGAAGTTTGAGGGGGCAAGACAAGCAAGCAGCCCCAGTCTCTGTGCCTCGGTGCGAGCAGTGCCATGGGCAGATGAGGCTGAGCAACAGCTTTCCAGGCTAGCTCTTTCTGCCTGCCAGCTATCTGCAGACGTTCGCGTTTTCAGAGCAGGGCTGCCGGAGGCCCCCTGCACGGACCCCCAAAACTACGTTTGAAGTTTGAGGGGGCAAGACAAGCAAGCAGCCCCAGTCTCTGTGCCTCTGTGCGCGCAGTGCCATGGGCAGATGAGGCTGAGCAACAGCTTTCCAGGCTAGCTCTTTCTGCCTGCCAGCTATCTGCAGACGTTCGCGTTTTCAGAGCAGGGCTGCCTGAGGCCCCCTGCACGGAACCCCAAAACTACGTTTGAAGTTTGAGGTAGCAAGACAAGCAAGCAGCCCCAGTCTCTGTGCCTCGGTGCGAGCAGTGCCATGGGCAGATGAGGCTGAGCAACAGCTTTCCAGGCTAGCTCTTTCTGCCTGCCAGCTATCTGCAGACGTTCGCATTTTCAGAGCAGGGCTGCCGGAGGCCCCCTGCACGGACCCCCAAAGCTACGTTTGAAGTTTGAGGGGGCAAGACAAGCAAGCAGCCCCAGTCTCTGTGCCTCGGTGCGAGCAGTGCCATGGGCAGATGAGGCTGAGCAACAGCTTTCCAGGCTAGCTCTTTCTGCCTGCCAGCTATCTGCAGACGTTCGCATTTTGGGAGCAGGGCTGCCGGAGGCCCCCTGCACGGACCCCCAAAGATACGTTTGAAGTTTGAGGGGGCAAGACAAGCAAGCAGCCCCAGTTTCTGTGCCTCTGTGCGAGCAGTGCCATGGGCAGATGAGGCTGAGCAACAGCTTTCCAGGCTAGCTCTTTCTGCCTGCCAGCTATCTGCAGACGTTCGCATTTTCAGAGCAGGGCTGCCGGAGGCCCCCTGCACGGACCCCCAAAGCTACGTTTGAAGTTTGAGGGGGCAAGACAAGCAAGCAGCCCCAGTCTCTGTGCCTCGGTGCGAGCAGTGCCATGGGCAGATGAGGCTGAGCAACAGCTTTCCAGGCTAGCTCTTTCTGCCTGCCAGCTACCTGCAGACGTTCGCATTTTCAGAGCAGGGCTGCCGCAGGCCCCCTGCACGGACCCCCAAAGCTACGTTTGAAGTTTGAGGGGGCAAGACAAGCAAGCAGCCCAAGTCTCTGTGCCTCTGTGCGAGCAGGGCCATGGGCAGATGAGGCTGAGCAACAGCTTTCCAGGCTAGCTCTTTCTGCCTGCCAGCTATCTGCAGACGTTCGCATTTTCAGAGCAGGGCTGCCGGAGGCCCCCTGCACGGACCCCCAAAGCTACGTTTGAAGTTTGAGGGGGCAAGACAAGCAAGCAGCCCCAGTCTCTGTGCCTCGGTGCGAGCAGTGCCATGGGCAGATGAGGCTGAGCAACAGCTTTCCAGGCTAGCTCTTTCTGCCTGCCAGCTATCTGCAGACGTTCGCATTTTCAGAGCAGGGCTGCCGGAGGCCCCCTGCACGGACCCCCAAAGCTACGTTTGAAGTTTGAGGTGGCAAGACAAGCAAGCAGCCCCAGTCTCTGTGCCTCGGTGCGAGCAGTGCCATGGGCAGATGAGGCTGAGCAACAGCTTTCCAGGCTAGCTCTTTCTGCCTGCCAGCTATCTGCAGACGTTCGCATTTTCAGAGCAGGGCTGCCGGAGGCCCCCTGCACGGACCCCCAAAGCTACGTTTGAAGTTTGAGGGGGCAAGACAAGCAAGCAGCCCCAGTCTCTGTGCCTCTGTGCGAGCAGGGCCATGGGCAGATGAGGCTGAGCAACAGCTTTCCAGGCTAGCTCTTTCTGCCTGCCAGCTATCTGAAGACGTTCGCGTTTTCAGAGCAGGGCTGCCTGAGGCCCCCTGCACGGACCCCCAAAGCTACGTTTGAAGTTTGAGGTGGCAAGACAAGCAAGCAGCCCCAGTCTCTGTGCCTCTGTGCGAGCAGTGCCATGGGCAGATGAGGCTGAGCAACAGCTTTCCAGGCTAGCTCTTTCTGCCTGCGGGCTATCAGCAGACGTTCGCATTTTCAGAGCAGGGCTGCCTGAGGCCCCCTGCACGGACCCCCAAAGCTACGTTTGAAGTTTGAGGTGGCAAGACAAGCAAGCAGCCCCAGTCTCTGTGCCTCTGTGCGAGCAGTGCCATGGGCAGATGAGGCTGAGCAACAGCTTTCCAGGCTAGCTCTTTCTGCCTGCGAGCTATCTGCAGACGTTCGCATTTTCAGAGCAGGGCTGCCGGAGGCGCCCTGCACGGAACCCCAAAGATACGTTTGAAGTTTGAGGGGGCAAGACAAGCAAGCAGCCCCAGTCTCTGTGCCTCTGTGCGAGCAGTGCCATGGGCAGATGAGGCTGAGCAACAGCTTTCCAGGCTAGCTCTTTCTGCCTGCCAGCTATCTGCAGACGTTCGCATTTTCAGAGCAGGGCTGCCGGAGGCCCCCTGCACGGACCCCCAAAGCTACGTTTGAAGTTTGAGGGGGCAAGACAAGCAAGCAGCCCCAGTCTCTGTGCCTCGGTGCGAGCAGTGCCATGGGCAGATGAGGCTGAGCAACAGCTTTCCAGGCTAGCTCTTTCTGCCTGCCAGCTACCTGCAGACGTTCGCAGTTTGGGAGCAGGGCTGCCGGAGGCCCCCTGCACGGACCCCCAAAGCTACGTTTGAAGTTTGAGGTAGCAAGACAAGCAAGCAGCCCCAGTCTCTGTGCCTCGGTGCGAGCAGTGCCATGGGCAGATGAGGCTGAGCAACAGCTTTCCAGGCTAGCTCTTTCTGCCTGCCAGCTATCTGCAGACGTTCGCATTTTCAGAGCAGGGCTGCCGGAGGCCCCCTGCACGGACCCCCAAAGCTACGTTTGAATTTCAGGGGGCAAGACAAGCAAGCAGCCCCAGTCTCTGTGCCTCTGTGCGAGCAGTGCCATGGGCAGATGAGGCTGAGCAACAGCTTTCCAGGCTAGCTCTTTCTGCCTGCCACCTATCTGCAGACGTTCGCATTTTCAGAGCAGGGCTGCCGGAGGCCCCCTGCACGGACCCCCAAAGCTACGTTTGAAGTTTGAGGGGGCAAGACAAGCAAGCAGCCCCAGTCTCTGTGCCTCTGTGCGAGCAGTGCCATGGGCAGATGAGGCTGAGCAACAGCTTTCCAGGCTAGCTCTTTCTGCCTGCCAGCTATCTGCAGACGTTCGCATTTTGGGAGCAGGGCTGCCGGAGGCCCCCTGCACGGACCCCCAAAGATACGTTTGAAGTTTGAGGGGGCAAGACAAGCAAGCAGCCCCAGTCTCTGTGCCTCTGTGCGAGCAGTGCCATGGGCAGATGAGGCTGAGCAACAGCTTTCCAGGCTAGCTCTTTCTGCCTGCCAGCTATCTGCAGACGTTCGCGTTTTCAGAGCAGGGCTGCCGGAGGCCCCCTGCACGGACCCCCAAAACTACGTTTGAAGTTTGAGGTGGCAAGACAAGCAAGCAGCCCCAGTCTCTGTGCCTCTGTGCGCGCAGTGCCATGGGCAGATGAGGCTGAGCAACAGCTTTCCAGGCTAGCTCTTTCTGCCTGCCAGCTATCTGCAGACGTTCGCATTTTCAGAGCAGGGCTGCCGGAGGCCCCCTGCACGGACCCCCAAAACTACGTTTGAAGTTTGAGGTAGCAAGACAAGCAAGCAGCCCCAGTCTCTGTGCCTCGGTGCGAGCAGTGCCATGGGCAGATGAGGCTGAGCAACAGCTTTCCAGGCTAGCTCTTTCTGCCTGCCAGCTATCTGCAGACGTTCGCATTTTCAGAGCAGGGCTGCCGGAGGCCCCCTGCACGGACCCCCAAAGCTACGTTTGAAGTTTGAGGGGGCAAGACAAGCAAGCAGCCCCAGTCTCTGTGCCTCTGTGCGAGCAGTGCCATGGGCAGATGAGGCTGAGCAACAGCTTTCCAGGCTAGCTCTTTCTGCCTGCCAGCTATCTGCAGACGTTCGCATTTTGGGAGCAGGGCTGCCGGAGGCCCCCTGCACGGACCCCCAAAGATACGTTTGAAGTTTGAGGGGGCAAGACAAGCAAGCAGCCCCAGTTTCTGTGCCTCTGTGCGAGCAGTGCCATGGGCAGATGAGGCTGAGCAACAGCTTTCCAGGCTAGCTCTTTCTGCCTGCCAGCTATCTGCAGACGTTCGCATTTTCAGAGCAGGGCTGCCGGAGGCCCCCTGCACGGACCCCCAAAGCTACGTTTGAAGTTTGAGGGGGCAAGACAAGCAAGCAGCCCCAGTCTCTGTGCCTCGGTGCGAGCAGTGCCATGGGCAGATGAGGCTGAGCAACAGCTTTCCAGGCTAGCTCTTTCTGCCTGCCAGCTACCTGCAGACGTTCGCATTTTCAGAGCAGGGCTGCCGCAGGCCCCCTGCACGGACCCCCAAAGCTACGTTTGAAGTTTGAGGGGGCAAGACAAGCAAGCAGCCCCAGTCTCTGTGCCTCTGTGCGAGCAGGGCCATGGGCAGATGAGGCTGAGCAACAGCTTTCCAGGCTAGCTCTTTCTGCCTGTGAGCTATCTGCAGACGTTCGCATTTTCAGAGCAGGGCTGCCGGAGGCCCCCTGCACGGACCCCCAAAGCTACGTTTGAAGTTTGAGGGGGCAAGACAAGCAAGCAGCCCCAGTCTCTGTGCCTCGGTGCGAGCAGTGCCATGGGCAGATGAGGCTGAGCAACAGCTTTCCAGGCTAGCTCTTTCTGCCTGCCAGCTATCTGCAGACGTTCGCATTTTCAGAGCAGGGCTGCCGGAGGCCCCCTGCACGGACCCCCAAAGCTACGTTTGAAGTTTGAGGGGGCAAGACAAGCAAGCAGCCCCAGTCTCTGTGCCTCGGTGCGAGCAGTGCCATGGGCAGATGAGGCTGAGGATAGCTCTTTCTGCCTGCGGGCTATCTGCAGACGTTCGCAGTTTGGGAGCAGGGCTGCCGGAGGCCCCCTGCACGGACCCCCAAAGCTACGTTTGAAGTTTGAGGGGGCAAGACAAGCAAGCAGCCCCAGTCTCTGTGCCTCGGTGCGAGCAGTGCCATGGGCAGATGAGGCTGAGCAACAGCTTTCCAGGCTAGCTCTTTCTGCCTGCCAGCTATCTGCAGACGTTCGCATTTTCAGAGCAGGGCTGCCGGAGGCCCCCTGCACGGACCCCCAAAGCTACGTTTGAAGTTTGAGGGGGCAAGACAAGCAAGCAGCCCCAGTCTCTGTGCCTCTGTGCGAGCAGTGCCATGGGCAGATGAGGCTGAGCAACAGCTTTCCAGGCTAGCTCTTTCTGCCTGCCACCTATCTGCAGACGTTCGCATTTTCAGAGCAGGGCTGCCGCAGGCCCCCTGCACGGACCCCCAAAGCTACGTTTGAAGTTTGAGGTGGCAAGACAAGCAAGCAGCCCCAGTCTCTGTGCCTCGGTGCGAGCAGTGCCATGGGCAGATGAGGCTGAGCAACAGCTTTCCAGGCTAGCTCTTTCTGCCTGCCAGCTATCTGCAGACGTTCGCATTTTGGGAGCAGGGCTGCCGGAGGACCCCTGCACGGACCCCCAAAGCTACGTTTGAAGTTTGAGGGGGCAAGACAAGCAAGCAGCCCCAGTCTCTGTGCCTCTGTGCGAGCAGGGCCATGGGCAGATGAGGCTGAGCAACAGCTTTCCAGGCTAGCTCTTTCTGCCTGCCAGCTATCTGAAGACGTTCGCGTTTTCAGAGCAGGGCTGCCTGAGGCCCCCTGCATGGACCCCCAAAGCTACGTTTGAAGTTTGAGGTGGCAAGACAAGCAAGCAGCCCCAGTCTCTGTGCCTCTGTGCGAGCAGTGCCATGGGCAGATGAGGCTGAGCAACAGCTTTCCAGGCTAGCTCTTTCTGCCTGCGGGCTATCAGCAGACGTTCGCATTTTCAGAGCAGGGCTACCGGAGGCCCTCTGCACGGACCCCCAAAGCTACGTTTGAAGTTTGAGGGGGCAAGACAAGCAAGCAGCCCCAGTCTCTGTGCCTCTGTGCGAGCAGTGCCATGGGCAGATGAGGCTGAGCAACAGCTTTCCAGGCTAGCTCTTTCTGCCTGCCAGCTATCTGCAGACGTTCGCATTTTCAGAGCAGGGCTGCCGGAGGCCCCCTGCACGGACCCCCAAAACTACATTTGAAGTTTGAGGTGGCAAGACAAGCAAGCAGCCCCAGTCTCTGTGCCTCGGTGCGAGCAGTGCCATGGGCAGATGAGGCTGAGCAACAGCTTTCCAGGCTAGCTCTTTCTGCCTGCCACCTATCTGCAGACGTTCGCATTTTCAGAGCAGGGCTGCCGGAGGCCCCCTGCACGGACCCCCAAAGCTACGTTTGAAGTTTGAGGGGGCAAGACAAGCAAGCAGCCCCAGTCTCTGTGCCTCGGTGCGAGCAGTGCCATGGGCAGATGAGGCTGAGCAACAGCTTTCCAGGCTAGCTCTTTCTGCCTGCCAGCTACCTGCAGACGTTCGCATTTTCAGAGCAGGGCTGCCGCAGGCCCCCTGCACGGACCACCTAAGCTACGTTTGAAGTTTGAGGGGGCAAGACAAGCAAGCAGCCCCAGTCTCTGTGCCTCTGTGCGAGCAGGGCCATGGGCAGATGAGGCTGAGCAACAGCTTTCCAGGCTAGCTCTTTCTGCCTGTGAGCTATCTGCAGACGTTCGCATTTTGGGAGCAGGGCTGCCGGAGGCCCCCTGCACGGACCCCCAAAGATACGTTTGAAGTTTGAGGGGGCAAGACAAGCAAGCAGCCCCAGTCTCTGTGCCTCTGTGCGAGCAGTGCCATGGGCAGATGAGGCTGAGAAACAGCTTTCCAGGCTAGCTCTTTCTGCCTGCCAGCTATCTGCAGACGTTCGCATTTTCAGAGCAGGGCTGCCGGAGGCCCCCTGCACGGACCCCCAAAGCTACGTTTGAAGTTTGAGGGGGCAAGACAAGCAAGCAGCCCCAGTCTCTGTGCCTCGGTGCGAGCAGTGCCATGGGCAGATGAGGCTGAGCAACAGCTTTCCAGGCTAGCTCTTTCTGCCTGCGAGCTGTCTGCAGACGTTCGCAGTTTGGGAGCAGGGCTGCCGGAGGCCCCCTGCACGGACCCCCAAAGCTACGTTTGAAGTTTGAGGTAGCAAGACAAGCAAGCAGCCCCAGTCTCTGTGCCTCGGTGCGAGCAGTGCCATGGGCAGATGAGGCTGAGCAACAGCTTTCCAGGCTAGCTCTTTCTGCCTGCCAGCTATCTGCAGACGTTCGCATTTTCAGAGCAGTTCTGCCGGAGGCCCCCTGCACAGACCCCCAAAGCTACGTTTGAAGTTTGAGGGGGCAAGACAAGCAAGCAGCCCCAGTCTCTGTGCCTCTGTGCGAGCAGTGCCATGGGCAGATGAGGCTGAGAAACAGCTTTCCAGGCTAGCTCTTTCTTCCTGTGAGCTATCTGCAGACGTTTGCATTTTGGGAGCAGGGCTGCCGGAGGCCCCCTGCACGGACCCCCAAAGCTACGTTTGAAGTTTGAGGGGGCAAGACAAGCAAGCAGCCCCAGTCTCTGTGCCTCGGTGCGAGCAGTGCCATGGGCAGATGAGGCTGAGCAACAGCTTTCCAGGCTAGCTCTTTCTGCCTGCTAGCTATCTGCAGATGTTCGCATTTTCAGAGCAGGGCTGCCGCAGGCCCCCTGCACGGACCCCCAAAGCTACGTTTGAAGTTTGAGGGGGCAAGACAAGCAAGCAGCCCCAGTCTCTGTGCCTCTGTGCGAGCAGTGCCATGGGCAGATGAGGCTGAGCAACAGCTTTCCAGGCTAGCTCTTTCTGCCTGCGGGCTATCTGCAGACGTTCGCATTTTCAGAGCAGGGCTGCCGGAGGCCCCCTGCACGGACCCCCAAAGCTACGTTTGAAGTTTGAGGGGGCAAGACAAGCAAGCAGCCCCAGTCTCTGTGCCTCTGTGCGAGCAGTGCCATGGGCAGATGAGGCTGAGCAACAGCTTTCCAGGCTAGCTCTTTCTGCCTGCGGGCTATCTGCAGACGTTCGCATTTTCAGAGCAGGGCTGCCGGAGGCCCTCTGCACAGACCCCCAAAGCTACGTTTGAAGTTTGAGGGGGCAAGACAAGCAAGCAGCCCCAGTCTCTGTGCCTCTGTGCGAGCAGTGCCATGGGCAGATGAGGCTGAGCAACAGCTTTCCAGGCTAGCTCTTTCTGCCTGCGGGCTATCTGCAGACGTTCGCATTTTCAGAGCAGGGCTGCCGGAGGCCCCCTGCACGGACCCCCAAAGCTACGTTTGAAGTTTGAGGGGGCAAGACAAGCAAGCAGCCCCAGTCTCTGTGCCTCGGTGCGAGCAGTGCCATGGGCAGATGAGGCTGAGCAACAGCTTTCCAGGCTAGCTCTTTCTGCCTGCCAGCTATCTGCAGACGTTCGCATTTTCAGAGCAGGGCTGCCGGAGGCCCCCTGCACGGACCCCCAAAGCTACGTTTGAAGTTTGAGGGGGCAAGACAAGCAAGCAGCCCCAGTCTCTGTGCCTCTGTGCGAGCAGTGCCATGGACAGATGAGGCTGAGCAACAGCTTTCCAGGCTAGCTCTTTCTGCCTGCCAGCTATCTGCAGACGTTCGCATTTTCAGAGCAGGGCTGCCGGAGGCCCTCTGCACAGACCCCCAAAGCTACGTTTGAAGTTTGAGGGGGCAAGACAAGCAAGCAGCCCCAGTCTCTGTGCCTCTGTGCGAGCAGTGCCATGGGCAGATGAGGCTGAGCAACAGCTTTCCAGGCTAGCTCTTTCTGCCTGCCAGCTATCTGCAGACGTTCGCATTTTCAGAGCAGGGCTGCCGAAGGCCCCCTGCACGGACCCCCAAAGCTACGTTTGAAATTTGAGGGGGCAAGACAAGCAAGCAGCCCCAGTCTCTGTGCCTCGGTGCGAGCAGTGCCATGGGCAGATGAGGCTGAGCAACAGCTTTCCAGGCTAGCTCTTTCTGCCTGCGAGCTATCTGCAGACGTTCGCATTTTCAGAGCAGGGCTGCCGGAGGCGCCCTGCACAGAACCCCAAAGATACGTTTGAAGTTTGAGGGGGCAAGACAAGCAAGCAGCCCCAGTTTCTGTGCCTCTGTGCGAGCAGTGCCATGGGCAGATGAGGCTGAGCAACAGCTTTCCAGGCTAGCTCTTTCTGCCTGCCAGCTATCTGCAGACGTTCGCATTTTCAGAGCAGGGCTGCCGGAGGCCCCCTGCACGGAACCCCAAAGCTACGTTTGAAGTTTGAGGGGGCAAGACAAGCAAGCAGCCCCAGTCTCTGTGCCTCGGTGCGAGCAGTGCCATGGGCAGATGAGGCTGAGCAACAGCTTTCCAGGCTAGCTCTTTCTGCCTGCCAGCTACCTGCAGACGTTCGCATTTTCATAGCAGGGCTGCCGCAGGCCCCCTGCACGGACCACCTAAGCTACGTTTGAAGTTTGAGGGGGCAAGACAAGCAAGCAGCCCCAGTCTCTGTGCCTCTGTGCGAGCAGGGCCATGGGCAGATGAGGCTGAGCAACAGCTTTCCAGGCTAGCTCTTTCTGCCTGTGAGCTATCTGCAGACGTTCGCATTTTGGGAGCAGGGCTGCCGGAAGACCCCTGCACGGGCCCCCAAAGCTACGTTTGAAGTTTGAGGGGGCAAGACAAGCAAGCAGCCCCAGTCTCTGTGCCTCTGTGCGAGCAGTGCCATGGGCAGATGAGGCTGAGAAACAGCTTTCCAGGCTAGCTCTTTCTGCCTGCCAGCTATCTGCAGATGTTCGCATTTTCAGAGCAGGGCTGCCGCAGGCCCCCTGCACGGACCCCCAAAGCTACGTTTGAAGTTTGAGGGGGCAAGACAAGCAAGCAGCCCCAGTCTCTGTGCCTCGGTGCGAGCAGTGCCATGGGCAGATGAGGCTGAGCAACAGCTTTCCAGGCTAGCTCTTTCTGCCTGCGAGCTATCTGCAGACGTTCGCAGTTTGGGAGCAGGGCTGCCGGAGGCCCCCTGCACGGACCCCCAAAGCTACGTTTGAAGTTTGAGGTAGCAAGACAAGCAAGCAGCCCCAGTCTCTGTGCCTCGGTGCGAGCAGTGCCATGGGCAGATGAGGCTGAGCAACAGCTTTCCAGGCTAGCTCTTTCTGCCTGCCAGCTATCTGCAGACGTTCGCATTTTCAGAGCAGTTCTGCCGGAGGCCCCCTGCACGGACCCCCAAAGCTACGTTTGAAGTTTGAGGGGGCAAGACAAGCAAGCAGCCCCAGTCTCTGTGCCTCTGTGCGAGCAGTGCCATGGGCAGATGAGGCTGAGCAACAGCTTTCCAGGCTAGCTCTTTCTTCCTGTGAGCTATCTGCAGACGTTCGCATTTTGGGAGCAGGGCTGCCGGAGGCCCCCTGCACGGACCCCCAAAGCTACGTTTGAAGTTTGAGGGGGCAAGACAAGCAAGCAGCCCCAGTCTCTGTGCCTCGGTGCGAGCAGTGCCATGGGCAGATGAGGCTGAGCAACAGCTTTCCAGGCTAGCTCTTTCTGCCTGCCAGCTATCTGCAGACGTTCGCATTTTCAGAGCAGGGCTGCCGGAGGCCCCCTGCACGGACCCCCAAAGCTACGTTTGAAGTTTGAGGGGGCAAGACAAGCAAGCAGCCCCAGTCTCTGTGCCTCTGTGCGAGCAGGGCCATGGGCAGATGAGGCTGAGCAACAGCTTTCCAGGCTAGCTCTTTCTGCCTGCCAGCTATCTGCAGACGTTCGCATTTTCAGAGCAGGGCTGCCGGAGGCCCCCTGCACGGACCCCCAAAGCTACGTTTGAAGTTTGAGGGGGCAAGACAAGCAAGCAGCCCCAGTCTCTGTGCCTCTGTGCGAGCAGGGCCATGGGCAGATGAGGCTGAGCAACAGCTTTCCAGGCTAGCTCTTTCTGCCTGCTAGCTATCTGCAGATGTTCGCATTTTCAGAGCAGGGCTGCCGCAGGCCCCCTGCACGGACCCCCAAAGCTACGTTTGAAGTTTGAGGGGGCAAGACAAGCAAGCAGCCCCAGTCTCTGTGCCTCTGTGCGAGCAGTGCCATGGGCAGATGAGGCTGAGCAACAGCTTTCCAGGCTAGCTCTTTCTGCCTGCCAGCTATCTGCAGACGTTCGCATTTTCAGAGCAGGGCTGCCGGAGGCCCCCTGCACGGACCCCCAAAGCTACGTTTGAAGTTTGAGGGGGCAAGACAAGCAAGCAGCCCCAGTCTCTGTGCCTCTGTGCGAGCAGTGCCATGGGCAGATGAGGCTGAGCAACAGCTTTCCAGGCTAGCTCTTTCTGCCTGCGGGCTATCTGCAGACGTTCGCATTTTCAGAGCAGGGCTGCCGGAGGCCCTCTGCACAGACCCCCAAAGCTACGTTTGAAGTTTGAGGGGGCAAGACAAGCAAGCAGCCCCAGTCTCTGTGCCTCTGTGCGAGCAGTGCCATGGGCAGATGAGGCTGAGCAACAGCTTTCCAGGCTAGCTCTTTCTGCCTGCCAGCTATCTGCAGACGTTCGCATTTTCAGAGCAGGGCTGCCGGAGGCCCTCTGCACGGACCCCCAAAGCTACGTTTGAAGTTTGAGGGGGCAAGACAAGCAAGCAGCCCCAGTCTCTGTGCCTCTGTGCGAGCAGTGCCATGGGCAGATGAGGCTGAGCAACAGCTTTCCAGGCTAGCTCTTTCTGCCTGCCAGCTATCTGCAGACGTTCGCATTTTCAGAGCAGGGCTGCCGGAGGCCCCCTGCACGGACCCCCAAAGCTACGTTTGAATTTGAGCGGGCAAGACAAGCAAGCAGCCCCAGTCTCTGTGCCTCTGTGCGAGCAGTGCCATGGGCAGATGAGGCTGAGCAACAGCTTTCCAGGCTAGCTCTTTCTGCCTGCCACCTATCTGCAGACGTTCGCATTTTCAGAGCAGGGCTGCCGGAGGCCCCCTGCACGGACCCCCAAAGCTACGTTTGAAGTTTGAGGGGGCAAGACAAGCAAGCAGCCCCAGTCTCTGTGCCTCTGTGCGAGCAGTGCCATGGGCAGATGAGGCTGAGCAACAGCTTTCCAGGCTAGCTCTTTCTGCCTGCCAGCTATCTGCAGACGTTCGCATTTTCAGAGCAGGGCTGCCGCAGGCCCCCTGCACGGACCCCCAAAGCTACGTTTGAAGTTTGAGGGGGCAAGACAAGCAAGCAGCCCCAGTCTCTGTGCCTCTGTGCGAGCAGTGCCATGGGCAGATGAGGCTGAGCAACAGCTTTCCAGGCTAGCTCTTTCTGCCTGCAAGATATCTGCAGACGTTCGCATTTTGGGAGCAGGGCTGCCGGATAAGCCCGGCACGGACCACCTAAGCTACGTTTGAAGTTTGAGGGGGCAAGACAAGCAAGCAGCCCCAGTCTCTGTGCCTCTGTGCGAGCAGTGCCATGGGCAGATGAGGCTGAGCAACAGCTTTCCAGGCTAGCTCTTTCTGCCTGCGGGCTATCTGCAGACGTTCGCATTTTCAGAGCAGGGCTGCCGGAGGCCCTCTGCACAGACCCCCAAAGCTACGTTTGAAGTTTGAGGGGGCAAGACAAGCAAGCAGCCCCAGTCTCTGTGCCTCTGTGCGAGCAGTGCCATGGGCAGATGAGGCTGAGCAACAGCTTTCCAGGCTAGCTCTTTCTGCCTGCGAGCTATCTGCAGACGTTCGCATTTTCAGAGCAGGGCTGCCGGAGGCCCCCTGCACGGACCCCCAAAGCTACGTTTGAATTTGAGGGGGCAAGACAAGCAAGCAGCCCCAGTCTCTGTGCCTCTGTGCGAGCAGGGCCATGGGCAGATGAGGCTGAGCAACAGCTTTCCAGGCTAGCTCTTTCTGCCTGCCAGCTATCTGCAGACTTTTGCATTTTCAGAGCAGGGCTGCCGGAGGTGCCCGGCACTAACCCCCAAAGATACGTTTGAAGTTTGAGGGGGCAAGACAAGCAAGCAGCCCCAGTCTCTGTGCCTCTGTGCGAGCAGTGCCATGGGCAGATGAGGCTGAGCAACAGCTTTCCAGGCTAGCTCTTTCTGCCTGCCAGCTATCTGCAGACGTTCGCATTTTCAGAGCAGGGCTGCCGGAGGCCCCCTGCACGGACCCCCAAAGCTACGTTTGAAGTTTGAGGGGGCAAGACAAGCAAGCAGCCCCAGTCTCTGTGCCTCTGTGCGAGCAGTGCCATGGGCAGATGAGGCTGAGCAACAGCTTTCCAGGCTAGCTCTTTCTGCCTGCAAGATATCTGCAGACGTTCGCATTTTGGGAGCAGGGCTGCCGGATAAGCCCGGCACGGACCACCTAAGCTACGTTTGAAGTTTGAGGGGGCAAGACAAGCAAGCAGCCCCAGTCTCTGTGCCTCTGTGCGAGCAGTGCCATGGGCAGATGAGGCTGAGCAACAGCTTTCCAGGCTAGCTCTTTCTGCCTGCGAGCTATCTGCAGACGTTCGCATTTTCAGAGTAGGGCTGCCGGAGGCCCCCTGCACAGACCCCCAAAGCTACGTTTGAAGTTTGAGGGGGCAAGACAAGCAAGCAGCCCCAGTCTCTGTGCCTCTGTGCGAGCAGTACCATGGGCAGATGAGGCTGAGCAACAGCTTTCCAGGCTAGCTCTTTCTGCCTGCCAGCTATCTGCAGACGTTCGCGTTTTCAGAGCAGGGCTGCCGGAGGCCCCCTGCACGGACCCCCAAAGCTACGTTTGAAGTTTGAGGGGGCAAGACAAGCAAGCAGCCCCAGTCTCTGTGCCTCTGTGCGAGCAGGGCCATGGGCAGATGAGGCTGAGCAACAGCTTTCCAGGCTAGCTCTTTCTGCCTGCGGGCTATCTGCAGACGTTCGCATTTTCAGAGCAGGGCTGCCGGAGGCCCTCTGCACGGACCCCCAAAGCTACGTTTGAAGTTTGAGGGGGCAAGACAAGCAAGCAGCCCCCGTCTCTGTGCCTCTGTGCGAGCAGTGCCATGGGCAGATGAGGCTGAGCAACAGCTTTCCAGGCTAGCTCTTTCTGGCTGACAGCTATCTGCAGACGTTCGCATTTTCAGAGCAGGGCTGCCGGAGGCCCCCTGCACGGACCCCCAAAGCTACGTTTGAATTTGAGGGGGCAAGACAAGCAAGCAGCCCCAGTCTCTGTGCCTCTGTGCGAGCAGTGCCATTGGCAGATGAGGCTGAGCAACAGCTTTCCAGGCTAGCTCTTTCTGCCTGCCAGCTATCTGCAGACTTTTGCATTTTCAGAGCAGGGCTGCCGGAGGAGCCCGGCACTAACCCCCAAAGCTACGTTTGAAGTTTGAGGGGGCAAGACAAGCAAGCAGCCCCAGTCTCTGTGCCTCTGTGCGAGCAGTGCCATGGGCCGATGAGGCTGAGCAACAGCTTTCCAGGCTAGCTCTTTCTGCCTGCCACCTATCTGCAGACGTTCGCATTTTCAGAGCAGGGCTGCCGGAGGCCCCCTGCACGGACCCCCAAAGCTACGTTTGAAGTTTGAGGGGGCAAGACAAGCAAGCAGCCCCAGTCTCTGTGCCTCTGTGCGAGCAGTGCCATGGGCAGATGAGGCTGAGCAACAGCTTTCCAGGCTAGCTCTTTCTGCCTGCAAGATATCTGCAGACGTTCGCATTTTGGGAGCAGGGCTGCCGGATAAGCCCGGCACGGACCACCTAAGCTACGTTTGAAGTTTGAGGGGGCAAGACAAGCAAGCAGCCCCAGTCTCTGTGCCTCTGTGCGAGCAGGGCCATGGGCAGATGAGGCTGAGCAACAGCTTTCCAGGCTAGCTCTTTCTGCCTGCCAGCTATCTGCAGACGTTCGCGTTTTCAGAGCAGGGCTGCCGGAGGCCCCCTGCACGGACCCCCAAAGCTACGTTTGAAGTTTGAGGGGGCAAGACAAGCAAGCAGCCCCAGTCTCTGTGCCTCGGTGCGAGCAGTGCCATGGGCAGATGAGGCTGAGCAACAGCTTCCCAGGCTAGCTCTTTCTGCCTGCAAGATATCTGCAGACGTTTGCATTTTGGGAGCAGGGCTGCCGGGTAAGCCCGGCACGGACCACCTAAGCTACGTTTGAAGTTTGAGGGGGCAAGACAAGCAAGCAGCCCCAGTCTCTGTGCCTCTGTGTGAGCAGTGCCATGGGCAGATGAGGCTGAGCAACAGCTTTCCAGGCTAGCTCTTTCTGCCTGCCACCTATCTGCAGACGTTCGCATTTTCAGAGCAGGGCTGCCGGAGGCCCCCTGCACGGACCCCCAAAGCTACGTTTGAAGTTTGAGGGGGCAAGACAAGCAAGCAGCCCCAGTCTCTGTGCCTCTGTGCGAGCAGTGCCATGGGCAGATGAGGCTGAGCAACAGCTTTCCAGGCTAGCTCTTTCTGCCTGCCAGCTATCTGCAGACGTTCGCGTTTTCAGAGCAGGGCTGCCGCAGGCCCCCTGCACGGAACCCCAAAGCTACGTTTGAAGTTTGAGGGGGCAAGACAAGCAAGCAGCCCCAGTCTCTGTGCCTCTGTGCGAGCAGTGCCATGGGCAGATGAGGCTGAGCAACAGCTTTCCAGGCTAGCTCTTTCTGCCTGCCAGCTATCTGCAGACGTTCGCATTTTCAGAGCAGGGCTGCCGGATAAGCCCGGCACGGACCACGTAAGATACGTTTGAAGTTTGAGGGGGCAAGACAAGCAAACAGCCCCAGTCTCTGTGCCTCTGTGCGAGCAGTGCCATGGGCAGATGAGGCTGAGCAACAGCTTTCCAGGCTAGCTCTTTCTGCCTGCCAGCTATCTGCAGACGTTCGCATTTTCAGAGCAGGGCTGCCGGAGGCCCCCTGGACAGACCCCCAAAGCTACGTTTGAAGTTTGAGGGGGCAAGACAAGCAAGCAGCCCCCGTCTCTGTGCCTCTGTGCGAGCAGTGCCATGGGCAGATGAGGCTGAGCAACAGCTTTCCAGGCTAGCTCTTTCTGTCTGCCAGCTATCTGCAGACGTTCGCATTTTGGGAGCAGGGCTGCCGGAGGCCCCCTGCACGGACCCCCAAAGCTACGTTTGAAGTTTGAGGGGGCAAAACAAGCAAGCAGCCCCAGTCTCTGTGCCTCTGTGCGAGCAGTGCCATGGGCAGATGAGGCTGAGCAACAGCTTTCCAGGCTAGCTCTTTCTGCCTGCCAGCTATCTGCAGACGTTCACATTTTCAGAGCAAGGCTGCCACAGAAGCTTGGCACGGACAACCTACGCTACGTTTGAAGTTTGAGGTGGCAAGACAAGCAAGCAGCCCCAGTCTCTGTGCCTCTGTGCGAGCAGTGCCATGGGCAGATAAGGCTGAGCAACAGCTTTCCAGGCTAGCTCTTTCTGCCTGCCAGCTATCTGCAGACGTTTGCATTTTCAGAGCAGGGCTGCCGGAGGCCCCCTGCACGGACGCCCAAAGCTACGTTTGAAGTTTGAGGGGGCAAGACAAGCAAGCAGCCCCAGTCTCTGTGCCTCTGTGCGAGCAGTGCCATGGGCAGATGAGGCTGAGCAACAGCTTTCCAGGCTAGCTCTTTCTGCCTGCCAGCTATCTGCAGACGTTCGCGTTTTCAGAGCAGGGCTGCCGGATAAGCCCGTCACGGACCACCTAATCTACTTTGGAAGTTTCAGGGGGCAAGACAAGCAAGCAGCCCCAGTCTCTGTGCCTCTGTGCGAGCAGTGCCATGGGCAGATGAGGCTGAGCAACAGCTTTCCAGGCTAGCTCTTTCTGCCTGCCAGCTATCTGCAGACGTTCGCATTTTCAGAGCAGGGCTGCCGGAGGCCCCCTGCACAGACCTCCAAAGCTACGTTTGAAGTTTGCGGTGGCAAGACAAGCAAGCAGCCCCAGTCTCTGTGCCTCGGTGCGAGCAGTGCCATGGGCAGATGAGGCTGAGCAACAGCTTTCCAGGCTAGCTCTTTCTGCCTGCCAGCTATCTGCAGACGTTCGCATTTTCAGAGCAGGGCTGCCGGAGGCCCCCTGCACGGACCCCCAAAGCTACGTTTGAAGTTTGAGGGGGCAAGACAAGCAAGCAGCCCCAGTCTCTGTGCCTCTGTGCGAGCAGTGCCATGGGCAGATGAGGCTGAGCAACAGCTTTCCAGGCTAGCTCTTTCTGCCTGAGAGATATCTGCAGACGTTCGCATTTTGGGAGCAAGACTGCCGCAGAAGCTTGGCACGGACCACCTAAGCTACGTTTGAAGTCTGAGGGGGCAAGACAAGCAAGCAGCGCCAGTCTCTGTGCCTCGGTGCGAGCAGTGCCATGGGCAGATAAGGCTGAGCAACAGCTTTCCAGGCTAGCTCTTTCTGCCTGCGAGCTATCTGCAGACGTTTGCATTTTCAGAGCAGGTCTACCGGAGGCCCCCTGCACGGACCCCCAAAGCTACTTTTGAATTTGAGGGGGCAAGACAAGCAAGCAGCCCCAGTCTCTGTGCCTCTGTGCGAGCAGTGCCATGGGCAGATGAGGCTGAGCAACAGCTTTCCAGGCTAGCTCTTTCTGCCTGCCAGCTATCTGCAGACGTTCGCATTTTCACAGCAGGTCTGCCGGAGGCCCCCTGCACGGACCCCCAAAGCTACGTTTGAATTTGAGGGGGCAAGACAAGCAAGCAGCCCCAGTCTCTGTGCCTCTGTGCGAGCAGGGCCATGGGCAGATGAGGCTGAGCAACAGCTTTCCAGGCTAGCTCTTTCTGCCTGCCAGCTATCTGCAGACGTTCGCGTTTTCAGAGCGGTGCTGCCGGATAAGCCCGGCACGGACCACCTAAGCTACGTTTGAAGTTTGAGGGGGCAAGACAAGCAAGCAGCCCCAGTCTCTGTGCCTCTGTGCGAGCAGTGCCATGGGCAGATGAGGCTGAGCAACAGCTTTCCAGGCTAGCTCTTTCTGCCTGCCAGCTATCTGCAGACGTTCGCATTTTCAGAGCAGGGCTGCCGGAGGCCACCTGCACAGACCTCCAAAGCTACGTTTGAAGTTTGCGGTGGCAAGACAAGCAAGCAGCCCCAGTCTCTGTGCCTCTGTGCGAGCAGTGCCATGGGCAGATGTGGCTGAGCAACAGCTTTCCAGGCTAGCTCTTTCTGCCTGCCAGCTATCTGCAGACGTTCGCATTTTCAGAGCAGGGCTGCCGGAGGCCCCCTGCACGGACACCCAAAGCTACGTTTGAAGTTTGAGGGGGCAAGACAAGCAAGCAGCCCCAGTCTCTGTGCCTCTGTGCGAGCAGTGCCATGGGCAGATGAGGCTGAGCAACAGCTTTCCAGGCTAGCTCTTTCTGCCTGCGAGCTATCTGCAGACGTTTGCATTTTCAGAGCAGGTCTACCGGAGGCCCCCTGCACGGACCCCCAAAGCTACTTTTGAATTTGAGGGGACAAGACAAGCAAGCAGCCCCAGTCTCTGTGCCTCTGTGCGAGCAGTGCCATGGGCAGATGAGGCTGAGCAACAGCTTTCCAGGCTAGCTCTTTCTGGCTGACAGCTATCTGCAGACTTTTGCATTTTCAGAGCAGGGCTGCCGGAGAAGCCCGGCATGGACCACCTAAGCTACGTTTGAAGTTTGAGGGGGCAAGACAAGCAAGCAGCCCCAGTCTCTGTGCCTCTGTGCGAGCAGTGCCATGGGCAGATGAGGCTGAGCAACAGCTTTCCAGGCTAGCTCTTTCTGCCTGCCAGCTATCTGCAGACGTTCGCGTTTTCAGAGCGGTGCTGCCGGATAAGCCCGGCACGGACCACCTAAGCTACGTTTGAAGTTTGAGGGGGCAAGACAAGCAAGCAGCCCCAGTCTCTGTGCCTCTGTGCGAGCAGTGCCATGGGCAGATGAGGCTGAGCAACAGCTTTCCAGGCTAGCTCTTTCTGCCTGCCAGCTATCTGCAGACGTTCGCATTTTCAGAGCAGGGCTGCCGGAGGCCCCCTGCACGGACACCCAAAGCTACGTTTGAAGTTTGAGGGGGCAAGACAAGCAAGCAGCCCCAGTCTCTGTGCCTCTGTGCGAGCAGTGCCATGGGCAGATGAGGCTGAGCAACAGCTTTCCAGGCTAGCTCTTTCTGCCTGCGAGCTATCTGCAGACGTTTGCATTTTCAGAGCAGGTCTACCGGAGGCCCCCTGCACGGACCCCCAAAGCTACTTTTGAATTTGAGGGGGCAAGACAAGCAAGCAGCCCCAGTCTCTGTGCCTCTGTGCGAGCAGTGCCATGGGCAGATGAGGCTGAGCAACAGCTTTCCAGGCTAGCTCTTTCTGGCTGACAGCTATCTGCAGACTTTTGCATTTTCAGAGCAGGGCTGCCGGAGAAGCCTGGCATGGACCACCTAAGCTACGTTTGAAGTTTGAGGGGGCAAGACAAGCAAGCAGCCCCAGTCTCTGTGCCTCTGTGCGAGCAGTGCCATGGGCAGATGAGGCTGAGCAACAGCTTTCCAGGCTAGCTCTTTCTGCCTGCCAGCTATCTGCAGACGTTCGCGTTTTCAGAGCAGGGCTGCCGGAGGCCCCCTGCACGGACCCCCAAAGCTACGTTTGAAGTTTGAGGGGGCAAGACAAGCAAGCAGCCCCAGTCTCTGTGCCTCTGTGCGAGCAGTGCCATGGGCAGATGAGGCTGAGCAACAGCTTTCCAGGCTAGCTCTTTCTGCCTGCCAGCTATCTGCAGACGTTCGCGTTTTCAGAGCAGGGCTGCCGGATAAGCCCGGCACGGACCACGTAAGCTACGTTTGAAGTTTGAGGGGGCAAGACAAGCAAGCAGCCCCAGTCTCTGTGCCTCTGTGCGAGCAGTGCCATGGGCAGATGAGGCTGAGCAACAGCTTTCCAGGCTAGCTCTTTCTGCCTGCCAGCTATCTGCAGACGTTCGCGTTTTCAGAGCAGGGCTGCCGGATAAGCCCGGCACGGACCACCTAATCTACTTTGGAAGTTTCAGGGGGCAAGACAAGCAAGCAGCCCCAGTCTCTGTGCCTCTGTGCGAGCAGTGCCATGGGCAGATGAGGCTGAGCAACAGCTTTCCAGGCTAGCTCTTTCTGCCTGCCAGCTATCTGCAGACGTTCGCATTTTCAGAGCAGGGCTGCCGGAGGCCCCCTGCACAGACCTCCAAAGCTACGTTTGAAGTTTGCGGTGGCAAGACAAGCAAGCAGCCCCAGTCTCTGTGCCTCGGTGCGAGCAGTGCCATGGGCAGATGAGGCTGAGCAACAGCTTTCCAGGCTAGCTCTTTCTGCCTGCCAGCTATCTGCAGACGTTCGCATTTTCAGAGCAGGGCTGCCGGAGGCCCCCTGCACGGACACCCAAAGCTACGTTTGAAGTTTGAGGGGGCAAGACAAGCAAGCAGCCCCAGTCTCTGTGCCTCTGTGCGAGCAGTGCCATGGGCAGATGAGGCTGAGCAACAGCTTTCCAGGCTAGCTCTTTCTGCCTGAGAGATATCTGCAGACGTTCGCATTTTGGGAGCAAGACTGCCGCAGAAGCTTGGCACGGACCACCTAAGCTACGTTTGAAGTTTGAGGGGGCAAGACAAGCAAGCAGCCCCAGTCTCTGTGCCTCGGTGCGAGCAGTGCCATGGGCAGATGAGGCTGAGCAACAGCTTTCCAGGCTAGCTCTTTCTGCCTGCGAGCTATCTGCAGACGTTTGCATTTTCAGAGCAGGTCTACCGGAGACCCCCTGCACGGACCCCCAAAGCTACTTTTGAATTTGAGGGGGCAAGACAAGCAAGCAGCCCCAGTCTCTGTGCCTCTGTGCGAGCAGTGCCATGGGCAGATGAGGCTGAGCAACAGCTTTCCAGGCTAGCTCTTTCTGCCTGCCAGCTATCTGCAGACGTTCGCATTTTCACAGCAGGTCTGCCGGAGGTCCCCTGCACGGACCCCCAAAGCTACGTTTGAATTTGAGGGGGCAAGACAAGCAAGCAGCCCCAGTCTCTGTGCCTCTGTGCGAGCAGTGCCATGGGCAGATGAGGCTGAGCAACAGCTTTCCAGGCTAGCTCTTTCTGCCTGCCAGCTATCTGCAGACGTTCGCGTTTTCAGAGCGGTGCTGCCGGATAAGCCCGGCACGGACCACCTAAGCTACGTTTGAAGTTTGAGGGGGCAAGACAAGCAAGCAGCCCCAGTCTCTGTGCCTCTGTGCGAGCAGTGCCATGGGCAGATGAGGCTGAGCAACAGCTTTCCAGGCTAGCTCTTTCTGCCTGCCAGCTATCTGCAGACGTTCGCATTTTCAGAGCAGGGCTGCCGGAGGCCACCTGCACAGACCTCCAAAGCTACGTTTGAAGTTTGCGGTGGCAAGACAAGCAAGCAGCCCCAGTCTCTGTGCCTCTGTGCGAGCAGTGCCATGGGCAGATGAGGCTGAGCAACAGCTTTCCAGGCTAGCTCTTTCTGCCTGCCAGCTATCTGCAGACGTTCGCATTTTCAGAGCAGGGCTGCCGCAGGCCCCCTGCACGGACACCCAAAGCTACGTTTGAAGTTTGAGGGGGCAAGACAAGCAAGCAGCCCCAGTCTCTGTGCCTCTGTGCGAGCAGTGCCATGGGCAGATGAGGCTGAGCAACAGCTTTCCAGGCTAGCTCTTTCTGCCTGCGAGCTATCTGCAGACGTTTGCATTTTCAGAGCAGGTCTACCGGAGGCCCCCTGCACGGACCCCCAAAGCTACTTTTGAATTTGAGGGGGCAAGACAAGCAAGCAGCCCCAGTCTCTGTGCCTCTGTGCGAGCAGTGCCATGGGCAGATGAGGCTGAGCAACAGCTTTCCAGGCTAGCTCTTTCTGGCTGACAGCTATCTGCAGACTTTTGCATTTTCAGAGCAGGGCTGCCGGAGAAGCCCGGCATGGACCACCTAAGCTACGTTAGAAGTTTGAGGGGGCAAGACAAGCAAGCAGCCCCAGTCTCTGTGCCTCTGTGCGAGCAGTGCCATGGGCAGATGAGGCTGAGCAACAGCTTTCCAGGCTAGCTCTTTCTGCCTGCCAGCTATCTGCAGACGTTCGCATTTTCAGAGCAGGGCTGCCGGAGGCCACCTGCACAGACCTCCAAAGCTACGTTTGAAGTTTGCGGTGGCAAGACAAGCAAGCAGCCCCAGTCTCTGTGCCTCTGTGCGAGCAGGGCCATGGGCAGATGAGGCTGAGCAACAGCTTTCCAGGCTAGCTCTTTCTGCCTGCCAGCTATCTGCAGACGTTCGCATTTTCAGAGCAGGGCTGCCGGAGGCCCCCTGCACGGACACCCAAAGCTACGTTTGAAGTTTGAGGGGGCAAGACAAGCAAGCAGCCCCAGTCTCTGTGCCTCTGTGCGAGCAGTGCCATGGGCAGATGAGGCTGAGCAACAGCTTTCCAGGCTAGCTCTTTCTGCCTGCGAGCTATCTGCAGACGTTTGCATTTTCAGAGCAGGTCTACCGGAGGCCCCCTGCACGGACCCCCAAAGCTACTTTTGAATTTGAGGGGGCAAGACAAGCAAGCAGCCCCAGTCTCTGTGCCTCTGTGCGAGCAGTGCCATGGGCAGATGAGGCTGAGCAACAGCTTTCCAGGCTAGCTCTTTCTGCCTGCCAGCTATCTGCAGACGTTCGCGTTTTCAGAGCAGGGCTGCCGGAGGCCCCCTGCACGGACCCCCAAAGCTACGTTAGAAGTTTGAGGGGGCAAGACAAGCAAGCAGCCCCAGTCTCTGTGCCTCTGTGCGAGCAGTGCCATGGGCAGATGAGGCTGAGAAACAGCTTTCCAGGCTAGCTCTTTCTGCCTGCCAGCTATCTGCAGACGTTCGCGTTTTCAGAGCAGGGCTGCCGGATAAGCCCGGCACGGACCACGTAAGCCACGTTTGAAGTTTGAGGGGGCAAGACAAGCAAGCAGCCCCAGTCTCTGTGCCTCTGTGCGAGCAGTGCCATGGGCAGATGAGGCTGAGCAACAGCTTTGCAGGCTAGCTCTTTCTGCCTGAGAGATATCTGCAGACGTTCGCATTTTGGGAGCAAGACTGCCGCAGAAGCTTGGCACGGACCACCTAAGCTACGTTTGAAGTTTGAGGGGGCAAGACAAGCAAGCAGCCCCAGTCTCTGTGCCTCTGTGCGAGCAGTGCCATGGGCAGATGAGGCTGAGCAACAGCTTTCCAGGCTAGCTCTTTCTGCCTGCGAGCTATCTGCAGACGTTTGCATTTTCAGAGCAGGTCTACCGGAGGCCCCCTGCACGGACCCCCAAAGCTACTTTTGAATTTGAGGGGGCAAGACAAGCAAGCAGCCCCAGTCTCTGTGCCTCTGTGCGAGCAGTGCCATGGGCAGATGAGGCTGAGCAACAGCTTTCCAGGCTAGCTCTTTCTGCCTGCCAGCTATCTGCAGACGTTCGCATTTTCAGAGCAGGGCTGCCGGAGGCCCCCTGCACGGACCCCCAAAGCTACGTTTGCAGTTTGAGGTGGCAAGACAAGCAAGCAGCCCCAGTCTCTGTGCCTCTGTGCAAACAGTGCCATGGGCAGATGAGGCTGAGCAACAGCTTTCCAGGCTAGCTCTTTCTGCCTGCCAGCTATCTGCAGACGTTCGCATTTTCAGAGCAGGGCTGCCGGAGGCCCCCTGCACGGACCCCCAAAGCTACGTTTGAATTTGAGGGGGCAAGACAAGCAAGCAGCCCCAGTCTCTGTGCCTCTGTGCGAGCAGTGCCATGGGCAGATGAGGCTGAGCAACAGCTTTCCAGGCTAGCTCTTTCTGCCTGCCAGCTATCTGCAGACGTTCGCATTTTCAGAGTAGGGCTGCCGGAGGCCCCCTGCACAGACCCCCAAAGCTACGTTTGAACTTTGAGGTGGCAAGACAAGCAAGCAGCCCCAGTCTCTGTGCCTCTGTGCGAGCAGTGCCATGGGCAGATGAGGCTGAGCAACAGCTTTCCAGGCTAGCTCTTTCTGCCTGCCAGCTATCTGAAGACGTTCGCGTTTTCAGAGCAGGGCTGCCTGAGGCCCACTGCACGGACCCCCAAAGCTATGTTTGAAGTTTGAGGGGGCAAGACAAGCAAGCAGCCCCAGTCTCTGTGCCTCTGTGCGAGCAGTGCCATGGGCAGATGAGGCTGAGCAACAGCTTTCCAGGCTAGCTCTTTCTGCCTGCCAGCTATCTGCAGACGTTCGCGTTTTCAGAGCAGGGCTGCCGGATAAGCCCGGCACGGACCACGTAAGCTACGTTTGAAGTTTGAGGGGGCAAGACAAGCAAGCAGCCCCAGTCTCTGTGCCTCTGTGCGAGCAGTGCCATGGGCAGATGAGGCTGAGCAACAGCTTTCCAGGCTAGCTCTTTCTGCCTGCCAGCTATCTGCAGACGTTCGCATTTTCAGAGCAGGGCTGCCGGAGGCCCCCTGCACAGACCTCCAAAGCTACGTTTGAAGTTTGCGGTGGCAAGACAAGCAAGCAGCCCCAGTCTCTGTGCCTCTGTGCGAGCAGTGCCATGGGCAGATGAGGCTGAGCAACAGCTTTCCAGGCTAGCTCTTTCTGCCTGCCACCTATCTGCAGACGTTCGCATTTTCAGAGCAGGGCTGCCGGAGGCCCCCTGCACAGACCCCCAAAGCTACGTTTGAAGTTTGAGGGGGCAAGACAAGCAAGCAGCCCCAGTCTCTGTGCCTCTGTGCGAGCAGTGCCATGGGCAGATGAGGCTGAGCAACAGCTTTCCAGGCTAGCTCTTTCTGCCCGCGAGTTATCTGCAGACGTTCGCATTTTGGGAGCAATGCTGCCGCAGAAGCTTGGCACGGACCACCTAAGCTACGTTTGAAGTTTGAGGGGGCAAGACAAGCAAGCAGCCCCAGTCTCTGTGCCTCTGTGCGAGCAGTGCCATGGGCAGATGAGGCTGAGCAACAGCTTTCCAGGCTAGCTCTTTCTGCCTGCGAGCTATCTGCAGACGTTTGCATTTTCAGAGCAGGTCTACCGGAGGCCCCCTGCACGGACCCCCAAAGCTACTTTTGAATTTGAGGGGGCAAGACAAGCAAGCAGCCCCAGTCTCTGTGCCTCTGTGCGAGCAGTGCCATGGGCAGATGAGGCTGAGCAACAGCTTTCCAGGCTAGCCCTTTCTGGCTGACAGCTATCTGCAGACTTTTGCATTTTCAGAGCAGGGCTGCCGGAGGAGCCCGGCACGGACCCCCAAAGCTACGTTTGAAGTTTGAGGTGGCAAGACAAGCAAGCAGCCCCAGTCTCTGTGCCTCTGTGCGAGCAGTGCCATGGGCAGATGAGGCTGAGCAACAGCTTTCCAGGCTAGCTCTTTCTGCCCGCGAGTTTTCTGCAGACGTTCGCATTTTGGGAGCAGGGCTGCCGCAGAATCTTGGCACGGACCACCTCAAAGCTACGTTTGAAGTTTGAGGTGGCAAGACAAGCAAGCAGCCCCAGTCTCTGTGCCTCTGTGCGAGCGGTGCCATGGGCAGATGAGGCTGAGCAACAGCTTTGCAGGCTAGCTCTTTCTGCCTGCAAGATATCTGCAGACGTTCGCATTTTGGGAGCAGGGCTGGCAGATAAGCCCGGCACGGACCCCCAAAGCTACGTTTGAAGTTTGAGGGGGCAAGACAAGCAAGCAGCCCCAGTCTCTGTGCCTCTGTGCGAGCAGTGCCATGGGCAGATGAGGCTGAGCAACAGCTTTCCAGGCTAGCTCTTTCTGCCTGCCAGCTATCTGCAGACGTTCGCATTTTCAGAGCAGGGCTGCCGGAGGCCCCCTGCACAGACCTCCAAAGCTACGTTTGAAGTTTGCGGTGGCAAGACAAGCAAGCAGCCCCAGTCTCTGTGCCTCTGTGCGAGCAGTGCCATGGGCAGATGAGGCTGAGCAACAGCTTTCCAGGCTAGCTCTTTCTGGCTGCCAGCTATCTGCAGACGTTCGCATTTTCAGAGCAGGGCTGCCGGAGGCCCCCTGCACGGACCCCCAAAGCTACGTTTGAAGTTTGAGGGGGCAAGACAAGCAAGCAGCCCCAGTCTCTGTGCCTCTGTGCGAGCAGTGCCATGGGCAGATGAGGCTGAGCAACAGCTTTCCAGGCTAGCTCTTTCTGCCTGAGATATATCTGCAGACGTTCGCATTTTGGGAGCAATGCTGCCGCAGAAGCTTGGCACGGACCCCCAAAGCTACGTTTGAAGTTTGAGGGGGCAAGACAAGCAAGCAGCCCCAGTCTCTGTGCCTCTGTGCGAGCAGTGCCATGGGCAGATGAGGCTGAGCAACAGCTTTCCAGGCTAGCTCTTTCTGCCTGCCAGCTATCTGCAGACGTTCGCATTTTCAGAGCAGGGCTGCCGGAGGCCCCCTGCACGGACCACCTAAGCTACGTTTGAAGTTTGAGGTGGCAAGACAAGCAAGCAGCCCCAGTCTCTGTGCCTCTGTGCGAGCAGTGCCATGGGCAGATGAGGCTGAGCAACAGCTTTCCAGGCTAGCTCTTTCTGCCTGAGATATATCTGCAGACGTTCGCATTTTGGGAGCAATGCTGCCGCAGAAGCTTGGCACGGACCACCTAAGCTACGTTTGAAGTTTGAGGGGGCAAGACAAGCAAGCAGCCCCAGTCTCTGTGCCTCTGTGCGAGCAGTGCCATGGGCAGATGAGGCTGAGCAACAGCTTTCCAGGCTAGCTCTTTCTGCCTGCGAGCTATCTGCAGACGTTTGCATTTTCAGAGCAGGGCTGCCGGAGGCCCCCTGCACGGACCCCCAAAGCTACTTTTGAATTTGAGGGGGCAAGACAAGCAAGCAGCCCCAGTCTCTGTGCCTCTGTGCGAGCAGTGCCATGGGCAGATGAGGCTGAGCAACAGCTTTCCAGGCTAGCTCTTTCTGGCTGACAGCTATCTGCAGACTTTTGCATTTTCAGAGCAGGGCTGGCGGAGGAGCCCGGCACGGACCCCCAAAGCTACGTTTGAAGTTTGAGGTGGCAAGACAAGCAAGCAGCCCCAGTCTCTGTGCCTCTGTGCGAGCAGTGCCATGGGCAGATGAGGCTGAGCAACAGCTTTCCAGGCTAGCTCTTTCTGCCCGCGAGTTATCTGCAGACGTTCGCATTTTGGGAGCAGGGCTGCCGCAGAATCTTGGCACGGACCACCTCAAAGATACGTTTGAAGTTTGAGGTGGCAAGACAAGCAAGCAGCCCCAGTCTCTGTGCCTCTGTGCGAGCGGTGCCATGGGCAGATGAGGCTGAGCAACAGCTTTCCAGGCTAGCTCTTTCTGCCTGCAAGATATCTGCAGACGTTCGCATTTTGGGAGCAGGGCTGGCAGATAAGCCCGGCAAGGACCACCTAAGCTACGTTTGAAGTTTGAGGGGGCAAGACAAGCAAGCAGCCCCAGTCTCTGTGCCTCTGTGCGAGCAGTGCCATGGGCAGATGAGGCTGAGCAACAGCTTTCCAGGCTAGCTCTTTCTGCCTGCCAGCTATCTGCAGACGTTCGCGTTTTCAGAGCAGGGCTGCCGGAGGCCCCCTGCACGGACCCCCAAAGCTACGTTTGAAGTTTGAGGGGGCAAGACAAGCAAGCAGCCCCAGTCTCTGTGCCTCTGTGCAAGCAGTGCCATGGGCAGATGAGGCTGAGCAACAGCTTTCCAGGCTAGCTCTTTCTGCCTGCCAGCTATCTGCAGACGTTCGCATTTTCAGAGCAGGGCTGCCGGAGGCCCCCTGCACGGACCCCCAAAGCTACGTTTGAAGTTTGAGGGGGCAAGACAAGCAAGCAGCCCCAGTCTCTGTGCCTCTGTGCGAGCAGTGCCATGGGCAGATGAGGCTGAGCAACAGCTTTCCAGGCTAGCTCTTTCTGCCTGCCAGCTATCTGCAGACGTTCGCGTTTTCAGAGCAGGGCTGCCGGATGAGCCCGGCACGGACCACGTAAGCTACGTTTGAAGTTTGAGGGGGCAAGACAAGCAAGCAGCCCCAGTCTCTGTGCCTCTGTGCGAGCAGTGCCATGGGCAGATGAGGCTGAGCAACAGCTTTCCAGGCTAGCTCTTTCTGCCTGAGAGATATCTGCAGACGTTCGCATTTTGGGAGCAGGGCTGCCGGAGGCCCCCTGCACAGACCCCCAAAGCTACGTTTGAAGTTTGAGGTGGCAAGACAAGCAAGCAGCCCCAGTCTCTGTGCCTCTGTGCGAGCAGTGCCATGGGCAGATGAGGCTGAGCAACAGCTTTCCAGGCTAGCTCTTTCTGCCTGCCAGCTATCTGCAGACGTTCGCATTTTCAGAGCAGGGCTGCCGGAGGCCCCCTGCACGGACCCCCAAAGCTACGTTTGCAGTTTGAGGGGGCAAGACAAGCAAGCAGCCCCAGTCTCTGTGCCTCTGTGCGAGCAGTGCCATGGGCAGATGAGGCTGAGCAACAGCTTTCCAGGCTAGCTCTTTCTGCCTGAGAGATATCTGCAGACGTTCGCATTTTGGGAGCAAGGCTGCCGCAGAAGCTTGGCACGGACCACCTAAGCTACGTTTGAAGTTTGAGGGGGCAAGACAAGCAAGCAGCCCCAGTCTCTGTGCCTCTGTGCGAGCAGTGCCATGGGCAGATGAGGCTGAGCAACAGCTTTCCAGGCTAGCTCTTTCTGCCTGCCAGCTATCTGCAGACGTTCGCATTTTCAGAGCAGGGCTACCGGAGGCCCCCTGCACGGACCCCCAAAGCTACTTTTGAATTTGAGGGGGCAAGACAAGCAAGCAGCCCCAGTCTCTGTGCCTCTGTGCGAGCAGTGCCATGGGCAGATGAGGCTGAGCAACAGCTTTCCAGGCTAGCTCTTTCTGGCTGACAGCTATCTGCAGACTTTTGCATTTTCAGAGCAGGGCTGCCGGAGGAGCCCGGCACGGACCCCCAAAGCTACGTTTGAAGTTTGAGTTGGCAAGACAAGCAAGCAGCCCCAGTCTCTGTGCCTCTGTGCGAGCAGTGCCATGGGCAGATGAGGCTGAGCAACAGCTTCCCAGGCTAGCTCTTTCTGCCCGCGAGTTATCTGCAGACGTTCGCATTTTGGGAGCAGGGCTGCCGCAGAATCTTGGCACGGACCACCTCAAAGCTACGTTTGAAGTTTGAGGTGGCAAGACAAGCAAGCAGCCCCAGTCTCTGTGCCTCTGTGCGAGCAGGGCCATGGGCAGATGAGGCTGAGCAACAGCTTTCCAGGCTAGCTCTTTCTGCCTGCAAGATATCTGCAGACGTTCGCATTTTGGGAGCAGGGCTGGCGGATAAGCCCGGCACGGACCACCTAAGCTACGTTTGAAGTTTGAGGGGGCAAGACAAGCAAGCAGCCCCAGTCTCTGTGCCTCTGTGCGAGCAGTGCCATGGGCAGATGAGGCTGAGCAACAGCTTTCCAGGCTAGCTCTTTCTGCCTGCCAGCTATCTGCAGACGTTCGCGTTTTCAGAGCAGGGCTGCCGGAGGCCCCCTGCACGGACCACCAAAGCTACGTTTGAAGTTTGAGGTGGCAAGACAAGCAAGCAGCCCCAGTCTCTGTGCCTCTGTGCGAGCAGGGCCATGGGCAGATGAGGCTGAGCAACAGCTTTCCAGGCTAGCTCTTTCTGCCTGCCAGCTATCTGCAGACGTTCGCATTTTCAGAGTAGGGCTGCCGGAGGCCCCCTGCACGGACACCCAAAGCTACGTTTGAAGTTTGAGGGGGCAAGACAAGCAAGCAGCCCCAGTCTCTGTGCCTCTGTGCGAGCAGTGCCATGGGCAGATGAGGCTGAGCAACAGCTTTCCAGGCTAGCTCTTTCTGCCTGCCAGCTATCTGCAGACGTTCGCATTTTCAGAGCAGGGCTGCCGGAGGCCCCCTGCACGGACCCCCAAAGCTACGTTTGAATTTGAGGGGGCAAGACAAGCAAGCAGCCCCAGTCTCTGTGCCTCTGTGCTAGCAGGGCCATGGGCAGATGAGGCTGAGCAACAGCTTTCCAGGCTAGCTCTTTCTGCCTGCCAGCTATCTGCAGACGTTCGCATTTTCAGAGCAGGGCTGCCGGAGGCCCCCTGCACGGAACACCAAAGCTACGTTTGAAGTTTGAGGGGGCAAGACAAGCAAGCAGCCCCAGTCTCTGTGCCTCTGTGCGAGCAGTGCCATGGGCAGATGAGGCTGAGCAACAGCTTTCCAGGCTAGCTCTTTCTGCCTGCCAGCTATCTGCAGACGTTCGCATTTTGGGAGCAAGGCTGCCGCAGAAGCTTGGCACGGACCACCTAAGCTACGTTTGAAGTTTGAGGGGGCAAGACAAGCAAGCAGCCCCAGTCTCTGTGCCTCTGTGCGAGCAGTGCCATGGGCAGATGAGGCTGAGCAACAGCTTCCCAGGCTAGCTCTTTCTGCCCGCGAGTTATCTGCAGACGTTCGCATTTTGGGAGCAGGGCTGCCGCAGAATCTTGGCACGGACCACCTCAAAGCTACGTTTGAAGTTTGAGGTGGCAAGACAAGCAAGCAGCCCCAGTCTCTGTGCCTCTGTGCGAGCAGTGCCATGGGCAGATGAGGCTGAGCAACAGCTTTCCAGGCTAGCTCTTTCTGCCTGCAAGATATCTGCAGACGTTCGCATTTTGGGAGCAGGGCTGGCAGATAAGCCCGGCACGGACCACCTAAGCTACGTTTGAAGTTTGAGGGGGCAAGACAAGCAAGCAGCCCCAGTCTCTGTGCCTCTGTGCGAGCAGTGCCATGGGCAGATGAGGCTGAGCAACAGCTTTCCAGGCTAGCTCTTTCTGCCTGCCAGCTATCTGCAGACGTTCGCATTTTCAGAGCAGGGCTGCCGGAGGCCCCCTGCACGGACCCCCAAAGCTACGTTTGAAGTTTGAGGTGGCAAGACAAGCAAGCAGCCCCAGTCTCTGTGCCTCTGTGCGAGCAGTGCCATGGGCAGATGAGGCTGAGCAACAGCTTTCCAGGCTAGCTCTTTCTGCCTGCCAGCTATCTGCAGACGTTCGCATTTTCAGAGCAGGGCTACCGGAGGCCCCCTGCACGGACCCCCAAAGCTACTTTTGAATTTGAGGGGGCAAGACAAGCAAGCAGCCCCAGTCTCTGTGCCTCTGTGCGAGCAGTGCCATGGGCAGATGAGGCTGAGCAACAGCTTTCCAGGCTAGCTCTTTCTGGCTGACAGCTATCTGCAGACTTTTGCATTTTCAGAGCAGGGCTGCCGGAGGAGCCCGGCACGGACCCCCAAAGCTACGTTTGAAGTTTGAGTTGGCAAGACAAGCAAGCAGCCCCAGTCTCTGTGCCTCTGTGCGAGCAGTGCCATGGGCAGATGAGGCTGAGCAACAGCTTCCCAGGCTAGCTCTTTCTGCCCGCGAGTTATCTGCAGACGTTCGCATTTTGGGAGCAGGGCTGCCGCAGAAGCTTGGCACGGACCACCTCAAAGCTACGTTTGAAGTTTGAGGTGGCAAGACAAGCAAGCAGCCCCAGTCTCTGTGCCTCTGTGCGAGCAGTGCCATGGGCAGATGAGGCTGAGCAACAGCTTTCCAGGCTAGCTCTTTCTGCCTGCAAGATATCTGCAGACGTTCGCATTTTGGGAGCAGGGCTGGCGGATAAGCCCGGCACGGACCACCTAAGCTACGTTTGAAGTTTGAGGGGGCAAGACAAGCAAGCAGCCCCAGTCTCTGTGCCTCTGTGCGAGCAGTGCCATGGGCAGATGAGGCTGAGCAACAGCTTTCCAGGCTAGCTCTTTCTGCCTGCCAGCTATCTGCAGACGTTCGCGTTTTCAGAGCAGGGCTGCCGGAGGCCCCCTGCACGGACCCCCAAAGCTACGTTTGAAGTTTGAGGTGGCAAGACAAGCAAGCAGCCCCAGTCTCTGTGCCTCTGTGCGAGCAGGGCCATGGGCAGATGAGGCTGAGCAACAGCTTTCCAGGCTAGCTCTTTCTGCCTGCCAGCTATCTGCAGACGTTCGCATTTTCAGAGTAGGGCTGCCGGAGGCCCCCTGCACGGACACCCAAAGCTACGTTTGAAGTTTGAGGGGGCAAGACAAGCAAGCAGCCCCAGTCTCTGTGCCTCTGTGCGAGCAGTGCCATGGGCAGATGAGGCTGAGCAACAGCTTTCCAGGCTAGCTCTTTCTGCCTGCCAGCTATCTGCAGACGTTCGCATTTTCAGAGCAGGGCTGCCGGAGGCCCCCTGCACGGACCCCCAAAGCTACGTTTGAATTTGAGGGGGCAAGACAAGCAAGCAGCCCCAGTCTCTGTGCCTCTGTGCGAGCAGTGCCATGGGCAGATGAGGCTGAGCAACAGCTTTCCAGGCTAGCTCTTTCTGCCTGCCAGCTATCTGCAGACGTTCGCATTTTCAGAGCAGGGCTGCCGGAGGCCCCCTGCACGAAACACCAAAGCTACGTTTGAAGTTTGAGGGGGCAAGACAAGCAAGCAGCCCCAGTCTCTGTGCCTCTGTGCGAGCAGTGCCATGGGCAGATGAGGCTGAGCAACAGCTTTCCAGGCTAGCTCTTTCTGCCTGCCAGCTATCTGCAGACGTTCGCATTTTGGGAGCAAGGCTGCCGCAGAAGCTTGGCACGGACCACCTAAGCTACGTTTGAAGTTTGAGGGGGCAAGACAAGCAAGCAGCCCCAGTCTCTGTGCCTCTGTGCGAGCAGTGCCATGGGCAGATGAGGCTGAGCAACAGCTTCCTAGGCTAGCTCTTTCTGGCTGCCAGTTATCTGCAGACGTTCGCATTTTGGGAGCAGGGCTGCCGCAGAATCTTGGCATGGACCACCTCAAAGCTACGTTTGAAGTTTGAGGTGGCAAGACAAGCAAGCAGCCCCAGTCTCTGTGCCTCTGTGCGAGCAGTGCCATGGGCAGATGAGGCTGAGCAACAGCTTTCCAGGCTAGCTCTTTCTGCCTGCAAGATATCTGCAGACGTTCGCATTTTGGGAGCAGGGCTGGCAGATAAGCCCGGCACGGACCACCTAAGCTACGTTTGAAGTTTGAGGGGGCAAGACAAGCAAGCAGCCCCAGTCTCTGTGCCTCTGTGCGAGCAGTGCCATGGGCAGATGAGGCTGAGCAACAGCTTTCCAGGCTAGCTCTTTCTGCCTGCCAGCTATCTGCAGACGTTCGCGTTTTCAGAGCAGGGCTGCCGGAGGCCCCCTGCACGGACCCCCAAAGCTACGTTTGAAGTTTGAGGTGGCAAGACAAGCAAGCAGCCCCAGTCTCTGTGCCTCTGTGCGAGCAGTGCCATGGGCAGATGAGGCTGAGCAACAGCTTTCCAGGCTAGCTCTTTCTGCCTGCCAGCTATCTGCAGACGTTCGCATTTTCAGAGCAGGGCTACCGGAGGCCCCCTGCACGGACCCCCAAAGCTACTTTTGAATTTGAGGGGGCAAGACAAGCAAGCAGCCCCAGTCTCTGTGCCTCTGTGCGAGCAGTGCCATGGGCAGATGAGGCTGAGCAACAGCTTTCCAGGCTAGCTCTTTCTGGCTGACAGCTATCTGCAGACTTTTGCATTTTCAGAGCAGGGCTGCCGGAGGAGCCCGGCACGGACCCCCAAAGCTACGTTTGAAGTTTGAGTTTGCAAGACAAGCAAGCAGCCCCAGTCTCTGTGCCTCTGTGCGAGCAGTGCCATGGGCAGATGAGGCTGAGCAACAGCTTCCCAGGCTAGCTCTTTCTGCCCGCGAGTTATCTGCAGACGTTCGCATTTTGGGAGCAGGGCTGCCGCAGAAGCTTGGCACGGACCACCTCAAAGCTACGTTTGAAGTTTGAGGTGGCAAGACAAGCAAGCAGCCCCAGTCTCTGTGCCTCTGTGCGAGCAGTGCCATGGGCAGATGAGGCTGAGCAACAGCTTTCCAGGCTAGCTCTTTCTGCCTGCAAGATATCTGCAGACGTTCGCATTTTGGGAGCAGGGCTGGCGGATAAGCCCGGCACGGACCACCTAAGCTACGTTTGAAGTTTGAGGGGGCAAGACAAGCAAGCAGCCCCAGTCTCTGTGCCTCTGTGCGAGCAGTGCCATGGGCAGATGAGGCTGAGCAACAGCTTTCCAGGCTAGCTCTTTCTGCCTGCCAGTTATCTGCAGACGTTCGCGTTTTCAGAGCAGGGCTGCCGGAGGCCCCCTGCACGGACCCCCAAAGCTACGTTTGAAGTTTGAGGTGGCAAGACAAGCAAGCAGCCCCAGTCTCTGTGCCTCTGTGCGAGCAGGGCCATGGGCAGATGAGGCTGAGCAACAGCTTTCCAGGCTAGCTCTTTCTGCCTGCCAGCTATCTGCAGACGTTCGCATTTTCAGAGTAGGGCTGCCGGAGGCCCCCTGCACGGACACCCAAAACTACGTTTGAAGTTTGAGGGGGCAAGACAAGCAAGCAGCCCCAGTCTCTGTGCCTCTGTGCGAGCAGTGCCATGGGCAGATGAGGCTGAGCAACAGCTTTCCAGGCTAGCTCTTTCTGCCTGCCAGCTATCTGCAGACGTTCGCATTTTCAGAGCAGGGCTGCCGGAGGCCCCCTGCACGGACCCCCAAAGCTACGTTTGAATTTGAGGGGGCAAGACAAGCAAGCAGCCCCAGTCTCTGTGCCTCTGTGCGAGCAGGGCCATGGGCAGATGAGGCTGAGCAACAGCTTTCCAGGCTAGCTCTTTCTGCCTGCCAGCTATCTGCAGACGTTCGCATTTTCAGAGCAGGGCTGCCGGAGGCCCCCTGCACGGAACACCAAAGCTACGTTTGAAGTTTGAGGGGGCAAGACAAGCAAGCAGCCCCAGTCTCTGTGCCTCTGTGCGAGCAGTGCCATGGGCAGATGAGGCTGAGCAACAGCTTTCCAGGCTAGCTCTTTCTGCCTGCCAGCTATCTGCAGACGTTCGCATTTTCAGAGCAGGGCTGCCGGAGGCCCCCTGCACAGACCCCAAAGCTACGTTTGAAGTTTGAGGTGGCAAGACAAGCAAGCAGCCCCAGTCTCTGTGCCTCTGTGCGAGCAGTGCCATGGGCAGATGAGGCTGAGCAACAGCTTTCCAGGCTAGCTCTTTCTGCCTGCCAGCTATCTGCAGACGTTTGCATTTTCAGAGCAGGGCTGCCGGAGGCCCCCTGCACGGACCCCCAAAGCTACGTTTGAAGTTTGAGGGGGCAAGACAAGCAAGCAGCCCCAGTCTCTGTGCCTCTGTGCGAGCAGTGCCATGGGCAGATGAGGCTGAGCAACAGCTTTCCAGGCTAGCTCTTTCTGCCTGAGAGATATCTGCAGACGTTCGCATTTTGGGAGCAAGGCTGCCGCAGAAGCTTGGCACGGATCCCCAAAGCTACGTTTGAAGTTTGAGGGGGCAAGACAAGCAAGCAGCCCCAGTCTCTGTGCCTCTGTGCGAGCAGGGCCATGGGCAGATGAGGCTGAGCAACAGCTTTCCAGGCTAGCTCTTTCTGCCTGCCAGCTATCTGCAGACGTTCGCGTTTTCAGAGCAGGGCTGCCGGATAACCCCGGCACGGACCACGTAAGCTACGTTTGAAGTTTGAGGTAGCAAGACAAGCAAGCAGCCCCAGTCTCTGTGCCTCTGTGCGAGCAGTACCATGGGCAGATGAGGCTGAGCAACAGCTTTCCAGGCTAGCTCTTTCTGCCTGTGAGCTATCTGCAGACGTTCGCATTTTCAGAGCAGGGCTGCCGGAGGCCCCCTGCACAGACCCCCAAAGCTACGTTTGAAGTTTGAGGGGGCAAGACAAGCAAGCAGCCCCAGTCTCTGTGCCTCTGTGCGAGCAGTGCCATGGGCAGATGAGGCTGAGCAACAGCTTTCCAGGCTAGCTCTTTCTGCCTGCCAGCTATCTGCAGACGTTCGCATTTTCAGAGCAGGGCTGCCGGAGGCCCCCTGCACAGACCCCCAAAGCTACGTTTGAAGTTTGAGGGGGCAAGACAAGCAAGCAGCCCCAGTCTCTGTGCCTCTGTGCGAGCAGTGCCATGGGCAGATGAGGCTGAGCAACAGCTTTCCAGGCTAGCTCTTTCTGCCTGCCAGCTATCTGCAGACTTTTGCATTTTCAGAGCAGGGCTGCCGGAGGAGCCCGGCACGGACCCCCAAAGCTACGTTTGAAGTTTGAGGTGGCAAGACAAGCAAGCAGCCCCAGTCTCTGTTCCTCTGTGCGAGCAGTGCCATGGGCAGATGAGGCTGAGCAACAGCTTTCCAGGCTAGCTCTTTCTGCCCGCGAGTTATCTGCAGACGTTCGTATTTTGGGAGCAGGGCTGCCGCAGAAGCTTGGCACGGACCACCTCAAAGCTACGTTTGAAGTTTGAGGTGGCAAGACAAGCAAGCAGCCCCAGTCTCTGTGCCTCTGTGCGAGCAGTGCCATGGGCAGATGAGGCTGAGCAACAGCTTTCCAGGCTAGCTCTTTCTGCCTGCCAGCTATCTGCAGACGTTCGCATTTTCAGAGCAGGGCTGCCGCAGGCCCCCTGCACGGACACCCAAAGCTACGTTTGAAGTTTGAGGGGGCAAGACAAGCAAGCAGCCCCAGTCTCTGTGCCTCTGTGCGAGCAGTGCCATGGGCAGATGAGGCTGAGCAACAGCTTTCCAGGCTAGCTCTTTCTGCCTGCCAGCTATCTGCAGACGTTCGCATTTTCAGAGCAGGGCTGCCGGAGGCCCCCTGCACGGACCCCCAAAGCTACGTTTGCAGTTTGAGGGGGCAAGACAAGCAAGCAGCCCCAGTCTCTGTGCCTCTGTGCGAGCAGTGCCATGGGCAGATGAGGCTGAGCAACAGCTTTCCAGGCTAGCTCTTTCTGCCTGCCAGCTATCTGCAGACGTTCGCATTTTCAGAGCAGGGCTGCCTGAGGCCCCCTGCACGGACCCCCAAAGCTACGTTTGAAGTTTGAGGGGGCAAGACAAGCAAGCAGCCCCAGTCTCTGTGCCTCTGTGCGAGCAGGGCCATGGGCAGATGAGGCTGAGCAACAGCTTTCCAGGCTAGCTCTTTCTGCCTGCCAGCTATCTGCAGACGTTCGCGTTTTCAGAGCAGGGCTGCCGGATAACCCCGGCACGGACCACGTAAGCTACGTTTGAAGTTTGAGGGGGCAAGACAAGCAAGCAGCCCCAGTCTCTGTGCCTCTGTGCGAGCAGTGCCATGGGCAGATGAGGCTGAGCAACAGCTTTCCAGGCTAGCTCTTTCTGGCTGCCAGCTATCTGCAGACGTTCGCATTTTCAGAGCAGGGCTGCCGGAGGCCCCCTGCACAGACCCCCAAAGCTACGTTTGAAGTTTGAGGGGGCAAGACAAGCAAGCAGCCCCAGTCTCTGTGCCTCTGTGCGAGCAGTGCCATGGGCAGATGAGGCTGAGCAACAGCTTTCCAGGCTAGCTCTTTCTGCCTGCCAGCTATCTGCAGACGTTCGCATTTTCAGAGCAGGGCTGCCGCAGGCCCCCTGCACAGACCCCCAAAGCTACGTTTGAAGTTTGAGGGGGCAAGACAAGCAAGCAGCCCCAGTCTCTGTGCCTCTGTGCGAGCAGTGCCATGGGCAGATGAGGCTGAGCAACAGCTTTCCAGGCTAGCTCTTTCTGCCTGCCAGCTATCTGCAGACGTTCGCATTTTCAGAGCAGGGCTACCGGAGGCCCCCTGCACGGACCCCCAAAGCTACTTTTGAATTTGAGGGGGCAAGACAAGCAAGCAGCCCCAGTCTCTGTGCCTCTGTGCGAGCAGTGCCATGGGCAGATGAGGCTGAGCAACAGCTTTCCAGGCTAGCTCTTTCTGGCTGACAGCTATCTGCAGACTTTTGCATTTTCAGAGCAGGGCTGCCGGAGGAGCCCGGCACGGACCCCCAAAGCTACGTTTGAAGTTTGAGGTGGCAAGACAAGCAAGCAGCCCCAGTCTCTGTGCCTCTGTGCGAGCAGTGCCATGGGCAGATGAGGCTGAGCAACAGCTTTCCAGGCTAGCTCTTTCTGCCCGCGGTTTATCTGCAGACGTTCGTATTTTGGGAGCAGGGCTGCCGCAGAAGCTTGGCACGGACCACCTCAAAGCTACGTTTGAAGTTTGAGGTGGCAAGACAAGCAAGCAGCCCCAGTCTCTGTGCCTCTGTGCGAGCAGTGCCATGGGCAGATGAGGCTGAGCAACAGCTTTCCAGGCTAGCTCTTTCTGCCTGCCAGCTATCTGCAGACGTTCGCATTTTCAGAGCAGGGCTACCGGAGGCCCCCTGCACGGACCCCCAAAGCTACTTTTGAATTTGAGGGGGCAAGACAAGCAAGCAGCCCCAGTCTCTGTGCCTCTGTGCGAGCAGTGCCATGGGCAGATGAGGCTGAGCAACAGCTTTCCAGGCTAGCTCTTTCTGGCTGACAGCTATCTGCAGACTTTTGCATTTTCAGAGCAGGGCTGCCGGAGGAGCCCGGCACGGACCCCCAAAGCTACGTTTGAAGTTTGAGGTGGCAAGACAAGCAAGCAGCCCCAGTCTCTGTGCCTCTGTGCGAGCAGTGCCATGGGCAGATGAGGCTGAGCAACAGCTTTCCAGGCTAGCTCTTTCTGCCCGCGAGTTATCTGCAGACGTTCGTATTTTGGGAGCAGGGCTGCCGCAGAAGCTTGGCACGGACCACCTCAAAGCTACGTTTGAAGTTTGAGGTGGCAAGACAAGCAAGCAGCCCCAGTCTCTGTGCCTCTGTGCGAGCAGTGCCATGGGCAGATGAGGCTGAGCAACAGCTTTCCAGGCTAGCTCTTTCTGCCTGCCAGCTATCTGCAGACGTTCGCATTTTCAGAGCAGGGCTGCCGCAGGCCCCCTGCACGGACCCCAAAAGCTACGTTTGAAGTTTGAGGGGGCAAGACAAGCAAGCAGCCCCAGTCTCTGTGCCTCTGTGCGAGCAGTGCCATGGGCAGATGAGGCTGAGCAACAGCTTTCCAGGCTAGCTCTTTCTGCCCGCGAGTTATCTGCAGACGTTCGTATTTTGGGAGCAGGGCTGCCGCAGAAGCTTGGCACGGACCACCTCAAAGCTACGTTTGAAGTTTGAGGGGGCAAGACAAGCAAGCAGCCCCAGTCTCTGTGCCTCTGTGCGAGCAGTGCCATGGGCAGATGAGGCTGAGCAACAGCTTTCCAGGCTAGCTCTTTCTGCCTGCAAGATATCTGCAGACGTTTGCATTTTGGGAGCAGGGCTGGCGGATAAGCCCGGCACAGACCACCTAAGCTACGTTTGAAGTTTGAGGGGGCAAGACAAGCAAGCAGCCCCAGTCTCTGTGCCTCTGTGCGAGCAGTGCCATGGGCAGATGAGGCTGAGCAACAGCTTTCCAGGGTAGCTCTTTCTGCCTGCCAGCTATCTGCAGACGTTCGCATTTTCAGAGCAGGGCTGCCGGAGGCCCCCTGCACGGACCCCCAAAGCTACGTTTGCAGTTTGAGGTGGCAAGACAAGCAAGCAGCCCCAGTCTCTGTGCCTCTGTGCGAGCAGTGCCATGGGCAGATGAGGCTGAGCAACAGCTTTCCAGGCTAGCTCTTTCTGCCTGCCAGCTATCTGCAGACGTTCGCAGTTTGGGAGCAGGGCTGCCGGAGGCCCCCTGCACGGACCCCCAAAGCTACGTTTGAAGTTTGAGGGGGCAAGACAAGCAAGCAGCCCCAGTCTCTGTGCCTCTGTGCGAGCAGTGCCATGGGCAGATGAGGCTGAGCAACAGCTTTCCAGGCTAGCTCTTTCTGCCTGCCAGCTATCTGCAGACGTTCGCATTTTCAGAGCAGGGCTGCCGGAGGCCCCCTGCACAGACCCCCAAAGCTACGTTTGAAGTTTGAGGGGGCAAGACAAGCAAGCAGCCCCAGTCTCTGTGCCTCTGTGCGAGCAGTGCCATGGGCAGATGAGGCTGAGCAACAGCTTTCCAGGCTAGCTCTTTCTGCCTGCCAGCTATCTGCAGACGTTCGCATTTTCAGAGCAGGGCTACCGGAGGCCCCCTGCACGGACCCCCAAAGCTACGTTTGAAGTTTGAGGGGGCAAGACAAGCAAGCAGCCCCAGTCTCTGTGCCTCTGTGCGAGCAGTGCCATGGGCAGATGAGGCTGAGCAACAGCTTTCCAGGCTAGCTCTTTCTGGCTGACAGCTATCTGCAGACTTTTGCATTTTCAGAGCAGGGCTGCCGGAGGAGCCCGGCACGGACCCCCAAAGCTACGTTTGAAGTTTGAGGTGGCAAGACAAGCAAGCAGCCCCAGTCTCTGTTCCTCTCTGCGAGCAGTGCCATGGGCAGATGAGGCTGAGCAACAGCTTTCCAGGCTAGCTCTTTCTGCCCGCGAGTTATCTGCAGACGTTCGTATTTTGGGAGCAGGGCTGCCGCAGAAGCTTGGCACGGACCACCTCAAAGCTACGTTTGAAGTTTGAGGTGGCAAGACAAGCAAGCAGCCCCAGTCTCTGTGCCTCTGTGCGAGCAGTGCCATGGGCAGATGAGGCTGAGCAACAGCTTTCCAGGCTAGCTCTTTCTGCCTGCCAGCTATCTGCAGACGTTCGCATTTTCAGAGCAGGGCTGCCGCAGGCCCCCTGCACGGACCCCCAAAGCTACGTTTGAAGTTTGAGGGGGCAAGACAAGCAAGCAGCCCCAGTCTCTGTGCCTCTGTGCGAGCAGTGCCATGGGCAGATGAGGCTGAGCAACAGCTTTCCAGGCTAGCTCTTTCTGCCTGCCAGCTATCTGCAGACGTTCGCATTTTCAGAGCAGGGCTGCCGGAGGCCCCCTGCACGGACCCCCAAAGCTACGTTTGCAGTTTGAGGGGGCAAGACAAGCAAGCAGCCCCAGTCTCTGTGCCTCTGTGCGAGCAGTGCCATGGGCAGATGAGGCTGAGCAACAGCTTTCCAGGCTAGCTCTTTCTGCCTGCCAGCTATCTGCAGACGTTCGCATTTTCAGAGCAGGGCTGCCTGAGGCCCCCTGCACGGACCCCCAAAGCTACGTTTGAAGTTTGAGGGGGCAAGACAAGCAAGCAGCCCCAGTCTCTGTGCCTCTGTGCGAGCAGGGCCATGGGCAGATGAGGCTGAGCAACAGCTTTCCAGGCTAGCTCTTTCTGCCTGCCAGCTATCTGCAGACTTTTGCATTTTCAGAGCAGGGCTGCCGGAGGAGCCCGGCACGGACCCCCAAAGCTACGTTTGAAGTTTGAGGTGGCAAGACAAGCAAGCAGCCCCAGTCTCTGTGCCTCTGTGCGAGCAGTGCCATGGGCAGATGAGGCTGAGCAACAGCTTTCCAGGCTAGCTCTTTCTGCCCGCGAGTTATCTGCAGACGTTCGTATTTTGGGAGCAGGGCTGCCGCAGAAGCTTGGCACGGACCACCTCAAAGCTACGTTTGAAGTTTGAGGTGGCAAGACAAGCAAGCAGCCCCAGTCTCTGTGCCTCTGTGCGAGCAGTGCCATGGGCAGATGAGGCTGAGCAACAGCTTTCCAGGCTAGCTCTTTCTGCCTGCCAGCTATCTGCAGACGTTCGCATTTTCAGAGCAGGGCTGCCGCAGGCCCCCTGCACGGACCCCAAAAGCTACGTTTGAAGTTTGAGGGGGCAAGACAAGCAAGCAGCCCCAGTCTCTGTGCCTCTGTGCGAGCAGTGCCATGGGCAGATGAGGCTGAGCAACAGCTTTCCAGGCTAGCTCTTTCTGCCCGCGAGTTATCTGCAGACGTTCGTATTTTGGGAGCAGGGCTGCCGCAGAAGCTTGGCACGGACCACCTCAAAGCTACGTTTGAAGTTTGAGGGGGCAAGACAAGCAAGCAGCCCCAGTCTCTGTGCCTCTGTGCGAGCAGTGCCATGGGCAGATGAGGCTGAGCAACAGCTTTCCAGGCTAGCTCTTTCTGCCTGCCAGCTATCTGCAGACGTTCGCATTTTCAGAGCAGGGCTGCCGCAGGCCCCCTGCACGGACCCCAAAAGCTACGTTTGAAGTTTGAGGGGGCAAGACAAGCAAGCAGCCCCAGTCTCTGTGCCTCTGTGCGAGCAGTGCCATGGGCAGATGAGGCTGAGCAACAGCTTTCCAGGCTAGCTCTTTCTGCCCGCGAGTTATCTGCAGACGTTCGTATTTTGGGAGCAGGGCTGCCGCAGAAGCTTGGCACGGACCACCTCAAAGCTACGTTTGAAGTTTGAGGTGGCAAGACAAGCAAGCAGCCCCAGTCTCTGTGCCTCTGTGCGAGCAGTGCCATGGGCAGATGAGGCTGAGCAACAGCTTTCCAGGCTAGCTCTTTCTGCCTGCCAGCTATCTGCAGACGTTCGCATTTTCAGAGCAGGGCTGCCGCAGGCCCCCTGCACGGACCCCAAAAGCTACGTTTGAAGTTTGAGGGGGCAAGACAAGCAAGCAGCCCCAGTCTCTGTGCCTCTGTGCGAGCAGTGCCATGGGCAGATGAGGCTGAGCAACAGCTTTCCAGGCTAGCTCTTTCTGCCCGCGAGTTATCTGCAGACGTTCGTATTTTGGGAGCAGGGCTGCCGCAGAAGCTTGGCACGGACCACCTCAAAGCTACGTTTGAAGTTTGAGGGGGCAAGACAAGCAAGCAGCCCCAGTCTCTGTGCCTCTGTGCGAGCAGTGCCATGGGCAGATGAGGCTGAGCAACAGCTTTCCAGGCTAGCTCTTTCTGCCTGCAAGATATCTGCAGACGTTCGTATTTTGGGAGCAGGGCTGGCGGATAAGCCCGGCACGGACCACCTAAGCTACGTTTGAAGTTTGAGGGGGCAAGACAAGCAAGCAGCCCCAGTCTCTGTGCCTCTGTGCGAGCAGTGCCATGGGCAGATGAGGCTGAGCAACAGCTTTCCAGGGTAGCTCTTTCTGCCTGCCAGCTATCTGCAGACGTTCGCATTTTCAGAGCAGGGCTGCCGGAGGCCCCCTGCACGGACCCCCAAAGCTACGTTTGCAGTTTGAGGTGGCAAGACAAGCAAGCAGCCCCAGTCTCTGTGCCTCTGTGCGAGCAGTGCCATGGGCAGATGAGGCTGAGCAACAGCTTTCCAGGCTAGCTCTTTCTGCCTGCCAGCTATCTGCAGACGTTCGCATTTTCAGAGCAGGGCTGCCGGAGGCCCCCTGCACGGACCCCCAAAGCTACGTTTGAATTTGAAGGGCAAGACAAGCAAGCAGCCCCAGTCTCTGTGCCTCTGTGCGAGCAGTGCCATGGGCAGATGAGGCTGAGCAACAGCTTTCCAGGCTAGCTCTTTCTGCCTGCCAGCTATCTGCAGACGTTCGCGTTTTCAGAGCAGGGCTGCCAGAGGCCCCCTGCACGGACCCCCAAAGCTACGTTTGAAGTTTGAGGGGGCAAGACAAGCAAGCAGCCCCAGTCTCTGTGCCTCTGTGCGAGCAGTGCCATGGGCAGATGAGGCTGAGCAACAGCTTTCCAGGCTAGCTCTTTCTGCCTGCCAGCTATCTGCAGACGTTCGCATTTTCAGAGCAGGGCTGCCGGAGGCCCCCTGCACGGACCCCCAAAGCTACGTTTGCAGTTTGAGGGGGCAAGACAAGCAAGCAGCCCCAGTCTCTGTGCCTCTGTGCGAGCAGTGCCATGGGCAGATGAGGCTGAGCAACAGCTTTCCAGGCTAGCTCTTTCTGCCTGCCAGCTATCTGCAGACGTTCGCATTTTCAGAGCAGGGCTGCCGGAGGCCCCCTGCACGGACCCCCAAAGCTACGTTTGAAGTTTGAGGGGGCAAGACAAGCAAGCAGCCCCAGTCTCTGTGCCTCTGTGCGAGCAGGGCCATGGGCAGATGAGGCTGAGCAACAGCTTTCCAGGCTAGGTCTTTCTGCCTGCCAGCTATCTGCAGACGTTCGCATTTTCAGAGCAGGGCTGCCGGAGGCCCCCTGCACGGACCCCCAAAGCTACGTTTGCAGTTTGAGGGGGCAAGACAAGCAAGCAGCCCCAGTCTCTGTGCCTCTGTGCGAGCAGTGCCATGGGCAGATGAGGCTGAGCAACAGCTTTCCAGGCTAGCTCTTTCTGCCTGCCAGCTATCTGCAGACGTTCGCATTTTCAGAGCAGGGCTGCCGCAGGCCCCCTGCACGGAACCCCAAAGCTACGTTTGAGTTTGAGGGGGCAAGACAAGCAAGCAGCCCCAGTCTCTGTGCCTCTGTGCGAGCAGTGCCATGGGCAGATGAGGCTGAGCAACATCTTTCCAGGCTAGCTCTTTCTGCCTGTCAGCTATCTGCAGACGTTCGCATTTTCAGAGCAGGGCTGCCGGAGGCCCCCTGCACGGACCCCCAAAGCTACGTTTGAAGTTTGAGGGGGCAAGACAAGCAAGCAGCCCCAGTCTCTGTGCCTCTGTGCGAGCAGTGCCATGGGCAGATGAGGCTGAGCAACAGCTTTCCAGGCTAGCTCCTTCTGCCTGCCAGCTATCTGCAGACGTTCGCGTTTTCAGAGCAGGGCTGCCGGAGGCCCCCTGCACGGACCCCCAAAGCTACGTTTGAAGTTTGAGGGGGCAAGACAAGCAAGCAGCCCCAGTCTCTGTGCCTCTGTGCGAGCAGTGCCATGGGCAGATGAGGCTGAGCAACAGCTTTCCAGGCTAGCTCTTTCTGCCTGCCAGCTATCTGCAGACGTTCGCATTTTCAGAGCAGGGCTGCCGGAGGAGCCCGGCACGGACCCCCAAAGCTACGTTTGAAGTTTGAGAGGGCAAGACAAGCAAGCAGCCCCAGTCTCTGTGCCTCTGTGCGAGCAGTGCCATGGGCAGATGAGGCTGAGCAACAGCTTTCCAGGCTAGCTCTTTCTGCCCGCGAGTTATCTGCAGACGTTCGCATTTTGGGAGCAGGGCTGCCGCAGGCGCCCGGCACGGACCACCTAAGCTACTTTGGAAGTTTGAGGTGGCAAGACAAGCAAGCAGCCCCAGTCTCTGTGCCTCGGTGCGAACAGTGCCATGGGCAGATGAGGCTGAGCAACAGCGTTCCAGGCTAGCTCTTTCTGCCTGCGAGCTATCTGCAGACGTTCGCATTTTGGGAGCAGGGCTGCCGGAGGCGCCCGGCACGGACCACCTAAACTACGTTTGAAGTTTGAGGTGGCAAGACAAGCAAGCAGCCCCAGTCTCTGTACCTCTGTGCGAGCAGTGCCATGGGCAGATGAGGCTGAGCAACAGCTTTCCAGGCTAGCTCTTTCTGCCTGAGAGATATCTGCAGACGTTCGCATTTTGGGAGCAAGGCTGCCGCAGAAGCTTGGCACGGACCCCCAAAGATACGTTTGAAGTTTGAGGGGGCAAGACAAGCAAGCAGCCCCAGTCTCTGTGCCTCTGTGCGAGCAGGGCCATGGGCAGATGAGGCTGAGCAACAGCTTTCCAGGCTGGCTCTTTCTGCCTGCCAGCTATCTGCAGACGTTCGCGTTTTCAGAGCAGGGCTGCCGGAGGCCCCCTGCACGGACCCCCAAAGCTACGTTTGAAGTTTGAGGGGGCAAGACAAGCAAGCAGCCCCAGTCTCTGTGCCTCTGTGCGAGCAGTGCCATGGGCAGATGAGGCTGAGCAACAGCTTTCCAGGCTAGCTCTTTCTGCCCGCGAGTTATCTGCAGACGTTCGCATTTTCAGAGCAGGGCTGCCGGAGGCCCCCTGCACGGAACCCCAAAGCTACGTTTGAAGTTTGAGGGGGCAAGACAAGCAAGCAGCCCCAGTCTCTGTGCCTCTGTGCGAGCAGTGCCATGGGCAGATGAGGCTGAGCAACAGCTTTCCAGGCTAGCTCTTTCTGCCTGCGAGCTATCTGCAGACGTTCGCATTTTCAGAGCAGGGCTGCCGGAGGCCCCCTGCACGGACCCCCAAAGCTACGTTTGAATTTGAGGGGGCAAGACAAGCAAGCAGCCCCAGTCTCTGTGCCTCTGTGCGAGCAGTGCCATGGGCAGATGAGGCTGAGCAACAGCTTTCCAGGCTAGCTCTTTCTGCCTGCCAGCTATCTGCAGACGTTCGCATTTTCAGAGCAGGGCTGCCGGAGGCCCCCTGCACGGACCCCCAAAGCTACGTTTGAAGTTTGAGGGGGCAAGACAAGCAAGCAGCCCCAGTCTCTGTGCCTCTGTGCGAGCAGTGCCATGGGCAGATGAGGCTGAGCAACAGCTTTCCAGGCTAGCTCTTTCTGCCTGCCAGCTATCTGCAGACGTTCGCATTTTCAGAGCAGGGCTGCCGGAGGAGCCCGGCACGGACCCCCAAAGCTACGTTTGAAGTTTGAGGGGGCAAGACAAGCAAGCAGCCCCAGTCTCTGTGCCTCTGTGCGAGCAGTGCCATGGGCAGATGAGGCTGAGCAACAGCTTTCCAGGCTAGCTCTTTCTGCCTGCCAGCTATCTGCAGACGTTCGCGTTTTCAGAGCAGGGCTGCCGGAGGCCCCCTGCACGGACCCCCAAAGCTACGTTTGAAGTTTGAGGGGGCAAGACAAGCAAGCAGCCCCAGTCTCTGTGCCTCTGTGCGAGCAGTGCCATGGGCAGATGAGGCTGAGCAACAGCTTTCCAGGCTAGCTCTTTCTGCCTTCCAGCTATCTGCAGACGTTCGCATTTTGGGAGCAAGGCCGCCGGAGGCCCCCTGCACGAACCCCCAAAGCTACGTTTGAGTTTGAGGGGGCAAGACAAGCAAGCAGCCCCAGTCTCTGTGCCTCTGTGCGAGCAGTGCCATGGGCAGATGAGGCTGAGCAACAGCTTTCCAGGCTAGCTCTTTCTGCCTGAGAGATATCTGCAGACGTTCGCATTTTCAGAGCAGGGCTGCCGGAGGCCCCCTGCACGGACCCCCAAAGCTACGTTTGAAGTTTGAGGGGGCAAGACAAGCAAGCAGCCCCAGTCTCTGTGCCTCTGTGCGAGCAGTGCCATGGGCAGATGAGGCTGAGCAACAGCTTTCCAGGCTAGCTCTTTCTGCCTGCGAGCTATCTGCAGACGTTCGCATTTTCAGAGCAGGGCTGCCGGAGGCCCCCTGCACGGACCCCCAAAGCTACGTTTGAATTTGAGGGGGCAAGACAAGCAAGCAGCCCCAGTCTCTGTGCCTCTGTGCGAGCAGTGCCATGGGCAGATGAGGCTGAGCAACACCTTTCCAGGCTAGCTCTTTCTGCCTGCGAGATATCTGCAGACTTTTGCATTTTCAGAGCAAGGCTGCTGGAGAAGCCCGGCACGGACCCCCAAAGCTACGTTTGAAGTTTGAGGGGGCAAGACAAGCAAGCAGCCCCAGTCTCTGTGCCTCTGTGCGAGCAGTGCCATGGGCAGATGAGGCTGAGCAACAGCTTTCCAGGCTAGCTCTTTCTGCCCGCGAGTTATCTGCAGACGTTCGCATTTTGGGAGCAGGGCTGCCGGAGGCGCCCGGCACGGACCACCTCAACTACTTTTGAAGTTTGAGGTGGCAAGACAAGCAAGCAGCCCCAGTCTCTGTACCTCTGTGCGAGCAGTGCCATGGGCAGATGAGGCTGAGCAACAGCTTTCCAGGCCAGCACTTTCTGCCTGAGAGATATCTGCAGACGTTCGCATTTTGGGAGCAAGGCTGCCGCAGAAGCTTGGCACGGACCACCTAAGCTACGTTTGAAGTTTGAGGTGGCAAGACAAGCAAGCAGCCCCAGTCTCTGTGCCTCTGTGCGAGCAGTGCCATGGGCAGATGAGGCTGAGCAACAGCTTTCCAGGCTAGCTCTTTCTGCCTGCCAGCTATCTGCAGACGTTCGCATTTTCAGAGCAGGGCTGCCGGAGGCCCCCTGCACGGACCCCCAAAGCTACGTTTGAAGTTTGAGGGGGCAAGACAAGCAAGCAGCCCCAGTCTCTGTGCCTCTGTGCGAGCAGTGCCATGGGCAGATGAGGCTGAGCAACAGCTTTCCAGGCTAGCTCTTTCTGCCCGCGAGTTATCTGCAGACGTTCGCATTTTGGGAGCAGGGCTGCCGCAGGCGCCCGGCACGGACCACCTAAGCTACTTTGGAAGTTTGAGGTGGCAAGACAAGCAAGCAGCCCCAGTCTCTGTGCCTCTGTGCGAGCAGTGCCATGGGCAGATGAGGCTGAGCAACAGCGTTCCAGGCTAGCTCTTTCTGCCTGCGAGCTATCTGCAGACGTTCGCATTTTGGGAGCAGGGCTGCCGGAGGCGCCCGGCACGGACCACCTAAACTACGTTTGAAGTTTGAGGTGGCAAGACAAGCAAGCAGCCCCAGTCTCTGTACCTCTGTGCGAGCAGTGCCATGGGCAGATGAGGCTGAGCAACAGCTTTCCAGGCTAGCTCTTTCTGCCTGCCAGCTATCTGCAGACGTTCGCATTTTCAGAGCAGGGCTGCCGGAGGCCCCCTGCACGGACCCCCAAAGCTACGTTTGAAGTTTGAGGGGGCAAGACAAGCAAGCAGCCCCAGTCTCTGTGCCTCTGTGCGAGCAGTGCCATGGGCAGATGAGGCTGAGCAACAGCTTTCCAGGCTAGCTCTTTCTGCCTGCCAGCTATCTGCAGACGTTCGCATTTTCAGAGCAGGGCTGCCGGAGGAGCCCGGCACGGACCCCCAAAGCTACGTTTGAAGTTTGAGGGGGCAAGACAAGCAAGCAGCCCCAGTCTCTGTGCCTCTGTGCGAGCAGTGCCATGGGCAGATGAGGCTGAGCAACAGCTTTCCAGGCTAGCTCTTTCTGCCTGCCAGCTATCTGCAGACGTTCGCGTTTTCAGAGCAGGGCTGCCGGAGGCCCCCTGCACGGACCCCCAAAGCTACGTTTGAAGTTTGAGGGGGCAAGACAAGCAAGCAGCCCCAGTCTCTGTGCCTCTGTGCGAGCAGTGCCATGGGCAGATGAGGCTGAGCAACAGCTTTCCAGGCTAGCTCTTTCTGCCTTCCAGCTATCTGCAGACGTTCGCATTTTGGGAGCAAGGCCGCCGGAGGCCCCCTGCACGAACCCCCAAAGCTACGTTTGAATTTGAGGGGGCAAGACAAGCAAGCAGCCCCAGTCTCTGTGCCTCTGTGCGAGCAGTGCCATGGGCAGATGAGGCTGAGCAACAGCTTTCCAGGCTAGCTCTTTCTGCCTGAGAGATATCTGCAGACGTTCGCATTTTCAGAGCAGGGCTGCCGGAGGCCCCCTGCACGGACCCCCAAAGCTACGTTTGAAGTTTGAGGGGGCAAGACAAGCAAGCAGCCCCAGTCTCTGTGCCTCTGTGCGAGCAGTGCCATGGGCAGATGAGGCTGAGCAACAGCTTTCCAGGCTAGCTCTTTCTGCCTGCGAGCTATCTGCAGACGTTCGCATTTTCAGAGCAGGGCTGCCGGAGGCCCCCTGCACGGACCCCCAAAGCTACGTTTGAATTTGAGGGGGCAAGACAAGCAAGCAGCCCCAGTCTCTGTGCCTCTGTGCGAGCAGTGCCATGGGCAGATGAGGCTGAGCAACACCTTTCCAGGCTAGCTCTTTCTGCCTGCGAGATATCTGCAGACTTTTGCATTTTCAGAGCAAGGCTGCCGGAGAAGCCCGGCACGGACCCCCAAAGCTACGTTTGAAGTTTGAGGGGGCAAGACAAGCAAGCAGCCCCAGTCTCTGTGCCTCTGTGCGAGCAGTGCCATGGGCAGATGAGGCTGAGCAACAGCTTTCCAGGCTAGCTCTTTCTGCCCGCGAGTTATCTGCAGACGTTCGCATTTTGGGAGCAGGGCTGCCGGAGGCGCCCGGCACGGACCACCTCAACTACTTTTGAAGTTTGAGGTGGCAAGACAAGCAAGCAGCCCCAGTCTCTGTACCTCTGTGCGAGCAGTGCCATGGGCAGATGAGGCTGAGCAACAGCTTTCCAGGCCAGCACTTTCTGCCTGAGAGATATCTGCAGACGTTCGCATTTTGGGAGCAAGGCTGCCGCAGAACCTTGGCACGGACCACCTAAGCTACGTTTGAAGTTTGAGGTGGCAAGACAAGCAAGCAGCCCCAGTCTCTGTGCCTCTGTGCGAGCAGTGCCATGGGCAGATGAGGCTGAGCAACAGCTTTCCAGGCTAGCTCTTTCTGCCTGCCAGCTATCTGCAGACGTTCGCGTTTTCAGAGCAGGGCTGCCGGAGGCCCCCTGCACGGACCCCCAAAGCTACGTTTGAAGTTTGAGGGGGCAAGACAAGCAAGCAGCCCCAGTCTCTGTGCCTCTGTGCGAGCAGTGCCATGGGCAGATGAGGCTGAGCAACAGTTTTCCAGGCTAGCTCTTTCTGCCTGCCAGCTATCTGCAGACGTTCGCATTTTGGGAGCAGGGCTGCCGGAGGCGCCCGGCACGGACCACCTAAACTACGTTTGAAGTTTGAGGTGGCAAGACAAGCAAGCAGCCCCAGTCTCTGTACCTCTGTGCGAGCAGTGCCATGGGCAGATGAGGCTGAGCAACAGCTTTCCAGGCTAGCTCTTTCTGCCTGCGAGCTATCTGCAGACGTTCGTGTTTTCAGAGCAGGGCTGCCGGAGGCCCCCTGCACGGACCCCCAAAGCTACGTTTGAAGTTTGAGGTGGCAAGACAAGCAAGCAGCCCCAGTCTCTGTGCCTCGGTGCGAGCAGTGCCATGGGCAGATGAGGCTGAGCAACAGCTTTCCAGGCTAGCTCTTTCTGCCTGCCAGCTATCTGCAGACGTTCGCGTTTTCAGAGCAGGGCTGCCAGAGGCCCCCTGCACGGACCCCCAAAGCTACGTTTGAATTTGAGGGGGCAAGACAAGCAAGCAGCCCCAGTCTCTGTGCCTCTGTGCGAGCAGTGCCATGGGCAGATGAGGCTGAGCAACAGCTTTCCAGGCTAGCTCTTTCTGCCTGCCAGCTATCTGCAGACGTTCGCGTTTTCAGAGCAGGGCTGCCAGAGGCCCCCTGCACGGACCCCCAAAGCTACGTTTGAATTTGAGGGGGCAAGACAAGCAAGCAGCCCCAGTCTCTGTGCCTCTGTGCGAGCAGTGCCATGGGCAGATGAGGCTGAGCAACAGCTTTCCAGGCTAGCTCTTTCTGCCTGCCAGCTATTTGCAGACGTTCGCTTTTTCAGAGCAGGGCTGCCGGAGGCCCCCTGCACGGACCCCCAAAGCTACGTTTGAAGTTTGAGGGGGCAAGACAAGCAAGCAGCCCCAGTCTCTGTGCCTCTGTGCGAGCAGTGCCATGGGCAGATGAGGCTGAGCAACAGCTTTCCAGGCTAGCTCTTTCTGCCCGCGAGTTATCTGCAGACGTTCGCATTTTGGGAGCAGGGCTGCCGCAGGCGCCCGGCACGGACCACCTAAGCTACTTTGGAAGTTTGAGGTGGCAAGACAAGCAAGCAGCCCCAGTCTCTGTGCCTCGGTGCGAACAGTGCCATGGGCAGATGAGGCTGAGCAACAGCGTTCCAGGCTAGCTCTTTCTGCCTGCGAGCTATCTGCAGACGTTCGCATTTTGGGAGCAGGGCTGCCGGAGGAGCCCGGCACGGACCCCCAAAGATACGTTTGAAGTTTGAGGGGGCAAGACAAGCAAGCAGCCCCAGTCTCTGTGCCTCTGTGCGAGCAGTGCCATGGGCAGATGAGGCTGAGCAACAGCTTTCCAGGCTAGCTCTTTCTGCCTGCGAGATATCTGCAGACTTTTGCATTTTCAGAGCAAGGCTGCCGGAGAAGCCCGGCACGGACCCCCAAAGCTACGTTTGAAGTTTGAGGGGGCAAGACAAGCAAGCAGCCCCAGTCTCTGTGCCTCTGTGCGAGCAGTGCCATGGGCAGATGAGGCTGAGCAACAGCTTTCCAGGCTAGCTCTTTCTGCCCGCGAGTTATCTGCAGACGTTCGCATTTTGGGAGCAGGGCTGCCGGAGGCGCCCGGCACGGACCACCTCAACTACTTTTGAAGTTTGAGGTGGCAAGACAAGCAAGCAGCCCCAGTCTCTGTACCTCTGTGCGAGCAGTGCCATGGGCAGATGAGGCTGAGCAACAGCTTTCCAGGCCAGCACTTTCTGCCTGAGAGATATCTGCAGACGTTCGCATTTTGGGAGCAAGGCTGCCGCAGAACCTTGGCACGGACCACCTAAGCTACGTTTGAAGTTTGAGGTGGCAAGACAAGCAAGCAGCCCCAGTCTCTGTGCCTCTGTGCGAGCAGTGCCATGGGCAGATGAGGCTGAGCAACAGCTTTCCAGGCTAGCTCTTTCTGCCTGCCAGCTATCTGCAGACGTTCGCGTTTTCAGAGCAGGGCTGCCGGAGGCCCCCTGCACGGACCCCCAAAGCTACGTTTGAAGTTTGAGGGGGCAAGACAAGCAAGCAGCCCCAGTCTCTGTGCCTCGGTGCGAGCAGTGCCATGGGCAGATGAGGCTGAGCAACAGCTTTCCAGGCTAGCTCTTTCTGCCTGCCAGCTATCTGCAGACGTTCGCATTTTGGGAGCAGGGCTGCCGGAGGCGCCCGGCACGGACCACCTAAACTACGTTTGAAGTTTGAGGTGGCAAGACAAGCAAGCAGCCCCAGTCTCTGTACCTCTGTGCGAGCAGTGCCATGGGCAGATGAGGCTGAGCAACAGCTTTCCAGGCTAGCTCTTTCTGCCTGCGAGCTATCTGCAGACGTTCGTGTTTTCAGAGCAGGGCTGCCGGAGGCCCCCTGCACGGACCCCCAAAGCTACGTTTGAAGTTTGAGGTGGCAAGACAAGCAAGCAGCCCCAGTCTCTGTGCCTCGGTGCGAGCAGTGCCATGGGCAGATGAGGCTGAGCAACAGCTTTCCAGGCTAGCTCTTTCTGCCTGCCAGCTATCTGCAGACGTTCGCGTTTTCAGAGCAGGGCTGCCAGAGGCCCCCTGCACGGACCCCCAAAGCTACGTTTGAATTTGAGGGGGCAAGACAAGCAAGCAGCCCCAGTCTCTGTGCCTCTGTGCGAGCAGTGCCATGGGCAGATGAGGCTGAGCAACAGCTTTCCAGGCTAGCTCTTTCTGCCTGCCAGCTATCTGCAGACGTTCGCGTTTTCAGAGCAGGGCTGCCAGAGGCCCCCTGCACGGACCCCCAAAGCTACGTTTGAATTTGAGGGGGCAAGACAAGCAAGCAGCCCCAGTCTCTGTGCCTCTGTGCGAGCAGTGCCATGGGCAGATGAGGCTGAGCAACAGCTTTCCAGGCTAGCTCTTTCTGCCTGCCAGCTATTTGCAGACGTTCGCTTTTTCAGAGCAGGGCTGCCGGAGGCCCCCTGCACGGACCCCCAAAGCTACGTTTGAAGTTTGAGGGGGCAAGACAAGCAAGCAGCCCCAGTCTCTGTGCCTCTGTGCGAGCAGTGCCATGGGCAGATGAGGCTGAGCAACAGCTTTCCAGGCTAGCTCTTTCTGCCCGCGAGTTATCTGCAGACGTTCGCATTTTGGGAGCAGGGCTGCCGCAGGCGCCCGGCACGGACCACCTAAGCTACTTTGGAAGTTTGAGGTGGCAAGACAAGCAAGCAGCCCCAGTCTCTGTGCCTCGGTGCGAACAGTGCCATGGGCAGATGAGGCTGAGCAACAGCGTTCCAGGCTAGCTCTTTCTGCCTGCGAGCTATCTGCAGACGTTCGCATTTTGGGAGCAGGGCTGCCGGAGGAGCCCGGCACGGACCCCCAAAGATACGTTTGAAGTTTGAGGGGGCAAGACAAGCAAGCAGCCCCAGTCTCTGTGCCTCTGTGCGAGCAGTGCCATGGGCAGATGAGGCTGAGCAACAGCTTTCCAGGCTAGCTCTTTCTGCCCGCGAGTTATCTGCAGACGTTCGCATTTTGGGAGCAGGGCTGCCGGAGGCGCCCGGCACGGACCACCTCAACTACTTTTGAAGTTTGAGGTGGCAAGACAAGCAAGCAGCCCCAGTCTCTGTACCTCTGTGCGAGCAGTGCCATGGGCAGATGAGGCTGAGCAACAGCTTTCCAGGCCAGCACTTTCTGCCTGAGAGATATCTGCAGACGTTCGCATTTTGGGAGCAAGGCTGCCGCAGAACCTTGGCACGGACCACCTAAGCTACGTTTGAAGTTTGAGGTGGCAAGACAAGCAAGCAGCCCCAGTCTCTGTGCCTCTGTGCGAGCAGTGCCATGGGCAGATGAGGCTGAGCAACAGCTTTCCAGGCTAGCTCTTTCTGCCTGCCAGCTATCTGCAGACGTTCGCGTTTTCAGAGCAGGGCTGCCGGAGGCCCCCTGCACGGACCCCCAAAGCTACGTTTGAAGTTTGAGGGGGCAAGACAAGCAAGCAGCCCCAGTCTCTGTGCCTCGGTGCGAGCAGTGCCATGGGCAGATGAGGCTGAGCAACAGCTTTCCAGGCTAGCTCTTTCTGCCTGCCAGCTATCTGCAGACGTTCGCATTTTGGGAGCAGGGCTGCCGGAGGCGCCCGGCACGGACCACCTAAACTACGTTTGAAGTTTGAGGTGGCAAGACAAGCAAGCAGCCCCAGTCTCTGTACCTCTGTGCGAGCAGTGCCATGGGCAGATGAGGCTGAGCAACAGCTTTCCAGGCTAGCTCTTTCTGCCTGCGAGCTATCTGCAGACGTTCGTGTTTTCAGAGCAGGGCTGCCGGAGGCCCCCTGCACGGACCCCCAAAGCTACGTTTGAAGTTTGAGGTGGCAAGACAAGCAAGCAGCCCCAGTCTCTGTGCCTCGGTGCGAGCAGTGCCATGGGCAGATGAGGCTGAGCAACAGCTTTCCAGGCTAGCTCTTTCTGCCTGCCAGCTATCTGCAGACGTTCGCGTTTTCAGAGCAGGGCTGCCGGAGGCCCCCTGCACGGACCCCCAAAGCTACGTTTGAAGTTTGAGGGGGCAAGACAAGCAAGCAGCCCCAGTCTCTGTGCCTCTGTGCGAGCAGTGCCATGGGCAGATGAGGCTGAGCAACAGCTTTCCAGGCTAGCTCTTTCTGCCTGCCAGCTATCTGCAGACGTTCGCGTTTTCAGAGCAGGGCTGCCAGAGGCCCCCTGCACGGACCCCCAAAGCTACGTTTGAATTTGAGGGGGCAAGACAAGCAAGCAGCCCCAGTCTCTGTGCCTCTGTGCGAGCAGTGCCATGGGCAGATGAGGCTGAGCAACAGCTTTCCAGGCTAGCTCTTTCTGCCTGCCAGCTATTTGCAGACGTTCGCTTTTTCAGAGCAGGGCTGCCGGAGGCCCCCTGCACGGACCACCAAAGCTACGTTTGAAGTTTGAGGGGGCAAGACAAGCAAGCAGCCCCAGTCTCTGTGCCTCTGTGCGAGCAGTGCCATGGGCAGATGAGGCTGAGCAACAGCTTTCCAGGCTAGCTCTTTCTGCCCGTGAGTTATCTGCAGACGTTCGCATTTTGGGAGCAGGGCTGCCGCAGGCGCCCGGCACGGACCACCTAAGCTACTTTGGAAGTTTGAGGTGGCAAGACAAGCAAGCAGCCCCAGTCTCTGTGCCTCGGTGCGAACAGTGCCATGGGCAGATGAGGCTGAGCAACAGCGTTCCAGGCTAGCTCTTTCTGCCTGCGAGCTATCTGCAGACGTTCGCATTTTGGGAGCAGGGCTGCCGGAGGAGCCCGGCACGGACCCCCAAAGATACGTTTGAAGTTTGAGGTGGCAAGACAAGCAAGCAGCCCCAGTCTCTGTGCCTCTGTGCGAGCAGTGCCATGGGCAGATGAGGCTGAGCAACAGCTTTCCAGGCTAGCTCTTTCTGCCTGCCAGCTATCTGCAGACGTTCGCGTTTTCAGAGCAGGGCTGCCGGAGGCGCCCGGCACGGACCCCCAAAGCTACGTTTGAAGTTTGAGGGGGAAAGACAAGCAAGCAGCCCCAGTCTCTGTGCCTCTGTGCGAGCAGTGCCATGGGCAGATGAGGCTGAGCAACAGCTTTCCAGGCTAGCTCTTTCTGCCCGCGAGTTATCTGCAGACGTTCGCATTTTGGGAGCAGGGCTGCCGCAGGCGCCCGGCACGGACCACCTCAACTACTTTTGAAGTTTGAGGTGGCAAGACAAGCAAGCAGCCCCAGTCTCTGTACCTCTGTGCGAGCAGTGCCATGGGCAGATGAGGCTGAGCAACAGCTTTCCAGGCTAGCTCTTTCTGCCTGCCAGCTATCTGCAGACGTTCGCATTTTCAGAGCAGGGCTGCCGGAGGAGCCCGGCACGGACCCCCAAAGATACGTTTGAAGTTTGAGGTGGCAAGACAAGCAAGCAGCCCCAGTCTCTGTGCCTCTGTGCGAGCAGTGCCATGGGCAGATGAGGCTGAGCAACAGCTTTCCAGGCTAGCTCTTTCTGCCTGCCAGCTATCTGCAGACGTTCGCGTTTTCAGAGCAGGGCTGCCGGAGGCCCCCTGCACGGACCCCCAAAGCTACGTTTGAAGTTTGAGGGGGAAAGACAAGCAAGCAGCCCCAGTCTCTGTGCCTCTGTGCGAGCAGTGCCATGGGCAGATGAGGCTGAGCAACAGCTTTCCAGGCTAGCTCTTTCTGCCCGCGAGTTATCTGCAGACGTTCGCATTTTGGGAGCAGGGCTGCCGGAGGCGCCCGGCACGGACCACCTCAACTACTTTTGAAGTTTGAGGTGGCAAGACAAGCAAGCAGCCCCAGTCTCTGTACCTCTGTGCGAGCAGTGCCATGGGCAGATGAGGCTGAGCAACAGCTTTCCAGGCTAGCACTTTCTGCCTGAGAGATATCTGCAGACGTTCGCATTTTGGGAGCAAGGCTGCCGCAGAAGCTTGGCACGGACCACCTAAGCTACGTTTGAAGTTTGAGGTGGCAAGACAAGCAAGCAGCCCCAGTCTCTGTGCCTCTGTGCGAGCAGTGCCATGGGCAGATGAGGCTGAGCAACAGCTTTCCAGGCTAGCTCTTTCTGCCTGCCAGCTATCTGCAGACGTTCGCGTTTTCAGAGCAGGGCTGCCGGAGGCCCCCTGCACGGACCCCCAAATCTACGTTTGAAGTTTGAGGGGGCAAGACAAGCAAGCAGCCCCAGTCTCTGTGCCTCGGTGCGAGCAGTGCCATGGGCAGATGAGGCTGAGCAACAGCTTTCCAGGCTAGCTCTTTCTGCCTGCCAGCTATCTGCAGACGTTCGCATTTTGGGAGCAGGGCTGCCGGAGGCGCCCGGCACGGACCACCTAAACTACGTTTGAAGTTTGAGGTGGCAAGACAAGCAAGCAGCCCCAGTCTCTGTACCTCTGTGCGAGCAGTGCCATGGGCAGATGAGGCTGAGCAACAGCTTTCCAGGCTAGCTCTTTCTGCCTGCGAGCTATCTGCAGACGTTCGTGTTTTCAGAGCAGGGCTGCCGGAGGCCCCCTGCACGGACCCCCAAAGCTACGTTTGAAGTTTGAGGTGGCAAGACAAGCAAGCAGCCCCAGTCTCTGTGCCTCGGTGCGAGCAGTGCCATGGGCAGATGAGGCTGAGCAACAGCTTTCCAGGCTAGCTCTTTCTGCCTGCCAGCTATCTGCAGACGTTCGCGTTTTCAGAGCAGGGCTGCCAGAGGCCCCCTGCACGGACCCCCAAAGCTACGTTTGAATTTGAGGGGGCAAGACAAGCAAGCAGCCCCAGTCTCTGTGCCTCTGTGCGAGCAGTGCCATGGGCAGATGAGGCTGAGCAACAGCTTTCCAGGCTAGCTCTTTCTGCCTGCCAGCTATCTGCAGACGTTCGCGTTTTCAGAGCAGGGCTGCCAGAGGCCCCCTGCACGGACCCCCAAAGCTACGTTTGAATTTGAGGGGGCAAGACAAGCAAGCAGCCCCAGTCTCTGTGCCTCTGTGCGAGCAGTGCCATGGGCAGATGAGGCTGAGCAACAGCTTTCCAGGCTAGCTCTTTCTGCCTGCCAGCTATCTGCAGACGTTCGCATTTTCAGAGCAGGGCTGCCGGAGGCCCCCTGCACGGACCCCCAAAGCTACGTTTGAAGTTTGAGGGGGCAAGACAAGCAAGCAGCCCCAGTCTCTGTGCCTCTGTGCGAGCAGTGCCATGGGCAGATGAGGCTGAGCAACAGCTTTCCAGGCTAGCTCTTTCTGCCCGCGAGTTATCTGCAGACGTTCGCATTTTGGGAGCAGGGCTGCCGCAGGCGCCCGGCACGGACCACCTAAGCTACTTTGGAAGTTTCAGGTGGCAAGACAAGCAAGCAGCCCCAGTCTCTGTGCCTCGGTGCGAACAGTGCCATGGGCAGATGAGGCTGAGCAACAGCGTTCCAGGCTAGCTCTTTCTGCCTGCGAGCTATCTGCAGACGTTCGCATTTTGGGAGCAGGGCTGCCGGAGGCGCCCGGCACGGACCACCTAAACTACGTTTGAAGTTTGAGGTGGCAAGACAAGCAAGCAGCCCCAGTCTCTGTACCTCTGTGCGAGCAGTGCCATGGGCAGATGAGGCTGAGCAACAGCTTTCCAGGCTAGCTCTTTCTGCCTGAGAGATATATGCAGACGTTCGCATTTTGGGAGCAAGGCTGCCGCAGAAGCTTGGCACGGACCCCCAAAGATACGTTTGAAGTTTGAGGGGGCAAGACAAGCAAGCAGCCCCAGTCTCTGTGCCTCTGTGTGAGCAGGGACATGGGCAGATGAGGCTGAGCAACAGCTTTCCAGGCTGGCTCTTTCTGCCTGCCAGCTATCTGCAGACGTTCGCGTTTTCAGAGCAGGGCTGCCGGAGGCCCCCTGCACGGACCCCCAAAGCTACGTTTGAAGTTTGAGGGGGCAAGACAAGCAAGCAGCCCCAGTCTCTGTGCCTCTGTGCGAGCAGTGCCATGGGCAGATGAGGCTGAGCAACAGCTTTCCAGGCTAGCTCTTTCTGCCTGCCAGCTATCTGCAGACGTTCGCATTTTCAGAGCAGGGCTGCCGGAGGAGCCCGGCACGGACCCCCAAAGATACGTTTGAAGTTTGAGGTGGCAAGACAAGCAAGCAGCCCCAGTCTCTGTGCCTCTGTGCGAGCAGTGCCATGGGCAGATGAGGCTGAGCAACAGCTTTCCAGGCTAGCTCTTTCTGCCTGCCAGCTATCTGCAGACGTTCGCGTTTTCAGAGCAGGGCTGCCGGAGGCCCCCTGCACGGACCCCCAAAGCTACGTTTGAATTTGAGGGGGCAAGACAAGCAAGCAGCCCCAGTCTCTGTGCCTCTGTGCGAGCAGTGCCATGGGCAGATGAGGCTGAGCAACAGCTTTCCAGGCTAGCTCTTTCTGCCTGCCAGCTATCTGCAGACGTTCGCATTTTCAGAGCAGGGCTGCCGGAGGCCCCCTGCACGGACCCCCAAAGCTACGTTTGAATTTGAGGGGGCAAGACAAGCAAGCAGTCCCAGTCTCTGTGCCTCTGTGCGAGCAGTGCCATGGGCAGATGAGGCTGAGCAACACCTTTCCAGGCTAGCTCTTTCTGCCTGCGAGATATCTGCAGACTTTTGCATTTTCAGAGCAGGGCTGCCGGAGAAGCCCGGCACGGACCCCCAAAGCTACGTTTGAAGTTTGAGGGGGCAAGACAAGCAAGCAGCCCCAGTCTCTGTGCCTCTGTGCGAGCAGTGCCATGGGCAGATGAGGCTGAGCAACAGCTTTCCAGGCTAGCTCTTTCTGCCCGCGAGTTATCTGCAGACGTTCGCATTTTGGGAGCAGGGCTGCCGCAGGCGCCCGGCACGGACCACCTAAGCTACTTTGGAAGTTTCAGGTGGCAAGACAAGCAAGCAGCCCCAGTCTCTGTGCCTCGGTGCGAACAGTGCCATGGGCAGATGAGGCTGAGCAACAGCGTTCCAGGCTAGCTCTTTCTGCCTGCGAGCTATCTGCAGACGTTCGCATTTTGGGAGCAGGGCTGCCGGAGGCGCCCGGCACGGACCACCTAAACTACGTTTGAAGTTTGAGGTGGCAAGACAAGCAAGCAGCCCCAGTCTCTGTACCTCTGTGCGAGCAGTGCCATGGGCAGATGAGGCTGAGCAACAGCTTTCCAGGCTAGCTCTTTCTGCCTGAGAGATATATGCAGACGTTCGCATTTTGGGAGCAAGGCTGCCGCAGAAGCTTGGCACGGACCCCCAAAGATACGTTTGAAGTTTGAGGGGGCAAGACAAGCAAGCAGCCCCAGTCTCTGTGCCTCTGTGTGAGCAGGGACATGGGCAGATGAGGCTGAGCAACAGCTTTCCAGGCTGGCTCTTTCTGCCTGCCAGCTATCTGCAGACGTTCGCGTTTTCAGAGCAGGGCTGCCGGAGGCCCCCTGCACGGACCCCCAAAGCTACGTTTGAAGTTTGAGGGGGCAAGACAAGCAAGCAGCCCCAGTCTCTGTGCCTCTGTGCGAGCAGTGCCATGGGCAGATGAGGCTGAGCAACAGCTTTCCAGGCTAGCTCTTTCTGCCTGCCAGCTATCTGCAGACGTTCGCATTTTCAGAGCAGGGCTGCCGGAGGAGCCCGGCACGGACCCCCAAAGATACGTTTGAAGTTTGAGGTGGCAAGACAAGCAAGCAGCCCCAGTCTCTGTGCCTCTGTGCGAGCAGTGCCATGGGCAGATGAGGCTGAGCAACAGCTTTCCAGGCTAGCTCTTTCTGCCTGCCAGCTATCTGCAGACGTTCGCGTTTTCAGAGCAGGGCTGCCGGAGGCCCCCTGCACGGACCCCCAAAGCTACGTTTGAATTTGAGGGGGCAAGACAAGCAAGCAGCCCCAGTCTCTGTGCCTCTGTGCGAGCAGTGCCATGGGCAGATGAGGCTGAGCAACAGCTTTCCAGGCTAGCTCTTTCTGCCTGCCAGCTATCTGCAGACGTTCGCATTTTCAGAGCAGGGCTGCCGGAGGCCCCCTGCACGGACCCCCAAAGCTACGTTTGAATTTGAGGGGGCAAGACAAGCAAGCAGTCCCAGTCTCTGTGCCTCTGTGCGAGCAGTGCCATGGGCAGATGAGGCTGAGCAACACCTTTCCAGGCTAGCTCTTTCTGCCTGCGAGATATCTGCAGACTTTTGCATTTTCAGAGCAGGGCTGCCGGAGAAGCCCGGCACGGACCCCCAAAGCTACGTTTGAAGTTTGAGGGGGCAAGACAAGCAAGCAGCCCCAGTCTCTGTGCCTCTGTGCGAGCAGTGCCATGGGCAGATGAGGCTGAGCAACAGCTTTCCAGGCTAGCTCTTTCTGCCCGCGAGTTATCTGCAGACGTTCGCATTTTGGGAGCAGGGCTGCGCAGGCTCCCGGCACGGACCACCTAATCTACTTTGGAAGTTTGAGGGGGCAAGACAAGCAAGCAGCCCCAGTCTCTGTGCCTCGGTACGAACAGTGCCATGGGCAGATGAGGCTGAGCAACAGCTTTCCAGGCTAGCTCTTTCTGCCTGCCAGCTATCTGCAGACGTTCGCATTTTGGGAGCAGGGCTGCCGGAGGCGCCCGGCACGGACCACCTAAACTACGTTTGAAGTTTGAGGTGGCAAGACAAGCAAGCAGCCCCAGTCTCTGTACCTCTGTGCGAGCAGTGCCATGGGCAGATGAGGCTGAGCAACAGCTTTCCAGGCTAGCACTTTCTGCCTGAGAGATATCTGCAGACGTTCGCATTTTGGGAGCAGGGCTGCCGGAGGCCCCCTGCACGGACCCCCAAAGCTACGTTTGAAGTTTGAGGGGGCAAGACAAGCAAGCAGCCCCAGTCTCTGTGCCTCTGTGCGAGCAGTGCCATGGGCAGATGAGGCTGAGCAACAGCTTTCCAGGCTAGCTCTTTCTGCCCGCGAGTTATCTGCAGACGTTCGCATTTTGGGAGCAGGGCTGCCGCAGGCGCCCGGCACGGACCACCTAAGCTACTTTGGAAGTTTGAGGTGGCAAGACAAGCAAGCAGCCCCAGTCTCTGTGCCTCGGTGCGAACAGTGCCATGGGCAGATGAGGCTGAGCAACAGCTTTCCAGGCTAGCTCTTTCTGCCTGCGAGCTATCTGCAGACGTTCGCATTTTGGGAGCAGGGCTGCCGGAGGCGCCCGGCACGGACCACCTAAACTACGTTTGAAGTTTGAGGTGGCAAGACAAGCAAGCAGCCCCAGTCTCTGTACCTCTGTGCGAGCAGTGCCATGGGCAGATGAGGCTGAGCAACAGCTTTCCAGGCTAGCTCTTTCTGCCTGAGAGATATATGCAGACGTTCGCATTTTGGGAGCAAGGCTGCCGCAGAAGCTTGGCACGGACCCCCAAAGATACGTTTGAAGTTTGAGGGGGCAAGACAAGCAAGCAGCCCCAGTCTCTGTGCCTCTGTGTGAGCAGGGCCATGGGCAGATGAGGCTGAGCAACAGCTTTCCAGGCTGGCTCTTTCTGCCTGCCAGCTATCTGCAGACGTTCGCGTTTTCAGAGCAGGGCTGCCGGAGGCCCCCTGCACGGACCCCCAAAGCTACGTTTGAAGTTTGAGGGGGCAAGACAAGCAAGCAGCCCCAGTCTCTGTGCCTCTGTGCGAGCAGTGCCATGGGCAGATGAGGCTGAGCAACAGCTTTCCAGGCTAGCTCTTTCTGCCTGCCAGCTATCTGCAGACGTTCGCATTTTCAGAGCAGGGCTGCCGGAGGCCCCCTGCACGGACCCCCAAAGCTACGTTTGAAGTTTGAGGGGGCAAGACAAGCAAGCAGCCCCAGTCTCTGTGCCTCTGTGCGAGCAGTGCCATGGGCAGATGAGGCTGAGCAACAGCTTTCCAGGCTAGCTCTTTCTGCCTGCCAGCTATCTGCAGACGTTCGCATTTTCAGAGTAGGGCTGCTGGAGGAGCCCGGCACGGACCCCCAAAGATACGTTTGAAGTTTGAGGTGGCAAGACAAGCAAGCAGCCCCAGTCTCTGTGCCTCTGTGCGAGCAGTGCCATGGGCAGATGAGGCTGAGCAACAGCTTTCCAGGCTAGCTCTTTCTGCCTGCCAGCTATCTGCAGACGTTCGCGTTTTCAGAGCAGGGCTGCCGGAGGCCCCCTGCACGGACCCCCAAAGCTACGTTTGAAGTTTGAGGGGGAAAGACAAGCAAGCAGCCCCAGTCTCTGTGCCTCTGTGCGAGCAGTGCCATGGGCAGATGAGGCTGAGCAACAGCTTTCCAGGCTAGCTCTTTCTGCCTTCCAGCTATCTGCAGACGTTCGCATTTTGGGAGCAGGGCTGCCGGAGGCCCTCTGCACGGACCCCCAAAGCTACGTTTGAATTTGAGGGGGCAAGACAAGCAAGCAGCCCCAGTCTCTGTGCCTCTGTGCGAGCAGTGCCATGGGCAGATGAGGCTGAGCAACAGCTTTCCAGGCTAGCTCTTTCTGCCTGCCAGCTATCTGCAGACGTTCGCATTTTCAGAGCAGGGCTGCCGGAGGCCCCCTGCACGGACCCCCAAAGCTACGTTTGAAGTTTGAGGGGGCAAGACAAGCAAGCAGTCCCAGTCTCTGTGCCTCTGTGCGAGCAGTGCCATGGGCAGATGAGGCTGAGCAACAGCTTTTCAGGTTAGCTCTTTCTGCCTGCGAGCTATCTGCAGACGTTCGCATTTTCAGAGCAGGGCTGCCGGAGGCCCCCTGCACGGACCCCCAAAGCTACGTTTGAATTTGAGGGGGCAAGACAAGCAAGCAGCCCCAGTCTCTGTGCCTCTGTGCGAGCAGTGCCATGGGCAGATGAGGCTGAGCAACACCTTTCCAGGCTAGCTCTTTCTGCCTGCGAGATATCTGCAGACTTTTGCATTTTCAGAGCAGGGCTGCCGGAGAAGCCCGGCACGGACCCCCAAAGCTACGTTTGAAGTTTGAGGGGGCAAGACAAGCAAGCAGCCCCAGTCTCTGTGCCTCTGTGCGAGCAGTGCCATGGGCAGATGAGGCTGAGCAACAGCTTTCCAGGCTAGCTCTTTCTGCCCGCGAGTTATCTGCAGACGTTCGCATTTTGGGAGCAGGGCTGCGCAGGCTCCCGGCACGGACCACCTAATCTACTTTGGAAGTTTGAGGGGGCAAGACAAGCAAGCAGCCCCAGTCTCTGTGCCTCGGTACGAACAGTGCCATGGGCAGATGAGGCTGAGCAACAGCTTTCCAGGCTAGCTCTTTCTGCCTGCCAGCTATCTGCAGACGTTCGCATTTTGGGAGCAGGGCTGCCGGAGGCGCCCGGCACGGACCACCTAAACTACGTTTGAAGTTTGAGGTGGCAAGACAAGCAAGCAGCCCCAGTCTCTGTACCTCTGTGCGAGCAGTGCCATGGGCAGATGAGGCTGAGCAACAGCTTTCCAGGCTAGCACTTTCTGCCTGAGAGATATCTGCAGACGTTCGCATTTTGGGAGCAGGGCTGCCGGAGGCCCCCTGCACGGACCCCCAAAGCTACGTTTGAAGTTTGAGGGGGCAAGACAAGCAAGCAGCCCCAGTCTCTGTGCCTCTGTGCGAGCAGTGCCATGGGCAGATGAGGCTGAGCAACAGCTTTCCAGGCTAGCTCTTTCTGCCCGCGAGTTATCTGCAGACGTTCGCATTTTGGGAGCAGGGCTGCCGCAGGCGCCCGGCACGGACCACCTAAGCTACTTTGGAAGTTTGAGGTGGCAAGACAAGCAAGCAGCCCCAGTCTCTGTGCCTCGGTGCGAACAGTGCCATGGGCAGATGAGGCTGAGCAACAGCTTTCCAGGCTAGCTCTTTCTGCCTGCGAGCTATCTGCAGACGTTCGCATTTTGGGAGCAGGGCTGCCGGAGGCGCCCGGCACGGACCACCTAAACTACGTTTGAAGTTTGAGGTGGCAAGACAAGCAAGCAGCCCCAGTCTCTGTACCTCTGTGCGAGCAGTGCCATGGGCAGATGAGGCTGAGCAACAGCTTTCCAGGCTAGCTCTTTCTGCCTGAGAGATATATGCAGACGTTCGCATTTTGGGAGCAAGGCTGCCGCAGAAGCTTGGCACGGACCCCCAAAGATACGTTTGAAGTTTGAGGGGGCAAGACAAGCAAGCAGCCCCAGTCTCTGTGCCTCTGTGCGAGCAGTGCCATGGGCAGATGAGGCTGAGCAACAGCTTTCCAGGCTAGCTCTTTCTGCCTTCCAGCTATCTGCAGACGTTCGCATTTTGGGAGCAGGGCTGCCGGAGGCCCTCTGCACGGACCCCCAAAGCTACGTTTGAATTTGAGGGGGCAAGACAAGCAAGCAGCCCCAGTCTCTGTGCCTCTGTGCGAGCAGTGCCATGGGCAGATGAGGCTGAGCAACAGCTTTCCAGGCTAGCTCTTTCTGCCTGCCAGCTATCTGCAGACGTTCGCATTTTCAGAGCAGGGCTGCCGGAGGCCCCCTGCACGGACCCCCAAAGCTACGTTTGAAGTTTGAGGGGGCAAGACAAGCAAGCAGTCCCAGTCTCTGTGCCTCTGTGCGAGCAGTGCCATGGGCAGATGAGGCTGAGCAACAGCTTTTCAGGCTAGCTCTTTCTGCCTGCGAGCTATCTGCAGACGTTCGCATTTTCAGAGCAGGGCTGCCGGAGGCCCCCTGCACGGACCCCCAAAGCTACGTTTGAATTTGAGGGGGCAAGACAAGCAAGCAGCCCCAGTCTCTGTGCCTCTGTGCGAGCAGTGCCATGGGCAGATGAGGCTGAGCAACACCTTTCCAGGCTAGCTCTTTCTGCCTGCGAGATATCTGCAGACTTTTGCATTTTCAGAGCAGGGCTGCCGGAGAAGCCCGGCACGGACCCCCAAAGCTACGTTTGAAGTTTGAGGGGGCAAGACAAGCAAGCAGCCCCAGTCTCTGTGCCTCTGTGCGAGCAGTGCCATGGGCAGATGAGGCTGAGCAACAGCTTTCCAGGCTAGCTCTTTCTGCCCGCGAGTTATCTGCAGACGTTCGCATTTTGGGAGCAGGGCTGCGCAGGCTCCCGGCACGGACCACCTAATCTACGTTTGAAGTTTGAGGGGGCAAGACAAGCAAGCAGCCCCAGTCTCTGTGCCTCGGTACGAACAGTGCCATGGGCAGATGAGGCTGAGCAACAGCTTTCCAGGCTAGCTCTTTCTGCCTGCCAGCTATCTGCAGACGTTCGCATTTTGGGAGCAGGGCTGCCGGAGGCGCCCGGCACGGACCACCTAAACTACGTTTGAAGTTTGAGGTGGCAAGACAAGCAAGCAGCCCCAGTCTCTGTACCTCTGTGCGAGCAGTGCCATGGGCAGATGAGGCTGAGCAACAGCTTTCCAGGCTAGCACTTTCTGCCTGAGAGATATCTGCAGACGTTCGCATTTTGGGAGCAGGGCTGCCGGAGGCCCCCTGCACGGACCCACAAAGCTACGTTTGAATTTGAGGGGGCAAGACAAGCAAGCAGCCCCAGTCTCTGTGCCTCTGTGCAAGCAGTGCCATGGGCAGATGAGGCTGAGCAACAGCTTTCCAGGCTAGCTCTTTCTACCTGCGAGCTATCTGCAGACGTTCGCATTTTCAGAGCAGGGCTGCCGGAGGAGCCCGGCACGGACCACCTAAACTACGTTTGAAGTTTGAGGTGGCAAGACAAGCAAGCAGCCCCAGTCTCTGTGCCTCTGTGCGAGCAGTGCCATGGGCAGATGAGGCTGAGCAACAGCTTTCCAGGCTAGCTCTTTCTGCCTGCCAGCTTTCTGCAGACGTTCGCATTTTCAGAGCAGGGCTGCCGGAGGCCCCCTGCATGGACCCACAAAGCTACGTTTGAATTTGAGAGGGCAAGACAAGCAAGCAGCCCCAGTCTCTGTGCCTCTGTGCGAGCAGTGCCATGGGCAGATGAGGCTGAGCAACAGCTTTCCAGGCTAGCTCTTTCTGCCTGCCAGCTATTTGCAGACGTTTGCATTTTCAGAGCAGGGCTGCCGGAGGAGCCCGGCACGGACCCCCAAAGCTACGTTTGAAGTTTGAGGGGGCAAGACAAGCAAGCAGCCCCAGTCTCTGCGCCTCTGTGCGAGCAGTGCCATGGGCAGATGAGGCTGAGCAACAGCTTTCCAGGCTAGCTCTTTCTGCCCGCGAGTTATCTGCAGACGTTCGCATTTTGGGAGCAGGGCTGCCGCAGGCGCCCGGCACGGACCACCTAAGCTACTTTGGAAGTTTGAGGTGGCAAGACAAGCAAGCAGCCCCAGTCTCTGTGCCTCGGTGCGAACAGTGCCATGGGCAGATGAGGCTGAGCAACAGCGTTCCAGGCTAGCTCTTTCTGCCTGCGAGCTATCTGCAGACGTTCGCATTTTGGGAGCAGGGCTGCCGGAGGCGCCCGGCATGGACCACCTAAACTACGTTTGAAGTTTGAGGTGGCAAGACAAGCAAGCAGCCCCAGTCTCTGTACCTCTGTGCGAGCAGTGCCATGGGCAGATGAGGCTGAGCAACAGCTTTCCAGGCTAGCTCTTTCTGCCTGAGAGATATCTGCAGACGTTCGCATTTTGGGAGCAAGGCTGCCGCAGAAGCTTGGCACGGACCCCCAAAGCTACGTTTGAAGTTTGAGGGGGCAAGACAAGCAAGCAGCCCCAGTCTCTGTGCCTCTGTGCGAGCAGTGCCATGGGCAGATGAGGCTGAGCAACAGCTTTCCAGGCTAGCTCTTTCTGCCTGCCAGCTATCTGCAGACGTTCGCGTTTTCAGAGCAGGGCTGCCGGAGGCCCCCTGCACGGACCCCCAAAGCTACGTTTGCAGTTTGAGGGGGCAAGACAAGCAAGCAGCCCCAGTCTCTGTGCCTCTGTGCAAGCAGTGCCATGGGCAGATGAGGCTGAGCAACAGCTTTCCAGGCTAGCTCTTTCTGCCTGCCAGCTATCTGCAGACGTTCGCATTTTCAGAGCAGGGCTGCCGGAGGCCCCCTGCACGGACCCCCAAAGCTACGTTTGAAGTTTGAGGGGGCAAGACAAGCAAGCAGCCCCAGTCTCTGTGCCTCTGTGCGAGCAGTGCCATGGGCAGATGAGGCTGAGCAACAGCTTTCCAGGCTAGCTCTTTCTGCCTGCCAGCTATCTGCAGACGTTCGCATTTTCAGAGCAGGGCTGCCGGAGGCCCCCTGCACGGACCCCCAAAGCTACGTTTGAAGTTTGAGGGGGCAAGACAAGCAAGCAGCCCCAGTCTCTGTGCCTCTGTGCGAGCAGTGCCATGGGCAGATGAGGCTGAGCAACAGCTTTCCAGGCTAGCTCTTTCTGCCTGCCAGCTATCTGCAGACGTTCGCATTTTCAGAGCAGGGCTGCCGCAGGCCCCCTGCACGGACCCCCAAAGCTACGTTTGAATTTGAGGGGGAAAGACAAGCAAGCAGCCCCAGTCTCTGTGCCTCTGTGCGAGCAGTGCCATGGGCAGATGAGGCTGAGCAACAGCTTTCCAGGCTAGCTCTTTCTGCCTGCGAGCTATCTGCAGACTTTTGCATTTTCAGAGCAGGGCTGCCGGAGGAGCCCGGCACGGACCCCCAAAGCTACGTTTGAAGTTTGAGGTGGCAAGACAAGCAAGCAGCCCCAGTCTCTGTGCCTCTGTGCAAGCAGTGCCATGGGCAGATGAGGCTGAGCAACAGCTTTCCAGGCTAGCTCTTTCTGCCCGCGAGTTATCTGCAGACGTTCGCATTTTGGGAGCAGGGCTGCCGCAGAAGCTTGGCACGGACCCCCAAAGCTACGTTTGAAGTTTGAGGGGGCAAGACAAGCAAGCAGCCCCAGTCTCTGTGCCTCTGTGCGAGCAGTGCCATGGGCAGATGAGGCTGAGCAACAGCTTTCCAGGCTAGCTCTTTCTGCCTGCCAGCTATCTGCAGACGTTCGCATTTTCAGAGCAGGGCTGCCGGAGGCCCCCTGCACGGACCCCCAAAGCTACGTTTGCAGTTTGAGGGGGTAAGACAAGCAAGCAGCCCCAGTCTCTGTGCCTCTGTGCGAGCAGTGCCATGGGCAGATGAGGCTGAGCAACAGCTTTCCAGGCTAGCTCTTTCTGCCTGCCAGCTATCTGCAGACGTTCGCGTTTTCAGAGCAGGGCTGCCGGAGGCCCCCTGCACGGACCCCCAAAGCTACGTTTGAAGTTTGAGGGGGCAAGACAAGCAAGCAGCCCCAGTCTCTGTGCCTCTGTGCGAGCAGTGCCATGGGCAGATGAGGCTGAGCAACAGCTTTCCAGGCTAGCTCTTTCTGCCTGCCAGCTTTCTGCAGACGTTCGCATTTTCAGAGCAGGGCTGCCGGAGGCCCCCTGCACGGACCCCCAAAGCTACGTTTGCATTTTGAGGTGGCAAGACAAGCAAGCAGCCCCAGTCTCTGTGCCTCTGTGCAAGCAGTGCCATGGGCAGATGAGGCTGAGCAACAGCTTTCCAGGCTAGCTCTTTCTGCCTGCCAGCTATCTGCAGACGTTCGCATTTTCAGAGCAGGGCTGCCGGAGGCCCCCTGCACGGACCCCCAAAGCTACGTTTGAAGTTTGAGGGGGCAAGACAAGCAAGCAGCCCCAGTCTCTGTGCCTCTGTGCGAGCAGTGCCATGGGCAGATGAGGCTGAGCAACAGCTTTCCAGGCTAGCTCTTTCTGGCTGCCAGCTATCTGCAGACGTTCGCGTTTTCAGAGCAGGGCTGCCGGAGGCCCCCTGCACGGACCCCCAAAGCTACGTTTGAATTTGAGGGGGCAAGACAAGCAAGCAGCCCCAGTCTCTGTGCCTCTGTGCGAGCAGTGCCATGGGCAGATGAGGCTGAGCAACAGCTTTCCAGGCTAGCTCTTTCTGCCTGCCAGCTATCTGCAGACATTCGCGTTTTCAGAGCAGGGCTGCCGGAGGCCCCCTGCACGGACCCCCAAAGCTACGTTTGCAGTTTGAGGGGGCAAGACAAGCAAGCAGCCCCAGTCTCTGTGCCTCTGTGCAAGCAGTGCCATGGGCAGATGAGGCTGAGCAACAGCTTTCCAGGCTAGCTCTTTCTGCCTGCCAGCTATCTGCAGACGTTCGCGTTTTCAGAGCAGGGCTGCCGGAGGCCCCCTGCACGGACCCCCAAAGCTACGTTTGAAGTTTGAGGGGGCAAGACAAGCAAGCAGCCCCAGTCTCTGTGCCTCTGTGCGAGCAGTGCCATGGGCAGATGAGGCTGAGCAACAGCTTTCCAGGCTAGCTCTTTCTGCCTGCCAGCTATCTGCAGACGTTTGCATTTTCAGAGCAGGGCTGCCGGTGGAGCCCGGCACGGACCCCCAAAGCTACGTTTGAAGTTTGAGGGGGCAAGACAAGCAAGCAGCCCCAGTCTCTGTGCCTCTGTGCGAGCAGTGCCATGGGCAGATGAGGCTGAGCAACAGCTTTCCAGGCTAGCTCTTTCTGCCCGCGAGTTATCTGCAGACGTTCTCATTTTGGGAGCAGGGCTGCCGCAGGCGCCCGGCACGGACCACCTAAGCTACTTTGGAAGTTTCAGGTGGCAAGACAAGCAAGCAGCCCCAGTCTCTGTGCCTCGGCGCGAACAGTGCCATGCGCAGATGAGGCTGAGCAACAGTTTTCCAGGCTAGCTCTTTCTGCCTGCCAGCTATCTGCAGACGTTCGCATTTTGGGAGCAGGGCTGCCGGAGGCGCCCGGCACGGACCCCCAAAGCTACGTTTGAAGTTTGAGGGGGCAAGACAAGCAAGCAGCCCCAGTCTCTGTACCTCTGTGCGAGCAGTGCCATGGGCAGATGAGGCTGAGCAACAGCGTTCCAGGCTAGCTCTTTCTGCCTGCGAGCTATCTGCAGACGTTCGCATTTTGGGAGCAAGGCTGCCGCAGAAGCTTGGCACGGACCACCTAAGCTACGTTTGAAGCTTGAGGGGGCAAGACAAGCAAGCAGCCCCAGTCTCTGTGCCTCTGTGCGAGCAGTGCCATGGGCAGATGAGGCTGAGCAACAGCTTTCCAGGCTAGCTCTTTCTGCCTGCCAGCTATCTGCAGACGTTCGCGTTTTCAGAGCAGGGCTGCCGGAGGAGCCCGGCACGGACCCCCAAAGCTACGTTTGAAGTTTGAGGGGGCAAGACAAGCAAGCAGCCCCAGTCTCTGTGCCTCTGTGCGAGCAGTGCCATGGGCAGATGAGGCTGAGCAACAGCTTTCCAGGCTAGCTCTTTCTGCCTGCCAGCTATCTGCAGACGTTCGCATTTTCAGAGCAGGGCTGCCGGAGGAGCCCGGCACGGACCCCCAAAGCTACGTTTGAAGTTTGAGGGGGCAAGACAAGCAAGCAGCCCCAGTCTCTGTGCCTCTGTGCGAGCAGTGCCATGGGCAGATGAGGCTGAGCAACAGCTTTCCAGGCTAGCTCTTTCTGCCCGCGAGTTATCTGCAGACGTTCGCATTTTGGGAGCAGGGCTGCCGCAGGCGCCCGGCACGGACCACCTAAGCTACGTTTGAATTTGAGGGGGCAAGACAAGCAAGCAGCCCCAGTCTCTGTGCCTCTGTGCGAGCAGTGCCATGGGCAGATGAGGCTGAGCAACAGCTTTCCAGGCTAGCTCTTTCTGCCTGCCAGCTATCTGCAGACATTCGCGTTTTCAGAGCAGGGCTGCCGCAGGCCCCCTGCACGGACCCCCAAAGCTACGTTTGCAGTTTGAGGGGGCAAGACAAGCAAGCAGCCCCAGTCTCTGTGCCTCTGTGCAAGCAGTGCCATGGGCAGATGAGGCTGAGCAACAGCTTTCCAGGCTAGCTCTTTCTGGCTCACAGCTATCTGCAGACGTTCGCATTTTCAGAGCAGGGCTGCCGGAGGCCCCCTGCACGGACCCCCAAAGCTACGTTTGAAGTTTGAGGGGGCAAGACAAGCAAGCAGCCCCAGTCTCTGTGCCTCTGTGCGAGCAGTGCCATGGGCAGATGAGGCTGAGCAACAGCTTTCCAGGCTAGCTCTTTCTGCCTGCCAGCTATCTGCAGACGTTCGTGTTTTCAGAGCAGGGCTGCCGGAGGCCCCCTGCACGGACCCCCAAAGCTACGTTTGAAGTTTGAGGGGGCAAGACAAGCAAGCAGCCCCAGTCTCTGTGCCTCTGTGCGAGCAGTGCCATGGGCAGATGAGGCTGAGCAACAGCTTTCCAGGCTAGCTCTTTCTGCCTGCCAGCTATCTGCAGACGTTTGCATTTTCAGAGCAGGGCTGCCCGTGGAGCCCGGCACGGACCCCCAAAGCTACGTTTGAAGTTTGAGGGGGCAAGACAAGCAAGCAGCCCCAGTCTCTGTGCCTCTGTGCGAGCAGTGCCATGGGCAGATGAGGCTGAGCAACAGCTTTCCAGGCTAGCTCTTTCTGGCTGCCAGCTATCTGCAGACGTTCGCGTTTTCAGAGCAGGGCTGCCGGAGGCCCCCTGCACGGACCCCCAAAGCTACGTTTGAATTTGAGGGGGCAAGACAAGCAAGCAGCCCCAGTCTCTGTGCCTCTGTGCGAGCAGTGCCATGGGCAGATGAGGCTGAGCAACAGCTTTCCAGGCTAGCTCTTTCTGCCTGCCAGCTATCTGCAGACATTCGCGTTTTCAGAGCAGGGCTGCCGGAGGCCCCCTGCACGGACCCCCAAAGCTACGTTTGCAGTTTGAGGGGGCAAGACAAGCAAGCAGCCCCAGTCTCTGTGCCTCTGTGCAAGCAGTGCCATGGGCAGATGAGGCTGAGCAACAGCTTTCCAGGCTAGCTCTTTCTGCCTGCCAGCTATCTGCAGACGTTCGCGTTTTCAGAGCAGGGCTGCCGGAGGCCCCCTGCACGGACCCCCAAAGCTACGTTTGAAGTTTGAGGGGGCAAGACAAGCAAGCAGCCCCAGTCTCTGTGCCTCTGTGCGAGCAGTGCCATGGGCAGATGAGGCTGAGCAACAGCTTTCCAGGCTAGCTCTTTCTGCCTGCCAGCTATCTGCAGACGTTTGCATTTTCAGAGCAGGGCTGCCGGTGGAGCCCGGCACGGACCCCCAAAGCTACGTTTGAAGTTTGAGGGGGCAAGACAAGCAAGCAGCCCCAGTCTCTGTGCCTCTGTGCGAGCAGTGCCATGGGCAGATGAGGCTGAGCAACAGCTTTCCAGGCTAGCTCTTTCTGCCCGCGAGTTATCTGCAGACGTTCTCATTTTGGGAGCAGGGCTGCCGCAGGCGCCCGGCACGGACCACCTAAGCTACTTTGGAAGTTTCAGGTGGCAAGACAAGCAAGCAGCCCCAGTCTCTGTGCCTCGGCGCGAACAGTGCCATGCGCAGATGAGGCTGAGCAACAGTTTTCCAGGCTAGCTCTTTCTGCCTGCCAGCTATCTGCAGACGTTCGCATTTTGGGAGCAGGGCTGCCGGAGGCGCCCGGCACGGACCCCCAAAGCTACGTTTGAAGTTTGAGGGGGCAAGACAAGCAAGCAGCCCCAGTCTCTGTACCTCTGTGCGAGCAGTGCCATGGGCAGATGAGGCTGAGCAACAGCGTTCCAGGCTAGCTCTTTCTGCCTGCGAGCTATCTGCAGACGTTCGCATTTTGGGAGCAAGGCTGCCGCAGAAGCTTGGCACGGACCACCTAAGCTACGTTTGAAGCTTGAGGGGGCAAGACAAGCAAGCAGCCCCAGTCTCTGTGCCTCTGTGCGAGCAGTGCCATGGGCAGATGAGGCTGAGCAACAGCTTTCCAGGCTAGCTCTTTCTGCCTGCCAGCTATCTGCAGACGTTCGCGTTTTCAGAGCAGGGCTGCCGGAGGAGCCCGGCACGGACCCCCAAAGCTACGTTTGAAGTTTGAGGGGGCAAGACAAGCAAGCAGCCCCAGTCTCTGTGCCTCTGTGCGAGCAGTGCCATGGGCAGATGAGGCTGAGCAACAGCTTTCCAGGCTAGCTCTTTCTGCCTGCCAGCTATCTGCAGACGTTCGCATTTTCAGAGCAGGGCTGCCGGAGGAGCCCGGCACGGACCCCCAAAGCTACGTTTGAAGTTTGAGGGGGCAAGACAAGCAAGCAGCCCCAGTCTCTGTGCCTCTGTGCGAGCAGTGCCATGGGCAGATGAGGCTGAGCAACAGCTTTCCAGGCTAGCTCTTTCTGCCCGCGAGTTATCTGCAGACGTTCGCATTTTGGGAGCAGGGCTGCCGCAGGCGCCCGGCACGGACCACCTAAGCTACGTTTGAATTTGAGGGGGCAAGACAAGCAAGCAGCCCCAGTCTCTGTGCCTCTGTGCGAGCAGTGCCATGGGCAGATGAGGCTGAGCAACAGCTTTCCAGGCTAGCTCTTTCTGCCTGCCAGCTATCTGCAGACATTCGCGTTTTCAGAGCAGGGCTGCCGCAGGCCCCCTGCACGGACCCCCAAAGCTACGTTTGCAGTTTGAGGGGGCAAGACAAGCAAGCAGCCCCAGTCTCTGTGCCTCTGTGCAAGCAGTGCCATGGGCAGATGAGGCTGAGCAACAGCTTTCCAGGCTAGCTCTTTCTGGCTCACAGCTATCTGCAGACGTTCGCATTTTCAGAGCAGGGCTGCCGGAGGCCCCCTGCACGGACCCCCAAAGCTACGTTTGAAGTTTGAGGGGGCAAGACAAGCAAGCAGCCCCAGTCTCTGTGCCTCTGTGCGAGCAGTGCCATGGGCAGATGAGGCTGAGCAACAGCTTTCCAGGCTAGCTCTTTCTGCCTGCCAGCTATCTGCAGACGTTCGTGTTTTCAGAGCAGGGCTGCCGGAGGCCCCCTGCACGGACCCCCAAAGCTACGTTTGAAGTTTGAGGGGGCAAGACAAGCAAGCAGCCCCAGTCTCTGTGCCTCTGTGCGAGCAGTGCCATGGGCAGATGAGGCTGAGCAACAGCTTTCCAGGCTAGCTCTTTCTGCCTGCCAGCTATCTGCAGACGTTTGCATTTTCAGAGCAGGGCTGCCCGTGGAGCCCGGCACGGACCCCCAAAGCTACGTTTGAAGTTTGAGGGGGCAAGACAAGCAAGCAGCCCCAGTCTCTGTGCCTCTGTGCGAGCAGTGCCATGGGCAGATGAGGCTGAGCAACAGCTTTCCAGGCTAGCTCTTTCTGGCTGCCAGCTATCTGCAGACGTTCGCGTTTTCAGAGCAGGGCTGCCGGAGGCCCCCTGCACGGACCCCCAAAGCTACGTTTGAATTTGAGGGGGCAAGACAAGCAAGCAGCCCCAGTCTCTGTGCCTCTGTGCGAGCAGTGCCATGGGCAGATGAGGCTGAGCAACAGCTTTCCAGGCTAGCTCTTTCTGCCTGCCAGCTATCTGCAGACATTCGCGTTTTCAGAGCAGGGCTGCCGGAGGCCCCCTGCACGGACCCCCAAAGCTACGTTTGCAGTTTGAGGGGGCAAGACAAGCAAGCAGCCCCAGTCTCTGTGCCTCTGTGCAAGCAGTGCCATGGGCAGATGAGGCTGAGCAACAGCTTTCCAGGCTAGCTCTTTCTGCCTGCCAGCTATCTGCAGACGTTCGCGTTTTCAGAGCAGGGCTGCCGGAGGCCCCCTGCACGGACCCCCAAAGCTACGTTTGAAGTTTGAGGGGGCAAGACAAGCAAGCAGCCCCAGTCTCTGTGCCTCTGTGCGAGCAGTGCCATGGGCAGATGAGGCTGAGCAACAGCTTTCCAGGCTAGCTCTTTCTGCCTGCCAGCTATCTGCAGACGTTTGCATTTTCAGAGCAGGGCTGCCGGTGGAGCCCGGCACGGACCCCCAAAGCTACGTTTGAAGTTTGAGGGGGCAAGACAAGCAAGCAGCCCCAGTCTCTGTGCCTCTGTGCGAGCAGTGCCATGGGCAGATGAGGCTGAGCAACAGCTTTCCAGGCTAGCTCTTTCTGGCTGCCAGCTATCTGCAGACGTTCGCGTTTTCAGAGCAGGGCTGCCGGAGGCCCCCTGCACGGACCCCCAAAGCTACGTTTGAATTTGAGGGGGCAAGACAAGCAAGCAGCCCCAGTCTCTGTGCCTCTGTGCGAGCAGTGCCATGGGCAGATGAGGCTGAGCAACAGCTTTCCAGGCTAGCTCTTTCTGCCTGCCAGCTATCTGCAGACATTCGCGTTTTCAGAGCAGGGCTGCCGGAGGCCCCCTGCACGGACCCCCAAAGCTACGTTTGCAGTTTGAGGGGGCAAGACAAGCAAGCAGCCCCAGTCTCTGTGCCTCTGTGCAAGCAGTGCCATGGGCAGATGAGGCTGAGCAACAGCTTTCCAGGCTAGCTCTTTCTGCCTGCCAGCTATCTGCAGACGTTCGCGTTTTCAGAGCAGGGCTGCCGGAGGCCCCCTGCACGGACCCCCAAAGCTACGTTTGAAGTTTGAGGGGGCAAGACAAGCAAGCAGCCCCAGTCTCTGTGCCTCTGTGCGAGCAGTGCCATGGGCAGATGAGGCTGAGCAACAGCTTTCCAGGCTAGCTCTTTCTGCCTGCCAGCTATCTGCAGACGTTCGCATTTTGGGAGCAGGGCTGCCGGAGGCGCCCGGCACGGACCCCCAAAGCTACGTTTGAAGTTTGAGGGGGCAAGACAAGCAAGCAGCCCCAGTCTCTGTACCTCTGTGCGAGCAGTGCCATGGGCAGATGAGGCTGAGCAACAGCGTTCCAGGCTAGCTCTTTCTGCCTGCGAGCTATCTGCAGACGTTCGCATTTTGGGAGCAAGGCTGCCGCAGAAGCTTGGCACGGACCACCTAAGCTACGTTTGAAGCTTGAGGGGGCAAGACAAGCAAGCAGCCCCAGTCTCTGTGCCTCTGTGCGAGCAGTGCCATGGGCAGATGAGGCTGAGCAACAGCTTTCCAGGCTAGCTCTTTCTGCCTGCCAGCTATCTGCAGACGTTCGCGTTTTCAGAGCAGGGCTGCCGGAGGAGCCCGGCACGGACCCCCAAAGCTACGTTTGAAGTTTGAGGGGGCAAGACAAGCAAGCAGCCCCAGTCTCTGTGCCTCTGTGCGAGCAGTGCCATGGGCAGATGAGGCTGAGCAACAGCTTTCCAGGCTAGCTCTTTCTGCCTGCCAGCTATCTGCAGACGTTCGCATTTTCAGAGCAGGGCTGCCGGAGGAGCCCGGCACGGACCCCCAAAGCTACGTTTGAAGTTTGAGGGGGCAAGACAAGCAAGCAGCCCCAGTCTCTGTGCCTCTGTGCGAGCAGTGCCATGGGCAGATGAGGCTGAGCAACAGCTTTCCAGGCTAGCTCTTTCTGCCCGCGAGTTATCTGCAGACGTTCGCATTTTGGGAGCAGGGCTGCCGCAGGCGCCCGGCACGGACCACCTAAGCTACGTTTGAATTTGAGGGGGCAAGACAAGCAAGCAGCCCCAGTCTCTGTGCCTCTGTGCGAGCAGTGCCATGGGCAGATGAGGCTGAGCAACAGCTTTCCAGGCTAGCTCTTTCTGCCTGCCAGCTATCTGCAGACATTCGCGTTTTCAGAGCAGGGCTGCCGCAGGCCCCCTGCACGGACCCCCAAAGCTACGTTTGCAGTTTGAGGGGGCAAGACAAGCAAGCAGCCCCAGTCTCTGTGCCTCTGTGCAAGCAGTGCCATGGGCAGATGAGGCTGAGCAACAGCTTTCCAGGCTAGCTCTTTCTGGCTCACAGCTATCTGCAGACGTTCGCATTTTCAGAGCAGGGCTGCCGGAGGCCCCCTGCACGGACCCCCAAAGCTACGTTTGAAGTTTGAGGGGGCAAGACAAGCAAGCAGCCCCAGTCTCTGTGCCTCTGTGCGAGCAGTGCCATGGGCAGATGAGGCTGAGCAACAGCTTTCCAGGCTAGCTCTTTCTGCCTGCCAGCTATCTGCAGACGTTCGTGTTTTCAGAGCAGGGCTGCCGGAGGCCCCCTGCACGGACCCCCAAAGCTACGTTTGAAGTTTGAGGGGGCAAGACAAGCAAGCAGCCCCAGTCTCTGTGCCTCTGTGCGAGCAGTGCCATGGGCAGATGAGGCTGAGCAACAGCTTTCCAGGCTAGCTCTTTCTGCCTGCCAGCTATCTGCAGACGTTTGCATTTTCAGAGCAGGGCTGCCCGTGGAGCCCGGCACGGACCCCCAAAGCTACGTTTGAAGTTTGAGGGGGCAAGACAAGCAAGCAGCCCCAGTCTCTGTGCCTCTGTGCGAGCAGTGCCATGGGCAGATGAGGCTGAGCAACAGCTTTCCAGGCTAGCTCTTTCTGCCCGCGAGTTATCTGCAGACGTTCGCATTTTCAGAGCAGGGCTGCCGCAGGCGCCCGGCACGGACCACCTAAGCTACTTTGGAAGTTTCAGGTGGCAAGACAAGCAAGCAGCCCCAGTCTCTGTGCCTCGGCGCGAACAGTGCCATGCGCAGATGAGGCTGAGCAACAGTTTTCCAGGCTAGCTCTTTCTGCCTGCCAGCTATCTGCAGACGTTCGCATTTTGGGAGCAGGGCTGCCGGAGGCGCCCGGCACGGACCCCCAAAGCTACGTTTGAAGTTTGAGGGGGCAAGACAAGCAAGCAGCCCCAGTCTCTGTACCTCTGTGCGAGCAGTGCCATGGGCAGATGAGGCTGAGCAACAGCGTTCCAGGCTAGCTCTTTCTGCCTGCGAGCTATCTGCAGACGTTCGCATTTTGGGAGCAAGGCTGCCGCAGAAGCTTGGCACGGACCACCTAAGCTACGTTTGAAGCTTGAGGGGGCAAGACAAGCAAGCAGCCCCAGTCTCTGTGCCTCTGTGCGAGCAGTGCCATGGGCAGATGAGGCTGAGCAACAGCTTTCCAGGCTAGCTCTTTCTGCCTGCCAGCTATCTGCAGACGTTCGCGTTTTCAGAGCAGGGCTGCCGGAGGCCCCCTGCACGGACCCCCAAAGCTACGTTTGAAGTTTGAGGGGGCAAGACAAGCAAGCAGCCCCAGTCTCTGTGCCTCTGTGCGAGCAGTGCCATGGGCAGATGAGGCTGAGCAACAGCTTTCCAGGCTAGCTCTTTCTGCCTGCGAGCTATCTGCAGACGTTCGCATTTTCAGAGCAGGGCTGCCGGAGGAGCCCGGCACGGACCCCCAAAGCTACGTTTGAAGTTTGAGGGGGCAAGACAAGCAAGCAGCCCCAGTCTCTGTGCCTCTGTGCGAGCAGTGCCATGGGCAGATGAGGCTGAGCAACAGCTTTCCAGGCTAGCTCTTTCTGCCCGCGAGTTATCTGCAGACGTTCGCATTTTGGGAGCAGGGCTGCCGCAGGCGCCCGGCACGGACCCCCAAAGCTACGTTTGCAGTTTGACGTGGCAAGACAAGCAAGTAGCCCCAGTCTCTGTGCCTCTGTGCGAGCAGTGCCATGGGCAGATGAGGCTGAGCAACAGCTTTCCAGGCTAGCTCTTTCTGCCTGCCAGCTATCTGCAGACGTTCGCGTTTTCAGAGCAGGGCTGCCGGAGGCCCCCTGCACGGACCCCCAAAGCTACGTTTGAAGTTTGAGGTGGCAAGACAAGCAAGCAGCCCCAGTCTCTGTGCCTCTGTGCGAGCAGTGCCATGGGCAGATGAGGCTGAGCAACAGCTTTCCAGGCTAGCTCTTTCTGGCTGCCAGCTATCTGCAGACGTTCGCATTTTCAGAGCAGGGCTGCCGGAGGCCCCCTGCACGGACCCCCAAAGCTATGTTTGAAGTTTGAGGGGGCAAGACAAGCAAGCAGCCCCAGTCTCTGTGCCTCTGTGCGAGCAGTGCCATGGGCAGATGAGGCTGAGCAACAGCTTTCCAGGCTAGCTCTTTCTGCCCGCGAGTTATCTGCAGACGTTCGCATTTTGGGAGCAGGGCTGCCGCAGGCGCCTGGCACGGACAACCTAAGCTACTTTGGAAGTTTGAGGTGGCAAGACAAGCAAGCAGCCCCAGTCTCTGTGCCTCGGTGCGAGCAGTGCCATGGGCAGATGAGGCTGAGCAACAGCGTTCCAGGCTAGCTCTTTCTGCCTGCGAGCTATCTGCAGACGTTCGCATTTTGGGAGCAGGGCTGCCGGAGGCGCCCGGCACGGACCACCTAAACTACGTTTGAAGTTTGAGGTGGCAAGACAAGCAAGCAGCCCCAGTCTCTGTACCTCTGTGCGAGCAGTGCCATGGGCAGATGAGGCTGAGCAACAGCTTTCCAGGCTAGCTCTTTCTGCCTGAGAGATATCTGCAGACGTTCGCATTTTGGGAGCAAGGCTGCCGCACAAGCTTGGCACGGACCCCCAAAGCTACGTTTGAAGTTTGAGGGGGCAAGACAAGCAAGCAGCCCCAGTCTCTGTGCCTCTGTGCGAGCAGTGCCATGGGCAGATGAGGCTGAGCAACAGCTTTCCAGGCTAGCTCTTTCTGCCTGCCAGCTATCTGCAGACGTTCGCATTTTCAGAGCAGGGCTGCCGGAGGCCCCCTGCACGGACCTCCAAAGCTACGTTTGCAGTTTGAGGTGGCAAGACAAGCAAGCAGCCCCAGTCTCTGTGCCTCTGTGCGAGCAGTGCCATGGGCAGATGAGGCTGAGCAACAGCTTTCCAGGCTAGCTCTTTCTGCCTGCCAGCTATCTGCAGACGTTCGCGTTTTCAGAGCAGGGCTGCCGCAGGCCCCCTGCACGGACCCCCAAAGCTACGTTTGAAGTTTGAGGTGGCAAGACAAGGAAGCAGCCCCAGTCTCTGTGCCTCTGTGCGAGCAGTGCCATGGGCAGATGAGGCTGAGCAACAGCTTTCCAGGCTAGCTCTTTCTGCCTGAGAGATATCTGCAGACGTTCGCATTTTGGGAGCAAGGCTGCCGCAGAAGCTTGGCACGGACCCCCAAAGCTACGTTTGAAGTTTGAGGGGGCAAGACAAGCAAGCAGCCCCAGTCTCTGTGCCTCTGTGCGAGCAGGGCCATGGGCAGATGAGGCTGAGCAACAGCTTTCCAGGCTAGCTCTTTCTGCCTGCCAGCTATCTGCAGACGTTCGCGTTTTCAGAGCAGGGCTGCCGGAGGCCCCCTGCACGGACCCCCAAAGCTACGTTTGAAGTTTGAGGGGGCAAGACAAGCAAGCAGCCCCAGTCTCTGTGCCTCTGTGCGAGCAGTGCCATGGGCAGATGAGGCTGAGCAACAGCTTTCCAGGCTAGCTCTTTCTGCCTGCCAGCTATCTGCAGACGTTCGCATTTTCAGAGCAGGGCTGCCGGAGGCCCCCTGCACGGACCCCCAAAGCTACGTTTGCAGTTTGAGGTGGCAAGACAAGCAAGCAGCCCCAGTCTCTGTGCCTCTGTGCAAGCAGTGCCATGGGCAGATGAGGCTGAGCAACAGCTTTCCAGGCTAGCTCTTTCTGCCTGCCAGCTATCTGCAGACGTTCGCATTTGCAGAGCAGGGCTGCCGCAGGCCCCCTGCACGGACCCCCAAAGCTACGTTTGAATTTGAGGGGGCAAGACAAGCAAGCAGCCCCAGTCTCTGTGCCTCTGTGCGAGCAGTGCCATGGGCAGATGAGGCTGAGCAACAGCTTTCCAGGCTAGCTCTTTCTGCCTGCCAGCTATCTGCAGACGTTCGCATTTTCAGAGCAGGGCTGCCGGAGGCCCCCTGCACGGACCCCCAAAGCTACGTTTGAAGTTTGAGGGGGCAAGACAAGCAAGCAGCCCCAGTCTCTGTGCCTCTGTGCAAGCAGTGCCATGGGCAGATGAGGCTGAGCAACAGCTTTCCAGGCTAGCTCTTTCTGCCCGCGAGTTATCTGCAGACGTTCGCATTTTGGGAGCAGGGCTGCCGCAGGCGCCCGGCACGGACCACCTAAGTTACTTTGGAAGTTTGAGGTGGCAAGACAAGCAAGCAGCCCCAGTCTCTGTGCCTCGGTGCGAACAGTGCCATGGGCAGATGAGGCTGAGCAACAGCGTTCTAGGCTAGCTCTTTCTGCCTGCGAGCTATCTGCAGACGTTCGCATTTTGGGAGCAGGGCTGCCGGAGGCGCCCGGCACGGACCACCTCAACTACGTTTGAAGTTTGAGGGGGCAAGACAAGCAAGCAGCCCCAGTCTCTGTGCCTCTGTGCGAGCAGGGCCATGGGCAGATGAGGCTGAGCAACAGCTTTCCAGGATAGCTCTTTCTGCCTGCCACCTATCTGCAGACGTTCGCGTTTTCAGAGCAGGGCTGCCGGAGGCCCCCTGCACGGACCCCCAAAAATACGTTTGAAGTTTTAGGGGGCAAGACAAGCAAGCAGCCCCAGTCTCTGTGCCTCTGTGCGAGCAGGGCCATGGGCAGATGAGGCTGAGCAACAGCTTTCCAGGCTAGCTCTTTCTGCCTGCCACCTATCTGCAGACGTTCGCGTTTTCAGAGCAGGGCTGCCGGAGGCGCCCTGCACGGACCCCCAAAGCTACGTTTGAAGTTTGAGGGGGCAAGACAAGCAAGCAGCCCCAGTCTCTGTGCCTCTGTGCGAGCAGTGCCATGGGCAGATGAGGCTGAGCAACAGCTTTCCAGGCTAGCTCTTTCTGCCTGTGAGCTATCTGCAGACGTTCGCATTTTCAGAGCAGGGCTGCCGGAGGCCCCCTGCACGGACCCCCAAAGCTACGTTTGCAGTTTAAGGTGGCAAGACAAGCAAGCAGCCCCAGTCTCTGTGCCTCTGTGCAAGCAGTGCCATGGGCAGATGAGGCTGAGCAACAGCTTTCCAGGCTAGCTCTTTCTGCCTGCCAGCTATCTGCAGACGTTCGCATTTTCAGAGCAGGGCTGCCGGAGGCCCCCTGCACGGACCCCCAAAGCTACGTTTGAAGTTTGAGGGGGCAAGACAAGCAAGCAGCCCCAGTCTCTGTGCCTCTGTGCGAGCAGTGCCATGGGCAGATGAGGCTGAGCAACAGCTTTCCAGGCTAGCTCTTCCTGCCTGCCAGCTATCTGCAGACGTTCGCATTTTCAGAGCAGGGCTGCCGGAGGAGCCCCTGCACGGACCCCCAAAGCTACGTTTGAAGTTTGAGGGGGCAAGACAAGCAAGCAGCCCCAGTCTCTGTGCCTCTGTGCGAGCAGTGCCATGGGCAGAAGAGGCTGAGCAACAGCTTTCCAGGCTAGCTCTTTCTGCCCGCGAATTATCTGCAGACGTTCGCATTTTGGGAGCAGGGCTGCCGCAGGCGCCCGGCACGGACAACCTAATCTACTTTGGAAGTTTGAGGTGGCAAGACAAGCAAGCAGCCCCAGTCTCTGTGCCTCGGTGCGAACAGTGCCATGGGCAGATGAGGCTGAGCAACAGCTTTCCAGGCTAGCTCTTTCTGCCTGCGAGCTATCTGCAGACGTTCGCATTTTGGGAGCAGGGCTGCCGGATGCGCCCGGCACGGACCACCTCAACTACGTTTGAAGTTTGAGGTGGCAAGACAAGCAAGCAGCCCCAGTCTCTGTACCTCTGTGCGAGCAGTGCCATGGGCAGATGAGGCTGAGCAACAGCTTTCCAGGCTAGCACTTTCTGCCTGAGAGATATCTGCAGACGTTCGCATTTTGGGAGCAAGGCTGCCGCAGAAGCTTGGCACGGACCCCCAAAGCTACGTTTGAAGTTTGAGGGGGCAAGACAAGCAAGCAGCCCCAGTCTCTGTGCCTCTGTGCGAGCAGTGCCATGGGCAGATGAGGCTGAGCAACAGCTTTCCAGGCTAGCTCTTTCTGCCCGCGAGTTATCTGCAGACGTTCGCATTTTGGGAGCAGGGCTGCCGCAGGCGCCCGGCACGGACCACCTAAGCTACGTTTGAATTTGAGGGGGCAAGACAAGCAAGCAGCCCCAGTCTCTGTGCCTCTGTGCGAGCAGTGCCATGGGCAGATGAGGCTGAGCAACAGCTTTCCAGGCTAGCTCTTTCTGCCTGCCAGCTATCTGCAGACATTCGCGTTTTCAGAGCAGGGCTGCCGCAGGCCCCCTGCACGGACCCCCAAAGCTACGTTTGCAGTTTGAGGGGGCAAGACAAGCAAGCAGCCCCAGTCTCTGTGCCTCTGTGCAAGCAGTGCCATGGGCAGATGAGGCTGAGCAACAGCTTTCCAGGCTAGCTCTTTCTGGCTCACAGCTATCTGCAGACGTTCGCATTTTCAGAGCAGGGCTGCCGGAGGCCCCCTGCACGGACCCCCAAAGCTACGTTTGAAGTTTGAGGGGGCAAGACAAGCAAGCAGCCCCAGTCTCTGTGCCTCTGTGCGAGCAGTGCCATGGGCAGATGAGGCTGAGCAACAGCTTTCCAGGCTAGCTCTTTCTGCCTGCCAGCTATCTGCAGACGTTCGTGTTTTCAGAGCAGGGCTGCCGGAGGCCCCCTGCACGGACCCCCAAAGCTACGTTTGAAGTTTGAGGGGGCAAGACAAGCAAGCAGCCCCAGTCTCTGTGCCTCTGTGCGAGCAGTGCCATGGGCAGATGAGGCTGAGCAACAGCTTTCCAGGCTAGCTCTTTCTGCCTGCCAGCTATCTGCAGACGTTTGCATTTTCAGAGCAGGGCTGCCCGTGGAGCCCGGCACGGACCCCCAAAGCTACGTTTGAAGTTTGAGGGGGCAAGACAAGCAAGCAGCCCCAGTCTCTGTGCCTCTGTGCGAGCAGTGCCATGGGCAGATGAGGCTGAGCAACAGCTTTCCAGGCTAGCTCTTTCTGCCCGCGAGTTATCTGCAGACGTTCGCATTTTCAGAGCAGGGCTGCCGCAGGCACCCGGCACGGACCACCTAAGCTACTTTGGAAGTTTCAGGTGGCAAGACAAGCAAGCAGCCCCAGTCTCTGTGCCTCGGCGCGAACAGTGCCATGCGCAGATGAGGCTGAGCAACAGTTTTCCAGGCTAGCTCTTTCTGCCTGCCAGCTATCTGCAGACGTTCGCGTTTTCAGAGCAGGGCTGCCGGAGGCCCCCTGCACGGACCCCCAAAGCTACGTTTGAAGTTTGAGGGGGCAAGACAAGCAAGCAGCCCCAGTCTCTGTGCCTCTGTGCGAGCAGTGCCATGGGCAGATGAGGCTGAGCAACAGCTTTCCAGGCTAGCTCTTTCTGCCTGCGAGCTATCTGCAGACGTTCGCATTTTCAGAGCAGGGCTGCCGGAGGAGCCCGGCACGGACCCCCAAAGCTACGTTTGAAGTTTGAGGGGGCAAGACAAGCAAGCAGCCCCAGTCTCTGTGCCTCTGTGCGAGCAGTGCCATGGGCAGATGAGGCTGAGCAACAGCTTTCCAGGCTAGCTCTTTCTGCCCGCGAGTTATCTGCAGACGTTCGCATTTTGGGAGCAGGGCTGCCGCAGGCGCCCGGCACGAACCCCAAAGCTACGTTTGCAGTTTGACGTGGCAAGACAAGCAAGTAGCCCCAGTCTCTGTGCCTCTGTGCGAGCAGTGCCATGGGCAGATGAGGCTGAGCAACAGCTTTCCAGGCTAGCTCTTTCTGCCTGCCAGCTATCTGCAGACGTTCGCGTTTTCAGAGCAGGGCTGCCGGAGGCCCCCTGCACGGACCCCCAAAGCTACGTTTGAAGTTTGAGGTGGCAAGACAAGCAAGCAGCCCCAGTCTCTGTGCCTCTGTGCGAGCAGTGCCATGGGCAGATGAGGCTGAGCAACAGCTTTCCAGGCTAGCTCTTTCTGGCTCACAGCTATCTGCAGACGTTCGCATTTTCAGAGCAGGGCTGCCGGAGGCCCCCTGCACGGACCCCCAAAGCTATGTTTGAAGTTTGAGGGGGCAAGACAAGCAAGCAGCCCCAGTCTCTGTGCCTCTGTGCGAGCAGTGCCATGGGCAGATGAGGCTGAGCAACAGCTTTCCAGGCTAGCTCTTTCTGCCCGCGAGTTATCTGCAGACGTTCGCATTTTGGGAGCAGGGCTGCCGCAGGCGCCTGGCACGGACAACCTAAGCTACTTTGGAAGTTTGAGGTGGCAAGACAAGCAAGCAGCCCCAGTCTCTGTGCCTCGGTGCGAGCAGTGCCATGGGCAGATGAGGCTGAGCAACAGCGTTCCAGGCTAGCTCTTTCTGCCTGCGAGCTATCTGCAGACGTTCGCATTTTGGGAGCAGGGCTGCCGGAGGCGCCCGGCACGGACCACCTAAACTACGTTTGAAGTTTGAGGTGGCAAGACAAGCAAGCAGCCCCAGTCTCTGTACCTCTGTGCGAGCAGTGCCATGGGCAGATGAGGCTGAGCAACAGCTTTCCAGGCTAGCTCTTTCTGCCTGAGAGATATCTGCAGACGTTCGCATTTTGGGAGCAAGGCTGCCGCACAAGCTTGGCACGGACCCCCAAAGCTACGTTTGAAGTTTGAGGGGGCAAGACAAGCAAGCAGCCCCAGTCTCTGTGCCTCTGTGCGAGCAGGGCCATGGGCAGATGAGGCTGAGCAACAGCTTTCCAGGCTAGCTCTTTCTGCCTGCCAGCTATCTGCAGACGTTCGCGTTTTCAGAGCAGGGCTGCCGGAGGCCCCCTGCACGGACCCCCAAAGCTACGTTTGAAGTTTGAGGGGGCAAGACAAGCAAGCAGCCCCAGTCTCTGTGCCTCTGTGCGAGCAGGGCCATGGGCAGATGAGGCTGAGCAACAGCTTTCCAGGCTAGCTCTTTCTGCCTGCCAGCTATCTGCAGACGTTCGCGTATTCAGAGCAGGGCTGCCGGAGGCCCCCTGCACGGACCCCCAAAGCTACGTTTGAAGTTTGAGGGGGCAAGACAAGCAAGCAGCCCCAGTCTCTGTGCCTCTGTGCGAGCAGTGCCATGGGCAGATGAGGCTGAGCAACAGCTTTCCAGGCTAGCTCTTTCTGCCTGCCAGCTATCTGCAGACGTTCGCGTTTTCAGAGCAGGGCTGCCGGAGGCCCCCTGCACGGACCCCCAAAGCTACGTTTGCAGTTTGAGGTGGCAAGACAAGCAAGCAGCCCCAGTCTCTGTGCCTCTGTGCGAGCAGTGCCATGGGCAGATGAGGCTGAGCAACAGCTTTCCAGGCTAGCTCTTTCTGCCTGCCAGCTATCTGCAGACGTTCGCATTTTCAGAGCAGGGCTGCCGGAGGCCCCCTGCACGGACCTCCAAAGCTACGTTTGCAGTTTGAGGTGGCAAGACAAGCAAGCAGCCCCAGTCTCTGTGCCTCTGTGCGAGCAGTGCCATGGGCAGATGAGGCTGAGCAACAGCTTTCCAGGCTAGCTCTTTCTGCCTGCCAGCTATCTGCAGACGTTCGCGTTTTCAGAGCAGGGCTGCCGCAGGCCCCCTGCACGGACCCCCAAAGCTACGTTTGAAGTTTGAGGTGGCAAGACAAGCAAGCAGCCCCAGTCTCTGTGCCTCTGTGCGAGCAGTGCCATGGGCAGATGAGGCTGAGCAACAGCTTTCCAGGCTAGCTCTTTCTGCCTGAGAGATATCTGCAGACGTTCGCATTTTGGGAGCAAGGCTGCCGCAGAAGCTTGGCACGGACCCCCAAAGCTACGTTTGAAGTTTGAGGGGGCAAGACAAGCAAGCAGCCCCAGTCTCTGTGCCTCTGTGCGAGCAGTGCCATGGGCAGATGAGGCTGAGCAACAGCTTTCCAGGCTAGCTCTTTCTGCCTGCCAGCTATCTGCAGACGTTCGCGTTTTCAGAGCAGGGCTGCCGGAGGCCCCCTGCACGGACCCCCAAAGCTACGTTTGAAGTTTGAGGGGGCAAGACAAGCAAGCAGCCCCAGTCTCTGTGCCTCTGTGCGAGCAGTGCCATGGGCAGATGAGGCTGAGCAACAGCTTTCCAGGCTAGCTCTTTCTGCCTGCCAGCTATCTGCAGACGTTCGCATTTTCAGAGCAGGGCTGCCGGAGGCCCCCTGCACGGACCCCCAAAGCTACGTTTGCAGTTTGAGGTGGCAAGACAAGCAAGCAGCCCCAGTCTCTGTGCCTCTGTGCAAGCAGTGCCATGGGCAGATGAGGCTGAGCAACAGCTTTCCAGGCTAGCTCTTTCTGCCTGCCAGCTATCTGCAGACGTTCGCATTTGCAGAGCAGGGCTGCCGCAGGCCCCCTGCACGGACCCCCAAAGCTACGTTTGAATTTGAGGGGGCAAGACAAGCAAGCAGCCCCAGTCTCTGTGCCTCTGTGCGAGCAGTGCCATGGGCAGATGAGGCTGAGCAACAGCTTTCCAGGCTAGCTCTTTCTGCCTGCCACCTATCTGCAGACGTTCGCATTTTCAGAGCAGGGCTGCCGGAGGCCCCCTGCACGGACCCCCAAAGCTACGTTTGAAGTTTGAGGGGGCAAGACAAGCAAGCAGCCCCAGTCTCTGTGCCTCTGTGCGAGCAGTGCCATGGGCAGATGAGGCTGAGCAACAGCTTTCCAGGCTAGCTCTTTCTGCCTGTGAGCTATCTGCAGACGTTCGCATTTTCAGAGCAGGGCTGCCGGAGGCCCCCTGCACGGACCCCCAAAGCTACGTTTGCAGTTTAAGGTGGCAAGACAAGCAAGCAGCCCCAGTCTCTGTGCCTCTGTGCAAGCAGTGCCATGGGCAGATGAGGCTGAGCAACAGCTTTCCAGGCTAGCTCTTTCTGCCTGCCAGCTATCTGCAGACGTTCGCATTTTCAGAGCAGGGCTGCCGCAGGCCCCCTGCACGGACCCCCAAAGCTACGTTTGAAGTTTGAGGGGGCAAGACAAGCAAGCAGCCCCAGTCTCTGTGCCTCTGTGCGAGCAGTGCCATGGGCAGATGAGGCTGAGCAACAGCTTTCCAGGCTAGCTCTTTCTGCCTGCCAGCTATCTGCAGACGTTCGCATTTTCAGAGCAGGGCTGCCGGAGGAGCCCCTGCACGGACCCCCAAAGCTACGTTTGAAGTTTGAGGGGGCAAGACAAGCAAGCAGCCCCAGTCTCTGTGCCTCTGTGCGAGCAGTGCCATGGGCAGAAGAGGCTGAGCAACAGCTTTCCAGGCTAGCTCTTTCTGCCCGCGAATTATCTGCAGACGTTCGCATTTTGGGAGCAGGGCTGCCGCAGGCGCCCGGCACGGACAACCTAATCTACTTTGGAAGTTTGAGGTGGCAAGACAAGCAAGAAGCCCCAGTCTCTGTGCCTCGGTGCGAACAGTGCCATGGGCAGATGAGGCTGAGCAACAGCTTTCCAGGCTAGCTCTTTCTGCCTGCGAGCTATCTGCAGACGTTCGCATTTTGGGAGCAGGGCTGCCGGATGCGCCCGGCACGGACCACCTCAACTACGTTTGAAGTTTGAGGTGGCAAGACAAGCAAGCAGCCCCAGTCTCTGTACCTCTGTGCGAGCAGTGCCATGGGCAGATGAGGCTGAGCAACAGCTTTCCAGGCTAGCACTTTCTGCCTGAGAGATATCTGCAGACGTTCGCATTTTGGGAGCAAGGCTGCCGCAGAAGCTTGGCACGGACCACCTAAGCTACGTTTGAAGTTTGAGGTGGCAAGACAAGCAAGCAGCCCCAGTCTCTGTGCCTCTGTGCGAGCAGTGCCATGGGCAGATGAGGCTGAGCAACAGCTTTCCAGGCTAGCTCTTTCTGCCTGTGAGCTATCTGCAGACGTTCGCATTTTCAGAGCAGGGCTGCCGGAGGAGCCCGGCACGGACCCCCAAAGCTACGTTTGAAGTTTGAGGGGGCAAGACAAGCAAGCAGCCCCAGTCTCTGTGCCTCAGTGCGAGCAGTGCCATGGGCAGATGAGGCTGAGCAACAGCTTTCCAGGCTATCTCTTTCTGCCTGCGAGTTATCTGCAGACGTTCGCATTTTGGGAGCAGGGCTGCCGCAGGCGCCCGGCACGGACCACCTAAGCTACTTTGGAAGTTTGAGGTGGCAAGACAAGCAAGCAGCCCCAGTCTCTGTGCCTCGGTGCGAACAGTGCCATGGGCAGATGAGGCTGAGCAACAGCGTTCCAGGCTAGCTCTTTCTGCCTGCGAGCTATCTGCAGACGTTCGCATTTTGGGAGCAGGGCTGCCGGAGGCGCCCGGCACGGACCACCTAAACTACGTTTGAAGTTTGAGGTGGCAAGACAAGCAAGCAGCCCCAGTCTCTGTGCCTCTGTGCGAGCAGTGCCATGGGCAGATGAGGCTGAGCAACAGCTTTCCAGGCTAGCTCTTTCTGCCTGAGAGATATCTGCAGACGTTCGCATTTTGGGAGCAAGGCTGCCGCAGAAGCTTGGCACGGACCCCCAAAACTACGTTTGAAGTTTTAGGGGGCAAGACAAGCAAGCAGCCCCAGTCTCTGTGCCTCTGTGCGAGCAGGGCCATGGGCAGATGAGGCTGAGCAACAGCTTTCCAGGCTAGCTCTTTCTGCCTGCCACCTATCTGCAGACGTTCGCGTTTTCAGAGCAGGGCTGCCGGAGGCGCCCTGCACGGACCCCCAAAGCTACGTTTGAAGTTTGAGGGGGCAAGACAAGCAAGCAGCCCCAGTCTCTGTGCCTCTGTGCGAGCAGTGCCATGGGCAGATGAGGCTGAGCAACAGCTTTCCAGGCTAGCTCTTTCTGCCTGTGAGCTATCTGCAGACGTTCGCATTTTCAGAGCAGGGCTGCCGGAGGCCCCCTGCACGGACCCCCAAAGCTACGTTTGCAGTTTAAGGTGGCAAGACAAGCAAGCAGCCCCAGTCTCTGTGCCTCTGTGCAAGCAGTGCCATGGGCAGATGAGGCTGAGCAACAGCTTTCCAGGCTAGCTCTTTCTGCCTGCCAGCTATCTGCAGACGTTCGCATTTTCAGAGCAGGGCTGCCGGAGGCCCCCTGCACGGACCCCCAAAGCTACGTTTGAAGTTTGAGGGGGCAAGACAAGCAAGCAGCCCCAGTCTCTGTGCCTCTGTGCGAGCAGTGCCATGGGCAGATGAGGCTGAGCAACAGCTTTCCAGGCTAGCTCTTTCTGCCTGCCAGCTATCTGCAGACGTTCGCATTTTCAGAGCAGGGCTGCCGGAGGAGCCCCTGCACGGACCCCCAAAGCTACGTTTGAAGTTTGAGGGGGCAAGACAAGCAAGCAGCCCCAGTCTCTGTGCCTCTGTGCGAGCAGTGCCATGGGCAGAAGAGGCTGAGCAACAGCTTTCCAGGCTAGCTCTTTCTGCCCGCGAATTATCTGCAGACGTTCGCATTTTGGGAGCAGGGCTGCCGCAGGCGCCCGGCACGGACAACCTAATCTACTTTGGAAGTTTGAGGTGGCAAGACAAGCAAGAAGCCCCAGTCTCTGTGCCTCGGTGCGAACAGTGCCATGGGCAGATGAGGCTGAGCAACAGCTTTCCAGGCTAGCTCTTTCTGCCTGCGAGCTATCTGCAGACGTTCGCATTTTGGGAGCAGGGCTGCCGGATGCGCCCGGCACGGACCACCTCAACTACGTTTGAAGTTTGAGGTGGCAAGACAAGCAAGCAGCCCCAGTCTCTGTACCTCTGTGCGAGCAGTGCCATGGGCAGATGAGGCTGAGCAACAGCTTTCCAGGCTAGCACTTTCTGCCTGAGAGATATCTGCAGACGTTCGCATTTTGGGAGCAAGGCTGCCGCAGAAGCTTGGCACGGACCACCTAAGCTACGTTTGAAGTTTGAGGTGGCAAGACAAGCAAGCAGCCCCAGTCTCTGTGCCTCTGTGCGAGCAGTGCCATGGGCAGATGAGGCTGAGCAACAGCTTTCCAGGCTAGCTCTTTCTGCCTGCCAGCTATCTGCAGACGTTCGCATTTTCAGAGCAGGGCTGCCGGAGGAGCCCGGCACGGACCCCCAAAGCTACGTTTGAAGTTTGAGGGGGCAAGACAAGCAAGCAGCCCCAGTCTCTGTGCCTCAGTGCGAGCAGTGCCATGGGCAGATGAGGCTGAGCAACAGCTTTCCAGGCTAGCTCTTTCTGCCTGCGAGTTATCTGCAGACGTTCGCATTTTGGGAGCAGGGCTGCCGCAGGCGCCCGGCACGGACCACCTAAGCTACTTTGGAAGTTTGAGGTGGCAAGACAAGCAAGCAGCCCCAGTCTCTGTGCCTCGGTGCGAACAGTGCCATGGGCAGATGAGGCTGAGCAACAGCGTTCCAGGCTAGCTCTTTCTGCCTGCGAGCTATCTGCAGACGTTCGCATTTTGGGAGCAGGGCTGCCGGAGGCGCCCGGCACGGACCACCTAAACTACGTTTGAAGTTTGAGGTGGCAAGACAAGCAAGCAGCCCCAGTCTCTGTGCCTCTGTGCGAGCAGTGCCATGGGCAGATGAGGCTGAGCAACAGCTTTCCAGGCTAGCTCTTTCTGCCTGAGAGATATCTGCAGACGTTCGCATTTTGGGAGCAAGGCTGCCGCAGAAGCTTGGCACGGACCCCCAAAGCTACGTTTGAAGTTTGAGGGGGCAAGACAAGCAAGCAGCCCCAGTCTCTGTGCCTCTGTGCGAGCAGTGCCATGGGCAGATGAGGCTGAGCAACAGCTTTCCAGGCTAGCTCTTTCTGCCTGCCAGCTATCTGCAGACGTTCGCATTTTCAGAGCAGGGCTGCCGGAGGCCCCCTGCACGGACCCCCAAAGCTACGTTTGCAGTTTGAGGGGGCAAGACAAGCAAGCAGCCCCAGTCTCTGTGCCTCTGTGCAAGCAGTGCCATGGGCAGATGAGGCTGAGCAACAGCTTTCCAGGCTAGCTCTTTCTGCCTGCCAGCTATCTGCAGACGTTCGCATTTTCAGAGCAGGGCTGCCGGAGGCCCCCTGCACGGACCCCCAAAGCTACGTTTGAATTTGAGGGGGCAAGACAAGCAAGCAGCCCCAGTCTCTGTGCCTCGGTGCAAGCAGTGCCATGGGCAGATGAGGCTGAGCAACAGCTTTCCAGGCTAGCTCTTTCTGCCTGCGAGCTATCTGCAGACGTTCGCATTTTCAGAGCAGGGCTGCCGGAGGCCCCCTGCACGGACCCCCAAAGCTACGTTTGCAGTTTGAGGGGGCAAGACAAGCAAGCAGCCCCAGTCTCTGTGCCTCTGTGCAAGCAGTGCCATGGGCAGATGAGGCTGAGCAACAGCTTTCCAGGCTAGCTCTTTCTGCCTGCCAGCTATCTGCAGACGTTCGCATTTTCAGAGCAGGGCTGCCGGAGGCCCCCTGCACGGACCCCCAAAGCTACGTTTGAAGTTTGAGGTGGCAAGACAAGCAAGCAGACCCAGTCTCTGTGCCTCTGTGCGAGCAGTGCCATGGGCAGATGAGGCTGAGCAACAGCTTTCCAGGCTAGCTCTTTCTGCCTGAGAGATATCTGCAGACGTTCGCATTTTGGGAGCAAGGCTGCCGCAGAAGCTTGGCACGGACCCCCAAAGCTACGTTTGAAGTTTGAGGGGGCAAGACAAGCAAGCAGCCCCAGTCTCTGTGCCTCTGTGCGAGCAGTGCCATGGGCAGATGAGGCTGAGCAACAGCTTTCCAGGCTAGCTCTTTCTGCCTGCCAGCTATCTGCAGAAGTTCGCGTTTTCAGAGCAGGGCTGCCGGAGGCCCCCTGCACGGACCCCCAAAGCTACGTTTGAATTTGAGGGGGCAAGACAAGCAAGCAGCCCCAGTCTCTGTGCCTCTGTGCGAGCAGTGCCATGGGCAGATGAGGCTGAGCAACAGCTTTCCAGGCTAGCTCTTTCTGCCCGCGAGTTATCTGCAGACGTTCGCATTTTGGGAGCAGGGCTGCCGCAGGCGCCCGGCACGGACCACCTAAGCTACTTTGGAAGTTTGAGGTGGCAAGACAAGCAAGCAGCCCCAGTCTCTGTGCCTCGGTGCGAACAGTGCCATGGGCAGATGAGGCTGAGCAACAGCGTTCCAGGCTAGCTCTTTCTGCCTGCGAGCTATCTGCAGACGTTCGCATTTTGGAAGCAGGGCTGCCGGAGGCGCCCGGCACGGACCACCTAAACTACGTTTGAAGTTTGAGGTGGCAAGACAAGCAAGCAGCCCCAGTCTCTGTACCTTTGTGCGAGCAGGGCCATGGGCAGATGAGGCTGAGCAACAGCTTTCCAGGCTAGCTCTTTCTGCCTGAGAGATATCTGCAGACGTTCGCATTTTGGGAGCAAGGCTGCCGCAGAAGCTTGGCACGGACCCCCAAAGCTACGTTTGAAGTTTGAGGGGGCAAGACAAGCAAGCAGCCCCAGTCTCTGTGCCTCTGTGCGAGCAGTGCCATGGGCAGATGAGGCTGAGCAACAGCTTTCCAGGCTAGCTCTTTCTGCCTGCCAGCTATCTGCAGACGTTCGCGTTTTCAGAGCAGGGCTGCCGGAGGCCCCCTGCACGGACCCCCAAAGCTACGTTTGAATTTGAGGGGGCAAGACAAGCAAGCAGCCCCAGTCTCTGTGCCTCTGTGCGAGCAGTGCCATGGGCAGATGAGGCTGAGCAACAGCTTTCCAGGCTATCTCTTTCTGCCTGCCAGCTATCTGCAGACGTTCGCATTTTCAGAGCAGGGCTGCCGGAGGCCCCCTGCACGGACACCCAAAGCTACGTTTGCAGTTTGAGGTGGCAAGACAAGCAAGCAGCCCCAGTCTCTGTGCCTCTGTGCAAGCAGTGCCATGGGCAGATGAGGCTGAGCAACAGCTTTCCAGGCTAGCTCTTTCTGCCTGCCAGCTATCTGGAGACGTTCGCATTTTCAGAGCAGGGCTGCCGCAGGCCCCCTGCACGGACCCCCAAAGCTACGATGAATGTGAGGGGGCAAGACAAGCAAGCAGCCCCAGTCTCTGTGCCTCTGTGCGAGCAGTGCCATGGGCAGATGAGGCTGAGCAACAGCTTTCCAGGCTAGCTCTTTCTGCCTGCCAGCTATCTGCAGACGTTCGCGTTTTCAGAGCAGGGCTGCCGGAGGCCCCCTGCACAGACCCCCAAAGCTACGTTTGAAGTTTGAGGTGGCAAGACAAGCAAGCAGCCCCAGTCTCTGTGCCTCTGTGCGAGCAGTGCCATGGGCAGATGAGGCTGAGCAACAGCTTTCCAGGCTAGTTTTTTCTGCCTGCCACCTATCTGCAGACGTTCGCATTTTCAGAGCAGGGCTGCCGGAGGAGCCCGGCACGGACCCCCAAAGCTAAGTTTGCAGTTTCAGGGGGCAAGACAAGCAAGCAGCCCCAGTCTCTGTGCCTCTGTGCAAGCAGTGCCATGGGCAGATGAGGCTGAGCAACAGCTTTCCAGGCTAGCTCTTTCTGCCTGCCAGCTATCTGCAGACGTTCGCATTTTCAGAGCAGGGCTGCCGGAGGCCCCCTGCACGGACCCCCAATGCTACGTTTGAAGTTTGAGGGGGCAAGACAAGCAAGCAGCCCCAGTCTCTGTGCCTCTGTGCGAGCAGTGCCATGGGCAGATGAGGCTGAGCAACAGCTTTCCAGGCTAGCTCTTTCTGCCTGCCAGCTATCTGCAGACGTTCGCATTTTCAGAGCAGGGCTGCCGGAGGCCCCCTGCACGGACCCCCAAAGCTACGTTTGAATTTGAGGGGGCAAGACAAGCAAGCAGCCCCAGTCTCTGTGCCTCTGTGCGAGCAGTGCCATGGGCAGATGAGGCTGAGCAACAGCTTTCCAGGCTAGCTCTTTCTGCCCGCGAGTTATCTCCAGACGTTCGCATTTTGGGAGCAGGGCTGCCGCAGAAGCTTGGCACGGACCACCTAAGCTACGTTTGAAGTTTGAGGTGGCAAGACAAGCAAGCAGCCCCAGTCTCTGTGCCTCTGTGCGAGCAGTGCCATGGGCAGATGAGGCTGAGCAACAGCTTTCCAGGCTAGCTCTTTCTGCCTGCCAGCTATCTGCAGACGTTCGCGTTTTCAGAGCAGGGCTGCCGGAGGCCCCCTGCACGGACCCCCAAACCTACGTTTGAAGTTTGAGGGGGCAAGACAAGCAAGCAGCCTCAGTCTCTGTGCCTCTGTGCGAGCAGTGCCATGGGCAGATGAGGCTGAGCAACAGCTTTCCAGGCTAGCTCTTTCTGGCTCACAGCTATCTGCAGACGTTCGCATTTTCAGAGCAGGGCTGCCGGAGGAGCCCCTGCACGGACCCCCAAAGCTACGTTTGAAGTTTGAGGGGGCAAGACAAGCAAGCAGCCCCAGTCTCTGTGCCTCTGTGCGAGCAGTGCCATGGGCAGATGAGGCTGAGCAACAGCTTTCCAGGCTAGCTCTTTCTGCCTGCGAGTTATCTGCAGACGTTCGCATTTTGGGAGCAGGGCTGCCGCAGGCGCCTGGCACGGACAACCTAAGCTACTTTGGAAGTTTGAGGTGGCAAGACAAGCAAGCAGCCCCAGTCTCTGTGCCTCTGTGCGAGCAGTGCCATGGGCAGATGAGGCTGAGCAACAGCTTTCCAGGCTAGCTCTTTCTGCCCGCGAGTTATCTGCAGACGTTAGCATTTTGGGAGCAGGGCTGCCGCAGGCGCCCGGCACGGACAACCTAATCTACTTTGGAAGTTTGAGGTGGCAAGACAAGCAAGCAGCCCCAGTCTCTGTACCTCTGTGCGAGCAGTGCCATGGGCAGATGAGGCTGAGCAACAGCTTTCCAGGCTAGCTCTTTCTGCCTGCCAGCTATCTGCAGACGTTCGCATTTTCAGAGCAGGGCTGCCGGAGGCCCCCTGCACGGACCCCCAAAGCTACGTTTGAAGTTTGAGGGGGCAAGACAAGCAAGCAGCCCCAGTCTCTGTGCCTCTGTGCGAGCAGTGCCATGGGCAGATGAGGCTGAGCAACAGCTTTCCAGGCTAGCTCTTTCTGCCTGCCAGCTATCTGCAGACGTTCGCGTTTTCAGAGCAGGGCTGCCGGAGGCCCCCTGCACGGACCCCCAAAGCTACGTTTGAATTTGAGGGGGCAAGACAAGCAAGCAGCCCCAGTCTCTGTGCCTCTGTGCGAGCAGTGCCATGGGCAGATGAGGCTGAGCAACAGCTTTCCAGGCTAGCTCTTTCTGCCTGCCAGCTATCTGCAGACGTTCGCATTTTCAGAGCAGGGCTGCCGCAGGCCCCCTGCACGGACCCCCAAAGCTACGTTTGAAGTTTGAGGGGGCAAGACAAGCAAGCAGCCCCAGTCTCTGTGCCTCTGTGCGAGCAGTGCCATGGGCAGATGAGGCTGAGCAACAGCTTTCCAGGCTAGCTCTTTCTGCCCGCGAGTTATCTGCAGACGTTCGCATTTTGGGAGCAGGGCTGCCGCAGGCGCCCGGCACGGACCACCTAAGCTACTTTGGAAGTTTGAGGTGGCAAGACAAGCAAGCAGCCCCAGTCTCTGTGCCTCGGTGCGAACAGTGCCATGGGCAGATGAGGCTGAGCAACAGCGTTCCAGGCTAGCTCTTTCTGCCTGCGAGCTATCTGCAGACGTTCGCATTTTGGAAGCAGGGCTGCCGGAGGCGCCCGGCACGGACCACCTAAACTACGTTTGAAGTTTGAGGTGGCAAGACAAGCAAGCAGCCCCAGTCTCTGTACCTCTGTGCGAGCAGTGCCATGGGCAGATGAGGCTGAGCAACAGCTTTCCAGGCTAGCTCTTTCTGCCTGAGAGATATCTGCAGACGTTCGCATTTTGGGAGCAAGGCTGCCGCAGAAGCTTGGCACGGACCCCCAAAGCTACGTTTGAAGTTTGAGGGGGCAAGACAAGCAAGCAGACCCAGTCTCTGTGCCTCTGTGCGAGCAGTGCCATGGGCAGATGAGGCTGAGCAACAGCTTTCCAGGCTAGCTCTTTCTGCCTGCCAGCTATCTGCAGACGTTCGCGTTTTCAGAGCAGGGCTGCCGGAGGCCCCCTGCACGGACCCCCAAAGCTACGTTTGAAGTTTGAGGGGGCAAGACAAGCAAGCAGCCCCAGTCTCTGTGCCTCTGTGCGAGCAGTGCCATGGGCAGATGAGGCTGAGCAACAGCTTTCCAGGCTAGCTCTTTCTGCCTGCCAGCTATCTGCAGACGTTCGCATTTTCAGAGCAGGGCTGCCGGAGGCCCCCTGCACGGACCGCCAAAGCTACGTTTGCAGTTTGAGGTGGCAAGACAAGCAAGCAGCCCCAGTCTCTGTGCCTCTGTGCAAGCAGTGCCATGGGCAGATGAGGCTGAGCAACAGCTTTCCAGGCTAGCTCTTTCTGCCTGCCAGCTATCTGCAGACGTTCGCATTTTCAGAGCAGGGCTGCCGCAGGCCCCCTGCACGGACCCCCAAAGCTACGTTTGAATTTGAGGGGGCAAGACAAGCAAGCAGCCCCAGTCTCTGTGCCTCTGTGCGAGCAGTGCCATGGGCAGATGAGGCTGAGCAACAGCTTTCCAGGCTAGCTCTTTCTGCCTGCCAGCTATCTGCAGACGTTCGCATTTTCAGAGCAGGGCTGCCGGAGGCCCCCTGCACGGACCCCCAAAGCTACGTTTGAAGTTTGAGGGGGCAAGACAAGCAAGCAGCCCCAGTCTCTGTGCCTCTGTGCAAGCAGTGCCATGGGCAGATGAGGCTGAGCAACAGCTTTCCAGGCTAGCTCTTTCTGCCCGCGAGTTATCTGCAGACGTTCGCATTTTGGGAGCAGGGCTGCCGCAGGCGCCCGGCACGGACCAACTAAGTTACTTTGGAAGTTTGAGGTGGCAAGACAAGCAAGCAGCCCCAGTCTCTGTGCCTCGGTGCGAACAGTGCCATGGGCAGATGAGGCTGAGCAACAGCGTTCCAGGCTAGCTCTTTCTGCCTGCGAGCTATCTGCAGACGTTCGCATTTTGGGAGCAGGGCTGCCGGAGGCGCCCGGCACGGACCACCTCAACTACGTTTGAAGTTTGAGGGGGCAAGACAAGCAAGCAGCCCCAGTCTCTGTACCTCTGTGCGAGCAGTGCCATGGGCAGATGAGGCTGAGCAACAGCTTTCCAGGCTAGCTCTTTCTGCCTGAGAGATATCTGCAGACGTTCACATTTTGGGAGCAAGGCTGCCGCAGAAGCTTGGCACGGACCCCCAAAGCTACGTTTGAAGTTTGAGGGGGCAAGACAAGCAAGCAGCCCCAGTCTCTGTGCCTCTGTGCGAGCAGGGCCATGGGCAGATGAGGCTGAGCAACAGCTTTCCAGGCTAGCTCTTTCTGCCTGCCAGCTATCTGCAGACGTTCGCATTTTCAGAGCAGGGCTGCCGGAGGCCCCCTGCACGGACCCCCAAAGCTACGTTTGAAGTTTGAGGGGGCAAGACAAGCAAGCAGCCCCAGTCTCTGTGCCTCTGTGCGAGCAGTGCCATGGGCAGATGAGGCTGAGCAACAGCTTTCCAGGCTAGCTCTTTCTGCCTGCCAGCTATCTGCAGACGTTCGCATTTTCAGAGCAGGGCTGCCGTAGTAGCCCGGCACGGACCCCCAAAACTACGTTTGAAGTTTGAGGGGGCAAGACAAGCAAGCAGCCCCAGTCTCTGTGCCTCTGTGCGAGCAGTGCCATGGGCAGATGAGGCTGAGCAACAGCTTTCCAGGCTAGCTCTTTCTGCCCGCGAGTTATCTGCAGACGTTCGCTTTTTGGGAGCAGGGCTGCCGCAGGCGCCTGGCACGGACCCCCAAAGCTACTTTGGAAGTTTGAGGTGGCAAGACAAGCAAGCAGCCCCAGTCTCTGTGCCTCTGTGCGAGCAGTGCCATGGGCAGATGAGGCTGAGCAACAGCGTTCCAGGCTAGCTCTTTCTGCCTGCGAGCTATCTGCAGACGTTCGCATTTTGGGAGCAGGGCTGCCGCAGGCGCCCGGCACGGACCACCTAAACTACGTTTGAAGTTTGAGGTGGCAAGACAAGCAAGCAGCCCCAGTCTCTGTACCTCTGTGCGAGCAGTGCCATGGGCAGATGAGGCTGAGCAACAGCTTTCCAGGCTAGCTCTTTCTGCCTGCCAGCTATCTGCAGACGTTCGCGTTTTCAGAGCAGGGCTGCCGGAGGCCCCCTGCACGGACCCCCAAAGCTACGTTTGCAGTTTGAGGGGGCAAGACAAGCAAGCAGCCCCAGTCTCTGTGCCTCTGTGCGAGCAGGGCCATGGGCAGATGAGGCTGAGCAACAGCTTTCCAGGCTAGCTCTTTCTGCCTGCCAGCTATCTGCAGACGTTCGCGTTTTCAGAGCAGGGCTGCCGGAGGCCCCCTGCACGGACCCCCAAAGCTACGTTTGAAGTTTGAGGGGGCAAGACAAGCAAGCAGCCCCAGTCTCTGTGCCTCTGTGCGAGCAGTGCCATGGGCAGATGAGGCTGAGCAACAGCTTTCCAGGCTAGCTCTTTCTGCCTGCGAGCTATCTGCAGACGTTCGCATTTTCAGAGCAGGGCTGCCGGAGGCCCCCTGCACGGACCCCCCAAAGCTACGTTTGCAGTTTGAGGGGGCAAGACAAGCAAGCAGCCCCAGTCTCTGTGCCTCTGTGCAAGCAGTGCCATGGGCAGATGAGGCTGAGCAACAGCTTTCCAGGCTAGCTCTTTCTGCCTGCCAGCTATCTGCAGACGTTCGCATTTTCAGAGCAGGGCTGCCGGAGGCCCCCTGCACGGACCCCCAAAGCTACGTTTGAATTTGAGGGGGCAAGACAAGCAAGCAGCCCCAGTCTCTGTGCCTCTGTGCGAGCAGTGCCATGGGCAGATGAGGCTGAGCAACAGCTTTCCAGGCTAGCTCTTTCTGCCTGCCAGCTATCTGCAGACGTTCGCGTTTTCAGAGCAGGGCTGCCGGAGGCCCCCTGCACGGACCCCCAAAGCTACGTTTGAAGTTTGAGGGGGCAAGACAAGCAAGCAGCCCCAGTCTCTGTGCCTCTGTGCGAGCAGTGCCATGGGCAGATGAGGCTGAGCAACAGCTTTCCAGGCTAGCTCTTTCTGCCTGCCAGCTATCTGCAGACGTTCGCGTTTTCAGAGCAGGGCTGCCGGAGGCCCCCTGCACGGACCCCCAAAGCTACTTTTGCAGTTTGAGGGGGCAAGACAAGCAAGCAGCCCCAGTCTCTGTGCCTCTGTGCGAGCAGTGCCATGGGCAGATGAGGCTGAGCAACAGCTTTCCAGGCTAGCTCTTTCTGCCTGCCAGCTATCTGCAGACGTTCGCATTTTCAGAGCAGGGCTGCCGGAGGCCCCCTGCACGGACCCCCAAAGCTACGTTTGAAGTTTGAGGTAGCAAGACAAGCAAGCAGCCCCAGTCTCTGTGCCTCGGTGCGAGCAGTGCCATGGGCAGATGAGGCTGAGCAACAGCTTTCCAGGCTAGCTCTTTCTGCCTGCCAGCTAACTGCAGACGTTCGCATTTTCAGAGCAGGGCTGCCGGAGGAGCCCGGCACGGACCCCCAAAGATACGTTTGAAGTTTGAGGTGGCAAGACAAGCAAGCAGCCCCAGTCTCTGTGCCTCTGTGCGAGCAGTGCCATGGGCAGATGAGGCTGAGCAACAGCTTTCCAGGCTAGCTCTTTCTGCCTGCCACCTATCTGCAGACGTTCGCGTTTTCAGAGCAGGGCTGCCGCAGGCCCCCTGCACGGACCCCCAAAGCTACGTTTGAAGTTTGAGGGGGCAAGACAAGCAAGCAGCCCCAGTCTCTGTGCCTCTGTGCGAGCAGTGCCATGGGCAGATGAGGCTGAGCAACAGCTTTCCAGGCTAGCTCTTTCTGCCTGCCAGCTATCTGCAGACGTTCGCATTTTCAGAGCAGGGCTGCCGGAGGAGCCCGGCACGGACCCCCAAAGCTACGTTTGAAGTTTGAGGGGGCAAGACAAGCAAGCAGCCCCAGTCTCTGTGCCTCTGTGCGAGCAGTGCCATGGGCAGATGAGACTGAGCAACAGCTTTCCAGGCTAGCTCTTTCTGCCCGCGAGTTATCTGCAGACTTTCGCATTTTGGGAGCAGGGCTGCCGCAGGCGCCCGGCACGGACCACCTAAACTACTTTGGAAGTTTGAGGTGGCAAGACAAGCAAGCAGCCCCAGTCTCTGTGCCTCGGTGCGAACAGTGACATGGGCAGATGAGGCTGAGCAACAGCGTTCCAGGCTAGCTCTTTCTGCCTGCGAGCTATCTGCAGACGTTCGCATTTTGGGAGCAGGGCTGCCGGAGGCGCCCGGCACGGACCACCTCAACTACGTTTGAAGTTTGAGGGGGCAAGACAAGCAAGCAGCCCCAGTCTCTGTACCTCTGTGCGAGCAGTGCCATGGGCAGATGAGGCTGAGCAACAGCTTTCCAGGCTAGCTCTTTCTGCCTGAGAGATATCTGCAGACGTTCGCATTTTGGGAGCAAGGCTGCCGCAGAAGCTTGGCACGGACCCCCAAAGATACGTTTGAAGTTTGAGGGGGCAAGACAAGCAAGCAGCCCCAGTCTCTGTGCCTCTGTGCGAGCAGGGCCATGGGCAGATGAGGCTGAGCAACAGCTTTCCAGGCTAGCTCTTTCTGCCTGCCAGCTATCTGCAGACGTTCGCGTTTTCAGAGAAGGGCTGCCGGAGGCCCCCTGCATGGACCCCCAAAGCTACGTTTGAAGTTTGAGGGGGCAAGACAAGCAAGCAGCCCCAGTCTCTGTGCCTCTGTGCAAGCAGTGCCATGGGCAGATGAGGCTGAGCAACAGCTTTCCAGGCTAGCTCTTTCTGCCTGCCAGCTATCTGCAGACGTTCGCATTTTCAGAGCAGGGCTGCCGGAGGCCCCCTGCACGGACCCCCAAAGCTACGTTTGAAGTTTGAGGGGGCAAGACAAGCAAGCAGCCCCAGTCTCTGTGCCTCTGTGCAAGCAGTGCCATGGGCAGATGAGGCTGAGCAACAGCTTTCCAGGCTAGCTCTTTCTGCCTGCCAGCTATCTGCAGACGTTCGCATTTTCACAGCAGGGCTGCCGGAGGCCCCCTGCACGGACCCCCAAAGCTACGTTTGAATTTGAGTGGGCAAGACAAGCAAGCAGCCCCAGTCTCTGTGCCTCTGTGCGAGCAGTGCCATGGGCAGATGAGGCTGAGCAACAGCTTTCCAGGCTAGCTCTTTCTGCCTGCCAGCTATCTGCAGACGTTCGCGTTTTCAGAGCAGGGCTGCCGGAGGCCCCCTGCACGGACCCCCAAAGCTACGTTTGAAGTTTGAGGTGGCAAGACAAGCAAGCAGCCCCAGTCTCTGTGCCTCTGTGCGAGCAGTGCCATGGGCAGATGAGGCTGAGCAACAGCTTTCCAGGCTAGCTCTTTCTGCCTGCCAGCTATCTGCAGACGTTCGCGTTTTCAGAGCAGGGCTGCCGGAGGCCCCCTGCACGGACCCCCAAAGCTACGTTTGCAGTTTGAGGGGGCAAGACAAGCAAGCAGCCCCAGTCTCTGTGCCTCGGTGCGAGCAGTGCCATGGGCAGATGAGGCTGAGCAACAGCTTTCCAGGCTAGCTCTTTCTGCCTGCCAGCTATCTGCAGACGTTCGCATTTTCAGAGCAGGGCTGCCGGAGGAGCCCGGCACGGACCCCCAAAGCTACGTTTGAAGTTTGAGGGGGCAAGACAAGCAAGCAGCCCCAGTCTCTGTGCCTCTGTGCGAGCAGTGCCATGGGCAGATGAGGCTGAGCAACAGCTTTCCAGGCTAGCTCTTTCTGCCCGCGAGTTATCTGCAGACGTTCGCATTTTGGGAGCAGGGCTGCCGCAGGCGCCCGGCACGGACCACCTAATCTACTTTGGAAGTTTGAGGTGGCAAGACAAGCAAGCAGCCCCAGTCTCTGTGCCTCGGTGCGAACAGTGCCATGGGCAGATGAGGCTGAGCAACAGTTTTCCAGGCTAGCTCTTTCTGCCTGCCAGCTATCTGCAGACGTTCGCATTTTGGGGAGCAGGGCTGCTGCAGGCGCCCGGCACGGACCACCTCAACTACTTTTGAAGTTTGAGGGGGCAAGACAAGCAAGCAGCCCCAGTCTCTGTACCTCTGTGCGAGCAGTGCCATGGGCAGATGAGGCTGAGCAACAGCTTTCCAGGCTAGCACTTTCTGCCTGAGAGATATCTGCAGACGTTCGCATTTTGGGAGCAAGGCTGCCGCAGAAGCTTGGCACGGACCACCTAAGCTACGTTTGAAGTTTGAGGTGGCAAGACAAGCAAGCAGCCCCAGTCTCTGTGCCTCTGTGCGAGCAGTGCCATGGGCAGATGAGGCTGAGCAACAGCTTTCCAGGCTAGCTCTTTCTGCCTGCGAGCTATCTGCAGACGTTCGCATTTTCAGAGCAGGGCTGCCGGAGGCCCCCTGCACGGACCCCCAAAGCTACGTTTGAAGTTTGAGGGGGCAAGACAAGCAAGCAGCCCCAGTCTCTGTGCCTCTGTGCGAGCAGTGCCATGGGCAGATGAGGCTGAGCAACAGCTTTCCAGGCTAGCTCTTTCTGCCTGCCAGCTATCTGCAGACGTTCGCATTTTCAGAGCAGGGCTGCCGGAGGCCTCCTGCACGGACCCCCAAAGCTACGTTTGAAGTTTGAGGGGGCAAGACAAGCAAGCAGCCCCAGTCTCTGTGCCTCTGTGCGAGCAGTGCCATGGGCAGATGAGGCTGAGCAACAGCTTTCCAGGCTAGCTCTTTCTGCCCGCGAGTTATCTGCAGACGTTCGCTTTTTGGGAGCAGGGCTGCCGCAGGCGCCCGGCACGGACCCCCAAAGCTTCTTTGGAAGTTTGAGGTGTCAAGACAAGCAAGCAGCCCCAGTCTCTGTGCCTCGGTGCGAGCAGTGCCATGGGCAGATGAGGCTGAGCAACAGCGTTCCAGGCTAGCTCTTTCTGCCTGCGAGCTATCTGCAGACGTTCGCATTTTGGGAGCAGGGCTGCCGCAGGCGCCCGGCACGGACCACCTAAACTACGTTTGAAGTTTGAGGTGGCAAGACAAGCAAGCAGCCCCAGTCTCTGTACCTCTGTGCGAGCAGTGCCATGGGCAGATGAGGCTGAGCAACAGCTTTCCAGGCTAGCTCTTTCTGCCTGAGAGATATCTGCAGACGTTCGCATTTTGGGAGCAAGGCTGCCGCAGAAGCTTGGCACGGACCCCCAAAGCTACGTTTGAAGTTTGAGGGGGCAAGACAAGCAAGCAGCCCCAGTCTCTGTGCCTCTGTGCGAGCAGTGCCATGGGCAGATGAGGCTGAGCAACAGCTTTCCAGGCTAGCTCTTTCTGCCTGCCAGCTATCTGCAGACGTTCGCGTTTTCAGAGCAGGGCTGCCGGAGGCCCCCTGCACGGACCCCCAAAGCTACGTTTGAAGTTTGAGGGGGCAAGACAAGCAAGCAGCCCCAGTCTCTGTGCCTCTGTGCGAGCAGTGCCATGGGCAGATGAGGCTGAGCAACAGCTTTCCAGGCTAGCTCTTTCTGCCTGCCAGCTATCTGCAGACGTTCGCGTTTTCAGAGCAGGGCTGCCGGAGGCCCCCTGCACAGACCCCCAAAGCTACGTTTGAATTTGAGGGGGCAAGACAAGCAAGCAGCCCCAGTCTCTGTGCCTCTGTGCGAGCAGTGCCATGGGCAGATGAGGCTGAGCAACAGCTTTCCAGGCTAGCTCTTTCTGCCTGCCAGCTATCTGCAGACGTTCGCGTTTTCAGAGCAGGGCTGCCGGAGGCCCCCTGCACGGACCCCCAAAGCTACGTTTGAAGTTTGAGGTGGCAAGACAAGCAAGCCGCCCCAGTCTCTGTGCCTCTGTGCGAGCAGTGCCATGGGCAGATGAGGCTGAGCAACAGCTTTCCAGGCTAGCTCTTTCTGCCTGCCAGCTATCTGCAGACGTTCGCGTTTTCAGAGCAGGGCTGCCGGAGGCCCCCTGCACGGACCCCCAAAGCTACGTTTGAAGTTTGAGGGGGCAAGACAAGCAAGCAGCCCCAGTCTCTGTGCCTCTGTGCAAGCAGTGCCATGGGCAGATGAGGCTGAGCAACAGCTTTCCAGGCTAGCTCTTTCTGCCTGCCAGCTATCTGCAGACATTCGCATTTTCAGAGCAGGGCTGCCGGAGGCCCCCTGCACGGACCCCCAAAGCTACGTTTGAAGTTTGAGGGGGCAAGACAAGCAAGCAGCCCCAGTCTCTGTGCCTCTGTGCGAGCAGTGCCATGGGCAGATGAGGCTGAGCAACAGCTTTCCAGGCTAGCTCTTTCTGCCTGCCAGCTATCTGCAGACGTTCGCGTTTTCAGAGCAGGGCTGCCAGAGGCCCCCTGCACGGACCCCCAAATCTACGTTTGAATTTGAGGGGGCAAGACAAGCAAGTAGCCCCAGTCTCTGTGCCTCTGTGCGAGCAGTGCCATGGGCAGATGAGGCTGAGCAACAGCTTTCCAGGCTAGCTCTTTCTGCCTGCCAGCTATCTGCAGACGTTCGCATTTTCAGAGCAGGGCTGCCGGAGGCCCCCTGCACGGACCCCCAAAGCTACGTTTGAAGTTTGAGGGGGCAAGACAAGCAAGCAGCCCCAGTCTCTGTGCCTCTGTGCGAGCAGTGCCATGGGCAGATGAGGCTGAGCAACAGCTTTCCAGGCTAGCTCTTTCTGCCTGCCAGCTATCTGCAGACGTTCGCATTTTCAGAGCAGGGCTGCCGGAGGCCCCCTGCACGGACCCCCAAAGCTACGTTTGAAGTTTGAGGTGGCAAGACAAGCAAGCAGCCCCAGTCTCTGTGCCTCTGTGCGAGCAGTGCCATGGGCAGATGAGGCTGAGCAACAGCTTTCCAGGCTAGCTCTTTCTGCCCGCGAGTTATCTGCAGACGTTCGCATTTTGGGAGCAGGGCTGCCGCAGGCGCCCGGCACGGACCCCCAAAGCTACGTTTGAAGTTTGAGGTGGCAAGACAAGCAAGCAGCCCCAGTCTCTGTGCCTCTGTGCGAGCAGTGCCATGGGCAGATGAGGCTGAGCAACAGTTTTCCAGGCTAGCTCTTTCTGCCTGCCAGCTATCTGCAGACGTTCGCATTTTGGGAGCAGGGCTGCCGGAGGCGCCCGGCACGGACCAACTCAACTACGTTTGAAGTTTGAGGTGGCAAGACAAGCAAGCAGCCCCAGTCTCTGTGCCTCTGTGCGAGCAGTGCCATGGGCAGATGAGGCTGAGCAACAGCTTTCCAGGCTAGCACTTTCTGCCTGAGAGATATCTGCAGACGTTCGCATTTTCAGAGCAGGGCTGCCGGAGGCCCCCTGTACGGACGCCCAAAGCTACGTTTGAAGTTTGAGGGGGCAAGACAAGCAAGCAGCCCCAGTCTCTGTGCCTCTGTGCAAGCAGTGCCATGGGCAGATGAGGCTGAGCAACAGCTTTCCAGGCTAGCTCTTTCTGCCTGCCAGCTATCTGCAGACGTTCGCATTTTCAGAGCAGGGCTGCCGGAGGCCCCCTGCAGGGACCCCCAAAGCTACGTTTGAAGTTTGAGGGGGCAAGACAAGCAAGCAGCCCCAGTCTCTGTGCCTCTGTGCGAGCAGTGCCATGGGCAGATGAGGCTGAGCAACAGCTTTCCAGGCTAGCTCTTTCTGCCTGCCAGCTATCTGCAGACGTTCGCATTTTCAGAGCAGGGCTGCCGGAGGCCCCCTGCACGGACCCCCAAAGCTACGTTTGAAGTTTGAGGGGGCAAGACAAGCAAGCAGCCCCAGTCTCTGTGCCTCTGTGCGAGCAGTGCCATGGGCAGATGAGGCTGAGCAACAGCTTTGCAGGCTAGCTCTTTCTGCCTGCCAGCTATTTGCAGACGTTCGCGTTTTCAGAGCAGGGCTGCCAGAGGCCCCCTGCACGGACCCCCAAAGCTACGTTTGAATTTGAGGGGGCAAGACAAGCAGGCAGCCCCAGTCTCTGTGCCTCTGTGCGAGCAGTGCCATGGGCAGATGAGGCTGAGCAACAGCTTTCCAGGCTAGCTCTTTCTGCCTGCCAGCTATCTGCAGATGTTCGCGTTTTCAGAGCAGGGCTGCCAGAGGCCCCCTGCACGGACCCCCAAAGCTACGTTTGAATTTGAGGGGGCAAGACAAGCAAGCAGCCCCAGTCTCTGTGCCTCTGTGCGAGCAGTGCCATGGGCAGATGAGGCTGAGCAACAGCTTTCCAGGCTAGCTCTTTCTGCCTGCCAGCTATCTGCAGACGTTCGCATTTTCAGAGCTGGGCTGCCGGAGGCGCCCTGCACGGACCACCTCAACTACGTTTGAAGTTTGAGGTGGCAAGACAAGCAAGCAGCCCCAGTCTCTGTGCCTCTGTGCGAGCAGTGCCATGGGCAGATGAGGCTGAGCAACAGCTTTCCAGGCTAGCTCTTTCTGCCTGCCAGCTATCTGCAGACGTTCGCGTTTTCAGAGCAGGGCTGCCAGAGGCCCCCTGCACGGACCCCCAAAGCTACGTTTGCAGTTTGAGGGGGCAAGACAAGCAAGCAGTCCCAGTCTCTGTTCCTCTGTGCAAGCAGTGCCATGGGCAGATGAGGCTGAGCAACAGCTTTCCAGGCTAGCTCTTTCTGCCTGCCAGCTATCTGCAGACGTTCGCATTTTCAGAGCAGGGCTGCCGGAGGCCCCCTGCACGGACCCCCAAAGCTACGTTTGAAGTTTGAGGGGGCAAGACAAGCAAGCAGCCCCAGTCTCTGTGCCTCTGTGCGAGCAGTGCCATGGGCAGATGAGGTTGAGCAACAGCTTTCCAGGCTAGCTCTTTCTGCCCGCGAGTTATCTGCAAACGTTCGCATTTTGGGAGCAGGGCTGCCGCAGGCGCCCGGCACGGACCACCTAAGCTACTTTGGAAGTTTGAGGTGGCAAGACAAGCAAGCAGCCCCAGTCTCTGTGCCTCGGTGCGAACAGTGCCATGGGCAGATGAGGCTGAGCAACAGCTTTCCAGGCTAGCTCTTTCTGCCTGCAAGATATCTGCAGACGTTCGCATTTTCAGAGCAGGGCTGCCGGAGGCCCCCTGCACGGACCCCCAAAGCTACGTTTGCAGTTTGAGGGGGCAAGACAAGCAAGCAGCCCCAGTCTCTGTGCCTCTGTGCGAGCAGGGCCATGGGCAGATGAGGCTGAGCAACAGCTTTCCAGGCTAGCTCTTTCTGCCTGCCAGCTATCTGCAGACGTTCGCGATTTCAGAGCAGGGCTGCCAGAGGCCCCCTGCATGGACCCCCAAAGCTACGTTTGAAGTTTGAGGGGGCAAGACAAGCAAGCAGCCCCAGTCTCTGTGCCTCTGTGCGAGCAGTGCCATGGGCAGATGAGGCTGAGCAACAGCTTTCCAGGCTAGCTCTTTCTGCCTGCCAGCTATCTGCAGACGTTCGCATTTTCAGAGCAGGGCTGCCGCAGGCCCCCTGCACGGACCCCCAAAGCTACGTTTGAATTTGAGGGGGCAAGACAAGCAAGCAGCCCCAGTCTCTGTGCCTCTGTGCGAGCAGTGCCATGGGCAGATGAGGCTGAGCAACAGCTTTCCAGGCTAGCTCTTTCTGCCTGCCAGCTATCTGCAGACGTTCGCATTTTCAGAGCAGGGCTGCCGGAGGCCCCCTGCACGGACCCCCAAAGCTACGTTTGAAGTTTGAGGGGGCAAGACAAGCAAGCAGCCCCAGTCTCTGTGCCTCTGTGCGAGCAGTGCCATGGGCAGATGATGCTGAGCAACAGCTTTGCAGGCTAGCTCTTTCTGCCTGCCAGCTATCTGCAGACGTTCGCATTTTCAGAGCAGGGCTGCCGCAGGCCCCCTGCACGGACCCCCAAAGCTACGTTTGAAGTTTGAGGGGGCAAGACAAGCAAGCAGCCCCAGTCTCTGTGCCTCTGTGCGAGCAGTGCCATGGGCAGATGAGGCTGAGCAACAGCTTTCCAGGCTAGCTCTTTCTGCCTGCCAGCTATCTGCAGACGTTCGCATTTTCAGAGCAGGGCTGCCGCAGGCCCCCTGCACGGACCCCCAAAGCTACGTTTGAAGTTTGAGGGGGCAAGACAAGCAAGCAGCCCCAGTCTCTGTGCCTCTGTGCGAGCAGTGCCATGGGCAGATGAGGCTGAGCAACAGCTTTCCAGGCTAGCTCTTTCTGCCTGCCACCTATCTGCAGACGTTCGCATTTTCAGAGCAGGGCTGCCGGAGGCCCCCTGCACGGACCCCCAAAGCTACGTTTGAAGTTTGAGGGGGCAAGACAAGCAAGCAGCCCCAGTCTCTGTGCCTCTGTGCGAGCAGTGCCATGGGCAGATGAGGCTGAGCAACAGCTTTCCAGGCTAGCTCTTTCTGCCCGCGAGTTATCTGCAAACGTTCGCATTTTGGGAGCAGGGCTGCCGCAGGCGCCCGGCACGGACCACCTAAGCTACTTTGGAAGTTTGAGGTGGCAAGACAAGCAAGCAGCCCCAGTCTCTGTGCCTCGGTGCGAACAGTGCCATGGGCAGATGAGGCTGAGCAACAGCTTTCCAGGCTAGCTCTTTCTGCCTGCAAGATATCTGCAGACGTTCGCATTTTCAGAGCAGGGCTGCCGGAGGCCCCCTGCACGGACCCCCAAAGCTACGTTTGCAATTTGAGGGGGCAAGACAAGCAAGCAGCCCCAGTCTCTGTGCCTCTGTGCGAGCAGGGCCATGGGCAGATGAGGCTGAGCAACAGCTTTCCAGGCTAGCTCTTTCTGCCTGCCAGCTATCTGCAGACGTTCGCGATTTCAGAGCAGGGCTGCCAGAGGCCCCCTGCACGGACCCCCAAAGCTACGTTTGAAGTTTGAGGGGGCAAGACAAGCAAGCAGCCCCAGTCTCTGTGCCTCTGTGCGAGCAGTGCCATGGGCAGATGAGGCTGAGCAACAGCTTTCCAGGCTAGCTCTTTCTGCCTGCCAGCTATCTGCAGACGTTCGCATTTTAAGAGCAGGGCTGCCGCAGGCCCCCTGCACGGACCCCCAAAGCTACGTTTGAAGTTTGAGGGGGCAAGACAAGCAAGCAGCCCCAGTCTCTGTGCCTCTGTGCGAGCAGTGCCATGGGCAGATGAGGCTGAGCAACAGCTTTCCAGGCTAGCTCTTTCTGCCTGCCAGCTATCTGCAGACGTTCGCATTTTCAGAGCAGGGCTGCCGCAGGCCCCCTGCACGGACCCCCAAAGCTACGTTTGAATTTGAGGGGGCAAGACAAGCAAGCAGCCCCAGTCTCTGTGCCTCTGTGCGAGCAGTGCCATGGGCAGATGAGGCTGAGCAACAGCTTTCCAGGCTAGCTCTTTCTGCCTGCCAGCTATCTGCAGACGTTCGCATTTTCAGAGCTGGGCTGCCGGAGGCGCCCGGCACGGACCACCTCAACTACGTTTGAAGTTTGAGGGGGCAAGACAAGCAAGCAGCCCCAGTCTCTGTGCCTCTGTGCGAGCAGTGCCATGGGCAGATGAGGCTGAGCAACAGCTTTCCAGGCTAGCTCTTTCTGCCTGCCAGCTATCTGCAGACGTTCGCGTTTTCAGAGCAGGGCTGCCAGAGGCCCCCTGCACGGACCCCCAAAGCTACGTTTGAAGTTTGAGGGGGCAAGACAAGCAAGCAGCCCCAGTCTCTGTGCCTCTGTGCAAGCAGTGCCATGGGCAGATGAGGCTGAGCAACAGCTTTCCAGGCTAGCTCTTTCTGCCCGCGAGTTATCTGCAGACGTTCGCGTTTTCAGAGCAGGGCTGCCGCAGGCACCCGGCACGGACCACCTAAGCTACTTTGGAAGTTTGAGGTGGCAAGACAAGCAAGCAGCCCCAGTCTCTGTGCCTCTGTGCGAGCAGGGCCATGGGCAGATGAGGCTGAGCAACAGCTTTCCAGGCTAGATCTTTCTGCCTGCCAGCTATCTGCAGACGTTCGCATTTTCAGAGCAGGGCTGCTGGAGGCCCCCTGCACGGACCCCCAAAGCTACGTTTGAATTTGAGGGGGCAAGACAAGCAAGCAGCCCCAGTCTCTGTGCCTCTGTGCGAGCAGTGCCATGGGCAGATGAGGCTGAGCAACAGCTTTCCAGGCTAGCTCTTTCTGCCTGCCAGCTATCTGCAGACGTTCGCATTTTCAGAGCAGGGCTGCCGGAGGCCCCCCGCACGGACCCCCAAAGCTACGTTTGAATTTGAGGGGGCAAGACAAGCAAGCAGCCCCAGTCTCTGTGCCTCTGTGCGAGCAGTGCCATGGGCAGATGAGGCTGAGCAACAGCTTTCCAGGCTAGCTCTTTCTGCCTGCCAGCTATCTGCAGACGTTCGCATTTTCAGAGCAGGGCTGCCGGAGGCCCCCTGCACGGACCCACAAAGCTACGTTTGAATTTGAGGGGGCAAGACAAGCAAGCAGCCTCAGTCTCTGTGCCTCTGTGCGAGCAGTGCCATGGGCAGATGAGGCTGAGCAACAGCTTTCCAGGCTAGCTCTTTCTGCCTGCGAGCTATCTGCAGACTTTTGCATTTTCAGAGCAGGGCTGCCGGAGGAGCCCGGCACGGACCCCCAAAGCTACGTTTGAAGTTTGAGGGGGCAAGACAAGCAAGCAGCCCCAGTCTCTGTGCCTCTGTGCGAGCAGTGCCATGGGCAGATGAGGCTGAGCAACAGCTTTCCAGGCTAGCTCTTTCTGCCTGCCAGCTATCTGCAGACGTTCGCATTTTCAGAGCAGGGCTGCCGCAGGCCCCCTGCACGGACCCCCAAAGCTACGTTTGAAGTTTGAGGGGGCAAGACAAGCAAGCAGCCTCAGTCTCTGTGCCTCTGTGCGAGCAGTGCCATGGGCAGATGAGGCTGAGCAACAGCTTTCCGGGCTAGCTCTTTCTGCCTGCCAGCTATCTGCAGACATTCGCATTTTCAGAGCAGGGCTGCCGGAGGCCCCCTGCACGGACCCCCAAAGCTACGTTTGAAGTTTGAGGTGGCAAGACAAGCAAGCAGCCCCAGTCTCTGTGCCTCTGTGCGAGCAGTGCCATGGGCAGATGAGGCTGAGCAACAGCTTTCCAGGCTAGCTCTTTCTGCCTGTGAGCTATCTGCAGACGTTCGCATTTTAAGAGCAGGGCTGCCGCAGGCCCCCTGCACGGACCCCCAAAATACGTTTGAAGTTTGAGGGGGCAAGACAAGCAAGCAGCCCCAGTCTCTGTGCCTCTGTGCGAGCAGTGCCATGGGCAGATGAGGCTGAGCAACAGCTTTCCAGGCTAGCTCTTTCTGCCTGCCAGCTATCTGCAGACGTTCGCATTTTAAGAGCAGGGCTGCCGCAGGCCCCCTGCACGGACCCCCAAAGCTACGTTTGAAGTTTGAGGGGGCAAGACAAGCAAGCAGCCCCAGTCTCTGTGCCTCTGTGCGAGCAGTGCCATGGGCAGATGAGGCTGAGCAACAGCTTTCCAGGCTAGCTCTTTCTGCCTGCGAGCTATCTGCAGACGTTCGCATTTTCAGAGCAGGGCTGCCGGAGGCCCCCTGCACGGACCCCCAAAGCTACGTTTGAAGTTTGAGGTGGCAAGACAAACAAGCAGCCCCAGTCTCTGTGCCTCTGTGCGAGCAGTGCCATGGGCAGATGAGGCTGAGCAACAGCTTTCCAGGCTAGCTCTTTCTGCCTGCCAGCTATTTGCAGACGTTCGCATTTTGGGAGCAGGGCTGCCGGAGACCCCCTGCACGGACCCCCAAAGATACGTTTGAAGTTTGAGGGGGCAAGACAAGCAAGCAGCCCCAGTCTCTGTGCCTCTGTGCGAGCAGGGCCATGGGCAGATGAGGCTGAGCAACAGCTTTCCAGGCTAGCTCTTTCTGCCTGCCAGCTATCTGCAGACGTTCGCATTTTCAGAGCAGGGCTGCCGAAGGCCCCCTGCACGGACCCCCAAAGCTACGTTTGCAGTTTGAGGGGGCAAGACAAACAAGCAGACCCAGTCTCTGTGCCTCTGTGCGAGCAGGGCCATGGGCAGATGAGGCTGAGCAACAGCTTTCCAGGCTAGCTCTTTCTGCCTGCCAGCTATCTGCAGACGTTCGCGTTTTCAGAGCAGGGCTGCCGGAGGCCCCCTGCACGGACCCCCAAAGCTACGTTTGCAGTTTGAGGGGGCAAGACAAGCAAGCAGCCCCAGTCTCTGTGCCTCTGTGCAAGCAGTGCCATGGGCAGATGAGGCTGAGCAACAGCTTTCCAGGCTAGCTCTTTCTGCCTGCCAGCTATCTGCAGACGTTCGCATTTTCAGAGCAGGGCTGCTGGAGGCCCCCTGCACGGACCCCCAAAGCTACGTTTGAAGTTTGAGGGGGCAAGACAAGCAAGCAGCCCCAGTCTCTGTGCCTCTGTGCGAGCAGTGCCATGGGCAGATGAGGCTGAGCAACAGCTTTCCAGGCTAGCTCTTTCTGCCTGCCAGCTATCTGCAGACGTTCGCGTTTTCAGAGCAGGGCTGCCAGAGGCCCCCTGCACGGACCCCCAAAGCTACGTTTGAATTTGAGGGGGCAAGACAAGCAAGCAGCCCCAGTCTCTGTGCCTCTGTGCGAGCAGTGCCATGGGCAGATGAGGCTGAGCAACAGCTTTCCAGGCTAGCTCTTTCTGCCTGCCACCTATCTGCAGACGTTCGCATTTTCAGAGCAGGGCTGCCGGAGGCCCCCTGCACGGACCCACAAAGCTACGTTTGAATTTGAGGGGGCAAGACAAGCAAGCAGCCCCAGTCTCTGTGCCTCTGTGCGAGCAGTGCCATGGGCAGATGAGGCTGAGCAACAGCTTTCCAGGCTAGCTCTTTCTGCCTGCGAGTTATCTGCAGACGTTCGCATTTTGGGAGCAGGGCTGCCGGAGGAGCCCGGCACGGACCCCCAAAGCTACGTTTGAAGTTTGAGGGGGCAAGACAAGCAAGCAGCCCCAGTCTCTGTGCCTCTGTGCGAGCAGTGCCATGGGCAGATGAGGCTGAGCAACAGCTTTCCAGGCTAGCTCTTTCTGCCTGCCAGCTATCTGCAGACGTTCGCATTTTCAGAGCAGGGCTGCCGCAGGCACCCGGCACGGACCCCCAAAGCTACGTTTGAAGTTTGAGGGGGCAAGACAAGCAAGCAGCCTCAGTCTCTGTGCCTCTGTGCGAGCAGTGCCATGGGCAGATGAGGCTGAGCAACAGCTTTCCAGGCTAGCTCTTTCTGACTGCCAGCTATCTGCAGACATTCGCATTTTCAGAGCAGGGCTGCCGGAGGCCCCCTGCACGGACCCCCAAAGCTACGTTTGAAGTTTGAGGGGGCAAGACAAGCAAGCAGCCCCAGTCTCTGTGCCTCGGTGCGAGCAGTGCCATGGGCAGATGAGGCTGAGCAACAGCTTTCCAGGCTAGCTCTTTCTGCCTGCCAGCTATCTGCAGACATTCGCATTTTGGGAGCAGGGCTGCCGCAGGCGCCCGTCACGGACTCCCAAAGCTACGTTTGAAGTTTGAGGGGGCAAGACAAGCAAGCAGCCCCAGTCTCTGTGCCTCTGTGCGAGCAGTGCCATGGGCAGATGAGGCTGAGCAACAGCTTTCCAGGCTAGCTCTTTCTGCCTGTGAGCTATCTGCAGACGTTCGCATTTTCAGAGCAGGGCTGCCGGAGGCCCCCTGCACGGACCCCCAAAGATACGTTTGAAGTTTGAGGGGGCAAGACAAGCAAGCAGCCCCAGTCTCTGTGCCTCTGTGCGAGCAGTGCCATGGGCAGATGAGGCTGAGCAACAGCTTTCCAGGCTAGCTCTTTCTGCCTGCCAGCTATCTGCAGACGTTCGCATTTTCAGAGCAGGGCTGCCGCAGGCCCCCTGCACGGACCCCCAAAGCTACGTTTGAAGTTTGAGGGGGCAAGACAAGCAAGCAGCCCCAGTCTCTGTGCCTCTGTGCGAGCAGTGCCATGGGCAGATGAGGCTGAGCAACAGCTTTCCAGGCTAGCTCTTTCTGCCTGCCAGCTATTTGCAGACGTTCGCATTTTGGGAGCAGGGCTGCCGGAGGCCCCCTGCACGGACCCCCAAAGCTACGTTTGAAGTTTGAGGGGGCAAGACAAGCAAGCAGCCCCAGTCTCTGTGCCTCTGTGCGAGCAGTGCCATGGGCAGATGAGGCTGAGCAACAGCTTTCCAGGCTAGCTCTTTCTGCCTGCCAGCTATCTGCAGACGTTCGCATTTTCAGAGCAGGGCTGCCGGAGGCCCCCTGCACGGACCCCCAAAGCTACGTTTGATGTTTGAGGGGGCAAGACAAGCAAGCAGCCCCAGTCTCTGTGCCTCGGTGCGAGCAGTGCCATGGGCAGATGAGGCTGAGCAACAGCTTTCCAGGCTAGCTCTTTCTGCCTGCCAGCTATCTGCAGACGTTCGCATTTTCAGAGCAGGGCTGCTGGAGGCCCCCTGCACGGACCCCCAAAGCTACGTTTGAAGTTTGAGGGGGCAAGACAAGCAAGCAGCCCCAGTCTCTGTGCCTCTGTGCGAGCAGTGCCATGGGCAGATGAGGCTGAGCAACAGCTTTCCAGGCTAGCTCTTTCTGCCTGTGAGCTATCTGCAGACGTTCGCATTTTCAGAGCAGGGCTGCCGGAGCCCCCCTGCACGGACCCCCAAAGATACGTTTGAAGTTTGAGGGGGCAAGACAAGCAAGCAGCCCCAGTCTCTGTGCCTCTGTGCGAGCAGTGCCATGGGCAGATGAGGCTGAGCAACAGCTTTCCAGGCTAGCTCTTTCTGCCTGCCAGCTATCTGCAGACGTTCGCATTTTCACAGCAGGGCTGCCGGAGGCCCCCTGCACGGAACCCCAAAGCTACGTTTGAAGTTTGAGGGGGCAAGACAAGCAAGCAGCCCCAGTCTCTGTGCCTCTGTGCGAGCAGTGCCATGGGCAGATGAGGCTGAGCAACAGCTTTCCAGGCTAGCTCTTTCTGACTGCCAGCTATCTGCAGACGTTCGCATTTTCAGAGCAGGGCTGCCGGAGGCCCCCTGCACGGACCCCCAAAGCTACGTTTGAAGTTTGAGGGGGCAAGACAAGCAAGCAGCCCCAGTCTCTGTGCCTCTGTGCGAGCAGTGCCATGGGCAGATGAGGCTGAGCAACAGCTTTCCAGGCTAGCTCTTTCTGCCTGCCAGCTATTTGCAGACGTTCGCATGTTCAGAGCAGGGCTGCCGGAGGCCCCCTGCACGGACCCCCAAAGCTACGTTTGAAGTTTGAGGGGGCAATACAAGCAAGCAGCCCCAGTCTCTGTGCCTCTGTGCGAGCAGTGCCATGGGCAGATGAGGCTGAGCAACAGCTTTCCAGGCTAGCTCTTTGTGGCTGCGAGCTATCTGCAGACGTTCGCATTTTCAGAGCAGGGCTGCCGGAGGCCCCCTGCACGGACCCCCAAAGCTATGTTTGAAGTTTGAGGGGGCAAGACAAGCAAGCAGCCCCAGTCTCTGTGCCTCTGTGCGAGCAGTGCCATGGGCAGATGAGGCTGAGCAACAGCTTTCCAGACTAGCTCTTTCTGCCTGCGAGCTATCTGCAGACGTTCGCATTTTCAGAGCAGGACTGCGAATGGAGCCCAACAGGGACCCCCTATCCCCGCGCTACGTTTGAGGTTTACCGCCCCCCAATGCTGTCCTGCTCTCTGTCCCTTTCCTCTCTCTGTTATTCTGTCCTGTTCCCTGTGTCTGTTTTTTAATTCCTCCCTCTCTGTCCCTCAGCCCAGTGCTTTTTTTTCCCTTCTTCTTCTTTGCTGCCCAGCCGAGGCTTTTCCCCCTGCGTGTCTGTTCTGCTCCCGTCTGTTATTTTTGCCTGTCTTTCACTTTATCCTACCTCCCTGTCCCCTTTTTCTCTCTCATTATCACCTTGTCTCACTCCCTGTCCCTGTCTTTCTCTGACAATTTGTCCTGCTCCTTGTCCTTCTCTCCATTTGCTGTTATTTCCCGTTCTTCTTCTGACCTTTCCTTCCTTCTTTTTCTATCCTACTGCCCCAGTGCCTCTTTTGCCACCGCTGTCCTGCTCCCTGGCCCTTGTTTCCTCTCACTGTTCCTCTGTCCTGCTTCCTGTCCCCGGTTTTTCTCTTTCTCTATCCTGCTGCCTGTCTGGTCTTTTCTTAGTGTACATCCCTGTCCAGCCGGCTCTCCCTTTTTGCCTTTCTCTCCTTCTCTGTCCTGCTTCCCGGCCCGTTCTTGTCTTCCTCTCTCTCTGTCCTCTAGCCCCTTGCTGGTTTGTGTTGGGATTCCAACCCTAACCACCCCCTTCTTCGTCTGACCCTTTCTTTGTTTCTTAGTACCTTTTTTCCTGTTGCCTGTCCTTTTTCTCTCTCTGTCAGTGTGTCCTGCACTGCGTGGGACGGGGGTGGGAGGCTGAAAAACGGTGGGAAGCTGATGGGGGGGGATTCAGGCTGGAAAGAGGTATGAGGTTGCAGAGGGGTTGGAAGCTGAATAAAGTAGAGGCCAGAAAAATGAGAGGTGGGGGCTGACGAGGGGTGGGAGGCTGGAGGTGTGGCCAAGGAGGGGGGAGTAGAGGCCAGCAGTAAAAGGAGGCCGGGAAGGGGTGGGAGGCTGCAGAGGGGAGGGAGGCCAGAGTCAAGAGTAGAGGTCAGCAAAAAAAGGAGGCCGGGAAGGGGTGGGAGGCTGCAGAGGGGTGGGAGGCAATGGGCGAGAGTAGAGGCCAGGAAGAAAAAGGAGGTAGAGAAGGGGTGGGAGGCTGCAGAGTGGTGGGAGGCCGGGGGCGAGAGTAGAGGCCAGGAAAAAAAGGAGGCCGGGAAGGGGTGGGAGGCTGCAGAGGGGAGGGAGGCAATGGGCGAGAGTAGAGGCCAGGAAGAAAAAAGGTGCCAGGAAGGGGTGGGAGGCTGCAGAGGGGTGGGAGGCCGGGGGCAAGAGTAGAGGCCAGGAAGAAAAAAGAGGCCGGGAAGGGGTGGGAGGCTGCAGAGAGGTGGGAGGCCAAGGGCGACAGTAGAGGCCAGAAAAAAAAGGAGGCCGGAAAGGGGTGGGAGGCTGCAGAGTGGTGGGAGGCCGGGGGTAAGAGTAGAGGCCAGGAAAAAAAGGCGGCCGGGAAGGGGTGGGAGGCTGAAGAGGGGAGGGAGGCCAGAGTCAAGAGTAGAGGTCAGCAAAAAAAGGAGGCCGGGAAGGGGTGGGAGGCTGCAGAGGGGAGGGAGGCAATGGGCGAGAGTAGAGGCCTGGAAGAAAAAAGGTGCCAGGAAGGGGTGGGAGGCTGCAGAGGGGTGGGAGGCCGGGGGGGAGAGTAGAGGCCAGGAAGAAAAAAGAGGCCGGGAAGGGGTGGGAGGCTGCAGAATGGTGGGAGGCCAGGGGCGAGAGTAGAGGCCAGGAAAAAAAGGAGGCCGGGAAGGGGTGGGAGGCTGCAGAGGGGTGGGAGGCCAAGGGCGACAGTAGAGGCCAGAAAAAAAAGGAGGCCGGGAAGGGGTGGGAGGCTGCAGAGGGGAGGGAGGCCAGGGGCGAGAGTAGAGGCCAGGAAAAATAGGAGGCCGGAAAAGGGTGGGAGGCTGCAGAGGGGTGGGAGGCCAGGGGCGAGAGTAGAGGCCAGAAAAAAAAGGAGGCCGGAAAGGGGTGGGAGGCTGCAGAGGGGTGGGAGGCCGGGGGTAAGAGTAGAGGCCAGGAAAAAAAGGAGGCCGGGAAGGGGTGGGAGGCTGCAGAGGGGTGGGAGGCAATGGGCCAGAGTAGAGGCCAGGAAGAAAAAGAAGGACAGGAAGGGGTGGGAGTCTGCAGAGGGTTGGGAGGCAATGGGCGAGAGTAAAGGTTAGGAAATAAAGGAGGCCGGGAAGGGGTGGGAGGCCGGTGAGATGCGAGTAGGGGCCAGAAAGTCCCTCTTCTTCTCGCTTCTTCCCTGTATTTATCTTTCTTTTCTGCCTTCTTTATTCCTCTTATTCAAGTTCTATCTCGATCCCTGTGTTCTCCTTCCACTCATCATATTCTAGCCTTTTCTCTGTCCTATTCTTGCATATAGTGTGCAGTGGAGGATTCTTGTCTAGGAAGCGACGTCTCGTATGAGCTCTAAGACACCCACATGCATTTTGGTGCTGGGCACCACTGACGCACAGGAGCAGTGCCATGGGCAGATGAGGCTGAGCAACAGCTTTCCAGGCTAGCTCTTTCTGCCTGCCAGCTATCTGCAGACGTTCGCATTTTCAGAGCAGGGCTGCCGGAGGCCCCCTGCACGGACCCCCAAAGCTACGTTTGAATTTGAGGGGGCAAGACAAGCAAGCAGCCCCAGTCTCTGTGCCTCTGTGCGAGCAGTGCCATGGGCAGATGAGGCTGAGCAACAGCTTTCCAGGCTAGCTCTTTCTGCCTGCCAGCTATCTGCAGACGTTCGCATTTTCAGAGCAGGGCTGCCGGAGGCCCCCTGCACGGACCCACAAAGCTACGTTTGAATTTGAGGGGGCAAGACAAGCAAGCAGCCTCAGTCTCTGTGCCTCTGTGCGAGCAGTGCCATGGGCAGATGAGGCTGAGCAACAGCTTTCCAGGCTAGCTCTTTCTGCCTGCGAGCTATCTGCAGACTTTTGCATTTTCAGAGCAGGGCTGCCGGAGGAGCCCGGCACGGACCCCCAAAGCTACGTTTGAAGTTTGACGGGGCAAGACAAGCAAGCAGCCCCAGTCTCTGTGCCTCTGTGCGAGCAGTGCCATGGGCAGATGAGGCTGAGCAACAGCTTTCCAGGCTAGCTCTTTCTGCCTGCCACCTATCTGCAGACGTTCGCATTTTCAGAGCAGGGCTGCCGCAGGCCCCCTGCACGGACCCCCAAAGCTACATTTGAAGTTTGAGGGGGCAAGACAAGCAAGCAGCCTCAGTCTCTGTGCCTCTGTGCGAGCAGTGCCATGGGCAGATGAGGCTGAGCAACAGCTTTCCGGGCTAGCTCTTTCTGCCTGCCAGCTATCTGCAGACATTCGCATTTTCAGAGCAGGGCTGCCGGAGGCCCCCTGCACGGACCCCCAAAGCTACGTTTGAAGTTTGAGGGGGCAAGACAAGCAAGCAGCCCCAGTCTCTGTGCCTCTGTGCGAGCAGTGCCATGGGCAGATGAGGCTGAGCAACAGCTTTCCAGGCTAGCTCTTTCTGCCTGCCACCTATCTGCAGACGTTCGCATTTTCAGAGCAGGGCTGCCGCAGGCCCCCTGCACGGACCCCCAAAGCTACGTTTGAAGTTTGAGGGGGCAAGACAAGCAAGCAGCCTCAGTCTCTGTGCCTCTGTGCGAGCAGTGCCATGGGCAGATGAGGCTGAGCAACAGCTTTCCGGGCTAGCTCTTTCTGCCTGCCAGCTATCTGCAGACATTCGCATTTTCAGAGCAGGGCTGCCGGAGGCCCCCTGCACGGACCCCCAAAGCTACGTTTGAAGTTTGAGGTGGCAAGACAAGCAAGCAGCCCCAGTCTCTGTGCCTCTGTGCGAGCAGTGCCATGGGCAGATGAGGCTGAGCAACAGCTTTCCAGGCTAGCTCTTTCTGCCTGTGAGCTATCTGCAGACGTTCGCATTTTCAGAGCAGGGCTGCCGGAGGCCCCCTGCACGGACCCCCAAAGCTACGTTTGAAGTTTGAGGGGGCAAGACAAACAAGCAGCCCCAGTCTCTGTGCCTCTGTGCGAGCAGTGCCATGGGCAGATGAGGCTGAGCAACAGCTTTCCGGGCTAGCTCTTTCTGCCTGCCAGCTATCTGCAGACATTCGCATTTTCAGAGCAGGGCTGCCGGAGGCCCCCTGCACGGACCCCCAAAGCTACGTTTGAAGTTTGAGGGGGCAAGACAAGCAAGCAGCCCCAGTCTCTGTGCCTCTGTGCGAGCAGTGCCATGGGCAGATGAGGCTGAGCAACAGCTTTCCAGGCTAGCTCTTTCTGCCTGCCACCTATCTGCAGACGTTCGCATTTTCAGAGCAGGGCTGCCGCAGGCCCCCTGCACGGACCCCCAAAGCTACATTTGAAGTTTGAGGGGGCAAGACAAGCAAGCAGCCTCAGTCTCTGTGCCTCTGTGCGAGCAGTGCCATGGGCAGATGAGGCTGAGCAACAGCTTTCCGGGCTAGCTCTTTCTGCCTGCCAGCTATCTGCAGACATTCGCATTTTCAGAGCAGGGCTGCCGGAGGCCCCCTGCACGGACCCCCAAAGCTACGTTTGAAGTTTGAGGTGGCAAGACAAGCAAGCAGCCCCAGTCTCTGTGCCTCTGTGCGAGCAGTGCCATGGGCAGATGAGGCTGAGCAACAGCTTTCCAGGCTAGCTCTTTCTGCCTGTGAGCTATCTGCAGACGTTCGCATTTTCAGAGCAGGGCTGCCGCAGGCCCCCTGCACGGACCCCCAAAATACGTTTGAAGTTTGAGGGGGCAAGACAAGCAAGCAGCCCCAGTCTCTGTGCCTCTGTGCGAGCAGTGCCATGGGCAGATGAGGCTGAGCAACAGCTTTCCAGGCTAGCTCTTTCTGCCTGCCAGCTATCTGCAGACGTTCGCATTTTAAGAGCAGGGCTGCCGCAGGCCCCCTGCACGGACCCCCAAAGCTACGTTTGAAGTTTGAGGGGGCAAGACAAGCAAGCAGCCCCAGTCTCTGTGCCTCTGTGCGAGCAGTGCCATGGGCAGATGAGGCTGAGCAACAGCTTTCCAGGCTAGCTCTTTCTGCCTGCGAGCTATCTGCAGACGTTCTCATTTTCAGAGCAGGGCTGCCGGAGGCCCCCTGCACGGACCCCCAAAGCTACGTTTGAAGTTTGAGGTGGCAAGACAAACAAGCAGCCCCAGTCTCTGTGCCTCTGTGCGAGCAGTGCCATGGGCAGATGAGGCTGAGCAACAGCTTTCCAGGCTAGCTCTTTCTGCCTGCCAGCTATTTGCAGACGTTCGCATTTTGGGAGCAGGGCTGCCGGAGACCCCCTGCACGGACCCCCAAAGATACGTTTGAAGTTTGAGGGGGCAAGACAAGCAAGCAGCCCCAGTCTCTGTGCCTCTGTGCGAGCAGGGCCATGGGCAGATGAGGCTGAGCAACAGCTTTCCAGGCTAGCTCTTTCTGCCTGCCAGCTATCTGCAGACGTTCGCATTTTCAGAGCAGGGCTGCCGGAGGCCCCCTGCACGGACCCCCAAAGCTACGTTTGCAGTTTGAGGGGGCAAGACAAACAAGCAGCCCCAGTCTCTGTGCCTCTGTGCGAGCAGGGCCATGGGCAGATGAGGCTGAGCAACAGCTTTCCAGGCTAGCTCTTTCTGCCTGCCAGCTATCTGCAGACGTTCGCGTTTTCAGAGCAGGGCTGCCGGAGGCCCCCTGCACGGACCCCCAAAGCTACGTTTGCAGTTTGAGGGGGCAAGACAAGCAAGCAGCCCCAGTCTCTGTGCCTCTGTGCGAGCAGTGCCATGGGCAGATGAGGCTGAGCAACAGCTTTCCAGGCTAGCTCTTTCTGCCTGCGAGCTATCTGCAGACTTTTGCATTTTCAGAGCAGGGCTGCCGGAGGAGCCCGGCACGGACCCCCAAAGCTACGTTTGAAGTTTGAGGGGGCAAGACAAGCAAGCAGCCCCAGTCTCTGTGCCTCTGTGCGAGCAGTGCCATGGGCAGATGAGGCTGAGCAACAGCTTTCCAGGCTAGCTCTTTCTGCCTGCCAGCTATCTGCAGACGTTCGCATTTTCAGAGCAGGACTGCCGCAGGCCCCCTGCACGGACCCCCAAAGCTACGTTTGAAGTTTGAGGGGGCAAGACAAGCAAGCAGCCTCAGTCTCTGTGCCTCTGTGCGAGCAGTGCCATGGGCAGATGAGGCTGAGCAACAGCTTTCCAGGCTAGCTCTTTCTGACTGCCAGCTATCTGCAGACATTCGCATTTTCAGAGCAGGGCTGCCGGAGGCCCCCTGCACGGACCCCCAAAGCTACGTTTGAAGTTTGAGGGGGCAAGACAAGCAAGCAGCCCCAGTCTCTGTGCCTCGGTGCGAGCAGTGCCATGGGCAGATGAGGCTGAGCAACAGCTTTCCAGGCTAGCTCTTTCTGCCTGCCAGCTATCTGCAGACGTTCGCATTTTCAGAGCAGGGCTGCCGGAGGCCCCCTGCACGGACTCCCAAAGCTACGTTTGAAATTTGAGGGGGCAAGACAAGCAAGCAGCCCCAGTCTCTGTGCCTCTGTGCGAGCAGTGCCATGGGCAGATGAGGCTGAGCAACAGCTTTCCAGGCTAGCTCTTTCTGCCTGCCAGCTATCTGCAGACGTTCGCATTTTCAGAGCAGGGCTGCCGCAGGCCCCCTGCACGGACCCCCAAAGCTACGTTTGAAGTTTGAGGGGGCAAGACAAGCAAGCAGCCCCAGTCTCTGTGCCTCTGTGCGAGCAGTGCCATGGGCAGATGAGGCTGAGCAACAGCTTTCCAGGCTAGCTCTTTCTGCCTGCCAGCTATCTGCAGACGTTCGCATTTTCAGAGCAGGGCTGCCGGAGGCCCCCTGCACGGACCCCCAAAGCTACGTTTGAAGTTTGAGGGGGCAACACAAACAAGCAGCCCCAGTCTCTGTGCCTCTGTGCGAGCAGTGCCATGGGCAGATGAGGCTGAGCAACAGCTTTCCAGGCTAGCTCTTTCTGCCTGCCAGCTATCTGCAGACGTTCGCATTTTGGGAGCAGGGCTGCCGGAGGCCCCCTGCACGGACCCCCAAAGCTACGTTTGAAGTTTGAGGGGGCAAGACAAGCAAGCAGCCCCAGTCTCTGTGCCTCTGTGCGAGCAGTGCCATGGGCAGATGAGGCTGAGCAACAGCTTTCCAGGCTAGCTCTTTCTGCCTGCCAGCTATCTGCAGACGTTCGCATTTTCAGAGCAGGGCTGCCGCAGGCCCCCTGCACGGACCCCCAAAGCTACGTTTGAAGTTTGAGGGGGCAAGACAAGCAAGCAGCCCCAGTCTCTGTGCCTCTGTGCGAGCAGTGCCATGGGCAGATGAGGCGGAGCAACAGCTTTCCAGGCTAGCTCTTTCTGCCTGTGAGCTATCTGCAGACGTTCGCATTTTCAGAGCAGGGCTGCCGGAGCCCCCCTGCACGGACCCCCAAAGATACGTTTGAAGTTTGAGGGGGCAAGACAAGCAAGCAGCCCCAGTCTCTGTGCCTCTGTGCGAGCAGTGCCATGGGCAGATGAGGCTGAGCAACAGCTTTCCAGGCTAGCTCTTTCTGCCTGCCACCTATCTGCAGACGTTCGCATTTTCAGAGTAGGGCTGCCGGAGGCCCCCTGCACGGAACCCCAAAGCTACGTTTGAAGTTTGAGGGGGCAAGACAAGCAAGCAGCCCCAGTCTCTGTGCCTCTGTGCGAGCAGTGCCATGGGCAGATGAGGCTGAGCAACAGCTTTCCAGGCTAGCTCTTTCTGCCTGCCAGCTACCTGCAGACGTTCGCATTTTCAGAGCAGGGCTGCCGGAGGCCCCCTGCACGGACCCCCAAAGCTACGTTTGAAGTTTGAGGGGGCAAGACAAGCAAGCAGCCCCAGTCTCTGTGCCTCTGTGCGAGCAGTGCCATGGGCAGATGAGGCTGAGCAACAGCTTTCCAGGCTAGCTCTTTTTGTCAGCCAGCTATCTGCAGACGTTCGCATGTTCAGAACAGGGCTGCCGAAGGCTCCCTGCACGGACCCCCAAAGCTACGTTTGAACTTTGAGGGGGCAATACAAGCAAGCAGCCCCAGTCTCTGTGCCTCTGTGCGAGCAGTGCCATGGGCAGATGAGGCTGAGCAACAGCTTTCCAGGCTAGCTCTTTGTGGCTGCGAGCTATCTGCAGACGTTCGCATTTTCAGAGCAGGGCTGCCGGAGGCCCCCTGCACGGACCCCCAAAGCTATGTTTGAAGTTTGAGGGGGCAAGACAAGCAAGCAGCCCCAGTCTCTGTGCCTCTGTGCGAGCAGTGCCATGGGCAGAGGAGGCTGAGCAACAGCTTTCCAGACTAGCTCTTTCTGCCTGCGAGCTATCTGCAGACGTTCGCATTTTCAGAGCAGGACTGCGAATGGAGCCCAACAGGGACCCCCTATCCCCGCGCTACGTTTGAGGTTTACCGCCCCCCAATGCTGTCCTGCTCTCTGTCCCTTTCCTCTCTCTGTTATTCTGTCCTGTTCCCTGTGTCTGTTTTTTAATTCCTCCCTCTCTGTCCCTCAGCCCAGTGCTTTTTTTTCCCTTCTTCTTCTTTGCTGCCCAGCCGAGGCTTTTCCCCCTGCGTGTCTGTTCTGCTCCCCTGTCTGTTATTTTTGCCTGTCTTTCACTTTATCCTACCTCCCTGTCCCCTTTTTCTCTCTCATTATCACCTTGTCTCACTCCCTGTCCCTGTCTTTCTCTGACAATTTGTCCTGCTCCTTGTCCTTCTCTCCATTTGCTGTTATTTCCCGTTCTTCTTCTGACCTTTCCTTCCTTCTTTTTCTATCCTACTGCCCCAGTGCCTCTTTTGCCACCGCTGTCCTGCTCCCTGGCCCTTGTTTCCTCTCACTGTTCCTCTGTCCTGCTTCCTGTCCCCGGGTTTTCTCTTTCTCTATCCTGCTGCCTGTCTGGTCTTTTCTTAGTGTACATCCCTGTCCTGCCGGCTCTCCCTTTTTGCCTTTCTCTCCTTCTCTGTCCTGCTTCCCGGCCCGTTCTTGTCTTCCTCTCTCTCTGTCCTCTAGCCCCTTGCTGGTTTGTGTTGGGATTCCAACCCTAACCACCCCCTTCTTCGTCTGACCCTTTCTTTGTTTCTTAGTACCTTTTTTCCTGTTGCCTGTCCTTTTTCTCTCTCTGTCAGTGTGTCCTGCACTGCGTGGGACGGGGGTGGGAGGCTGAAAAACGGTGGGAAGCTGATGGGGGGGGATTCAGGCTGGAAAGAGGTAGGAGGTTGCAGAGGGGTTGGAAGCTGAATGAAGTAGAGGCCAGAAAAATGAGAGGTGGGGGCTGACGAGGGGTGGGAGGCTGGAGGTGTGGCCAAGGAGGGGGGAGTAGAGGCCAGAAGTAAAAGGAGGCCGGGAAGGGGTGGGAGGCTGCAGAGGGGAGGGAGGCCAAAGTCAAGAGTAGAGGTCAGCAAAAAAAGGAGGCCGGGAAGGGGTGGGAGGCTGCAGAGGGGTGGGAGGCAATGGGCGAGAGTAGAGGCCAGGAAGAAAAAGGAGGCCGGGAAGGGGTGGGAGGCTGCAGAGTGCTGGGAGGCCGGGGGCAAGAGTAGAGGCCAGAAAAAAAAGGAGGACGGGAAGGGGTGGGAGGCTGCAGAGAGGTGGGAGGCCAAGGGCGACAGTAGAGGCCAGAAAAAAAAGGAGGCCGGGAAGGGGTGGGAGGCTGCAGAGGGGTGGGAGGCCAGGGGCGAGAGTAGAGGCCAGAAAAAAAAGGAGGCCGGAAAGAGGTTAGAGGCTGCAGAGGGGTGGGAGGCCGGGGGTAAGAGTAGAGGCCAGGAAAAAAAGGCGGCCGGGAAGGGGTGGGAGGCTGAAGAGGGGAGGGAGGCCAGAGTCAAGAGTAGAGGTCAGCAAAAAAAGGAGGCCGGGAAGGGGTGGGAGGCTGCAGAGGGGAGGGAGGCAATGGGCGAGAGTAGAGGCCTGGAAGAAAAAAGGTGCCAGGAAGGGGTGGGAGGCTGCAGAGGGGTGGGAGGCCGGGGGGGAGAGTAGAGGCCAGGAAGAAAAAAGCGGCCGGGAAGGGGTGGGAGGCTGCAGAATGGTGGGAGGCCAGGGGCGAGAGTAGAGGCCAGGAAAAAAAGGAGGCCGGGAAGGGGTGGGAGGCTGCAGAGGGGTGGGAGGCCAAGGGCGACAGTAGAGGCCAGAAAAAAAAGGAGGCCGGGAAGGGGTGGGAGGCTGCAGAGGGGAGGGAGGCCAGGGGCGAGAGTAGAGGCCAGGAAAAATAGGAGGCCGGAAAAGGGTGGGAGGCTGCAGAGGGGTGGGAGGCCGGGGGTAAGAGTAGAGGCCAGGAAAAAAAGGAGGCCGGGAAGGGGTGGGAGGCTGCAGAGGGGTGGGAGGCAATGGGCCAGAGTAGAGGCCAGGAAGAAAAAGAAGGACAGGAAGGGGTGGGAGTCTGCAGAGGGTTGGGAGGCAATGGGCGAGAGTAAAGGTTAGGAAATAAAGGAGGCCGGGAAGGGGTGGGAGGCCGGTGAGATGCGAGTAGGGGCCAGAAAGTCCCTCTTCTTCTCGCTTCTTCCCTGTATTTATCTTTCTTTTCTGCCTTCTTTATTCCTCTTATTCAAGTTCTATCTCGATCCCTGTGTTCTCCTTCCACTCATCATATTCTAGCCTTTTCTCTGTCCTATTCTTGCATATAGTGTGCAGTGGAGGATTCTTGTCTAGGAAGCGACGTCTCGTATGAGCTCTAAGACACCCACATGCATTTTGGTGCTGGGCACCACTGACGCACAGGAGCAGTGCCATGGGCAGATGAGGCTGAGCAACAGCTTTCCAGGCTAGCTCTTTCTGCCTGCCAGCTATCTGCAGACGTTCGCATTTTCAGAGCAGGGCTGCCGGAGGCCCCCTGCACGGACCCCCAAAGCTACGTTTGAATTTGAGGGGGCAAGACAAGCAAGCAGCCCCAGTCTCTGTGCCTCTGTGCGAGCAGTGCCATGGGCAGATGAGGCTGAGCAACAGCTTTCCAGGCTAGCTCTTTCTGCCTGCCAGCTATCTGCAGACGTTCGCATTTTCAGAGCAGGGCTGCCGGAGGCCCCCTGCACGGACCCACAAAGCTACGTTTGAATTTGAGGGGGCAAGACAAGCAAGCAGCCTCAGTCTCTGTGCCTCTGTGCGAGCAGTGCCATGGGCAGATGAGGCTGAGCAACAGCTTTCCAGGCTAGCTCTTTCTGCCTGCGAGCTATCTGCAGACTTTTGCATTTTCAGAGCAGGGCTGCCGGAGGAGCCCGGCACGGACCCCCAAAGCTACGTTTGAAGTTTGAGGGGGCAAGACAAGCAAGCAGCCCCAGTCTCTGTGCCTCTGTGCGAGCAGTGCCATGGGCAGATGAGGCTGAGCAACAGCTTTCCAGGCTAGCTCTTTCTGCCTGCCAGCTATCTGCAGACGTTCGCATTTTCAGAGCAGGGCTGCCGCAGGCCCCCTGCACGGACCCCCAAAGCTACATTTGAAGTTTGAGGGGGCAAGACAAGCAAGCAGCCTCAGTCTCTGTGCCTCTGTGCGAGCAGTGCCATGGGCAGATGAGGCTGAGCAACAGCTTTCCGGGCTAGCTCTTTCTGTCTGCCAGCTATCTGCAGACATTCGCATTTTCAGAGCAGGGCTGCCGGAGGCCCCCTGCACGGACCCCCAAAGCTACGTTTGAAGTTTGAGGGGGCAAGACAAGCAAGCAGCCCCAGTCTCTGTGCCTCTGTGCGAGCAGTGCCATGGGCAGATGAGGCTGAGCAACAGCTTTCCAGGCTAGCTCTTTCTGCCTGCCACCTATCTGCAGACGTTCGCATTTTCAGAGCAGGGCTGCCGCAGGCCCCCTGCACGGACCCCCAAAGCTACGTTTGAAGTTTGAGGGGGCAAGACAAGCAAGCAGCCCCAGTCTCTGTGCCTCTGTGCGAGCAGTGCCATGGGCAGATGAGGCTGAGCAACAGCTTTCCGGGCTAGCTCTTTCTGCCTGCCAGCTATCTGCAGACATTCGCATTTTCAGAGCAGGGCTGCCGGAGGCCCCCTGCACGGACCCCCAAAGCTACGTTTGAAGTTTGAGGTGGCAAGACAAGCAAGCAGCCCCAGTCTCTGTGCCTCTGTGCGAGCAGTGCCATGGGCAGATGAGGCTGAGCAACAGCTTTCCAGGCTAGCTCTTTCTGCCTGTGAGCTATCTGCAGACGTTCGCATTTTCAGAGCAGGGCTGCCGCAGGACCCCTGCACGGACCCCCAAAATACGTTTGAAGTTTGAGGGGGCAAGACAAGCAAGCAGCCCCAGTCTCTGTGCCTCTGTGCGAGCAGTGCCATGGGCAGATGAGGCTGAGCAACAGCTTTCCAGGCTAGCTCTTTCTGCCTGCCAGCTATCTGCAGACGTTCGCATTTTAAGAGCAGGGCTGCCGCAGGCCCCCTGCACGGACCCCCAAAGCTACGTTTGAAGTTTGAGGGGGCAAGACAAGCAAGCAGCCCCAGTCTCTGTGCCTCTGTGCGAGCAGTGCCATGGGCAGATGAGGCTGAGCAACAGCTTTCCAGGCTAGCTCTTTCTGCCTGCGAGCTATCTGCAGACGTTCGCATTTTCAGAGCAGGGCTGCCGGAGGCCCCCTGCACGGACCCCCAAAGCTACGTTTGAAGTTTGAGGGGGCAAGACAAACAAGCAGCCCCAGTCTCTGTGCCTCTGTGCGAGCAGTGCCATGGGCAGATGAGGCTGAGCAACAGCTTTCCGGGCTAGCTCTTTCTGCCTGCCAGCTATCTGCAGACATTCGCATTTTCAGAGCAGGGCTGCCGGAGGCCCCCTGCACGGACCCCCAAAGCTACGTTTGAAGTTTGAGGGGGCAAGACAAGCAAGCAGCCCCAGTCTCTGTGCCTCTGTGCGAGCAGTGCCATGGGCAGATGAGGCTGAGCAACAGCTTTCCAGGCTAGCTCTTTCTGCCTGCCACCTATCTGCAGACGTTCGCATTTTCAGAGCAGGGCTGCCGCAGGCCCCCTGCACGGACCCCCAAAGCTACATTTGAAGTTTGAGGGGGCAAGACAAGCAAGCAGCCTCAGTCTCTGTGCCTCTGTGCGAGCAGTGCCATGGGCAGATGAGGCTGAGCAACAGCTTTCCGGGCTAGCTCTTTCTGCCTGCCAGCTATCTGCAGACATTCGCATTTTCAGAGCAGGGCTGCCGGAGGCCCCCTGCACGGACCCCCAAAGCTACGTTTGAAGTTTGAGGTGGCAAGACAAGCAAGCAGCCCCAGTCTCTGTGCCTCTGTGCGAGCAGTGCCATGGGCAGATGAGGCTGAGCAACAGCTTTCCAGGCTAGCTCTTTCTGCCTGTGAGCTATCTGCAGACGTTCGCATTTTCAGAGCAGGGCTGCCGCAGGCCCCCTGCACGGACCCCCAAAATACGTTTGAAGTTTGAGGGGGCAAGACAAGCAAGCAGCCCCAGTCTCTGTGCCTCTGTGCGAGCAGTGCCATGGGCAGATGAGGCTGAGCAACAGCTTTCCAGGCTAGCTCTTTCTGCCTGCCAGCTATCTGCAGACGTTCGCATTTTAAGAGCAGGGCTGCCGCAGGCCCCCTGCACGGACCCCCAAAGCTACGTTTGAAGTTTGAGGGGGCAAGACAAGCAAGCAGCCCCAGTCTCTGTGCCTCTGTGCGAGCAGTGCCATGGGCAGATGAGGCTGAGCAACAGCTTTCCAGGCTAGCTCTTTCTGCCTGCCAGCTATCTGCAGACGTTCGCATTTTCAGAGCAGGGCTGCCGGAGGCCCCCTGCACGGACCCCCAAAGCTACGTTTGAAGTTTGAGGTGGCAAGACAAGCAAGCAGCCCCAGTCTCTGTGCCTCGGTGCGAGCAGTGCCATGGGCAGATGAGGCTGAGCAACAGCTTTCCAGGCTAGCTCTTTCTGCCTGCCAGCTATTTGCAGACGTTCGCATTTTGGGAGCAGGGCTGCCGGAGACCCCCTGCACGGACCCCCAAAGATACGTTTGAAGTTTGAGGGGGCAAGACAAGCAAGCAGCCCCAGTCTCTGTGCCTCTGTGCGAGCAGGGCCATGGGCAGATGAGGCTGAGCAACAGCTTTCCAGGCTAGCTCTTTCTGCCTGCCAGCTATCTGCAGACGTTCGCATTTTCAGAGCAGGGCTGCCGGAGGCCCCCTGCACGGACCCCCAAAGCTACGTTTGCAGTTTGAGGGGGCAAGACAAACAAGCAGCCCCAGTCTCTGTGCCTCTGTGCGAGCAGGGCCATGGGCAGATGAGGCTGAGCAACAGCTTTCCAGGCTAGCTCTTTCTGCCTGCCAGCTATCTGCAGACGTTCGCGTTTTCAGAGCAGGGCTGCCGGAGGCCCCCTGCACGGACCCCCAAAGCTACGTTTGCAGTTTGAGGGGGCAAGACAAGCAAGCAGCCCCAGTCTCTGTGCCTCTGTGCGAGCAGTGCCATGGGCAGATGAGGCTGAGCAACAGCTTTCCAGGCTAGCTCTTTCTGCCTGCGAGCTATCTGCAGACTTTTGCATTTTCAGAGCAGGGCTGCCGGAGGAGCCCGGCACGGACCCCCAAAGCTACGTTTGAAGTTTGAGGGGGCAAGACAAGCAAGCAGCCCCAGTCTCTGTGCCTCTGTGCGAGCAGTGCCATGGGCAGATGAGGCTGAGCAACAGCTTTCCAGGCTAGCTCTTTCTGCCTGCCAGCTATCTGCAGACGTTCGCATTTTCAGAGCAGGGCTGCCGCAGGCCCCCTGCACGGACCCCCAAAGCTACGTTTGAAGTTTGAGGGGGCAAGACAAGCAAGCAGCCTCAGTCTCTGTGCCTCTGTGCGAGCAGTGCCATGGGCAGATGAGGCTGAGCAACAGCTTTCCAGGCTAGCTCTTTCTGACTGCCAGCTATCTGCAGACATTCGCATTTTCAGAGCAGGGCTGCCGGAGGCCCCCTGCACGGACCCCCAAAGCTACGTTTGAAGTTTGAGGGGGCAAGACAAGCAAGCAGCCCCAGTCTCTGTGCCTCGGTGCGAGCAGTGCCATGGGCAGATGAGGCTGAGCAACAGCTTTCCAGGCTAGCTCTTTCTGCCTGCCAGCTATCTGCAGACGTTCGCATTTTCAGAGCAGGGCTGCCGGAGGCCCCCTGCACGGACTCCCAAAGCTACGTTTGAAATTTGAGGGGGCAAGACAAGCAAGCAGCCCCAGTGTCTGTGCCTCTGTGCGAGCAGTGCCATGGGCAGATGAGGCTGAGCAACAGCTTTCCAGGCTAGCTCTTTCTGCCTGCCAGCTATCTGCAGACGTTCTCATTTTCAGAGCAGGGCTGCCGCAGGCCCCCTGCACGGACCCCCAAAGCTACGTTTGAAGTTTGAGGGGGCAAGACAAGCAAGCAGCCCCAGTCTCTGTGCCTCTGTGCGAGCAGTGCCATGGGCAGATGAGGCTGAGCAACAGCTTTCCAGGCTAGCTCTTTCTGCCTGCCAGCTATCTGCAGACGTTCGCATTTTCAGAGCAGGGCTGCCGGAGGCCCCCTGCACGGACCCCCAAAGCTACGTTTGAAGTTTGAGGGGGCAACACAAACAAGCAGCCCCAGTCTCTGTGCCTCTGTGCGAGCAGTGCCATGGGCAGATGAGGCTGAGCAACAGCTTTCCAGGCTAGCTCTTTCTGCCTGCCAGCTATCTGCAGACGTTCGCATTTTGGGAGCAGGGCTGCCGGAGGCCCCCTGCACGGACCCCCAAAGCTACGTTTGAAGTTTGAGGGGGCAAGACAAGCAAGCAGCCCCAGTCTCTGTGCCTCTGTGCGAGCAGTGCCATGGGCAGATGAGGCTGAGCAACAGCTTTCCAGGCTAGCTCTTTCTGCCTGCCAGCTATCTGCAGACGTTCGCATTTTCAGAGCAGGGCTGCCGGAGGCCCCCTGCACGGACCCCCAAAGCTACGTTTGATGTTTGAGGGGGCAAGACAAGCAAGCAGCCCCAGTCTCTGTGCCTCTGTGCGAGCAGTGCCATGGGCAGATGAGGCTGAGCAACAGCTTTCCAGGCTAGCTCTTTCTGACTGCCACCTATCTGCAGACGTTCGCATTTTCAGAGCAGGGCTGCCGCAGGCCCCCTGCACGGACCCCCAAAGCTACGTTTGAAGTTTGAGGGGGCAAGACAAGCAAGCAGCCCCAGTCTCTGTGCCTCTGTGCGAGCAGTGCCATGGGCAGATGAGGCGGAGCAACAGCTTTCCAGGCTAGCTCTTTCTGCCTGTGAGCTATCTGCAGACGTTCGCATTTTCAGAGCAGGGCTGCCGGAGCCCCCCTGCACGGACCCCCAAAGATACGTTTGAAGTTTGAGGGGGCAAGACAAGCAAGCAGCCCCAGTCTCTGTGCCTCTGTGCGAGCAGTGCCATGGGCAGATGAGGCTGAGCAACAGCTTTCCAGGCTAGCTCTTTCTGCCTGCCACCTATCTGCAGACGTTCGCATTTTCAGAGCAGGGCTGCCGGAGGCCCCCTGCACGGAACCCCAAAGCTACGTTTGAAGTTTGAGGGGGCAAGACAAGCAAGCAGCCCCAGTCTCTGTGCCTCTGTGCGAGCAGTGCCATGGGCAGATGAGGCTGAGCAACAGCTTTCCAGGCTAGCTCTTTCTGCCTGCCAGCTACCTGCAGACGTTCGCATTTTCAGAGCAGGGCTGCCGGAGGCCCCCTGCACGGACCCCCAAAGCTACGTTTGAAGTTTGAGGGGGCAAGACAAGCAAGCAGCCCCAGTCTCTGTGCCTCTGTGCGAGCAGTGCCATGGGCAGATGAGGCTGAGCAACAGCTTTCCAGGCTAGCTCTTTTTGTCAGCCAGCTATCTGCAGACGTTCGCATGTTCAGAACAGGGCTGCCGGAGGCTCCCTGCACGGACCCCCAAAGCTACGTTTGAACTTTGAGGGGGCAATACAAGCAAGCAGCCCCAGTCTCTGTGCCTCTGTGCGAGCAGTGCCATGGGCAGATGAGGCTGAGCAACAGCTTTCCAGGCTAGCTCTTTGTGGCTGCGAGCTATCTGCAGACGTTCGCATTTTCAGAGCAGGGCTGCCGGAGGCCCCCTGCACGGACCCCCAAAGCTATGTTTGAAGTTTGAGGGGGCAAGACAAGCAAGCAGCCCCAGTCTCTGTGCCTCTGTGCGAGCAGTGCCATGGGCAGAGGAGGCTGAGCAACAGCTTTCCAGACTAGCTCTTTCTGCCTGCGAGCTATCTGCAGACGTTCGCATTTTCAGAGCAGGACTGCGAATGGAGCCCAACAGGGACCCCCTATCCCCGCGCTACGTTTGAGGTTTACCGCCCCCCAATGCTGTCCTGCTCTCTGTCCCTTTCCTCTCTCTGTTATTCTGTCCTGTTCCCTGTGTCTGTTTTTTAATTCCTCCCTCTCTGTCCCTCAGCCCAGTGCTTTTTTTTCCCTTCTTCTTCTTTGCTGCCCAGCCGAGGCTTTTCCCCCTGCGTGTCTGTTCTGCTCCCCTGTCTGTTATTTTTGCCTGTCTTTCACTTTATCCTACCTCCCTGTCCCCTTTTTCTCTCTCATTATCACCTTGTCTCACTCCCTGTCCCTGTCTTTCTCTGACAATTTGTCCTGCTCCTTGTCCTTCTCTCCATTTGCTGTTATTTCCCGTTCTTCTTCTGACCTTTCCTTCCTTCTTTTTCTATCCTACTGCCCCAGTGCCTCTTTTGCCACCGCTGTCCTGCTCCCTGGCCCTTGTTTCCTCTCACTGTTCCTCTGTCCTGCTTCCTGTCCCCGGGTTTTCTCTTTCTCTATCCTGCTGCCTGTCTGGTCTTTTCTTAGTGTACATCCCTGTCCTGCCGGCTCTCCCTTTTTGCCTTTCTCTCCTTCTCTGTCCTGCTTCCCGGCCCGTTCTTGTCTTCCTCTCTCTCTGTCCTCTAGCCCCTTGCTGGTTTGTGTTGGGATTCCAACCCTAACCACCCCCTTCTTCGTCTGACCCTTTCTTTGTTTCTTAGTACCTTTTTTCCTGTTGCCTGTCCTTTTTCTCTCTCTGTCAGTGTGTCCTGCACTGCGTGGGACGGGGGTGGGAGGCTGAAAAACGGTGGGAAGCTGATGGGGGGGGATTCAGGCTGGAAAGAGGTAGGAGGTTGCAGAGGGGTTGGAAGCTGAATGAAGTAGAGGCCAGAAAAATGAGAGGTGGGGGCTGACGAGGGGTGGGAGGCTGGAGGTGTGGCCAAGGAGGGGGGAGTAGAGGCCAGAAGTAAAAGGAGGCCGGGAAGGGGTGGGAGGCTGCAGAGGGGAGGGAGGCCAAAGTCAAGAGTAGAGGTCAGCAAAAAAAGGAGGCCGGGAAGGGGTGGGAGGCTGCAGAGGGGTGGGAGGCAATGGGCGAGAGTAGAGGCCAGGAAGAAAAAGGAGGCCGGGAAGGGGTGGGAGGCTGCAGAGTGCTGGGAGGCCGGGGGCAAGAGTAGAGGCCAGAAAAAAAAGGAGGACGGGAAGGGGTGGGAGGCTGCAGAGAGGTGGGAGGCCAAGGGCGACAGTAGAGGCCAGAAAAAAAAGGAGGCCGGGAAGGGGTGGGAGGCTGCAGAGGGGTGGGAGGCCAGGGGCGAGAGTAGAGGCCAGAAAAAAAAGGAGGCTGGAAAGAGGTTAGAGGCTGCAGAGGGGTGGGAGGCCGGGGGTAAGAGTAGAGGCCAGGAAAAAAAGGCGGCCGGGAAGGGGTGGGAGGCTGAAGAGGGGAGGGAGGCCAGAGTCAAGAGTAGAGGTCAGCAAAAAAAGGAGGCCGGGAAGGGGTGGGAGGCTGCAGAGGGGAGGGAGGCAATGGGCGAGAGTAGAGGCCTGGAAGAAAAAAGGTGCCAGGAAGGGGTGGGAGGCTGCAGAGGGGTGGGAGGCCGGGGGGGAGAGTAGAGGCCAGGAAGAAAAAAGAGGCCGGGAAGGGGTGGGAGGCTGCAGAATGGTGGGAGGCCAGGGGCGAGAGTAGAGGCCAGGAAAAAAAGGAGGCCGGGAAGGGGTGGGAGGCTGCAGAGGGGTGGGAGGCCAAGGGCGACAGTAGAGGCCAGAAAAAAAAGGAGGCCGGGAAGGGGTGGGAGGCTGCAGAGGGGAGGGAGGCCAGGGGCGAGAGTAGAGGCCAGGAAAAATAGGAGGCCGGAAAAGGGTGGGAGGCTGCAGAGGGGTGGGAGGCCAGGGGCGAGAGTAGAGGCCAGAAAAAAAAGGAGGCCGGAAAGGGGTGGGAGGCTGCAGAGGGGTGGGAGGCCGGGGGTAAGAGTAGAGGCCAGGAAAAAAAGGAGGCCGGGAAGGGGTGGGAGGCTGCAGAGGGGTGGGAGGCAATGGGCCAGAGTAGAGGCCAGGAAGAAAAAGAAGGACAGGAAGGGGTGGGAGTCTGCAGAGGGTTGGGAGGCAATGGGCGAGAGTAAAGGTTAGGAAATAAAGGAGGCCGGGAAGGGGTGGGAGGCCGGTGAGATGCGAGTAGGGGCCAGAAAGTCCCTCTTCTTCTCGCTTCTTCCCTGTATTTATCTTTCTTTTCTGCCTTCTTTATTCCTCTTATTCAAGTTCTATCTCGATCCCTGTGTTCTCCTTCCACTCATCATATTCTAGCCTTTTCTCTGTCCTATTCTTGCATATAGTGTGCAGTGGAGGATTCTTGTCTAGGAAGCGACGTCTCGTATGAGCTCTAAGACACCCACATGCATTTTGGTGCTGGGCACCACTGACGCACAGGAGCAGTGCCATGGGCAGATGAGGCTGAGCAACAGCGTTCCAGGCTAGCTCTTTCTGCCTGCCAGCTATCTGCAGACGTTCGCATTTTCAGAGCAGGGCTGCCGGAGGCCCCCTGCACGGACCCCCAAAGCTACGTTTGAAGTTTGAGGGGGGCAAGACAAGCAAGCAGCCCCAGTCTCTGTGCCTCTGTGCGAGCAGTGCCATGGGCAGATGAGGCTGAGCAACAGCTTTCCAGGCTAGCTCTTTCTGCCTGCCAGCTATCTGCAGACGTTCGCATTTTCAGAGCAGGGCTGCCGGAGGCCCCCTGCACGGACCCCCAAAGCTACGTTTGAAGTTTGAGGGGGCAAGACAAGCAAGCAGCCCCAGTCTCTGTGCCTCTGTGCGAGCAGTGCCATGGACAGATGAGGCTGAGCAACAGCTTTCCAGGCTAGCTCTTTCTGCCTGCCAGCTATCTGCAGACATTCGCATTTTGGGAGCAGAGCTGCCGCAGGCGCCCGTCACGGACCCCCCAAAGCTACGTTTGAAGTTTGAGGGGGCAAGACAAGCAAGCAGCCCCAGTCTCTGTGCCTCTGTGCGAGCAGTGCCATGGGCAGATGAGGCTGAGCAACAGCTTTCCAGGCTAGCTCTTTCTGCCTGCCAGCTATCTGCAGACGTTCGCATTTTCAGAGCAGGGCTGCCGGAGGCTCCCTGCACGGACCCCCAAAGCTACGTTTGAAGTTTGAGGGGGCAAGACAAGCAAGCAGCCCCAGTCTCTGTGCCTCTGTGCGAGCAGTGCCATGGGCAGATGAGGCTGAGCAACAGCTTTCCAGGCTAGCTCTTTGTGGCTGCGAGCTATCTGCAGACGTTCGCATTTTCAGAGCAGGGCTGCCGGAGGCCCCCTGCACGGACCCCCAAAGCTATGTTTGAAGTTTGAGGGGGCAAGACAAGCAAGCAGCCCCAGTCTCTGTGCCTCTGTGCGAGCAGTGCCATGGGCAGATGAGGCTGAGCAACAGCTTTCCAGGCTAGCTCTTTCTGCCTGCCAGCTATCTGCAGACGTTCGCATTTTCAGAGCAGGACTGCGAATGGAGCCCAACAGGGACCCCCTATCCCCGCTCTACGTTTGAGGTTTACCGCCCCCCAATGCTGTCCTGCTCTCTGTCCCTTTCCTCTCTCTGTTATTCTGTCCTGTTCCCTGTGTCTGTTTTTTAATTCCTCCCTCTCTGTCCCTCAGCCCAGTGCTTTTTTTTCCCTTCTTCTTCTTTGCTGCCCAGCCGAGGCTTTTCCCCCTGCGTGTCTGTTCTGCTCCCCTGTCTGTTATTTTTGCCTGTCTTTCACTTTATCCTACCTCCCTGTCCCCTTTTTCTCTCTCATTATCACCTTGTCTCACTCCCTGTCCCTGTCTTTCTCTGACAATTTGTCCTGCTCCTTGTCCTTCTCTCCATTTGCTGTTATTTCCCGTTCTTCTTCTGACCTTTCCTTCCTTCTTTTTCTATCCTACTGCCCCAGTGCCTCTTTTGCCACCGCTGTCCTGCTCCCTGGCCCTTGTTTCCTCTCACTGTTCCTCTGTCCTGCTTCCTGTCCCCGGGTTTTCTCTTTCTCTATCCTGCTGCCTGTCTGGTCTTTTCTTAGTGTACATCCCTGTCCAGCCGGCTCTCCCTTTTTGCCTTTCTCTCCTTCTCTGTCCTGCTTCCCGGCCCGTTCTTGTCTTCCTCTCTCTCTGTCCTCTAGCCCCTTGCTGGTTTGTGTTGGGATTCCAACCCTAACCACCCCCTTCTTCGTCTGACCCTTTCTTTGTTTCTTAGTACCTTTTTTCCTGTTGCCTGTCCTTTTTCTCTCTCTGTCAGTGTGTCCTGCACTGCGTGGGACGGGGGTGGGAGGCTGAAAAACGGTGGGAAGCTGATGGGGGGGGATTCAGGCTGGAAAGAGGTAGGAGGTTGCAGAGGGGTTGGAAGCTGAATGAAGTAGAGGCCAGAAAAATGAGAGGTGGGGGCTGACGAGGGGTGGGAGGCTGGAGGTGTGGCCAAGGAGGGGGGAGTAGAGGCCAGCAGTAAAAGGAGGCCGGGAAGGGGTGGGAGGCTGCAGAGGGGAGGGAGGCCAAAGTCAAGAGTAGAGGTCAGCAAAAAAAGGAGGCCGGGAAGGGGTGGGAGGCTGCAGAGGGGTGGGAGGCAATGGGCGAGAGTAGAGGCCAGGAAGAAAAAGGAGGCCGGGAAGGGGTGGGAGGCTGCAGAGGGGTGGGAGGCAATGGGCGAGAGTAGAGGCCAGGAAGAAAAAGGAGGCCGGGAAGGGGTGGGAGGCTGCAGAGGGGTGGGAGGCAATGGGCGAGAGTAGAGGCCAGGAAGAAAAAGGAGGTAGGGAAGGGGTGGGAGACTGCAGAGTGGTGGGAGGCCGGGGCAAGAGTAGAGGCCAGAAAAAAAAGGAGGCCGGGAAGGGGTGGGAGGCTGCAGAGGGGTGGGAGGCCAGGGGCGAGAGTAGAGGGTACAAAAAAAAGGAGGCCGGAAAGGGGTGGGAGGCTGCAGAGGGGTTGGAGGCCAGGGGCGAGAGTAGAGGCCAGGAAAAATAGGAGGCCGGAAAAGGGTGGGAGGCTGCAGAGGGGTGGGAGGCCAGGGGCGAGAGTAGAGGCCAGAAAAAAAAGGAGGCCGGAAAGAGGTGGGAGGCTGCAGAGGGGTGGGAGGCCGGGGGTAAGAGTAGAGGCCAGGAAAAAAAGGAGGCCGGGAAGGGGTGGGAGGCTGAAGAGGGGAGGGAGGCCAGAGTCAAGAGTAGAGGTCAGCAAAAAAAGGAGGCCGGGAAGGGGTGGGAGGCTGCAGAGGTGAGGGAGGCAATGGGCGAGAGTAGAGGCCTGGAAGAAAAAAGGTGCCAGGAAGGGGTGGGAGGCTGCAGAGGGGTGGGAGGCCGGGGGGGAGAGTAGAGGCCAGGAAGAAAAAAGAGGCCGGGAAGGGGTGGGAGGCTGCAGAATGGTGGGAGGCCAGGGGCGAGAGTAGAGGCCAGGAAAAAAAGGAGGCCGGGAAGGGGTGGGAGGCTGCAGAGGGGTGGGAGGCCGGGGGCAAGAGTAGAGGCCAGAAAAAAAAGGAGGCCGGGAAGGGGTGGGAGGCTGCAGAGAGGTGGGAGGCCAAGGGCGACAGTAGAGGCCAGAAAAAAAAGGAGGCTGGAAAGGGGTGGGAGGCTGCAGAGGGGTGGGAGGCCGGGGGTAAGGGTAGAGGCCAGGAAAAAAAGGAGACCGGGAAGGGGTGGGAGGCTGCAGAGGGGAGGGAGGCCAGGGGCGAGAGTAGAGGCCAGGAAAAATAGGAGGCCGGAAAAGGGTGGGAGGCTGCAGAGGGGTGGGAGGCCAGGGGCGAGAGTAGAGGCCAGAAAAAAAAGGAGGCCGGAAAGGGGTGGGAGGCTGCAGAGGGGTGGGAGGCCGGGGGTAAGAGTAGAGGCCAGGAAAAAAAGGAGGCCGGGAAGGGGTGGGAGGCTGCAGAGGGGTGGGAGGCAATGGGCCAGAGTAGAGGCCAGGAAGAAAAAGAAGGACAGGAAGGGGTGGGAGTCTGCAGAGGGTTGGGAGGCAATGGGCGAGAGTAAAGGTTAGGAAATAAAGGAGGCCGGGAAGGGGTGGGAGGCCGGTGAGATGCGAGTAGGGGCCAGAAAGTCCCTCTTCTTCTCGCTTCTTCCCTGTATTTATCTTTCTTTTCTGCCTTCTTTATTCCTCTAATTCAAGTTCTATCTCGATCCCTGTGTTCTCCTTCCACTCATCATATTCTAGCCTTTTCTCTGTCCTATTCTTGCATATAGTGTGCAGTGGAGGATTCTTGTCTAGGAAGCGACGTCTCGTATGAGCTCTAAGACACCCACATGCATTTTGGTGCTGGGCACAACTGACGCACAGGAGCAGTGCCATGGGCAGATGAGGCTGAGCAACAGCTTTCCAGGCTAGCTCTTTCTGCCTGCCAGCTATCTGCAGACGTTCGCATTTTCAGAGCAGGGCTGCCGGAGGCCCCCTGCACGGACCCCCAAAGCTACGTTTGATGTTTGAGGGGGCAAGACAAGCAAGCAGCCCCAGTCTCTGTGCCTCGGTGCGAGCAGTGCCATGGGCAGATGAGGCTGAGCAACAGCTTTCCAGGCTAGCTCTTTCTGCCTGCCAGCTATCTGCAGACGTTCGCATTTTCAGAGCAGGGCTGCCGGAGGCCCCCTGCACGGACCCCCAAAGCTACGTTTGAAGTTTGAGGGGGCAAGACAAGCAAGCAGCCCCAGTCTCTGTGCCTCTGTGCGAGCAGGGCCATGGGCAGATGAGGCTGAGCAACAGCTTTCCAGGCTAGCTCTTTCTGCCTGCCAGCTATCTGCAGACGTTCGCATTTTCAGAGCAGGGCTGCCGCAGGCCCCCTGCACGGACCCCCAAAGCTACGTTTGAAGTTTGAGGGGGCAAGAGAAGCAAGCAGACCCAGTCTCTGTGCCTCTGTGCGAGCAGTGCCATGGGCAGATGAGGCTGAGCAACAGCTTTCCAGGCTAGCTCTTTCTGACTGCCAGCTATCTGCAGACATTCGCATTTTCAGAGCAGGGCTGCCGGAGGCCCCCTGCACGGACCCCCAAAGCTACGTTTGAAGTTTGAGGGGGCAAGACAAGCAAGCAGCCCCAGTCTCTGTGCCTCGGTGCGAGCAGTGCCATGGGCAGATGAGGCTGAGCAACAGCTTTCCAGGCTAGCTCTTTCTGCCTGCCAGCTATCTGCAGACGTTCGCATTTTCAGAGCAGGGCTGCCGGAGGCCCCCTGCACGGACTCCCAAAGCTACGTTTGAAATTTGAGGGGGCAAGACAAGCAAGCAGCCCCAGTCTCTGTGCCTCTGTGCGAGCAGTGCCATGGGCAGATGAGGCTGAGCAACAGCTTTCCAGGCTAGCTCTTTCTGCCTGCCAGCTATCTGCAGACGTTCGCATTTTCAGAGCAGGGCTGCCGCAGGCCCCCTGCACGGACCCCCAAAGCTACGTTTGAAGTTTGAGGGGGCAAGACAAGCAAGCAGCCCCAGTCTCTGTGCCTCTGTGCGAGCAGTGCCATGGGCAGATGAGGCTGAGCAACAGCTTTCCAGGCTAGCTCTTTCTGCCTGCCAGCTATCTGCAGACGTTCGCATTTTCAGAGCAGGGCTGCCGGAGGCCCCCTGCACGGACCCCCAAAGCTACGTTTGAAGTTTGAGGGGGCAACACAAACAAGCAGCCCCAGTCTCTGTGCCTCTGTGCGAGCAGTGCCATGGGCAGATGAGGCTGAGCAACAGCTTTCCAGGCTAGCTCTTTCTGCCTGCCAGCTATCTGCAGACGTTCGCATTTTGGGAGCAGGGCTGCCGGAGGCCCCCTGCACGGACCCCCAAAGCTACGTTTGAAGTTTGAGGGGGCAAGACAAGCAAGCAGCCCCAGTCTCTGTGCCTCTGTGCGAGCAGTGCCATGGGCAGATGAGGCTGAGCAACAGCTTTCCAGGCTAGCTCTTTCTGCCTGCCAGCTATCTGCAGACGTTCGCATTTTCAGAGCAGGGCTGCCGGAGGCCCCCTGCACGGACCCCCAAAGCTACGTTTGATGTTTGAGGGGGCAAGACAAGCAAGCAGCCCCAGTCTCTGTGCCTCTGTGCGAGCAGTGCCATGGGCAGATGAGGCTGAGCAACAGCTTTCCAGGCTAGCTCTTTCTGCCTGCCACCTATCTGCAGACGTTCGCATTTTCAGAGCAGGGCTGCCGGAGGCCCCCTGCACGGACCCCCAAAGCTACGTTTGAAGTTTGAGGGGGCAAGACAAGCAAGCAGCCCCAGTCTCTGTGCCTCTGTGCGAGCAGTGCCATGGGCAGATGAGGCTGAGCAACAGCTTTCCAGGCTAGCTCTTTCTGCCTGTGAGCTATCTGCAGACGTTCGCATTTTCAGAGCAGGGCTGCCGGAGCCCCCCTGCACGGACCCCCAAAGATACGTTTGAAGTTTGAGGGGGCAAGACAAGCAAGCAGCCCCAGTCTCTGTGCCTCTGTGCGAGCAGTGCCATGGGCAGATGAGGCTGAGCAACAGCTTTCCAGGCTAGCTCTTTCTGCCTGCCACCTATCTGCAGACGTTCGCATTTTCAGAGCAGGGCTGCCGGAGGCCCCCTGCACGGAACCCCAAAGCTACGTTTGAAGTTTGAGGGGGCAAGACAAGCAAGCAGCCCCAGTCTCTGTGCCTCTGTGCGAGCAGTGCCATGGGCAGATGAGGCTGAGCAACAGCTTTCCAGGCTAGCTCTTTCTGCCTGCCAGCTACCTGCAGACGTTCGCATTTTCAGAGCAGGGCTGCCGGAGGCCCCCTGCACGGACCCCCAAAGCTACGTTTGAAGTTTGAGGGGGCAAGACAAGCAAGCAGCCCCAGTCTCTGTGCCTCGGTGCGAGCAGTGCCATGGGCAGATGAGGCTGAGCAACAGCTTTCCAGGCTAGCTCTTTTTGTCAGCCAGCTATCTGCAGACGTTCGCATGTTCAGAACAGGGCTGCCGGAGGCTCCCTGCACGGACCCCCAAAGCTACGTTTGAACTTTGAGGGGGCAATACAAGCAAGCAGCCCCAGTCTCTGTGCCTCTGTGCGAGCAGTGCCATGGGCAGATGAGGCTGAGCAACAGCTTTCCAGGCTAGCTCTTTGTGGCTGCGAGCTATCTGCAGACGTTCGCATTTTCAGAGCAGGGCTGCCGGAGGCCCCCTGCACGGACCCCCAAAGCTATGTTTGAAGTTTGAGGGGGCAAGACAAGCAAGCAGCCCCAGTCTCTGTGCCTCTGTGCGAGCAGTGCCATGGGCAGAGGAGGCTGAGCAACAGCTTTCCAGACTAGCTCTTTCTGCCTGCGAGCTATCTGCAGACGTTCGCATTTTCAGAGCAGGACTGCGAATGGAGCCCAACAGGGACCCCCTATCCCCGCGCTACGTTTGAGGTTTACCGCCCCCCAATGCTGTCCTGCTCTCTGTCCCTTTCCTCTCTCTGTTATTCTGTCCTGTTCCCTGTGTCTGTTTTTTAATTCCTCCCTCTCTGTCCCTCAGCCCAGTGCTTTTTTTTCCCTTCTTCTTCTTTACTGCCCAGCCGAGGCTTTTCCCCCTGCGTGTCTGTTCTGCTCCCCTGTCTGTTATTTTTGCCTGTCTTTCACTTTATCCTACCTCCCTGTCCCCTTTTTCTCTCTCATTATCACCTTGTCTCACTCCCTGTCCCTGTCTTTCTCTGACAATTTGTCCTGCTCCTTGTCCTTCTCTCCATTTGCTGTTATTTCCCGTTCTTCTTCTGACCTTTCCTTCCTTCTTTTTCTATCCTACTGCCCCAGTGCCTCTTTTGCCACCGCTGTCCTGCTCCCTGGCCCTTGTTTCCTCTCACTGTTCCTCTGTCCTGCTTCCTGTCCCCGGGTTTTCTCTTTCTCTATCCTGCTGCCTGTCTGGTCTTTTCTTAGTGTACATCCCTGTCCAGCCGGCTCTCCCTTTTTGCCTTTCTCTCCTTCTCTGTCCTGCTTCCCGGCCCGTTCTTGTCTTCCTCTCTCTCTGTCCTCTAGCCCCTTGCTGGTTTGTGTTGGGATTCCAACCCTAACCACCCCCTTCTTCGTCTGACCCTTTCTTTGTTTCTTAGTACCTTTTTTCCTGTTGCCTGTCCTTTTTCTCTCTCTGTCAGTGTGTCCTGCACTGCGTGGGACGGGGGTGGGAGGCTGAAAAACGGTGGGAAGCTGATGGGGGGGGATTCAGGCTGGAAAGAGGTAGGAGGTTGCAGAGGGGTTGGAAGCTGAATGAAGTAGAGGCCAGAAAAATGAGAGGTGGGGGCTGACGAGGGGTGGGAGGCTGGAGGTGTGGCCAAGGAGGGGGGAGTAGAGGCCAGCAGTAAAAGGAGGCCGGGAAGGGGTGGGAGGCTGCAGAGGGGAGGGAGGCCAAAGTCAAGAGTAGAGGTCAGCAAAAAAAGGAGGCCGGGAAGGGGTGGGAGGCTGCAGAGGGGTGGGAGGCAATGGGCGAGAGTAGAGGCCAGGAAGAAAAAGGAGGCCGGGAAGGGGTGGGAGGCTGCAGAGGGGTGGGAGGCCAGGGGCGAGAGTAGAGGCCAGAAAAAAAAGGAGGCCGGAAAGAGGTTAGAGGCTGCAGAGGGGTGGGAGGCCGGGGGTAAGAGTAGAGGCCAGGAAAAAAAGGCGGCCGGGAAGGGGTGGGAGGCTGAAGAGGGGAGGGAGGCCAGAGTCAAGAGTAGAGGTCAGCAAAAAAAGGAGGCCGGGAAGGGGTGGGAGGCTGCAGAGGGGAGGGAGGCAATGGGCGAGAGTAGAGGCCTGGAAGAAAAAAGGTGCCAGGAAGGGGTGGGAGGCTGCAGAGGGGTGGGAGGCCGGGGGGGAGAGTAGAGGCCAGGAAGAAAAAAGAGGCCGGGAAGGGGTGGGAGGCTGCAGAATGGTGGGAGGCCAGGGGCGAGAGTAGAGGCCAGGAAAAAAAGGAGGCCGGGAAGGGGTGGGAGGCTGCAGAGGGGTGGGAGGCCAAGGGCGACAGTAGAGGCCAGAAAAAAAAGGAGGCCGGGAAGGGGTGGGAGGCTGCAGAGGGGAGGGAGGCCAGGGGCGAGAGTAGAGGCCAGGAAAAATAGGAGGCCGGAAAAGGGTGGGAGGCTGCAGAGGGGTGGGAGGCCAGGGGCGAGAGTAGAGGCCAGAAAAAAAAGGAGGCCGGAAAGGGGTGGGAGGCTGCAGAGGGGTGGGAGGCCGGGGGTAAGAGTAGAGGCCAGGAAAAAAAGGAGGCCGGGAAGGGGTGGGAGGCTGCAGAGGGGTGGGAGGCAATGGGCCAGAGTAGAGGCCAGGAAGAAAAAGAAGGACAGGAAGGGGTGGGAGTCTGCAGAGGGTTGGGAGGCAATGGGCGAGAGTAAAGGTTAGGAAATAAAGGAGGCCGGGAAGGGGTGGGAGGCCGGTGAGATGCGAGTAGGGGCCAGAAAGTCCCTCTTCTTCTCGCTTCTTCCCTGTATTTATCTTTCTTTTCTGCCTTCTTTATTCCTCTTATTCAAGTTCTATCTCGATCCCTGTGTTCTCCTTCCACTCATCATATTCTAGCCTTTTCTCTGTCCTATTCTTGCATATAGTGTGCAGTGGAGGATTCTTGTCTAGGAAGCGACGTCTCGTATGAGCTCTAAGACACCCACATGCATTTTGGTGCTGGGCACCACTGACGCACAGGAGCAGTGCCATGGGCAGATGAGGCTGAGCAACAGCTTTCCAGGCTAGCTCTTTCTGCCTGCCAGCTATCTGCAGACGTTCGCATTTTCAGAGCAGGGCTGCCGGAGGCCCCCTGCACGGACCCCCAAAGCTACGTTTGAAGTTTGAGGGGGGCAAGACAAGCAAGCAGCCCCAGTCTCTGTGCCTCTGTGCGAGCAGTGCCATGGGCAGATGAGGCTGAGCAACAGCTTTCCAGGCTAGCTCTTTCTGCCTGCCAGCTATCTGCAGACGTTCGCATTTTCAGAGCAGGGCTGCCGGAGGCCCCCTGCACGGACCCCCAAAGCTACGTTTGAAGTTTGAGGGGGCAAGACAAGCAAGCAGCCCCAGTCTCTGTGCCTCTGTGCGAGCACTGCCATGGACAGATGAGGCTGAGCAACAGCTTTCCAGGCTAGCTCTTTCTGCCTGCCAGCTATCTGCAGACATTCGCATTTTGGGAGCAGGGCTGCCGCAGGCGCCCGTCACGGACCCCCAAAGCTACGTTTGAAGTTTGAGGTGGCAAGACAAGCAAGCAGCCCCAGTCTCTGTGCCTCTGTGCGAGCAGTGCCATGGGCAGATGAGGCTGAGCAACAGCTTTCCAGGCTAGCTCTTTCTGCCTGCCAGCTATCTGCAGACGTTCGCATTTTCAGAGCAGGGCTGCCGGAGGCTCCCTGCACGGACCCCCAAAGCTACGTTTGAAGTTTGAGGGGGCAAGACAAGCAAGCAGCCCCAGTCTCTGTGCCTCTGTGCGAGCAGTGCCATGGGCAGATGAGGCTGAGCAACAGCTTTCCAGGCTAGCTCTTTGTGGCTGCGAGCTATCTGCAGACGTTCGCATTTTCAGAGCAGGGCTGCCGGAGGCCCCCTGCACGGACCCCCAAAGCTATGTTTGAAGTTTGAGGGGGCAAGACAAGCAAGCAGCCCCAGTCTCTGTGCCTCTGTGCGAGCAGTGCCATGGGCAGATGAGGCTGAGCAACAGCTTTCCAGGCTAGCTCTTTCTGCCTGCCAGCTATCTGCAGACGTTCGCATTTTCAGAGCAGGACTGCGAATGGAGCCCAACAGGGACCCCCTATCCCCGCTCTACGTTTGAGGTTTACCGCCCCCCAATGCTGTCCTGCTCTCTGTCCCTTTCCTCTCTCTGTTATTCTGTCCTGTTCCCTGTGTCTGTTTTTTAATTCCTCCCTCTCTGTCCCTCAGCCCAGTGCTTTTTTTTCCCTTCTTCTTCTTTGCTGCCCAGCCGAGGCTTTTCCCCCTGCGTGTCTGTTCTGCTCCCCTGTCTGTTATTTTTGCCTGTCTTTCACTTTATCCTACCTCCCTGTCCCCTTTTTCTCTCTCATTATCACCTTGTCTCGCTCCCTGTCCCTGTCTTTCTCTGACAATTTGTCCTGCTCCTTGTCCTTCTCTCCATTTGCTGTTATTTCCCGTTCTTCTTCTGACCTTTCCTTCCTTCTTTTTCTATCCTACTGCCCCAGTGCCTCTTTTGCCACCGCTGTCCTGCTCCCTGGCCCTTGTTTCCTCTCACTGTTCCTCTGTCCTGCTTCCTGTCCCCGGTTTTTCTCTTTCTCTATCCTGCTGCCTGTCTGGTCTTTTCTTAGTGTACATCCCTGTCCAGCCGGCTCTCCCTTTTTGCCTTTCTCTCCTTCTCTGTCCTGCTTCCCGGCCCGTTCTTGTCTTCCTCTCTCTCTGTCCTCTAGCCCCTTGCTGGTTTGTGTTGGGATTCCAACCCTAACCACCCCCTTCTTCGTCTGACCCTTTCTTTGTTTCTTAGTACCTTTTTTCCTGTTGCCTGTCCTTTTTCTCTCTCTGTCAGTGTGTCCTGCACTGCGTGGGACGGGGGTGGGAGGCTGAAAAACGGTGGGAAGCTGATGGGGGGGGATTCAGGCTGGAAAGAGGTAGGAGGTTGCAGAGGGGTTGGAAGCTGAATGAAGTAGAGGCCAGAAAAATGAGAGGTGGGGGCTGACGAGGGGTGGGAGGCTGGAGGTGTGGCCAAGGAGGGGGGAGTAGAGGCCAGCAGTAAAAGGAGGCCGGGAAGGGGTGGGAGGCTGCAGAGGGGAGGGAGGCCAAAGTCAAGAGTAGAGGTCAGCAAAAAAAGGAGGCCGGGAAGGGGTGGGAGGCTGCAGAGGGGTGGGAGGCAATGGGCGAGAGTAGAGGCCAGGAAGAAAAAGGAGGCCGGGAAGGGGTGGGAGGCTGCAGAGGGGTGGGAGGCAATGGGCGAGAGTAGAGGCCAGGAAGAAAAAGGAGGCCGGGAAGGGGTGGGAGGCTGCAGAGGGGTGGGAGGCAATGGGCGAGAGTAGAGGCCAGGAAGAAAAAGGAGGTAGGGAAGGGGTGGGAGACTGCAGAGTGGTGGGAGGCCGGGGCAAGAGTAGAGGCCAGAAAAAAAAGGAGGCCGGGAAGGGGTGGGAGGCTGCAGAGGGGTGGGAGTCCAGGGGCGAGAGTAGAGGGTACAAAAAAAAGGAGGCCGGAAAGGGGTGGGAGGCTGCAGAGGGGTTGGAGGCCAGGGGCGAGAGTAGAGGCCAGGAAAAATAGGAGGCCGGAAAAGGGTGGGAGGCTGCAGAGGGGTGGGAGGCCAGGGGCGAGAGTAGAGGCCAGAAAAAAAAGGAGGCCGGAAAGAGGTGGGAGGCTGCAGAGGGGTGGGAGGCCGGGGGTAAGAGTAGAGGCCAGGAAAAAAAGGAGGCCGGGAAGGGGTGGGAGGCTGAAGAGGGGAGGGAGGCCAGAGTCAAGAGTAGAGGTCAGCAAAAAAAGGAGGCCGGGAAGGGGTGGGAGGCTGCAGAGGTGAGGGAGGAAATGGGCGAGAGTAGAGGCCTGGAAGAAAAAAGGTGCCAGGAAGGGGTGGGAGGCTGCAGAGGGGTGGGAGGCCGGGGGGGAGAGTAGAGGCCAGGAAGAAAAAAGAGGCCGGGAAGGGGTGGGAGGCTGCAGGATGGTGGGAGGCCAGGGGCGAGAGTAGAGGCCAGGAAAAAAAGGAGGCCGGGAAGGGGTGGGAGGCTGCAGAGGGGTGGGAGGCCGGGGGCAAGAGTAGAGGCCAGAAAAAAAAGGAGGCCGGGAAGGGGTGGGAGGCTGCAGAGAGGTGGGAGGCCAAGGGCGACAGTAGAGGCCAGAAAAAAAAGGAGGCTGGAAAGGGGTGGGAGGCTGCAGAGGGGTGGGAGGCCGGGGGTAAGGGTAGAGGCCAGGAAAAAAAGGAGACCGGGAAGGGGTGGGAGGCTGCAGAGGGGAGGGAGGCCAGGGGCGAGAGTAGAGGCCAGGAAAAATAGGAGGCCGGAAAAGGGTGGGAGGCTGCAGAGGGGTGGGAGGCCAGGGGCGAGAGTAGAGGCCAGAAAAAAAAGGAGGCCGGAAAGGGGTGGGAGGCTGCAGAGGGGTGGGAGGCCGGGGGTAAGAGTAGAGGCCAGGAAAAAAAGGAGGCCGGGAAGGGGTGGGAGGCTGCAGAGGGGTGGGAGGCAATGGGCCAGAGTAGAGGCCAGGAAGAAAAAGAAGGACAGGAAGGGGTGGGAGTCTGCAGAGGGTTGGGAGGCAATGGGCGAGAGTAAAGGTTAGGAAATAAAGGAGGCCGGGAAGGGGTGGGAGGCCGGTGAGATGCGAGTAGGGGCCAGAAAGTCCCTCTTCTTCTCGCTTCTTCCCTGTATTTATCTTTCTTTTCTGCCTTCTTTATTCCTCTAATTCAAGTTCTATCTCGATCCCTGTGTTCTCCTTCCACTCATCATATTCTAGCCTTTTCTCTGTCCTATTCTTGCATATAGTGTGCAGTGGAGGATTCTTGTCTAGGAAGCGACGTCTCGTATGAGCTCTAAGACACCCACATGCATTTTGGTGCTGGGCACAACTGACGCACAGGAGCAGTGCCATGGGCAGATGAGGCTGAGCAACAGCTTTCCAGGCTAGCTCTTTCTGCCTGCCAGCTATCTGCAGACGTTCGCATTTTCAGAGCAGGGCTGCCGGAGGCCCCCTGCACGGACCCCCAAAGCTACGTTTGATGTTTGAGGGGGCAAGACAAGCAAGCAGCCCCAGTCTCTGTGCCTCGGTGCGAGCAGTGCCATGGGCAGATGAGGCTGAGCAACAGCTTTCCAGGCTAGCTCTTTCTGCCTGCCAGCTATCTGCAGACGTTCGCATTTTCAGAGCAGGGCTGCCGCAGCCCCCTGCACGGACCCCCAAAGCTACGTTTGAAGTTTGAGGGGGCAAGACAAGCAAGCAGCCCCAGTCTCTGTGCCTCTGTGCGAGCAGGGCCATGGGCAGATGAGGCTGAGCAACAGCTTTCCAGGCTAGCTCTTTCTGCCTGCCAGCTTTTTGCAGACGTTCGCATTTTCAGAGCAGGGCTGCCGGAGGCCCCCTGCACGGACCCCCAAAGCTACGTTTGAAGTTTGACGGGGCAAGACAAGCAAGCAGCCCCAGTCTCTGTGCCTCTGTGCGAGCAGTGCCATGGGCAGATGAGGCTGAGCAACAGCTTTCCAGGCTAGCTCTTTCCGCCTGCCAGCTATCTGCAGACGTTCGCATTTTCAGAGCAGGACTGCGAATGGAGCCCAACAGGGACCCCCTATCCCCGCGCTACGTTTGAGGTTTACCGCCCCCCAATGCTGTCCTGCTCTCTGTCCCTTTCCTCTCTCTGTTATTCTGTCCTGTTCCCTGTGTCTGTTTTTTAATTCCTCCCTCTCTGTCCCTCAGCCCAGTGCTTTTTTTTCCCTTCTTCTTCTTTACTGCCCAGCCGAGGCTTTTCCCCCTGCGTGTCTGTTCTGCTCCCCTGTCTGTTATTTTTGCCTGTCTTTCACTTTATCCTACCTCCCTGTCCCCTTTTTCTCTCTCATTATCACCTTGTCTCACTCCCTGTCCCTGTCTTTCTCTGACAATTTGTCCTGCTCCTTGTCCTTCTCTCCATTTGCTGTTATTTCCCGTTCTTCTTCTGACCTTTCCTTCCTTCTTTTTCTATCCTACTGCCCCAGTGCCTCTTTTGCCACCGCTGTCCTGCTCCCTGGCCCTTGTTTCCTCTCACTGTTCCTCTGTCCTGCTTCCTGTCCCCGGTTTTTCTCTTTCTCTATCCTGCTGCCTGTCTGGTCTTTTCTTAGTGTACATCCCTGTCCAGCCGGCTCTCCCTTTTTGCCTTTCTCTCCTTCTCTGTCCTGCTTCCCGGCCCGTTCTTGTCTTCCTCTCTCTCTGTCCTCTAGCCCCTTGCTGGTTTGTGTTGGGATTCCAACCCTAACCACCCCCTTCTTCGTCTGACCCTTTCTTTGTTTCTTAGTACCTTTTTTCCTGTTGCCTGTCCTTTTTCTCTCTCTGTCAGTGTGTCCTGCACTGCGTGGGACGGGGGTGGGAGGCTGAAAAACGGTGGGAAGCTGATGGGGGGGGATTCAGGCTGGAAAGAGGTAGGAGGTTGCAGAGGGGTTGGAAGCTGAATGAAGTAGAGGCCAGAAAAATGAGAGGTGGGGGCTGACGAGGGGTGGGAGGCTGGAGGTGTGGCCAAGGAGGGGGGAGTAGAGGCCAGCAGTAAAAGGAGGCCGGGAAGGGGTGGGAGGCTGCAGAGGGGAGGGAGGCAATGGGCGAGAGTAGAGGCCAGGAAGAAAAAGGAGGCCGGGAAGGGGTGGGAGGCTGCAGAGGGGTGGGAGGCCAGGGGCGAGACTAGAGGCCAGGAAGAAAAAGGAGGTAGGGAAGGGGTGGGAGGCTGCAGAGTGGTGGGAGGCCGGGGGCAAGAGTAGAGGCCAGAAAAAAAAGGAGGACGGGAAGGGGTGGGAGGCTGCAGAGAGGTGGGAGGCCAAGGGCGACAGTAGAGGCCAGAAAAAAAAGGAGGCCGGGAAGGGGTGGGAGGCTGCAGAGGGGTGGGAGGCCAAAGTCAAGAGTAGAGGTCAGCAAAAAAAGGAGGCCGGGAAGGGGTGGGAGGCTGCAGAGGGGTGGGAGGCAATGGGCGAGAGAAAAGGCCAGGAAGAAAAAGGAGGCCGGGAAGGGGTGGGAGGCTGCAGAGGGGTGGGAGGCAATGGGCGAGAGTAGAGGCCAGGAAGAAAAAGGAGGCCGGGAAGGGGTGGGAGGCTGCAGAGTGGTGGGAGGCCGGGGGCAAGAGTAGAGGCCAGAAAAAAAAGGAGGCCGGGAAGGGGTGGGAGGCTGCAGAGGGGTGGGAGGCCAGGGGCGAGAGTAGAGGGTACAAAAAAAAGGAGGCCGGAAAGGGGTGGGAGGCTGCAGAGGGGTTGGAGGCCAGGGGCGAGAGTAGAGGCCAGGAAAAATAGGAGGCCGGAAAAGGGTGGGAGGCTGCAGAGGGGTGGGAGGCCAGGGGCGAGAGTAGAGGCCAGAAAAAAAAGGAGGCCGAAAAGAGGTGGGAGGCTGCAGAGGGGTGGGAGGCCGGGGGTAAGAGTAGAGGCCAGGAAAAAAAGGAGGCCGGGAAGGGGTGGGAGGCTGAAGAGGGGAGGGAGGCAATGGGCGAGAGTAGAGGCCAGGAAGAAAAAAGGTGCCAGGAAGGGGTGGGAGGCTGCAGAGGGGTGGGAGGCCGGGGGGCAGAGTAGAGGCCAGGAAGAAAAAAGAGGCCGGGAAGGGGTGGGAGGCTGCAGAGGGGTGGGAGGCCAGGGGCGAGAGTAGAGGCCAGGAAAAAAAGGAGGCCGGGAAGGGGTGGGAGGCTGCAGAGGGGTGGGAGGCCGGGGGCAAGAGTAGAGGCCAGAAAAAAAAGGAGGCCGGGAAGGGGTGGGAGGCTGCAGAGAGGTGGGAGGCCAAGGGCGACAGTAGAGGCCAGAAAAAAAAGGAGGCCGGAAAGGGGTGGGAGGCTGCAGAGGGGTGGGAGGCCGGGGGTAAGGGTAGAGGCCAGGAAAAAAAGACCGGGAAGTGGTGGGAGGCTGCAGAGGGGAGGGAGGCCAGGGGCGAGAGTAGAGGCCAGGAAAAATAGGAGGCCGGAAAAGGGTGGGAGGCTGCAGAGGGGTGGGAGGCCAGGGGCGAGAGTAGAGGCCAGAAAAAAAAGGAGGCCGGAAAGGGGTGGGAGGCTGCAGAGGGGTGGGAGGCCGGGGGTAAGAGTAGAGGCCAGGAAAAAAAAAAGGCCGGGAAGGGGTGGGAGGCTGCAGAGGGGTGGGAGGCAATGGGCCAGAGTAGAGGCCAGGAAGAAAAAGAAGGACAGGAAGGGGTGGGAGTCTGCAGAGGGTTGGGAGGCAATGGGCGAGAGTAAAGGTTAGGAAATAAAGGAGGCCGGGAAGGGGTGGGAGGCCGGTGAGATGCGAGTAGGGGCCAAGAAAGTCCCTCTTCTTCTCGCTTCTTCCCTGTATTTATCTTTCTTTTCTGCCTTCTTTATTCCTCTAATTCAAGTTCTATCTCGATCCCTGTGTTCTCCTTCCACTCATCATATTCTAGCCTTTTCTCTGTCCTATTCTTGCATATAGTGTGCAGTGGAGGATTCTTGTCTAGGAAGCGACGTCTCGTATGAGCTCTAAGACACCCACATGCATTTTGGTGCTGGGCACCACTGACGCACAGGAGCAGTGCCATGGGCAGATGAGGCTGAGCAACAGCTTTCCAGGCTAGCTCTTTCTGCCTGCCAGCTATCTGCAGACGTTCGCATTTTCAGAGCAGGGCTGCCGGAGGCCCCCTGCACGGACCCCCAAAGCTACGTTTGATGTTTGAGGGGGCAAGACAAGCAAGCAGCCCCAGTCTCTGTGCCTCGGTGCGAGCAGTGCCATGGGCAGATGAGGCTGAGCAACAGCTTTCCAGGCTAGCTCTTTCTGCCTGCCAGCTATCTGCAGACGTTCGCATTTTCAGAGCAGGGCTGCCGGAGGCCCCCTGCACGGACTCCCAAAGCTACGTTTGATGTTTGAGGGGGCAAGACAAGCAAGCAGCCCCAGTCTCTGTGCCTCGGTGCGAGCAGTGCCATGGGCAGATGAGGCTGAGCAACAGCTTTCCAGGCTAGCTCTTTCTGCCTGCCAGCTATCTGCAGACGTTCGCATTTTCAGAGCAGGGCTGCCGGAGGCCCCCTGCACGGACCCCAAAAGCTACGTTTGAAGTTTGAGGGGGCAAGACAAGCAAGCAGCCCCAGTCTCTGTGCCTCTGTGCGAGCAGGGCCATGGGCAGATGAGGCTGAGCAACAGCTTTCCAGGCTAGCTCTTTCTGCCTGCCAGCTTTTTGCAGACGTTCGCATTTTGGGAGCAGGGCTGCCGGAGGCCCCCTGCACGGACCCCCAAAGATATGTTTGAAGTTTGAGGGGGCAAGACAAGCAAGCAGCCCCAGTCTCTGTGCCTCTGTGCGAGCAGTGCCATGGGCAGATGAGGCTGAGCAACAGCTTTCCAGGCTAGCTCTTTCTGCCTGCCAGCTATCTGCAGACGTTCGCATTTTCAGAGCAGGGCTGCCGGAGGCCCCCTGCACGGACCCCCAAAGCTACGTTTGAAGTTTGAGGGGGCAAGACAAGCAAGCAGCCCCAGTCTCTGTGCCTCTGTGCGAGCAGTGCCATGGGCAGATGAGGCTGAGCAACAGCTTTCCAGGCTAGCTCTTTCTGCCTGCCAGCTATCTACAGACGTTCGCGTTTTCAGAGCAGGGCTGCCGGAGGCCCCCTGCACGGACCCCCAAAGCTACGTTTGTAGTTTGAGGGGGCAAGACAAACAAGCAGCCCCAGTCTCTGTGCCTCTGTGCGAGCAGTGCCATGGGCAGATGAGGCTGAGCAACAGCTTTCCAGGCTAGCTCTTTCTGCCTGCCAGCTATCTGCAGACGTTCGCATTTTGGGAGCAGGGCTGCCGGAGGCCCCCTGCACGGACCCCCAAAGCTACGTTTGAAGTTTGAGAGGGCAAGACAAGCAAGCAGCCCCAGTCTCTGTGCCTCTGTGCGAGCAGTGCCATGGGCAGATGAGGCTGAGCAACAGCTTTCCAGGCTAGCTCTTTCCGCCTGCCAGCTATCTGCAGACGTTCGCATTTTCAGAGCAGGACTGCGAATGGAGTCCAACAGGGACCCCCTATCCCCGCGCTACGTTTGAGGTTTACCGCCCCCCAATGCTGTCCTGCTCTCTGTCCCTTTCCTCTCTCTGTTATTCTGTCCTGTTCCCTGTGTCTGTTTTTTAATTCCTCCCTCTCTGTCCCTCAGCCCAGTGCTTTTTTTTCCCTTCTTCTTCTTTACTGCCCAGCCGAGGCTTTTCCCCCTGCGTGTCTGTTCTGCTCCCCTGTCTGTTATTTTTGCCTGTCTTTCACTTTATCCTACCTCCCTGTCCCCTTTTTCTCTCTCATTATCACCTTGTCTCACTCCCTGTCCCTGTCTTTCTCTGACAATTTGTCCTGCTCCTTGTCCTTCTCTCCATTTGCTGTTATTTCCCGTTCTTCTTCTGACCTTTCCTTCCTTCTTTTTCTATCCTACTGCCCCAGTGCCTCTTTTGCCACCGCTGTCCTGCTCCCTGGCCCTTGTTTCCTCTCACTGTTCCTCTGTCCTGCTTCCTGTCCCCGGTTTTTCTCTTTCTCTATCCTGCTGCCTGTCTGGTCTTTTCTTAGTGTACATCCCTGTCCAGCCGGCTCTCCCTTTTTGCCTTTCTCTCCTTCTCTGTCCTGCTTCCCGGCCCGTTCTTGTCTTCCTCTCTCTCTGTCCTCTAGCCCCTTGCTGGTTTGTGTTGGGATTCCAACCCTAACCACCCCCTTCTTCGTCTGACCCTTTCTTTGTTTCTTAGTACCTTTTTTCCTGTTGCCTGTCCTTTTTCTCTCTCTGTCAGTGTGTCCTGCACTGCGTGGGATGGGGGTGGGAGGCTGAAAAACGGTGGGAAGCTGATGGGGGGGGATTCAGGCTGGAAAGAGGTAGGAGGTTGCAGAGGGGTTGGAAGCTGAATGAAGTAGAGGCCAGAAAAATGAGAGGTGGGGGCTGACGAGGGGTGGGAGGCTGGAGGTGTGGCCAAGGAGGGGGGAGTAGAGGCCAGCAGTAAAAGGAGGACGGGAAGGGGTGGGAGGCTGCAGAGGGGAGGGAGGCAATGGGCGAGAGTAGAGGCCAGGAAGAAAAAGGAGGCCGGGAAGGGGTGGGAGGCTGCAGAGGGGTGGGAGGCCAGGGGCGAGACTAGAGGCCAGGAAGAAAAAGGAGGTAGGGAAGGGGTGGGAGGCTGCAGAGTGGTGGGAGGCCGGGGGCAAGAGTAGAGGCCAGAAAAAAAAGGAGGACGGGAAGGGGTGGGAGGCTGCAGAGAGGTGGGAGGCCAAGGGCGACAGTAGAGGCCAGAAAAAAAAAGAGGCCGGGAAGGGGTGGGAGGCTGCAGAGGGGTGGGAGGCCAAAGTCAAGAGTAGAGGTCAGCAAAAAAAGGAGGCCGGGAAGGGGTGGGAGGCTGCAGAGGGGTGGGAGGCAATGGGCGAGAGAAAAGGCCAGGAAGAAAAAGGAGGCCGGGAAGGGGTGGGAGGCTGCAGAGGGGTGGGAGGCAATGGGCGAGAGTAGAGGCCAGGAAGAAAAAGGAGGCCGGGAAGGGGTGGGAGGCTGCAGAGTGGTGGGAGGCCGGGGGCAAGAGTAGAGGCCAGAAAAAAAAGGAGGCCGGGAAGGGGTGGGAGGCTGCAGAGGGGTGGGAGGCCAGGGGCGAGAGTAGAGGGTACAAAAAAAAGGAGGCCGGAAAGGGGTGTTAGGCTGCAGAGGGGTTGGAGGCCAGGGGCGAGAGTAGAGGCCAGGAAAAATAGGAGGCCGGAAAAGGGTGGGAGGCTGCAGAGGGGTGGGAGGCCAGGGGCGAGAGTAGAGGCCAGAAAAAAAAGGAGGCCGGAAAGAGGTGGGAGGCTGCAGAGGGGTGGGAGGCCGGGGGTAAGAGTAGAGGCCAGGAAAAAAAGGCGGCCGGGAAGGGGTGGGAGGCTGAAGAGGGGAGGGAGGCAATGGGCGAGAGTAGAGGCCAGGAAGAAAAAAGGTGCCAGGAAGGGGTGGGAGGCTGCAGAGGGGTGGGAGGCCGGGGGGGAGAGTAGAGGCCAGGAAGAAAAAAGAGGCCGGGAAGGGGTGGGAGGCTGCAGAGGGGTGGGAGGCCAGGGGCGAGAGTAGAGGCCAGGAAAAAAAGGAGGCCGGGAAGGGGTGGGAGGCTGCAGAGGGGTGGGAGGCCGGGGGCAAGAGTAGAGGCCAGAAAAAAAATGCGGCCGGGAAGGGGTGGGAGGCTGCAGAGAGGTGGGAGGCCAAGGGCGACAGTAGAGGCCAGAAAAAAAAGGAGGCCGGAAAGGGGTGGGAGGCTGCAGAGGGGTGGGAGGCCGGGGGTAAGGGTAGAGGCCAGGAAAAAAAGGAGACCGGGAAGTGGTGGGAGGCTGCAGAGGGGAGGGAGGCCAGGGGCGAGAGTAGAGGCCAGGAAAAATAGGAGGCCGGAAAAGGGTGGGAGGCTGCAGAGGGGTGGGAGGCCAGGGGCGAGAGTAGAGGCCAGAAAAAAAAGGAGGCCGGAAAGGGGTGGGAGGCTGCAGAGGGGTGGGAGGCCGGGGGTAAGAGTAGAGGCCAGGAAAAAAAAAAGGCCGGGAAGGGGTGGGAGGCTGCAGAGGGGTGGGAGGCAATGGGCCAGAGTAGAGGCCAGGAAGAAAAAGAAGGACAGGAAGGGGTGGGAGTCTGCAGAGGGTTGGGAGGCAATGGGCGAGAGTAAAGGTTAGGAAATAAAGGAGGCCGGGAAGGGGTGGGAGGCCGGTGAGATGCGAGTAGGGGCCAAGAAAGTCCCTCTTCTTCTCGCTTCTTCCCTGTATTTATCTTTCTTTTCTGCCTTCTTTATTCCTCTAATTCAAGTTCTATCTCGATCCCTGTGTTCTCCTTCCACTCATCATATTCTAGCCTTTTCTCTGTCCTATTCTTGCATATAGTGTGCAGTGGAGGATTCTTGTCTAGGAAGCGACGTCTCGTATGAGCTCTAAGACACCCACATGCATTTTGGTGCTGGGCACAACTGACGCACAGGAGCAGTGCCATGGGCAGATGAGGCTGAGCAACAGCTTTCCAGGCTAGCTCTTTCTGCCTGCCAGCTATCTGCAGACGTTCGCATTTTCAGAGCAGGGCTGCCGGAGGCCCCCTGCACGGACCCCCAAAGATACGTTTGAAGTTTGAGGGGGCAAGACAAGCAAGCAGCCCCAGTCTCTGTGCCTCTGTGCGAGCAGTGCCATGGGCAGATGAGGCTGAGCAACAGCTTTCCAGGCTAGCTCTTTCTGCCTGCCAGCTATCTGCAGACGTTCGCATTTTCAGAGCAGGGCTGCCGGAGGCCCCCTGCACGGACCCCCAAAGCTACGTTTGATGTTTGAGGGGGCAAGACAAGCAAGCAGCCCCAGTCTCTGTGCCTCTGTGCGAGCAGTGCCATGGGCAGATGAGGCTGAGCAACAGCTTTCCAGGCTAGCTCTTTCTGCCTGCCAGCTATCTGCAGACGTTCGCATTTTCAGAGCAGGGCTGCCGGAGGCCCCCTGCACGGACCCCCAAAGCTACGTTTGAAGTTTGAGGGGGCAAGACAAGCAAGCAGCCCCAGTCTCTGTGCCTCTGTGCGAGCAGTGCCATGGGCAGATGAGGCTGAGCAACAGCTTTCCAGGCTAGCTCTTTCTGCCTGTGAGCTGTCTGCAGACGTTCGCATTTTCAGAGCAGGGCTGCCGGAGGCCCCCTGCACGGACCCCCAAAGCTACGTTTGAAGTTTGAGGGGGCAAGACAAGCAAGCAGCCCCAGTCTCTGTGCCTCTGTGCGAGCAGTGCCATGGGCAGATGAGGCTGAGCAACAGCTTTCCAGGCTAGCTCTTTCTGCCTGCCAGCTATCTGCAGACGTTCGCATTTTCAGAGCAGGGCTGCCGGAGGCCCCCTGCACGGACCCCCAAAGCTACGTTTGAAGTTTGAGGGGGCAAGACAAGCAAGCAGCCCCAGTCTCTGTGCCTCTGTGCGAGCAGTGCCATGGGCAGATGAGGCTGAGCAACAGCTTTCCAGGCTAGCTCTTTCTGCCTGCCAGCTATCTGCAGACGTTCGCATTTTCAGAGCAGGGCTGCCGGAGGCCCCCTGCACGGACCCCCAAAGCTACGTTTGAAGTTTGAGGGGGCAAGACAAGCAAGCAGCCCCAGTCTCTGTGCCTCTGTGCGAGCAGGGCCATGGGCAGATGAGGCTGAGCAACAGCTTTCCAGGCTAGCTCTTTCTGCCTGCCAGCTATCTGCAGACGTTCGCATTTTCAGAGCAGGGCTGCCGGAGGCCCCCTGCACGGACCCCCAAAGCTACTTTTGAAGTTTGAGGGGGCAAGACAAGCAAGCAGCCCCAGTCTCTGTGCCTCTGTGCGAGCAGTGCCATGGGCAGATGAGGCTGAGCAACAGCTTTCCAGGCTAGCTCTTTCTGCCTGCGAGCTATCTACAGACGTTCGTGTTTTCACAGCAGGGCTGCCGGAGGCCCCCTGCACGGACCCCCAAATCTACGTTTGAAGTTTGAGGGGGCAAGACAAGCAAGCAGCCCCAGTCTCTGTGCCTCTGTGCGAGCAGTGCCATGGGCAGATGAGGCTGAGCAACAGCTTTCCAGGCTAGCTTTTTCTGCCTGCCAGCTATCTGCAGACGTTCGCATTTTCAGAGCAGGGCTGCCGCAGGCCCCCTGCACGGACCCCCAAAGCTATGTTTGAAGTTTGAGGGGGCAAGACAAGCAAGCAGCCCCAGTCTCTGTGCCTCTGTGCGAGCAGTGCCATGGGCAGATGAGGCTGAACAACAGCTTTCCAGGCTAGCTCTTTCTGCCTGCCAGCTATCTGCAGACGTTCGCATTTTCAGAGCAGGACTGCGAATGGAGCCCAACAGGGACCCCCTATCCCCGCGCTACGTTTGAGGTTTACCGCCCCCCAATGCTGTCCTGCTCTCTGTCCCTTTCCTCTCTCTGTTATTCTGTCCTGTTCCCTGTGTCTGTTTTTTAATTCTTCCCTCTCTGTCCCTCAGCCCAGTGCTTTTTTTTCCCTTCTTCTTCTTTGCTGCCCAGCCGAGGCTTTTCCCGCTGCGTGTCTGTTCTGCTCCCCTGTCTGTTATTTTTGCCTGTCTTTCACTTTATCCTACCTCCCTGTCCCCTTTTTCTCTCTCATTATCACCTTGTCTCACTCCCTGTCCCTGTCTTTCTCTGACAATTTGTCCTGCTCCTTGTCCTTCTCTCCATTTGCTGTTATTTCCCGTTCTTCTTCTGACCTTTCCTTCCTTCTTTTTCTATCCTACTGCCCCAGTGCCTCTTTTGCCACCGCTGTCCTGCTCCCTGGCCCTTGTTTCCTCTCACTGTTCCTCTGTCCTGCTTCCTGTCCCCGGGTTTTCTCTTTCTCTATCCTGCTGCCTGTCTGGTCTTTTCTTAGTGTACATCCCTGTCCAGCCGGCTCTCCCTTTTTGCCTTTCTCTCCTTCTCTGTCCTGCTTCCCGGCCCGTTCTTGTCTTCCTCTCTCTCTGTCCTCTAGCCCCTTGCTGGTTTGTGTTGGGATTCCAACCCTAACCACCCCCTTCTTCGTCTGACCCTTTCTTTGTTTCTTAGTACCTTTTTCCTGTTGCCTGTCCTTTTTCTCTCTCTGTCAGTGTGTCCTGCACTGCGTGGGATGGGGGTGGGAGGCTGAAAAACGGTGGGAAGCTGATGGGGGGGGATTCAGGCTGGAAAGAGGTAGGAGGTTGCAGAGGGGTTGGAAGCTGAATGAAGTAGAGGCCAGAAAAATGAGAGGTGGGGGCTGACGAGGGGTGGGAGGCTGGAGGTGTGGCCAAGGAGGGGGGAGTAGAGGCCAGCAGTAAAAGGAGGCCGGGAAGGGGTGGGAGGCTGCAGAGGGGAGGGAGGCCAAAGTCAAGAGTAGAGGTCAGCAAAAAAAGGAGGCCGGGAAGGGGTGGGAGGCTGCAGAGGGGTGGGAGGCAATGGGCGAGAGTAGAGGCCAGGAAGAAAAAGGAGGCCGGGAAGGGGTGGGAGGCTGCAGAGGGGTGGGGGGCAATGGGCGAGAGTAAAGGCCAGGAAGAAAAAGGAGGTAGGGAAGGGGTGGGAGGCTGCAGAGTGGTGGGAGGCCGGGGGCAAGAGTAGAGGCCAGAAAAAAAAGGAGGACGGGAAGGGGTGGGAGGCTGCAGAGAGGTGGGAGGCCAAGGGCGACAGTAGAGGCCAGAAAAAAAAGGAGGACGGGAAGGGGTGGGAGGCTGCAGAGGGGTGGGAGGCCAGGGGCGAGAGTAGAGGGTACAAAAAAAAGGAGGACGGAAAGGGGTGGGAGGCTGCAGAGGGGTTGGAGGCCAGGGTCGAGAGCAGAGGCCAGGAAAAATAGGAGGCCGGAAAAGGGTGGGAGGCTGCAGAGGGGTGGGAGGCCGGGGGTAAGAGTAGAGGCCAGGAAAAAAAGGCGGCCGGGAAGGGGTGGGAGGCTGAAGAGGGGAGGGAGGCCAGAGTCAAGAGTAGAGGTCAGCAAAAAAAGGAGGCCGGGAAGGGGTGGGAGGCTGCAGAGGGGAGGGAGGCAATGGGCAAGAGTAGAGGCCAGGAAGAAAAAAGGTGCCAGGAAGGGGTGGGAGGCTGCAGAGGGGTGGGAGGCCGGGGGCAAGAGTAGAGGCCAGGAAGAAAAAAGAGGCCGGGAAGGGGTGGGAGGCTGCAGAATGGTGGGAGGCCAGGGGCGAGAGTAGAGGCCAGGAAAAAAAGGAGGCCGGGAAGGGGTGGGAGGCTGCAGAGGGGTGGGAGGCCGGGGGCAAGAGTAGAGGCCAGAAAAAAAAGGAGGCCGGGAAGGGGTGGGAGGCTGCAGAGAGGTGGGAGGCCAAGGGCGACAGTAGAGGCCAGAAAAAAAAGGAGGCCGGAAAGGGGTGGGAGGCTGCAGAGGGGTGGGAGGCCGGGGGTAAGGGTAGAGGCCAGGAAAAATGGAGACCGGGAAGTGGTGGGAGGCTGCAGAGGGGAGGGAGGCTGGGGGCGAGAGTAGAGGCCAGGAAAAATAGGAGGCCGGAAAAGGGTGGGAGGCTGCAGAGGGGTGGGAGGCCAGGGGCGAGAGTAGAGGCCAGAAAAAAAAGGAGGCCGGAAAGGGGTGGGAGGCTGCAGAGGGGTGGGAGGCCGGGGGTAAGAGTAGAGGCCAGGAAAAAAAGGAGGCCAGGAAGGGGTGGGAGGCTGCAGAGGGTTGGGAGGCAATGGGCGAGAGTAAAGGTTAGGAAATAAAGGAGGCCGGGAAGGGGTGGGAGGCCGGTGAGATACGAGTAGGGGCCAGGAAGTCCCTGTTCTTCTCGCTTCTTCCCTGTATTTATCTTTCTTTTCTGCCTTCTTTATTCCTCTAATTCAAGTTCTATCTCGATCCCTGTGTTCTCCTTCCACTCATCATATTCTAGACTTTTCTCTGTCCTATTCTTGCATATAGTGTGCAGTGGAGGATTCTTGTCTAGGAAGCGACGTCTCGTATGACCTCTAAGACACCCACATGCATTTTGGTGCTGGGCACTACTGACGCACAGGAGCAGTGCCATGGGCAGATGAGGCTGAGCAACAGCTTTCCAGGCTAGCTCTTTCTGCCTGCCACCTATCTGCAGACGTTCGCATTTTCAGAGCAGGGCTGCCGCAGGCCCCCTGCACGGACCCCCAAAGCTACGTTTGAAGTTTGAGGGGGCAAGACAAGCAAGCAGCCCCAGTCTCTGTGCCTCTGTGCGAGCAGTGCCATGGGCAGATGAGGCTGAGCAACAGCTTTCCAGGCTAGCTCTTTCTGCCTGCCAGCTATCTGCAGACGTTCGCATTTTCAGAGCAGGGCTGCCGGAGGCCCCCTGCACGGACGCCCAAAGCTACGTTTCAAGTTTGAGGGGGGCAAGACAAGCAAGCAGCCCCAGTCTCTGTGCCTCTGTGCGAGCAGTGCCATGGGCAGATGAGGCTGAGCAACAGCTTTCCAGGCTAGCTCTTTCTGCCTGCCAGCTATCTGCAGACGTTCGCATTTTCAGAGCAGGGCTGCCGCAGGCCCCCTGCACGGACCCCCAAAGCTACGTTTGAAGTTTGAGGGGGCAAGACAAGCAAGCAGCCCCAGTCTCTGTGCCTCTGTGCGAGCAGTGCCATGGGCAGATGAGGCTGAGCAACAGCTTTCCAGGCTAGCTCTTTCTGCCTGCCAGCTATCTGCAGACGTTCGCATTTTCAGAGCAGGGCTGCCGGAGGCCCCCTGCACGGACCCCCAAAGCTACGTTTGAAGTTTGAGGGGGCAAGACAAGCAAGCAGCCCCAGTCTCTGTGCCTCTGTGCGAGCAGTGCCATGGGCAGATGAGGCTGAGCAACAGCTTTCCAGGCTAGCTCTTTCTGCCTGCCAGCTATCTGCAGACATTCGCATTTTGGGAGCAGGGCTGCCGCAGGCCCCCTGCACGGACCCCCAAAGCTACGTTTGAAGTTTGAGGGGGCAAGACAAGCAAGCAGCCCCAGTCTCTGTGCCTCTGTGCGAGCAGTGCCATGGGCAGATGAGGCTGAGCAACAGCTTTCCAGGCTAGCTCTTTCTGCCTGCCAGCTATCTGCAGACGTTCGCATTTTCAGAGCAGGGCTGCCGGAGGCCCCCTGCACGGACGCCCAAAGCTACGTTTCAAGTTTGAGGGGGGCAAGACAAGCAAGCAGCCCCAGTCTCTGTGCCTCTGTGCGAGCAGTGCCATGGGCAGATGAGGCTGAGCAACAGCTTTCCAGGCTAGCTCTTTCTGCCTGCCAGCTATCTGCAGACGTTCGCATTTTCAGAGCAGGGCTGCCGCAGGCCCCCTGCACGGACCCCCAAAGCTACGTTTGAAGTTTGAGGGGGCAAGACAAGCAAGCAGCCCCAGTCTCTGTGCCTCTGTGCGAGCAGTGCCATGGGCAGATGAGGCTGAGCAACAGCTTTCCAGGCTAGCTCTTTCTGCCTGCCAGCTATCTGCAGACGTTCGCATTTTCAGAGCAGGGCTGCCGGAGGCCCCCTGCACGGACCCCCAAAGCTACGTTTGAAGTTTGAGGGGGCAAGACAAGCAAGCAGCCCCAGTCTCTGTGCCTCTGTGCGAGCAGTGCCATGGGCAGATGAGGCTGAGCAACAGCTTTCCAGGCTAGCTCTTTCTGCCTGCCAGCTATCTGCAGACATTCGCATTTTGGGAGCAGGGCTGCCGCAGGCGCCCGTCACGGACCCCCAAAGCTACGTTTGAAGTTTGAGGGGGCAAGACAAGCAAGCAGCCCCAGTCTCTGTGCCTCTGTGCGAGCAGTGCCATGGGCAGATGAGGCTGAGCAACAGCTTTCCAGGCTAGCTCTTTCTGCCTGCCAGCTATCTGCAGACGTTCGCATTTTCAGAGCAGGGCTGCCGGAGGCCCCCTGCACGGACCCCCAAAGCTACGTTTGAAGTTTGAGGGGGCAAGACAAGCAAGCAGCCCCAGTCTCTGTGCCTCTGTGCGAGCAGGGCCATGGGCAGATGAGGCTGAGCAACAGCTTTCCAGGCTAGCTCTTTCTGCCTGCCACCTATCTGCAGACGTTCGCATTTTCAGAGCAGGGCTGCCGGAGGCCCCCTGCACGGACCCCCAAAGCTATGTTTGAAGTTTGAGGGGGGCAAGACAAGCAAGAAACCCCAGTCTCTGTGCCTCTGTGCGAGCAGTGCCATGGGCAGATGAGGCTGAGCAACAGCTTTCCAGGCTAGCTCTTTCTGCCTGCGAGCTATCTGCAGACGTTCGCATTTTCAGAGCAGGGCTGCCGGAGGCCCCCTGCACGGACCTCCAAAGCTACGTTTGAAGTTTGAGGGGGCAAGACAAGCAAGCAGCCCCAGTCTCTGTGCCTCTGTGCGAGCAGTGCCATGGACAGATGAGGCTGAGCAACAGCTTTCCAGGCTAGCTCTTTCTGCCTGCCAGCTATCTGCAGACATTCGCATTTTCAGAGCAGGGCTGCCGCAGGCGCCCGTCACGGACCCCCAAAGCTACGTTTGAAGTTTGAGGGGGCAAGACAAGCAAGCAGCCCCAGTCTCTGTGCCTCTGTGCGAGCAGTGCCATGGGCAGATGAGGCTGAGCAACAGCTTTCCAGGCTAGCTCTTTCTGCCTGCCAGCTATCTGCAGACGTTCGCATTTTCAGAGCAGGGCTGCCGGAGGCCCCCTGCACGGACCCCCAAAGCTACGTTTGAAGTTTGAGGGGGGCAAGACAAGCAAGCAACCCCAGTCTCTGTGCCTCTGTGCGAGCAGTGCCATGGGCAGATGAGGCTGAGCAACAGCTTTCCAGGCTAGCTCTTTCTGCCTGCCAGCTATCTGCAGACGTTCGCATTTTCAGAGCAGGGCTGCCGGAGGCCCCCTGCACGGACCCCCAAAGCTACGTTTGAAGTTTGAGGGGGCAAGACAAGCAAGCAGCCCCAGTCTCTGTGCCTCTGTGCGAGCAGTGCCATGGGCAGATGAGGCTGAGCAACAGCTTTCCAGGCTAGCTCTTTCTGCCTGCCAGCTATCTGCAGACGTTCGCATTTTCAGAGCAGGGCTGCCGCAGGCCCCCTGCACGGACCCCCAAAGCTACGTTTGAAGTTTGAGGGGGCAAGACAAGCAAGCAGCCCCCGTCTCTGTGCCTCGGTGCGAGCAGTGCCATGGGCAGATGAGGCTGAGCAACAGCTTTCCAGGCTAGCTCTTTCTGCCTGCCAGCTATCTGCAGACGTTCGCATTTTCAGAGCAGGGCTGCCGGAGGCCCCCTGCACGGACCCCCAAAGCTACGTTTGAAGTTTGAGGGGGCAAGACAAGCAAGCAGCCCCAGTCTCTGTGCCTCTGTGCGAGCAGTGCCATGGGCAGATGAGGCTGAGCAACAGCTTTCCAGGCTAGCTCTTTCTGCCTGCCACCTATCTGCAGACGTTCGCATTTTCAGAGCAGGGCTGCTGGAGGCCCCCTGCACGGACCCCCAAAGCTACGTTTGAAGTTTGAGGGGGGCAAGACAAGCAAGCAGCCCCAGTCTCTGTGCCTCTGTGCGAGCAGGGCCATGGGCAGATGAGGCTGAGCAACAGCTTTCCAGGCTAGCTCTTTCTGCCTGCCAGCTATCTGCAGACGTTCGCATTTTCAGAGCAGGGCTGCCGGAGGCCCCCTGCACGGACCCCCAAAGCTACGTTTGAAGTTTGAGGGGGCAAGACAAGCAAGCAGCCCCAGTCTCTGTGCCTCTGTGCGAGCAGTGCCATGGGCAGATGAGGCTGAGCAACAGCTTTCCAGGCTAGCTCTTTCTGCCTGCCAGCTATCTGCAGACGTTCGCATTTTCAGAGCAGGGCTGCCGCAGGCCCCCTGCACGGACCTCCAAAGCTACGTTTGAAGTTTGAGGGGGCAAGACAAGCAAGCAGCCCCAGTCTCTGTGCCTCTGTCCGAGCAGTGCCATGGGCAGATGAGGCTGAGCAACAGCTTTCCAGGCTAGCACTTTCTGCCTGCCAGCCATCTGCAGACATTCGCATTTTGGGAGCAGGGCTGCCGCAGGCGCCCATCACGGACCCCCAAAGATACGTTTGAAGTTTGAGGGGGCAAGACAAGCAAGCAGCCCCAGTCTCTGTGCCTCTGTGCGAGCAGTGCCATGGACAGATGAGGCTGAGCAACAGCTTTCCAGGCTAGCTCTTTCTGCCTGCCAGCTATCTGCAGACATTCGCATTTTGGGAGCAGGGCTGCCGCAGGCGCCCGTCACGGACCCCCAAAGCTACGTTTGAAGTTTGAGGGGGCAAGACAAGCAAGCAGCCCCAGTCTCTGTGCCTCTGTGCGAGCAGTGCCATGGGCAGATGAGGCTGAGCAACAGCTTTCCAGGCTAGCTCTTTCTGCCTGCCAGCTATCTGCAGACGTTCGCATTTTCAGAGCAGGGCTGCCGCAGGCCCCCTGCACGGACCCCCAAAGCTACGTTTGAAGTTTGAGGGGGCAAGACAAGCAAGCAGCCCCAGTCTCTGTGCCTCTGTGCGAGCAGTGCCATGGGCAGATGAGGCTGAGCAACAGCTTTCCAGGCTAGCTCTTTCTGCCTGCCAGCTATCTGCAGACGTTCGCATTTTCAGAGCAGGGCTGCCGCAGGCCCCCTGCACGGACCCCCAAAGCTACGTTTGAAGTTTGAGGGGGCAAGACAAGCAAGCAGCCCCAGTCTCTGTGCCTCTGTGCGAGCAGTGCCATGGGCAGATGAGGCTGAGCAACAGCTTTCCAGGCTAGCTCTTTCTGCCTGCCAGCTATCTGCAGACGTTTGCATTTTCAGAGCAGGGCTGCCGGAGGCCCCCTGCACGGACCCCCAAAGCTACGTTTGAAGTTTGAGGGGGCAAGACAAGCAAGCAGCCCCAGTCTCTGTGCCTCGGTGCGAACAGTGCCATGGGCAGATGAGGCTGAGCAACAGCTTTCCGGGCTAGCTCTTTCTGCCTGCCAGCTATCTGCAGACATTCGCATTTTGGGAGCAGGGCTGCCGCAGGCCCCCTGCACGGACCCCCAAAGCTACGTTTGAAGTTTGAGGGGGCAAGACAAACAAGCAGCCCCAGTCTCTGTGCCTCTGTGCGAGCAGTGCCATGGGCAGATGAGGCTGAGCAACAGCTTTCCAGGCTAGCTCTTTCTGCCTGCCAGCTATCTGCAGACGTTCGCATTTTCAGAGCAGGGCTGCCGCAGGCCCCCTGCACGGAACCCCAAAGCTACGTTTGAAGTTTGAGGGGGCAAGACAAGCAAGCAGCCCCAGTCTCTGTGCCTCTGTGCGAGCAGTGCCATGGGCAGATGAGGCTGAGCAACAGCTTTCCAGGCTAGCTCTTTCTGCCTGCCAGCTATCTGCAGACGTTCGCATTTTCAGAGCAGGGCTGCCGCAGGCCCCCTGCACGGACCCCCAAAGCTACGTTTGAAGTTTGAGGGGGCAAGACAAGCAAGCAGCCCCAGTCTCTGTGCCTCTGTGCGAGCAGTGCCATGGGCAGATGAGGCTGAGCAACAGCTTTCCAGGCTAGCTCTTTCTGCCTGCCAGCTATCTGCAGACGTTCGCATTTTCAGAGCAGGGCTGCCGGAGGCCCCCTGCATGGACCTCCAAAGCTACGTTTGAAGTTTGAGGGGGCAAGACAAGCAAGCAGCCCCAGTCTCTGTGCCTCTGTGCGAGCAGTGCCATGGGCAGATGAGGCTGAGCAACAGCTTTCCAGGCTAGCTCTTTCTGCCTGCCAGCTATCTGCAGACATTCGCATTTTGGGGGCAGGGCTGCCGCAGGCGCCCGTCACGGACCCCCAAAGCTACGTTTGAAGTTTGAGGGGGCAAGACAAGCAAGCAGCCCCAGTCTCTGTGCCTCTGTGCGAGCAGTGCCATGGACAGATGAGGCTGAGCAACAGCTTTCCGGGCTAGCTCTTTCTGCCTGCCAGCTATCTGCAGACGTTCGCATTTTCAGAGCAGGGCTGCCGCAGGCCCCCTGCACGGACCCCCAAAGCTACGTTTGAAGTTTGAGGGGGCAAGACAAGCAAGCAGCCCCAGTCTCTGTGCCTCTGTGCGAGCAGTGCCATGGGCAGATGAGGCTGAGCAACAGCTTTCCAGGCTAGCTCTTTCTGCCTGCCAGCTATCTGCAGACGTTCGCATTTTCAGAGCAGGGCTGCCGGAGGCCCCCTGCACGGACCTCCAAAGCTACGTTTGAAGTTTGAGAGGGCAAGACAAGCAAGCAGCCCCAGTCTCTGTGCCTCTGTGCGAGCAGTGCCATGGGCAGATGAGGCTGAGCAACAGCTTTCCAGGCTAGCTCTTTCTGCCTGCCAGCTATCTGCAGACGTTCGCATTTTCACAGCAGGGCTGCCGGAGGCCCCCTGCACGGACCTCCAAAGCTACGTTTGAAGTTTGAGGGGGCAAGACAAGCAAGCAGCCCCAGTCTCTGTGCCTCTGTGCGAGCAGTGCCATGGGCAGATGAGGCTGAGCAACAGCTTTCCAGGCTAGCTCTTTCTGCCTGCCAGCTATCTGCAGACATTCGCATTTTGGGAGCAGGGCTGCCGCAGGCGCCCGTCACGGACCCCCAAAGCTACGTTTGAAGTTTGAGGGGGCAAGACAAGCAAGCAGCCCCAGTCTCTGTGCCTCTGTGCGAGCAGTGCCATGGACAGATGAGGCTGAGCAACAGCTTTCCAGGCTAGCTCTTTCTGCCTGCCAGCTATCTGCAGACATTCGCATTTTGGGAGCAGGGCTGCCGCAGGCGCCCCTCACGGACCCCCAAAGCTACGTTTGAAGTTTGAGTGGGCAAGACAAGCAAGCAGCCCCAGTCTCTGTGCCTCTGTGCGAGCAGTGCCATGGGCAGATGAGGCTGAGCAACAGCTTTCCAGGCTAGCTCTTTCTGCCTGCCAGCTATCTGCAGACGTTCGCATTTTCAGAGCAGGGCTGCCGCAGGCCCCCTGCACGGACCCCCAAAGCTACGTTTGAAGTTTGAGGGGGCAAGACAAGCAAGCAGCCCCAGTCTCTGTGCCTCTGTGCGAGCAGTGCCATGGGCAGATGAGGCTGAGCAACAGCTTTCCAGGCTAGCTCTTTCTGCCTGCCAGCTATCTGCAGACGTTCGCATTTTCAGAGCAGGGCTGCCGGAGGCCCCCTGCACGGACCTCCAAAGCTACGTTTGAAGTTTGAGGTGGCAAGACAAGCAAGCAGCCCCAGTCTCTGTGCCTCTGTGCGAGCAGTGCCATGGGCAGATGAGGCTGAGCAACAGCTTTCCAGGCTAGCTCTTTCTGCCTGCCACCTATCTGCAGACGTTCGCATTTTCAGAGCAGGGCTGCCGGAGGCCCCCTGCACGAACCCCCAAAGCTACGTTTGAAGTTTGAGGGGGAAAGACAAGCAAGCAGCCCCAGTCTCTGTGCCTCTGTGCGAGCAGTGCCATGGGCAGATGAGGCTGAGCAACAGCTTTCCAGGCTAGCTCTTTCTGCCTGCCAGCTATCTGCAGACGTTCGCATTTTCAGAGCAGGGCTGCCGGAGGCCCCCTGCACGGACCCCCAAAGCTACGTTTGAAGTTTGAGGGGGCAAGACAAGCAAGCAGCCCCAGTCTCTGTGCCTCTGTGCGAGCAGTGCCATGGGCAGATGAGGCTGAGCAACAGCTTTCCAGGCTAGCTCTTTCTGCCTGCGAGCTATCTGCAGACGTTCGCATTTTCAGAGCAGGGCTGCCGGAGGCCCCCTGCACGGACCCCCAAAGCTACTTTTGAAGTTTGAGGGGGCAAGACAAGCAAGCAGCCCCAGTCTCTGTGCCTCTGTGCGAGCAGTGCCATGGGCAGATGAGGCTGAGCAACAGCTTTCCAGGCTAGCTCTTTCTGCCTGCCACCTATCTGCAGACGTTCGCATTTTCAGAGCAGGGCTGCCGCAGGCCCCCTGCACGGACCCCCAAAGCTACGTTTGAAGTTTGAGGGGGCAAGACAAGCAAGCAGCCCCAGTCTCTGTGCCTCTGTGCGAGCAGTGCCATGGGCAGATGAGGCTGAGCAACAGCTTTCCAGGCTAGCTCTTTCTGCCTGCCACCTATCTGCATACGTTCGCATTTTCAGAGCAGGGCTGCCGGAGGCCCCCTGCACGGACCCCCAAAGCTACGTTTGAAGTTTGAGGGGGCAAGACAAGCAAGCAGCCCCAGTCTCTGTGCCTCTGTGCGAGCAGTGCCATGGGCAGATGAGGCTGAGCAACAGCTTTCCAGGCTAGCTCTTTCTGCCTGCCAGCTATCTGCAGACGTTCGCATTTTCAGAGCAGGGCTGCCGGAGGCCCCCTGCACGGACCCCCAAAGCTACGTTTGAAGTTTGAGGGGGCAAGACAAGCAAGCAGCCCCAGTCTCTGTGCCTCTGTGCGAGCAGTGCCATGGGCAGATGAGGCTGAGCAACAGCTTTCCAGGCTAGCTCTTTCTGCCTGCCAGCTATCTGCAGACGTTCGCATTTTCAGAGCAGGGCTGCCGGAGGCCCCCTGCACGGACCCCCAAAGCTACGTTTGAAGTTTGAGGGGGCAAGACAAGCAAGCAGCCCCAGTCTCTGTGCCTCTGTGCGAGCAGTGCCATGGGCAGATGAGGCTGAGCAACAGCTTTCCAGGCTAGCTCTTTCTGCCTGCCAGCTATCTGCAGACGTTCATGTTTTCAGAGCAGGGCTGCCGGAGGCCCCCTGCACGAACCCCCAAAGCTACGTTTGAAGTTTGAGGGGGCAAGACAAGCAAGCAGCCCCAGTCTCTGTGCCTCTGTGCGAGCAGTGCCATGGGCAGATGAGGCTGAGCAACAGCTTTCCAGGCTAGCTCTTTCTGCCTGTGAGCTATCTGCAGACGTTCGCATTTTCAGAGCAGGGCTGCCGCAGGCCCCCTGCACGGACCTCCAAAGCTACGTTTGAAGTTTGAGGGGGCAAGACAAGCAAGCAGCCCCAGTCTCTGTGCCTCTGTGCGAGCAGTGCCATGGGCAGATGAGGCTGAGCAACAGCTTTCCAGGCTAGCTCTTTCTGCCTGCCAGCTATCTGCAGACGTTTGCATTTTCAGAGCAGGGCTGCCGGAGGCCCCCTGCACGGACCCCCAAAGCTACG